>NC_044325.1:1492352-2092352 GCF_007399415.2 Gopherus evgoodei | reverse complement strand
GTCCCCCTCAGGTGCGGCGGGGAGCCAGGGGGCCTCCCTACAGGCACCAATCCGTCCAGGGCCTAGACCCCTCAGCGGGAGCTGAGGAAACAAATAGTCTTTAAACAAGGCAGAGTCCCAGCCCGTCAGCAGGGGCCGGGTAAGCACGGAGTCTATAGGCCCGGCTCTGAGGCAGGGCAGGCAGGAAGCAGGCAGCACTCAGGCCCTTCAGCAGGGGTTGGGCAAACAAATGGTCTCTAGGAGCCCAGGCCCTGAGTCAGAGTGGGGCGGTAGGCCGTTGGGATCAACCCCTGCCGCAAGGGGCTGAGCAAACACAGTATCTAAGCTCCGGCCCTTGGGCAGGGCGGGCAATAAGCAGTAGAGGCTCAGCTCCGTCAGCAAGGGGCTGAGCAAACACGGTATCTAAGCTCCGGCCCTTGGGCAGGGCAGGGCAATAAGCAGTACAGGCTCAGCTCCGTCAGCAAGGGGCTCAGCAAACACAGTATCTAAGCTCCGGCCCTTGGGCAGGGCAGGGCAATAAGCAGGCCAGGCTCAGCTCCTTCAGCAAGGGGCTCAGCAAACACAGAGTCTCTAGGCCTGGCCCTGGAGCAGGGCGGGGCAATAGCAGTTCAAGCAGTGAGTCTATAAGGCCCAAGCCCTGGCTCAGGGTGGGCAACCAACAGGTACAGAGCTCAGACTTTCAGGCAGAGGCTGCGCAGCGGTTTAAGCCGTAAGTCTATAAAGACGGCCTCTTCAGACCGGGGGGGGGGGGGCCGCCACCCTTGGAAGGGTGCCGGGGGAACACAGGCCCTCCCACTCCACTGCGTTCCAGCCCGGGGCCCTGGCAGTGGCCAAGACGCGCTGTGGTCAGTGGGGATCCTGGACACAACACACTGACATGGGTTCAGGCTCTTCAGGAGCCAAACCAGGGTCGGCTACCCCCGGGCCACTTCCGTCTTCCCCCTCTCTAGGTACCTGTCCTTTGCCGGCGTCGTCCAGCGGGTCCCAGACCATGGGTTCCTTAGGATATCGGGCGGCGGGAAGCTCAGGCGGCTCCTCGGGGTACCGAACGGAGGGAAGCTCAGGCCAGCGTTCCTCCGGGTAGTGAGCACGGGGCAGGCTGGGCCCAGTGGGAGCTCAGGCCCCAGCGTCTGTCCTCTCCAGCAGTCAGCAGCCAACTGAGTGCTGAGGCCGGGCTTTTATACTTCCTGTCCCGCCCCTTGACTTCTGGGGGGCAGGGACATGTGGCGGTAGCTCCGCCTACTGAGGCACCTGTGCTGGCTCGTCCCTCTCAGGCGTGGCGGGGAGCCAGGTCGCCTCCCTACAGTTACACATACAGAATGGAGAACAGTATCAGAAAAGCAGAGACTCTGAGCTCTCGGTGCAAAGTGGTGACTAAGGGGGCTAGTTCAATATCTGTGTATACACATCAGGGCAAACAGAGTAGTGTAGGGAGGCAGCATGACCTCTGTGTGCGGCATTAGTGAGACCATTACTGTGGTTCTCAGTCCAGCTCTGGGGTCCACAACTCAGAAGGGGAGCTCACCAACTGGAAAAGGTTCAGAAAAGAGCTGCAAGAATAATCTGATTTCTAGAAACTTAGCCTTATAGTAGGAGACTAAAGATGATCAGTCTATTAATTTATCCAACAGAAGGTTTGGAAGTGGCTTGAAAACAGTGTGTTTGTACCAACATGGGGAGGTTTCTAATAGTTTTGATATAACACAAAACAGGAAAACAGGATCCAGTGGCTGACACATTCAAACTGAAAAAAGGGTGCATATAACATGCATATAACATTGAAGGTAATTTGCTATGGAAGCATTTTGCCCAGGGTTGTGGTGGATTCTCCATCACTGGAAATCTTTAAATCAGGACTGGCTATTTCTTTAAAAGAGAGAATCTTCTTCTATCACCAGGTATTAGGCTGGAGGCTGCAATTACTGAGTGAAATTCTATGCCCTGCATTATGCAGGATATGATTGTAATGTTCCCTTCTGACCTTGACAATGGAATAATTCTATATTAAATGAGATGAGATGGTTAAAAAAACCCTCTTGAAATGATATCAATTTTAATTAACTTAAGACTTTCCAACATCTGACTTATTTATTCAAAATGAGAGGATTCTGTGTATGTGCTCATTTCATCCTCTGGGCAGTTCTGCCATAAATTAAAGTACACAGTACAAAGCCAATAATGCAAACGCTTGCTCAGACCCTTAAGCACATCTACATAGAGAGTTACTAATCCTAAAGGGGCAAAGTGCCCTGAAGAGGAGGAAGCGCTGTAATCACCAGATTATTCTTTTGCTTTGAGTTTCCTTTTCTCTCACCTTTGACATGGTTCCCCTTACTCCACAAGCTCTGCATTTTCTTTCAGGGATGTTTACCACAGAACAAACTCTGAGTAATTAAACAATTCACTGTGCTGTTTTTTGAGAACATCTTTTTTCTTTAGTGCTCTTTAGCGTGAAGTCATAGGCAAATCAACACTGTGTGTTTCCTTTTTAATGTAGTATTTTTAGATACTACTTTTAATTCCTCATAGACTCATAGTCCCTTCTGGCCTTAATATCCATCATGATCACCTAGTCTGTCCTCCTGCAGATCACAGGCCACAGAACCTCACCCCCCCCCCCACACTCCTGTCATAGGCCCATAACCTCTGGCTGAGTTACCAAAGGCCTCAAATCATGGCTTCAAGACTTGAAGTTACAGGGAATCCACCATTTACTCTAGTTCAAACAAGCAAGTGACCTGCCATAATGCAGATGAAGGCAAAACAAAAACAAAAAAAAAACCAGGGTCTCTGCCAATCTGACCAGGAAGGAAAATTCCTTTCCAACTCCAAATATGATGACCAGTTAGACCCTGAGCATGTGGGTGAGACCCATGATCCAGAAACCTGGGAAAGAATTCTCTGTAGTACCCTGAAGCTCTCCCCATCTAGTGTCCCATCTCTGGCTGCTGGAGGTAGTTGCTAATAGCAGTTGGATATGGGCCATGTGTCATTATAGGCAGTCTCATCATACCATCCCCTCCACAAACTTATCAAACTCAGTCTTGAAACAAATTAGGTCTTTTGCCCCCACTGCTCCCCTTGGAAGGCTGTTCCAGAACTTCACTCCCCTGATGGTTAGAAACCTTCATCTAATTTTAAACCTAAACTTGTTGATGGACAATTTATATTCATTTGTTCCTGTGCTAACATTGTGCTTAGTTTAAACAACTCCTCTCCCTCCCTGGCGTTTAGCCTTCTGATGTATTTACAGAGAACTATCAAATCTTCCCTCAGCCTCTGTTTGGTTAGACTAAATAAGCCACGCTCATTAAGTCTCCTCTCATACAGGAAGTCCTCCATTCCTCTGATCATTCTAGTAGCCCTTCTCTGAACCTGTGCCCCTGTGAATTCATCTTTCTTAAACATGGGAGACCAGAATTGCATGCAGAATTTCAGATGAGTCTTTTGAGACTTGCAGCATATCTGTTACTGTAATAACATTTGTTATGATCACTTCCCCCACCCCCTTTCTTATATGTAAGTACTATATATGCAGTTCTCTAGTTATCAGGTATGATCTCTGAGTTTATGGAGTCATTAAAAATCCTTGCTATTGGGTTTGCAATTACACTTACCAGTTCCTTTAATATTCTTGGCTGGAGATGATCCGGGGCCCAGAGTTTGGTCGCATTTAGCTGTGTGAGTTTGGCTTCCACCTCAGATGTGGTAAATTCTACCTCCATATCTGTGGTCCCATTAGCCACCCTGTCACTGTCACCAAGCTCCTCTTTAAATAACCAAGGCAAAATATTTGTTAAAGTGTTGGGCCATGCCTAGATTATCTTCATTCTCCACCCCATTCTCAGTGCTTAGCAGTTACATATAAAAAGAAAACAAGGAGAGAAGAAGTGTATGGCTAAAGAACTTTTTAACTATTGGTTTTAATTTGCAAGACCCAGCTCTGCTTGGCTTTTGCCTGTTCACCAATATGAGGAGCCTGGATACCAAACAGGAGAAATTGGAATTGCTCGTCTAGGAGCATAAATTCAACCTAGTTGGTGTTACTGTAACCCGGTGAGATAATTCACACTATCGGGATGTTAAGATCAATGGTTATAAACTGCTTAGGAAGGACTGAGTGTGCAAAAGGGGAGGAGGAGTGGCACGCTACATCAAAGATATCATTACCCATTTATGGGTCACTGTTTATCTTCATGTCTTTGATTCACAACATCTCAATTTCTTATCAGTGCTGAATACAGCAGAAGAATTACTTCTCATGTCTTGCTTACAACACTCCTGCTAATACATCCCAGAATGATGTTTGCTTTCTTGCAACAGTGTTACACTGTTGAATCATTTAATTTGTGACACACTGTATCCTCTATATTCTTTTCTGTAGTACTTCTTCCTAGTCAGCCATATCTTATTTTGTATTGGGGCAATTGATTACTCTGCTCTACAGCCAAAATGCTTCTGAAATAAATGTAGTCCAACTTTACTAATTCTGGGTCACTGAGAACAAAAATGATGCTTAAAATTGTTGATTGGCTCTAGTTTTCAAGATATGCTATCGAATCAGTATATACGACCCTTGACTTGGGAATGGCGGAGGATAAGTGAGTTATACAGGGAAGAGATCTCAATTTAAACCAGAAATGACTAACATACATCTTTGACTGGATCTATGAATAAATCTATGACTGGGTTTGGACAGTACTTGCTTTTTAGGCAAAGCAATGAATGATGTAATCTGAAGCTGGTATTGCATCATACATGATATGAATTGCATCATGTTATTCCTAGAAGTCATGGATGATGCAATCATAAGGAAGCTTACATCACTCTGCTGAACAAATTGCCCTCTATCAGCTCTAGAAATCATACAGTGTCGTGCTCTCTTATTTGTCAGTGTTTGATTTTGCAAAGGGACACATTTCTGTTTAGCCAAAGTGAGCAGAGATGCCTCATACTTGTGTGAAGAGTGCAGATAACTTCTGCTATGTTTGTGGTGAAGTGACTTTTGCATCACAAAAGTGCAGTCTAACCAGTATGGTTAAGAAAGCCTATCACCTTTATTTTGGCTGCAAAATTGGAGATCAGGACAAGAGGTGGGCCCCACACATATGCTGCAACACTTGTGCAACAAATCTTTGCCAGTGGTTGAACAGGAAAAGGAAATCTATGCCTTTTGCAGTGCCAATGATTTAGAGAGAGCCAACAGATCATAGCAGCAATTGTTACTTCTGCATGGTGCCTCCAGTTGGGAAAGGTGTGTCAAAGAAGAAAAAGTGGACTGTGCATTATCCAAACATTCCATCAGCTATACGCCCAGTACCCCACGGAGAAGGGCTGCCGGTTCCTGATGCACCAGAATCTTTCTCAGTTGAGTCGGAAGAGGATGAAACTTCTGGTCCTGAACCATCAATGTCACAGGACCCACATTTTCTCCCATCCTCCTCCTCTGAACCACACCTCATAACACAAGGTGAACTGAATGACCTTGTCAGGGATTTGGAACTACCCAGAGTAAGGCAGAGCTGTTGGGCTCCAGACTACAGCAGTGGAATCTCCTGGCAGGCTATCAGGGCAAATGGAGCCCATCAATGCTTGCAGACTATTGCTGGACAGGGACAAGAGATGCTCCATTTAATGAATACAAGAGACAAGCCAAGAAGCGCTGAGTAGACACTGAATAGGACTAAACTATGTAAATAATAGTTTTTTGCCTTTTGTTTCATAATAAATTTTATTTATATAACCCTTTTGCTGATTTTTAAAGTGTTACATAAACAGGACAGGTGAAATATTATCATGTAAAGCAACCATAAACACATGAAAAGACCTAGGTTTACAATTTATGATTAAAACTCTATTATCTACACAATATACATAGACATAAAATGTAAAAACTTAAATATCTTAGAAACAGTAGCCAATCAGTTGTTTTAATTGTCATATTTGAATTCAGCACATCAAAATACATAATAAATATCACATTTTATCTCTGAAGCAGATGACTTCTCAAAAATTGTAGATCAGTGTTATGATTAAATATTCTCACATGCCACCCCTGCATAACAATACCCTCCTCAAATCAGAGCACAGTGCTGGACAGAACACCACAGGGTACAGCAGGAGCAAACTTCCTCAGCTCTTCTGGGAATCACCTGGGAACATCTTGGGAGATGGCCAAGTCCTGGGGCTGCCTGAGAAATGTCCTTGTAGGTCAGTTCATGGTTGAACATCTGAGCTGTTCAGGAAACTGGAGAAGGTAAGAAGAGCTAATGCAAGCAAATCTCTGATATAACGTTATCATGGCAGTACAATATGTGTGCTTACATTACCCCAGACACCCTGAGCCTCATTGTATTTTCTTGCTTTGTACAACTAACAACATCCTCATGGGGCTAAATGTTGTCCATCAACCATGTGCCAGCAACCGGGGCCTGGAGCACCGCAGCACCAGTGCTGTTACACTTTGCACAGGGCCAGGCTTTGAGTGTATCCCGTGGAGACAGTTGGTCAAAATTTTTCATGGAAAAAAAAATTCTGATGCGGATTGACCAAAACATTTCACGTATGTGGGTCAAATTCAGCTAATTCCTTTGATCAAAATACAAAACAAAATGAAAAAACAAAACATGAAAGAAAAAATCTGTTTTATTTTGACATTTTTAAAAAAAAGTCATGATTTTTCAATTTAAAATGTCTTTTCTCTTAGGATTTTGCTGCAAATTTGTTTTTAAAAAAGTTAACCTCCCCTTCCACTCCCCCAATTAAAAACAAAAGCAAATGTTCAAACTGAAATTTTAACAATTCCTTCCCCCGCTCCCTGATTGGTTTGGTTTGGCTACTAACCCTGGCACTGCTCTATTTCTGTGCCTCACAGCAGTGCTGTGGCCCACGTGATACTAGAGGTCAGACAAGATACTCACAATGGTCACTTCTGGCCTTTGAATCCCTGAAGAAGGGGATTAGAGGGTGGCCAGTGGGCCCAGGAATTGCAGGGAACAACACACCAAAATGTGTGTGTGCAGCCGGCCAAATGTCGTAGTTCAACCCTGCTCTAGGCAACCATTGTCGTCCTGCACTTAGCCACTGGGATGGAGAATATTCTGTCGCTTCAGCACCCAGTCTCACAAAATTCCTGTAACTTGGACTTTATAGGGGAGGAGATGGGTGGCCGGGAAACATTTACTCCTGTAACGTTGCCATATTTTGTTTACCTATAAAAAAAATTAACTATCAAGTTGACATGTTCTGCAATAACACAACACTGTACATTGTTGGACAAATGCCAAAACTAAAATGTCAAACTGCACTGAGACACCATTTGGTACCATTGGTTTTATTTAAGATTTTTTCTGTCAAAACATTTTAAAAATAATTATTCTCTTTTTCCACCCTTCCTCTATGTAAATATGCCTATTGCTGGTGCTTGTGAAGTAATCAAAATCTCATTAGCTGTGACTTCACAGTGTGTTACTGTGAAAAAAAATGGTGGAATTATACATAAACATCTGTGAAAGTCTCAATTTTCCAATTCCCAAACAAAAATGTGTGGGAAAATGCAAAAATGTGTGATAGAGGATTCCTCATTTTACCACTCTCTCACAACTCCTACACAGGAGAAGTGTGTAAATACTGATATTACGCACAGGTCAATCCTGTCGCAGCCAAAGGATAATTTGGTGTTAGTGATTATCATCTGGATGGGGAAAGGATTGTTTTGTTCATCTTGCTGATACACGGTCACTTGGGGACAGTTATTCTACTCTGTTAATGTGAGAGGCAAAGAGCCAAGTGAAACTAATTCTGTATAATTGATTTCATTACAGAACTAGTGCATAACTAGCACAGCTGTTGCAAGCTTTTACTTTTTGTAAAGTGCATCTTAACTGTAAGGAATGCAGGCATAAGCTTTGCTAGTATGTCTATACATATACAGCACTACACATATTCATAAACATTACCTTTTTTATAAGGAGGCCATATAATGCTCTAAGTGGTAAATTAGAGCGGGGTTTTGAATAATGTCTTTTGGCACAATTTGTGTGGTTTTATGTAGGAGCCACTGTAATCTGGCCTGCCTTTTGTACAGAGTTATTCTGCTAAAATGGGCACTGCTGAATTTAGAGATCAAGTTTTGTCTCTGATTCTGTAACTCAAATATGTAAATAGTGCAGGCAAATTGCTGTCCTATACCACAGGGCCATGTGAAGGGAATGGGGGATAGAAAGAGGCTGTGATAACTTGAGGATAGCACCTCTAGATTATAGACCAGGATGTGGGAACAACCCTGGGCTTTGGAACCAGTGACTTAGTGGGGCTCTGTGTGGAGATCACTGCAAACACGGAAGAATACACAGTCCCTGCCATGAAGAGCTCACAGGCTGGGTAGAGACAAGATGGAGAAAATGAGAGTAACAAATAACTGACACTCCCATAGCATTGGGATGGGTCCAGTGTAGGACAGAGAAGAGAAGAGTTTGACTCACAATAATAATATGCCGGTTAACAATATGCACAGCTTCATGGTTCTGAGTCTTAGGGGCTCTCACTCATGCAGTTGTTTTGACCAACAGAGTGGTATTAATAGCTGTCAAGGGGACATGACTATCCTGTTCCGCCCATATTGCTAGGCGGCAGGGGGCTTTCGGGGTACAGAGTGTAGGAGTGGGTTCCTGGCATGGAAAAGAAAACTACTGAGCTGATTTAAGCTTTTTAAAATGTTGTTTGTATTATTTAAATTGCCTGTTATTGTGAAGTTATGACCTGTCACACAAAGCCAAACCACACCACGCTCAGGATTTGACACTGACAATGCGTGTGGCATGTCTCTAGCTGCTCCCAGTCTCCAAGTGGAGATCCAGGGGCCTTTGGAGGGCTTGACATGGGAGAATGTCCCAGATGTGATGAGAGGACAATAGGTTTTGTATGAGGGACAAAGACTTTGGCTTAGGCTGGGCTCCCATGGGACGACCTTTTGAGGCTGGGCTTAGCAGGAAGTCTCACCCAACAGGACCAGAGTGGCAGCCCCTCACAGCCCTCTGATTGGCCAATACCAGTCTATAAGCCAGGAAGCCACAAAGGGGATCTGTCTGAGCAAGAACACTCCAGACCCCGCCTGCTTGCGATAGACCCTAGACTCTGGCTTCTGACCCTGGTTTGTCCTCGACTTCGCTATTCAAACACTGTCTGTAACCTGGTGCCTGACTCCAATCACCTGGTAACCTGACCCAGCCTGTCTCCTGATGCCTGACTCTGGGTTCACCTTGGATTCTGACCTCAGACCAACTCCCGCTCTGACCACCAGGTCTGACCACCCTTGTCCTGGCTGTGAAAAGGAGGATCTAAGGTCAGAGCCAGGAAAGTCAGGGTTGCTGAACTTCTAGTGTGCGGGACAGACTAAAGGAAGGGACTACTCAGCCTTTGTGGGCTCTGAGGGAAGAGTCTGTGAAGTTTTTTGATTCAGTTTGTTAAAAAAAGACTTGAAATAAAACAACTAACCCTGCTGGAAACTGCTTCCCTGGATTCTGTGAGAGCTTCCGATACAATTACCTCAGGGGGTCAGCTGGCTCAGCAAGAGCAACGTCTGCTCAGGGAGGAGGAGAAGGGTATTACAAGAGAGGCCCAAATCCTTCACAAGGACAAATGGCACTGATCAGTGAACCACATCTGACATATACACATTGTTCATTAGCAGTTCCCAAGATCGGGAGAAGAAATATATCATTTTAACAGCACAGATGCCGTGGAAAAGCAGTCTGAAAATCAGGTGCTATATTCAGAACAAAATCCATTTTTTTCTCGTGTCTCATTTTCCCTGTCATAACCTAGTCCCAGATTTGGACCTTAGCGTCCAAAATATGGGGGTTAGCATGAAAACCTCCAAGCTTAGTTACCAGCTTGGACCTGGTAAAGCTGCCACCACCCAAAAAATTAGAGTGTTTTGGGGCACTCTGGTCCCCCCAAACCTTCCCTGGGGACCCCAAGACCCAAATCCCTTGAGTCTCACAACAAAGGGAAATAAATCTTTTCCCTTCCCCCCTCCAGGTGTTCCTGGAGAGATACCCAAAAGGAAGCTCCGTGAATCTAAACAGAGGGATTCCACCATCCCCGTTTCCAGCCTTGGAAAACAGAAGTACTGAGAGCTAATCCCTCTTCCCCTCTCACCCAGAGGGAATGCAAAGTCAGGCTAGTAAATCTAACACACAGAGATTTCCCCCTGACTTCTTCCTCCCACCAATTCCCTGGTGAGCACAGACTCAATTCCCTGGAGTTCCCCACTAAAGAAAAAACTCCAACAGGTCTTAAAAGAAAGCTTTATGTAAAAAGAAAGAAAAAATACATAAAAATGGTCTCTCTGTATTAAGGTGACAAATACAGGGTCAATTGCTTAAAAGAAATATGAATAAACAGCCTTATTCAAAAAGAATACAATTCAAAACACTCCAGCAACTACACACATGTAACTACAAAAAAAAAACAAACCTATCTTTTTGTACTTACAACTGGGAAACAGAAGATTAGAAAGCAAGAAATAGAGAAATCCTTCCCATAGCCGAGAGGGACAGATACAAGACAAAGAACTCAGACACAACTTCCCTCCACCCAGACCTGAAAAAGTCTGGTTTCCTGATTGGTCCTCTGGTCAGGTGCTTCAGGTTGCCTCTTTCCAGGTGTAAGAGACATTAACCCTTAGCTATCTGTTTATGACATCCCCATATTGCATTTTATGTTGTTCTCTGTACACATCCCCCTCATCCTCATTTTAAAATATTAAATTATTTAGGAGTCAGTAAAAATAATGGAGAAAAAATATAATAATATCATTTACAAAAAATATGTTCCAAACTCTTGGCAGAGCAGGATATCACAATGGCTCTGAGGGGTGTTCATTTCTTAACATTGCTTTAAAATTAAAAATATGGATTTTGAAAATGGGATCAGCTGTACAATGCGACGTGCTGCTCTGTATTTCAATGCTCATTTATTCCATTCCTACTTTGGACTCGTGTGTTGGTATTTACTACTGCATCCATAGTAGTCAATTTCGTTTGTTTCTCAGAGTGGCTTCAAGCTAGCTGTCAAAGGAACAGTAGTGGGCAATGCACTGGCATCAATCCAGGAGATGGAGGAGGGCAGTCAGATGGCCATGAAATCTCACATACATTTGAAAATTAAACCTTTTATTTAGATTGCATGGAAATGTAAAGGGTATTTGTGGTACATGTGGCCAGTGGCAGGCTGCGCACACTAAAAAATTCACTGAAACCCCTTGTGTGTAAGGCATTTACTAGTCATCTCAGACCTGGGATTCACTCGGTTCTCTTGAAATCAGTTCCTGGCCTCTAATAAGGGGAGCCTATAGATGTCTCCCTCCATGTAAAAGGCACAACAGTGGCATTCAATTCAAGAAGAGAAGTGTGCTTCTCTAAAGTTTTACCAGTTTTTTCTGGACATACTTTTCATGTAGTAACATCCTTGTGACCACAACTATGGGAGAAACGTGCCTTCCCTACACAAAGCTCAACTACAGAGGAGAAGAACCATGGGTTCCACACTCTCCCCACCTCCCCCATGGACTCATTGCAGGAACATCATCTCCAAATCCCTGTGTAGGACCAAGAGTGAGATGCTAACCCAGTGTTTTGTTTTTTTTTACTGAGCCCAATTCATCCTGCTGCGATAGGACTCTGGGAGCTTAGTCAGTGTTGTGAGAAGACTGGTACTGTTCCAACACGGTCAATAAAGCTCATAGCTGATGTTCCTCACTATCAGTGAAAGCCAAAACTATACCAGATCCAAAAAAAATAACAAAAACACGCCCCCCCCAAAACCCACCTAGATAAGTTCATGGAGGCTAGGTCCATCAATGGCTATTAGCTGGGACGGGTAGGGATGCAATGCCATGCTCTGAAGTGTCCCTAGCCTCTGTTTGTGAGAAACTGGGAATGGGGAACAGGAGATGGATCACTTGATGATTCCCTGCTCTGTTCATTCCCTCTGGGGCACCTGGCAATGGCCACTTTCAGAAGACAGGATACTGGGCTAGATCGACCTTTTGGTCTGACCCAGTGTGGCCATTCTTATGTTCTTAGCTCAGCTCTCAGTGCTTGGATAAACCAGCACATCCTTTCTGCAGCACAGTGTGCTGATCCGGGTATGGAAAGATCTAGTAGCCCAATGACCCACTCCAAAGTCTTTTCTGTGCCAGCCTACTTGGAGCTGGCACACAATGATTTTCTGGGCCATGCAGAAGATGTTCTGCTCATATATCCATATTTTCTCCCCATGCAGAGATAACATGGGGTCTAAGCAGTGAGAGGTCTACATGAGGACCTCTGAATTTCACATTAGGGACCTAGATCCAAAGGCCCCTAACATCAGTAGAAAGACTCTCATTGACTTCAGTGGGTTTTGGATCAATCCTTATGTCTTGAAATCCCATTGATTCCACGGGAATTCTGCAGGCAGAAAAGCTACAGGACTGAGCCATAAGGGTGACAATTTGGGGCTGAGGTTACTGCCTCGCCATTCTGGGGATGTTCACTAATAAAAATTAGATATTTTAAAATGTTTAAAAAGTTTATTATGTTGATTCTATTGACCAAGCTTAACGAAGCCAATAGCAAACAATAATCCTTCAGTCTCGGTGCTGATACACTAAAGCTAAATGAGAAATGCATTTTTGAAGACCTCTTGTATTGAATGTAAGTACTTTGCCAAAGTTATTGTGACCTTGTTTGCTACACATATTTTCAATGTCAGGTTTCAGTTCTGGGAAAGAGACAAAGCTTTTGTCTGGAGTTTTAAGACAAAAACAAAATGCTTTCATTGTCTTATAAGCTTTCTCTGATGTTCAGAAGACTTTTCTCCACCTCCTGGGTTGTTGTGGATTTTTGTTTGTTTGCAAACCACAGAACAACAGAAGTAGAAGAAAAAAATTGACAGTCAAGCTGAGAAGTCAAACTCTTCAGTCCTTCACAAACATTAGTCTTTTGGAACACTTTATTTAGAACAGACCATGAAAATCAAGTGACAAAAGAAAACTGCAGCGTCTGACTTCCCTCAGTCTGTTCCTGTTTTCCCATTCATGCACCTGCTTTGCATAGTGCATGTTCCTGGTGAATGTTAAATATTCTCTCTTGCCTAGTATTGCCAGTGCTTGCACTGATATCTTTAACTGGCAGTCTCTGATATGCTCAGGCTTCAAATTCATTCTTCCTCTGACTGTGCCTGACAACAGAGTACCTATGAATGATCCCTCTGCAGGCTAGACAGGCTCTCTTGCCATTACTTCTGGTGCCACCTGGGAGGTGGAAATGGAATTTGGATTAAAGGCCTAGTGAGAGGGTCTGATCTGCAAGACAGATATTGCAACCACATGCAGTCATTGAGCACCATATTGTATTACATTTCTGAATGGTCTACTTATCACTGAGGGCCAGGGATTGTATGACACTCTAGAGATGAGGGTTTCTACAAATCCACCGGGAACTAAGTACAGTGGTGAATGACTAAAGTGAATCACATAGTTACAAACCCCTCCAGAGAGGTGCTGTCCCCTGGGGCAGCTTGCATATATGGATTGGAACTGGGTTTCCAGAGACCAAGAGACAACAAAAGGGCTTTGGGTATAAAAAGGTTGTGGGTAAACTGCCTCAGGGCCTTCTTTCTGATGCAGCAAATGGACAGGACCTTCTGATCAAAGGGGCCCCAACGTTTGTAGAAAGGTGGGGAAGACTTTGGGATACTAGGGCCCTAAGATTGATAGGTGATTTCCAGTGAGCTTTTAGCACATGTGCAGGGGCCTCTAATGTTTTATAGGTTTCCTTTGTAATGCTTCTACACTAAGAGCTGTGCGGTCACTTGTAACGGCTGGCAATACCCTGGTCGGAGCCCTTGGAGAGAAAGCAAAGTGCAGACTGGCTTCCTGAGGGTATCAAACTGTAAGACCGAGAGCTGTGCAGCCTTAAAACCCCCGGTCAGGAGGGAATGGGACATGGGTCTCTGCCCAGGAGAAGTGATGGCTGGCAGTCAGAGAGTGTGAGTGGGTGCCCTGGAATGAGCATGTACATGGAATATCTGAAGCTGTGGCAGCCTGCATCCCAGAGTTCTTCCCAGATAGCCACGTGGCTTTTCTCCCCTTCGAATCCATCAGAACCATAAAATCATTCAGGAGAGGGACTCTTTGGCTTACCAGCTGGGGAATCCCCATGGAAGTCCTGAGCTTTTCAGACCATAAGGGCCTTCCGTGTAAGGGCAGACATCTTACTGTTCGCTAGTAAGACCTTGGAGGTGGATGAGGTTTGATGCAGGATGTAAAGCTCAGGGCCATGACAGCAGCTGAGGTGCAAAGGAAATAAGTTTGACTTGTAAAAGCAGCAAAGAATCCTGTGGCACCTTATAGACTAACAGACGTTTTGGAGCATGAGCTTTCCTGGGTGAATACCCACTTCATCAGATGCATCTGATGAAGTGGGTATTCACCCAGGAAAGCTCATGCTCCAAAACGTCTGTTAGTCTATAAGGTGCCACAGGACTCTTTGCTGCTTTTACAGATCCAGACTAACACGGCTACCCCTCTGATACTTAAGTTTGACTTGGCTCCTGGCATGCAGGGAATGGGAAAAGAGTCGGGATTAATTTAAACAAATGTCTCCTTATGAGAGGGGTTTAGTTTCTCATTGTGTCATTGGAGTCTATCTAAGTTACTTATATGACCCCATTCTCATGGTACTGAGCACCTCAGTCTGTATGTATTGACCCTCACAGCACCTCTGTGAGGCAGGGCCGAGATATGAACTCCATTGCACAGATTGGAAATGGACACACTGAGATGCTAAGTCACATGCCCAAGGTCACATGAGAAGTCTGGCCAAGTGGGGAAATTAAGCTGGGTCTCCCAAGACTTAGTTTAGGGCTCTAACCCCTGGACCACTCTCCTGCCCTCCATGCACCTGTTACAAGCTTTGCTCTTCTACACTGTGTTTTATGATGAATGCTCCTGACACCTGCTTTTCATCAACCGGACATGAAAAGATGAATGCTGATCTGGCTGGCTGCACTGAACCAAACCATGTGTGGCAAGAAGGAGGTCTAGGGTCTGTGGCATATGGCCAGAAAAATTCCACCACCACCACAAGAGTGACTGGGGTTTAAAATCATTCCTTTCTTCATTGGCGCTTCTGGGGTCAGTAGAACTATTGACTGGTGGGTTTGGCGGTATGTGTGCAAAGGGTGGGGATCGGTTAGAGTAGCAAAGAGAGTGAGGCATGGCCAGTGATGGGAGACAAGACTCTTGTTGATGAGCTAAAGCATCACTCAGCCCACTCAGATGTCAGCTAGGAAAACAAAAGTAAGTCTGCCAGCAGCAAAACGCGGAACAAAAGTTGGAATGACAATCTGAGCAAAGAATGCGGTGGAAGAACTTCCTGCACACTGTCGCTGAAGAGCAAGATAACCATCTTCTTGTTGAGACATGAGAATTAACAGGGCTTATGGAGGCTTATCTCCATACTTCCTGAGAAGGGACAACACACTGAGAGTCAAAGGTTCAAGCCATTATGCAGGTTGACAAGATCATTTTATCTGCCAGCTAGTTTCTATAGCTTGCCTGGCACACACAACTTCACTGGCTGTACAAGGCTGGAAGGGAATCTTGACCTTCCTGGATTGCTTTAGGGAAGCTGTCTGAGGCTCCATGAGCATTCACAACTGACTTTCATCCAAGGAAGTCTTCAGAGTGCAAGAGGAGCCTGGGGAGCAAGAGAGAACAAATATTTGGGATTTTTTTCCAGCCAGATGAAAGGAGTGGTGTTATCTCAATGGAACTGTCTCACAGCATGGCAATGAATTACAATATGCTTTGTCCTGAAGGCTCAGACAATTATAAAGGGTACAATTTTCCATACGTCACCAAATGGTAGACAGTCCGCAATGCAACTTCACACATCAAACAGAGGGTGTGGGGCAGACTCCTCTCTGCTGAAAGATGCTGTGAGACTGCTAATGAATATGCAAAAGGATCCAGGCTTTTGAGATGATCAGGGAATAGATCCCCACACAGACAATCTGATTACCATGCAATTTACTACCCGAGAATGACACTGCCAGAATTTGAACCCATGGTCCCAGGTTTCCTAAACATCCCAAATCTAAGCACGGAGCACTAACCTACTGGGAATGCCAGAGGTACAGAAGGAGGAGGAAAGAAGGCTCAGCAAGCAGGATGCTAAACACAGTGGCAATCTGCAGCTGTAGCCAGCTATTAGAGTTGAACAAACCATGGAGTCTGTACATCTATCTTATAGTGAGATCAAATAATATCTCTGCATATATCAATACTGCCAAAATCAGGTTTTTTTAAAACATTTTGGGGACTTTCCATTTTTTGGTAAATTTCAGAATCACTCCACCCAATGCACAGGAATCAGTTCATGCAGTGTAGCAAGAGTTCTCTGTAAATGACCCAAGGAGAGTGTCAAAATGAACATTTACTTTGTGTCTGAGCTGCCTCCTTGTTAATAAAGATGTTTTCTTGCCTCAATCTCTCTCAAAATAAATACATCAATTTAAAAAAAACACCCTACACTTTTCATGAAAATATCTTAGATATGTTAAGTGCTCGAACACCTCAGAACTGGTCACAGTATAAGTTCCTGGAACAGCACAGAATAGAAAAAATGCCATTATAGATTTTGATGCCCTTAGTTGTCTGAGTACCACCTTGTTACAGGACTGTTTTCCTTCACTTCCTTGGTGTTATTGCCTGATGTTAGGTACCAGTCACCATCTCATCATGTCCCAGTTTTCTAACATAAGAGGAAATGTATCTTACAGCACCACTATGACAAATAAGTCATAGTTATAGAATAAGTCAATTATTTCTTATTTTGCATTGCTTTATCCCTGTTCTCAGACACAGATACTGCCTTTATATGTGTGACGGTATGAGTTAAACATGTTAGCTGCTGTGATCCTGGTACAAAATGATGTCAAGCATCTGTTCTGGTGAGTTCCATCGCACTTGAAGCACTACGCTTACAGAATGTTAATAATGATGCTCAGAATTCAAGCACGCTATGTTTCCTGGCTCAGAAGCTGATTGTGTGAAGACATAAAGTGCTTTGATTTTAATAGTACCTTAAATCTGTGTGTACTTGAACATGCCTGTGGGCAAATGTATGAAACACAGAACCATTTTTCCTGACGCTGAAGAATGTTTGATACATTTTTAAGGCTTCAGAATGTCAACCTTTGAATCCAAATGTGCCCGTTCCCCAAGGTGCATCATGTGAACTGCTGACTAGTGAATCATTTCTCAGCAGTTTTGCAGCATCTGCTTGGACTGAGACAGAGTCCATCTTCTGAGAACCACCATGGTCAGACATGCCTGGGCGGGGGTAATGGGTTTGGAGAATAGGCCAATATAAATATTTTTTTCCCTTTCCAGGACCTCAGCTTACCTCTCTGCTGTGGTACAGACCAGAGCTTTCATATATATAGTAAAGGGGACCAAATATCTATATTAGCCTATTCTCTATATAAAATTGAATGACAGTTTACTTGTAATCCATGAACTAGCTAAATATTGTCATCAACACCTCTTGTAAAGACAACATTTTCAGGGAGGTTTTCCTTTAGTTTGATTATTTGATTACCACAAATTCAAATGCAAATTATACTGCAGTACACACCCCTACACTTCCCTAGTGCTCTTCTCAGAAGGCTTTTCCCTTCTCGGTCTCCGGGGAATGGGGTCCACACTCTCTGCAGGACATGCCAGCTCCTTAAAATCTGGGCAACAGGTGATAGCCTCACAGTCTCCTTGAAACTCCCCTGGAATATTTGCAATGACAGTCTGCAATTTGCACAACAGGCAGCAGCTGGAGTCCGTGCCTTCTCCAGCGGGGGAGGGAGCTTGCGGTCTAAATCCAACAAGCTGGAATAGTCCCTGGAACACAAACCTTATAGCGGAGCCTTCGGACCGTGCACTGCTCCATGGCTGTGCTCTCTCAGTCTTGGAATGAGTCCTGCTCCTCTCTTTTTATCAGCTCCTCCCAACCCTTGATTTCCCATTGGTCCTATTCTCAGGCATTGACTTTAGGGGTGTCCTACTAGGCTGTTTGTCCCCAGTGGAAATCACCCAAGTTGCTTCAAACTGCTAATAGGAACACCTAGTTCCTGTGATACCCTGTTTGTGGATGATTCTGGCACATGCACCCCACCCAGCTGTGGCAAATCTGTAGGCACAGAGCGTCCCCAAAACTGCCCACTTCCTTACACCACCAACTGCTGCAATGCAAGCATGTGGAGAACACACACACCACTGTACCCCAAGAAAGACACTAGCAAAGCCAAGGCCCTCAGGACTGAACCTAATATTTGCTTTCAACAGAGCCTGAGTCACTACTCTGCTCCCTCCCCTCATGTGACTTATTTACAACCGGTTACTGGTCTCAATAGCATCTCAGCTCGTGTACCATCCTCTTCTGAACTGGCCTTCTATGCTCCTCTTCTAGCACTCTACATCTACAGCAACACCTTCCGTCACCACAGCATGCCGCACCTCACATGCATCAGTGGCTTTATTCCAACTGGCCCCACAGCGAGGCAGGGAAGTGCTATTGATCTCATTGTACAGATGGGGAACTAGGGCACAGACAGGCTAAGTGGAATGTCCAAGAACTGAGCCCGGATCTCCAGAGTCCCAGCCCAGTGCCTTGACATGAAAACGTTCTTCTTCCTAGAATGTTTCCCTCCATGCTGTCATGTTGCACTCCATATGTTTCATAAAAAATATGTTTGTAAGTGTGAATATGATGTAACTGGAATATGCTTCATGCAAAATGTCTCTTTTAAGGAATCATTACAAAGCTTATAATCTACTAAGTGTGATCATCCTATATGTATGTATGTATCATTCTTGTATCTAAAGTTAGACATATGAAATATAATGGTGAGGTCCTATTGTAGTTATGCAAAGTGTGGGCCATTAATGGTGGTTTGGAATCTTGATGCCTCCCATTAACTAGGACAATTGGTTGTAGATGGTTCTGTTTACTTGTAACTCTTCCTGTATAGGTGTGAGCCAGCAAGTGGGTGACGAAGTCTCACAGGGCATGTGACCATGTTACCTGGTACTGGAATACATCTTTAACCTGATGCTTTTCCATTTAGAAGGAGGGGTGAGAACTGAGAGAGAGAGACAAAGGATTCTCGCCTTGTGCCAAAGATATATAAGGAGGTGGAACAGAACAAAAGGGGTCCCAGTCATGTGGACTCCCCTGCTTTTCACCTAAGATGCTTGCTGGAACTAACAATGTCTGTACCAGGGGAAAGGATTGGGCCCAGGCTAGGAAGGAGTCTAGTCTGTGAAAGAAGCTTATTGGAAGATCTCTAACGGTGAGATTTACCTGTATTTGGTTTCTTAATGTATTAGGATTAGACTTGTGTGTTATGTTTTATTTTGCTTGGTAACTTACTTTGTTCTGTCTGTTTTTACTTGGAACCACTTAAATCCTACTTTTTATACTTAATAAAATCACTTTTGTTTATTAATTAACTCAAAGTAAGTGATTAATACCGGGGGGGGGGCGGCAAACAGCTGTGCATATCTCTCTATCAGTGTTATAGAGGGCAGACAATTTATGAGTTTACCCTCCATAAGCTTTATGTGATGTAAAATGGATTAATTTGGGGTTTGGATCCCATTGGGAGCTGGGTGTCTGGATGCTGGAGATAGGTGACCAGCTGAGCAGTTTTTGGTTAATGTCTGCAGCTTTGGGGTCATGGACCAGACCTGGGTCTGTCTTTGCAGTTGGCTAGTATGTCTGGCTCAACAAGGAAGGGTTCTGAAGTCCCAAGATGGCAGGGAAAATAGGCTCAGAGGTAGTCTCAGCACTTCAGGTGATAGTCCCAAGGGGGTCTCTGTGACCCAACCCGTCACACACGCAGCTAGTCTGACATGGGCCTTAGATACCACAGCATTTCCTCTATGTAGTACAAGAAATACAAGAGTTTGTCTGTTAGGGCTATTTGGGAACTGAGAGTACACAGTCACATTGTAATGTTGTGTATGTGTATATGCACAGATGCGGTGTAGATACACATACAGAGAGAGAGAGGTCTGGAGCAACCTGCCTGATTACAGTTATGGTCAAAGACAATTATTTTGTTATTTTTCTGAAGGTGCCTTAATATTTTCCTAACACAATCCAATAAATACACAAAAAATATTCTCTCAAGAAAATAAAAATTTCTACAACGATCTCCTGTAATTGGTTGTTTATTTTAGAACAGCCAGTAATTTCATAGAAAGCAATCTCCAGCAGTCCCCTCCCGGTGATATTTGCAGCTTAGTTTATTTAGAATTCATAATCGATGTGTGAGCTCACTGCACTAATAACCGCACACACCCACTGAAAGAGTGTGCTTATGGCCTCCGTTAGCTGTCATGATCAAACGGCAAAAGAAGATGTCCTGGTGCTATTGCCATTGACTCTTACCAGACTTCATTAGCAGCCTTTGCTGTATACAGCTAAAATTACACATATAAAGTACAACTGAAGAGATTAAGAGCCTAAAGGACCTGATTCCCTGCCCATGAAAACCAGTTCTTCACTGGTGCGACTCTGTAAAGATCTCAGTGAAGTTATTCCCATTTTCACCAGTATTCATGAGAGGAATCAAAAATGTCATTGAAGGAAGGGGAAGGGTCCTCCAGTTACCACAGAACCATGTTTTCTGCACTCCACAGCATAGAGCAGATGAATGGCTTCTGCTTTTCCTAAAATAACAACTATTTTTCAGTTGCATTCATGCCTAGAAGCCCCAGCTGAGATCATATTCCCATTGAGCTAGATGCTGTGCATACAGGGTAAAGACGGAGCTTACAATCTAAATCAATTAGATATTTGTTTTTTAAAAGAGCAAAATAGAAGGGGCCTAATAATTCTGTTTTTAATATTTCTGCCTTAACTTGGAATCTTTTATACTTCATCTACATGTGAGATGAATTGAAAGGCAGTTCTGAACTTCCAAACACTTTATGCCTCTGCACACTCAGCCAGCTCTGCAATAAGGTAGGTGTAAAATAAATGAAGTACAAAATACCTCTGACACTAAAAAGTAACTCCTAGCCATTGCACTGAGTTTAAAGATGCTCTTGATCATTTCAATGCAGGTGGACAGATTCTTTAGTGATTTCTCTGTAAAATCATCAACAGATCATAAACAAGACCGGAAGTGAGAACAAACTCAGAGGGGCTCTGTGATCCTCTCTGGATCAGTTCACATTTGGTGTAAATTGGGATATGGAGATTTAAAGGGAGATGGAGTCTCAGCTTTTCCACTCTTAGACAGGTCACTTAGTTATAAATACACCGGATAAAACTGGATAAGCAACTTCTGAAAAGAAATAAAAAACTAAACCACGGGACTGATGTGCTGAAACCAGAGGACAAACCAAACACACAAACAAAGGAGTGATGAACAAAGAGTCAAATTTTCTTTGTCATTTTAAAATAGTTATCGAGGGCCCTACTTTTAAAACAAAAATTCCAGGATCCAAGTTATGAAGGTTATTTAGCTTCTGTTGAGAAATTGTGATCTGCAACTTTGTTCACTGGGTGAGCCACAAGCATGTACCAACTGCAGGATGAACTGACTTCTCTAGTATGCTGTGCAGTGTGTGCGCATCGGCAGGACAAGCTCCTGCACATGTTAAGTAGGGTTGGTGTGGTGCTTATAGAAGGGAACAGAACAATCTTGTCACGAGAAGTCACGACTCATTGATTTATTAGCATTCTTGAAATTGGTGGACAAGGGTGATCCAGTGGATACAGTGTACTTGATCTTCCAGAAGGCCTTTGCTTAAGATCCTTTGGTGATGGAACTTGCCAAAGTTAGTGTGAAAAGAGAGAAGGCCCTGTCATGGATCAGTAACTCATTAAAAGAGAGAAAACAACGGTAAATAAGAGAGTCCCCAAAGGATCTGCACTGGGACCAGGGCTGTTCAACATATTCATAAATGATCTGGGAAAATGGGTAAACAGTGAGGTGGCAAAGTTTGAAGACAACTATCTTGGGTAATTTTGTATTAAGTCCAAAGCTGTCTGCTAAGGGTTACAAAGGGATTTCTCAAGCTGGGTGACCGAACAAGAAAATGGCAGGTAGAATTCAATGTTGATAAATGCGAAGCAATGCACATTGGAAAACATCATCCCCGCTATACATACACAACAATGGCTTCTAAATTAGCTGATACCACTCAAAAAAGATTTGGAAACATAATTCTTTGGATAGTTCTCTGAACACATCTGCTCAATGTGCAGTGTCAGTCAAAAAAGCAAACAATGTTAGGAAACATTAGGAAAGGGAGAGAAAATATCATAATGCCACTATGTAAATCCATTTTATGCCCACCCCTTGAATAGGGCATGCAGTTCTAGTCGTTCCAGACCAAAAAATATATATTAGCATTGGAAAAAGTACAGAGAAAGGAAACAAAAATGATTAGCAGTATGGAACAGCTACAATATCAGGAGAGATGAATAAGACTGTGACAGTTGCTCATAGACTCATACTCATAGACTCTAGGACTAGAAGGGACCTCAAGAGGTCATCGAGTCCAGTCCCCTGCCCTCATGGCAGGACCAAATACTGTCTAGACCATCCCTGATAGACATTTATCTAACCTACTCTTAAATATCTCCAGAGATGGAGATTCCACAACCTCTCTAGGCAATTTATTCCAGTGTTTAACTACCCAGACAGTTAGGAACTTTTTCCTAATGTCCAACCTAAATCTCCCTTGCTGCAGTTTAAGCCCATTGCTTCTTGTTCTATCATTGGAGGCTAAGGTGAACAAGTTTTCCCCCTCCTCCTGATGACACCCTTTTAGATTCCTGAAAAGTGCTATCATGTCCGCTCTCAGTCTTCTCTTTTCCAAACTAAATAAACCCAATTCTTTCAGCCTTCCTTCATAGGTCATGTTCTCAAGACCTTTAATCATTCTTGTTGCTCTTCTCTGGACCCTCTCCAATTTCTACACATCTTTCTTGAAATGCGGTGCCCAGAACTGGACACAATATTCCAGTTGAGGCCTAACCAGCACAGAGCTGAGTGGAAGAATGACTTCTCGTGTCTTGTTTACAACACACCTGTTAATGCATCCCAGAATCACGTTTGCTTTTTTTGCAACAGTATCACACTGTTGACTCATATTTAGCTTGTGGTCCACTATGACCCCTAGATCTCTTTCTGCCATACTCCTTCCTAGACAGTCTCTTCCCATTCTATATGTGTGAAACTGATTGTTCCTTCCTAAATGGAGCACTTTGCATTTGTCTTTATTGAACTTCATCCGGTTTACCTCAGACCATTTTTCCAATTTGTCCAGATCGTTTTGAATTTTGACCCTGTCTTCCAAAGCAGTTGCAATCCCTCCCAGTTTGGTATCATCTGCAAACTTAATAAGTGTACTTTCTATGCCAACATCTAAGTCGTTGATGAAGATATTGAACAGAGCCGGTCCCAAAACAGACCTCTGCAGAGCCCTACTTGTTATACCTTTCCAGCAGGATTGGGAGCCATTAATAACTACTCTCTGAGTACGGTTATCCAGACAGTTAGGCACCCACCTTATAGTAGCCCCATCTAAATTGTATTTGCCTAGTTTATCGATAAGGATATCACGCGAGACCATACCAAATGCCTTTCTAAAGTCTAGTTATACCACATCCACCACTTCTCCCTTATCCACAAGACTCATTATCCTATCAAAGAAAGCTATCAGATAGGTTTGACACGATTTGTTCTTTACAAATCCATGCTAGCTATTCCCTAGCATTAAGACTTAGCTTGATAAGTTTATGGAAGGGATAGTATGATGGGATAGCTTAATTTTGGCAATTGATCTTTGATTATCAGCAGGTAAGTATGCCCAGTGGTCTGTGATGGGATGTTAGATGGGATGGGATCTGAGTTACTGCAAAGAATTCTTTCCTGAGTGCTGGCTGGTGAGTCTTGCCCACGTGCTCAGGGTTTTGCTGATCGCCATATTTGGGGTGAGGAAGGAATTTTCCTCCAGGACAGATTGGCAGAGGCCCTGGAGGTTTTTTGCCTTCCTTTGCAGCGTGGGGCATGGGTCACTTGCTGGTGGATTCTCTGCAGCTTGAGGTCTTCAAACCACAATTTGAAGACTTCAATAACTCAGACATAGGTTAGGAGTTTGTTATAGAAGTGGATGGGTAGGATTCTGTGGCCTGCTTTGTGCAGGAGATCAGACTAGATGATCATATTGGTCCCTTCTGACCCTAAAGTCTATGAGTCTATCACCTTACCACCTTCCAAATGTTTGCAGATGATTTCTTTAATTACTTGCTCCATTATCTTCACTGGCACAGAAGTTAAACTAACTGGTCTGTAGTTTCCTGGGTTGTTTTTATTTCCTTTTTATAGATGGGCACTATATTTTCCCTTTTTTGCTCTCACAAAAGAAACAACTAAGGATAATATAATAGAGGTTTATGAAATCAGGACTGGGGTGTGGAGAAAGTGAATAAAGAAGTGTTATTTACTCCTTCACACAGCATAAGACCCAGGGGTCACCCAAGGTAATCAATAGGCAGCAGGACTATATATAAGGACTATAAATAAGGAAGTATTTTGCAAACAGCGCACAGTCACCCTGTGGAATCCATCGCCAGGGGACATTGCAAAGGCCAGAAATGTAACTTGATTCAAAACAAAAATAATTAGATAAGTTCATGGAAGACAGGTCCATCAGTGGCTACTAGCCAAGACGGTCAGGGAAGCAACCCCATGCTCTGGGTGTCCCTAAACCTCTGATTGCCAGAAACTGGGACTGGGAAATGGGTGATGGTTCATTTGATGATTGTCCTGTTCTGTTCCCTTTGAGGCATCTGGCACCAAACACTGTCAGAAGACAGGATATTGGGCTCGATGGACCATTGCTCTGACACAGTATGGCAGGGCTTAGGTTTTTATTTTCACATATAATGCTAAAGAATTGATTAACAGAAATTGTTAATGATATTTACAAGAAGTATTTTTTTTAGGACTGCTCTCTCCTTGTCTTCTATAACTTGAACATGAAACAGGGGAAGCAGAGAGAGAGGTGCACATGCAACTCAGTCTTGAGGGTCCCATTCAGGAATGGCCTGTCACTTAGCAAGCTGAGCATCATGCCTGCCTACTTTGGATTCATGTCATGGACAAGAGGGAATATAGAGGGAAAATCTAATAAACATCTTAGATGCCTGTATTCTAATGCAAAAGAATGGTAAATAGACAGGAAGACAAATGAATAATCACAATTATGATATAACTGGCATCACAGAAACTTGATAGGATAATTCACATAACTGGAATACTGGTACAGAAGAGTATATCTTATTCAGAAAGGAAAGGTAGGGAGAAAAGGGAGGAGGGTATTGCCTTGTATATATATGTACATTTGGACTGAGATTGAGATAGAAGTGGGAGGCAGACTTGTTGAAAGTCTGTGGGTAAGGATAAAAGGGGTAAAAACAAGGGTGATGTAAGGGTAGGGATCTACTACAGACCACCTAACCAGGCGCAAATGGTGTGTTTGAGGCGCAAGTTGTGTTCTCATCCATCCTCCTTGTGCAGGGAAAAGGCCTGGGTAGAGATCTTCGAATTGTGGAAGTCAACGAATGGCTACGCAGGTGGTGTTAGAGAGAGGACTTTGGATTCTTCGACCATGGGATGGTGTTCCGAGAAGGAGGAGTGCTAGGCAGAGACGGGCTCCACCTAACGAAGAGAGAGAAGAGCATCTTCGCAAGCAGGCTGGCTAACCTAGTGAGGAGGGCTTTAAACTAGGTTCACAGGGGAAGGAGACCAAAGCCCTGAGGTAAGTGGGGAAGTGGGATACAGGGAGGAAGCACGAGCAGGAGAGTGCAAGAGGGGAGGACTCCTGTCTCAGACCGAGAAAGTGGGACTATCAGCGTGTTATCTTAAGTGCCTATACACAAATGCAAGAAGCCTGGGAAACAAGCAGGGAGAACTGGAAGTCCTGGCACAGTCAGAGAACTATGATGTGACTGGAATAACAGAGACTTGGTGGGATAACACACATGACTGGAGTACTGTCATGGATGGATATACTGTCATGACTGGAGTACTGTCATGGATGGAAGGACAGGCAGGGCAGAAAAGGTGGGGGAGTTGCATTGTATGTAAGAGAGGAGTATGACTGATCAGAGCTCCAGTATGAAACTGCAGAAAAACCTGAGAGTCTCTGGAGTAAGTTTAGAAGTGTGAGCGACAAGGATGATGTCGTGGTGGGAGTCTGCTATAGACCACCAGACCAGGGGGATGAGGTGGATGAGGCTTTCTTCTGGCAACTAACAGAAGTTACTAGATCGCAAGCCCTGGTTCTCATGGGAGACTTTAATCACCCTGTGTCATAAACAGATAGCTAAGGGTTAATGTCTCTTTCACCTATAAAGGGTTAACAAACAGTGACCTGCAAATACCTGACCGGAGGACCAATCAGGAGATAAAATACTTTCAAATCTTGTGGAAGGAAGCCTTTGTTTGAGGGTTTTGGGTTTGGCTTTGTTCTCTCTGGGTCCTGGACGGGACTAGAGGTGCAACCAGGTTTCTGCCAATCTCCCTGCTACAGTCTCTTATCTATTCAGAATTGTAAGAAAGAAAAGGTGGTCATAGTCTTTTAATTTGTTTTTTTTTTCATTTGCATATGTGTACTATCTGGAAGTAGCTTAAATTGTGTTTCTGCTGGAGAAAGTTTCTTTCTATTGTTTATAGTTGAAAGACCCTGTAACTTTTTACCATCTAAAGTGCAGAGATAAACCCTTTACTTTTTTCTTTGTTTTTTATTAAAAGTTTTGCTTTTAAGACCCGTGTGATTTTTTTCTCCTAGTTAAGGTTCAAGGGAATTGGTGGGGAGAAGGGAAGGATAAATTTTCTCTTTGTGTTAGATTCACACAGCTTGAATCTTTACGGCTTCTGGGTGAGGGGGAAGGTAACACTCCTCTCGGTGTGGTGATTCAAGAAGTTGAATCAGGAAATCTCCTAGTGTTCCCAGGGCGGGAAGGAGCTGGGAGGAAGAAGGGAATGGTTTATTTCCCTTTGTTGTGAGACTCAAGGAATCTGGGTCTTGGGGTCCCCTGGGAAGGTTTTGGGGGGACCAGAGGTTATCAGGCCCTAAAAATTCCTGATTGGTGGCAGCGCTACAGAATCTAAGCTGGTAATTAAGCTTAGAGGACTTTATGCTAGTATCCATATCCTGGATGCTAAGGTCCAGATTTGGGAATTATACTTGACACCCTAATATCTGCTGGGAGAGCAGTACAGCGATGCACAGACAAACCAGGGAGTTTTTGGAAAGTGTAGGGGACAATTTCCTGGTGCAAGTGCTGGAGGAACCAACTAGGGGCAGAGCTCTTCTTGACCCGCAGCTCACAAACCGAGAAGAGTTAGTAGGGGAAGCAAAAGTGGATGGAAACCTGGGGGGCAGTGATCATGAGATGGTCGAGTTCAGGATCCTGACACAAGGAAAAAAGGAGAGCAGCAGAATACAGACCCTGGACTTCAGAAAAGCAGACTTTGACTCCCTGAGGGAGCTGATGGGCAGGATCCCCTGGGAAAATAACATGAGGGGGAAAGGAGTCCAGGACAGCTGACTGTATTTTGAAGAATCCTTATTGAGTTTGCAGGAAAAAAAACATCCCGATGTGTAGGAAAAATAGTAAATATGGGAGGCAACCAGGTTGACTTAGCAGTGAAATCTTTGCTGATCTTAAACGCAAAAAAGAAGCTTACCAGAAGTGGAAGATTGGACAAATGACCAGGGAGGAGTATAAAAATATTGCTCAGGCATGCAGGATTGAAATCAGGAAGGCCAAATCACACTTGGAGTTGCAGGTAGCAAGAGATGTTAAGAGTAACAAGAAGGGTTTCTTCAGGTATGTTGGCAATAAGAAGAAAGTCAAGGGAAGTGTGGGCCACTTACTGAATGAGGGAGGCAACCTAGTGACAGAGGATATGGAAAAAGCTAATGTACTCATTGCTTTTTTTTGCTTCTGTCTTCACAAACAAGGTCAGCTCCATGACTGCTGCACTGGGCAGCACAGTATGGGGAGCAGGTGACCAGCCCTCTGTGGAGAAAGAGGTGGTTCGGGACTATTTAGAAAAATTGGACAAGTCAACTAGCACAAGTCCATGGGGCCAGATGCACTTCATCCAAGGGTGCTATGGAAGTTGGCAGATGTGATTGCAGAGCCATTGGCCATTATCTTTGAAAACTCATAGCGAATGGGGGAGGTTCCAGATGACTGGAAAAAGGCTAATGTAGTGCCCATCTTTAAAAAAGGGAAGGAGGAGGAGCTGGGGAACTACAGGCCAGTCAGCCTCACCTCAGTCCCTGGAAAAATCCTGGAGCAGGTCCTCAAAGAGTCAATTCTGAAGCACTTAGAGAAGAGGAAAGTGATCAGGAACAGTCAGCATGGATTCACCAAGGGTAAGTCATGCCTGACTAACCTAATTGCCTTCTATGAGGAGATAACTGGCTCTGTGGATGAGGGGAAAGCAGTGGATGTGTTATTCCTTTACTTTAGCAAAACTTTTTATACGGTCTCCCACAGTATTCTTGCCAGCAAGTTAAAGAAATATGGGCTGGATGATTGGACTATAAAGTGGATAGAAAGCTGATTAAATCATCAGGCTCAACGGGTAGTGATCAATGGCTCCATGTCTACTTGGCAGCCTGTTTCCAGTGGAGTGCCCGAAGGGTCGGTCCTGGGGCCAGTTTTGTTCAATATCTTCATTAATGATCTGGAGGATGGCATGGACTGCACTCTCAGCAAGTTTGCAGATGACACTAAACTTGGAGGAGTGTTAGATACGCTGGAGGTTAAGGATAGGATACAGAGGGACCTAGATAAATTAGAGGACTGGGCCAAAATAAACCTGATGAGGTTCAACAAGGACAAGTGCAGAGTCCTGCATTTAGGACAGAAGAATCCCATGCACTGCTACAGACTAGGGACTGAATGGCTAGGCAGCAGTTCTGCAGAAAAGGACCTATGGGCTACAGTGGACGAGAAGCTAGATATGAGTCAACAGTGTGACCTTGTTGCCAAGAAGGCTAACAGCATTTTGGGCTGTATAAGTCGGGGCACTCCCAGCAGATCGAGGGATGTGATCATTCCCCTCTATTTGAAATTGGTGAGGCCTCATCTGGAGTCCTGTGACCAGTTTTGGGCCTCACACTACAAGAAGGATGTGGAAAAATTGAAAGAGTCCAGCTGAGGGCAACAAAAATGATTAGGGGGCTGGGGGCACATGACTTCTGAGGAGAGGCTGAGGGAACTGGGGTTGTTTAGTCTGCAGAAGAGAAGAATGAGGGGGGATTTGATAGCTGCTTTCAACTCCCTGAAAGGGGGTTCCAAAGAGGATGGATCTAGACTGTTCTCAGTGGTACCTGATGACAGAACAAGAATCAATGGTCTCAAGTTGCAGTGGGGGAGGTTTAGGTTGGATATTAGGAAAAAACTATTTCCCTGGGAGGGTGTTGAAGCAGTGGAATGGGTTTCCTATGGAGGTGGTGGAATCTCCTTCCTTAGAGGTTTTTAAGGTCAGGTTTGACAAAGCCCTGGCTGGGATGATTTAGTTGGGGTTGGTCCAGCTTTGAGCGGGGGTTTGGGCTAGAGGACCTCCTGAGGTCCCTTCCAGACCTTGTATTCTATGATTCTAAGAAGAGGTGGATGAGGCTTTTTTTAAACAACTAACAAAATCACCCAAAGCAGAGGACTTGGTGGTGATGGGGGACTTCAACTATCCAGACATCTGTTGGGAAAATAACATAGCAGGGCACAGATTACCCAAGAAGTTTATGGAAAGTATTGCAGACTTTTTTTTTCATTACAGAAGGCGGAGAAAGTGACTAGGGGAGAGACTGTGCTAGATTTGATTCAGACAAATAGAGAGGAACTGGTTGAGAATGTGAAGGTGCAAGGCAGCTTGGGTGAAAATGATCATGAAATGATGAGTTCATGATTTTAAGGAATGGTAGGAGACAAAACTACAGGGTAAAGACATTGGACTCCAAGAAGGCAGACCTTAGCAAGCTCAGATAATTGGTAGGAAAGATCCCACTGGAAGCAAATTTATTGAAAGAGTAGTTCAGGAGAGTTGGCAGTTTTTTTTTCTTAAAGACATTATTAAGGGCTTAAGAGCAAATTATCCCAATGTGTTTGAAAGACAGGAAATATAGTGAGACACTACCCTCGCTTAACAAAGAGATCTTCCAAAAAAGAGTCATACAAAAATGGAAACTAAGTCAAATTATAACAGATTAATATTAAAACAAACACACACACACACACACACACACACACACACACAAGCATATCGGAGCAAAATTAGAAAGGCCGATGCAAAAAAAAGGTTAAATTAACTAGAGACAAAAAGGATAACAGGAAAACCTTTTTCTAATAAATGAGAAGTTAGAGGAAGACCAAGGACAAGGCAGGCCGATTACTCAGTGAGAGGGGAAAGACAGTAACAGAAAACACAGCAATAGCTGAAGTGTTAAATGCTTTTTTGCATCAATTTTCATAAAAAATCTTAGCCATTATTGGATGACTAACACAGTGAACATCAGTGTAAATGGATGTGACGCTAAAATAGGGAAAGAACAAGCTAAGAATTATTTAGACAAGTTAGATGTCTTCAAGTCAGCAAGGCCTGATGAAATACATCCTAGAACACTTAAGGAACTGGCTGAAGAGATCTCTGAGCCATTAGCGATTATCTCGAGAACTCCTGGAGGATGGGAGAGATCCTAGAGGGCTGAACAAGGGCAAATATAGTACCTGTCTATAAAAAGGGGAACCAGAAGACCCAGGGAATGATAGACCCGTCAGCTTAACTTTAGTACCCAGAAACATAATTAAGCAAATAATCAAACAATGAATTTGTAAGCATCCAGAAGAAAATAAGATAAGTAACAGTCAACATTAGTCATGATTTGTTGTTGAGTAATCTAACTTAATATCCTTCTTTGACAGGGTAGCAAGCCTTGTAGATGCAGGGAAGCAGTAGATGTGATATATGTCAACTTTAGTAAACTGTCTCAACATGACCTTGTCAAACAAAACAGAGAACTATAGCCCAAACAAACCTACCGTAAGGTGGGAGCACAACTGGCTGGAAAACGTACTCAGAGAATATTGGTTCATAGTGTATCTGGAAGGGCATATCAAGCGCGGTCAGGCAGGGAACTTTCCTGGGTCTGGTTCTATTGAATATCTTGAAAAATAATTTGGCTAATGGCAAAGAGAGAGTACATTTATAAAGTTTGTGGATGATACCAAGCTGGGAGAGGTTAAAAGCACTCTGGAGGACAGAATTAAAATAGAAAATGATTTGGACAAATTGAAGAAATGATCTGAAGTAAATAAGATGAAATTCAATAAGGACCAATGCAAAGTACTCCACTTAGGAAGGAACAATCAACCACACAAAAACAAAATGAGAAATGACTGCCTAGGAAGGAGTACTGCGGAAAGAGATCTGGGGGTCAAAGTGGATCACAAACTAGATATGAGTCAACAATATACTGATAGGGAAAACCCCCCGACCCCACCTTACCCAAGGCCCCAGGTTTTTTTTCTGAAAATAAAGTAAAAGTAGGCCCTTAGCTAGAAGCAAAAGTTTTAACTCCTGCTAAACTTGTTTTTCTGTACAAAGGGCACGCTGAGGCAAAAAGATGTGGTCAGGGCCCCAAAAAGAGGAACTAGAATTGGATAAAGGGAAACCAGAAAATCTGTTAAGTTATAACAGCTTTTAGTTTATTATGGTTTATTAAGTTGCTTGTGTGGGCGTAAAATATAACTCATGATCATTTGACCAAAGGTACACCAATAGGTATTTTTGGGTACAAGTTCCTCAAAAAGGCTCAAGCAATGTGTAATAGCTTAACCGCAAGCAGGAGAAAAACACCAGGTGTCAATGACCTAACACTTACAAAACCCGTAAAAAGGGGAAGTAACAAAGAGCAGGCTTGCAAATTAGCTCACAACCGGTATATTAATAGCAATTGTTTTTAGCAGATGGTTAGAAGATGTTATTGTATTAACCAAATAAGGTATCATCGGATGTATGAGTTCATATGGTAATGTGCGGTTTTTGGCTATATAAACCCAGGTATCACTGCTGTAAGGTAGAGCGACTTCCCCTTGCTAGGGGACTTTGTCGTCTCTCCCTGCATATATGCTTGTATTCTTTGATTAATCAATAAAGGAGCCTCAGGCTGTCTGATCAACTCAACTGGGTGGTGGTCATTTTCGACGACAATACTGTTGCAAAAAAAACCCAACATCATTCTGGGATGTATTAGCAGGAGTCTTGTTCAGCACTGATTAGGCCTCAACTGGAGTACTGTGTCCAGTACTGGACATCACACTTTGGGAAAGATGTTGAAAAATTGGAATAAGTCCAGAGAAGAGCAACAACAATGATTAAATATCTAGAAAACATGACCTGCAAGGAAAGATTGAAAAAAAGTGGGTTTGTTTAGTCTGGAGAAAAGAAGTCTAAGGAGGGTCATGATAACAGTGGCTAAAGAGAACAATTTATCAGCCTCTTCTATACAACAACTTTTTAAGTACTTGAAGACTGACAACAGGAGAAGAAGCAGTGGGATTAAATGACAGCAAGGGAGATTTAGGTTGGACATTAGGGGAAAAAACTTACTGTCACCTAATTCAAGCAATAGAACAAGCTACACAGGGAGTTTATGGAATCTCTGTCAGTGAAGGGTTTTAAGAGCAGGTTAGACAGACACCTGTCAGGGATGGTCTAGATAATTAGTCCTGCCATGAGTGCAGGGACTGGACTAGATGACCTCTCAAGGTCCCTTCCAGTCCTACGAGTCTATGAATCTATGACATCTGAGGGAAAGAGTGGGATGGCTAGCACAGGTATGGCTCTACTGCAGTGCTGCCAATGCTAAACACAGGGGGTGTGCTGAGGCTGGCAGTTCCCTGTCCATGTACCACTTCTGGAAGCCCCACCACGTGATACAGTTCAATACCTAAACACAATGTGGCACCAAGGATTGGCCAATCACAATGGTCTGGTGGCCTCCAGAGTTATTCCTCCAATTTTCTGTGCCCCCAGTTCTGCAAGTACAAATCACTTGCAAGTAAATCATGGAATCTGGATGTTTAACCTCCTGCTTTGCAGGTGGATGTCTAAAGCATGCTCCTTGCACTGATTCATTTGCAAAGTTGCAGGAGTAAGTAACTATGGCTAGAGCTTTACAAGGGGCTGGTGAGCTTGAACTGAGAGTGCAGATTCCCAGCCAACAAATGGATACTGGAACATGAACTCCTGTAACAATGTTTGGAATCAATCCAGCCAGTAGGGTCAGGGAAAAGACAACAAGCTGGATGGAATATTGCCTCTCTGTCCACCAGCCTCATTCTGAGTTGTGATGAGGCTCTGTATTCAGTTCTGGTAGGGGAAACAGTAACAGGTTATATAGTACACACTGGTCTATCATTCTCTGTGAGATCTGAAACCCACATGCCTGGCTGTTCAGTGCATAAACATGGAGCAGTCGCATGGGATCCCCGGATTCTGAACAGGAGCCATGAGCTCAGAACTGCATCCCTGAAAATTTCAAGCACTCTGCCACCTCTGTACATCCCATTTGTACTACTCACTGTTCATTTCTCATAGCAGCTTTGATTCTGACTCTTCTCTCAGACAACTTTTGCCTTCTAAATTATATGTAAGTTTTAAGTATACTCATATGCCCAGTAGTTTTATATATTTCAACTGCCACAGCTCTCCAGGGTTGGTAGTCGTGCCAAATAGCTTAAAGCGCAGGATTACATCGTTTGTCCACATATGCATGTGGGCAAGAGACCAGAGGGGCTGTATAATTGTAAACTCAGTGTCAGGCACTGCTCTGGAGTAGGAGTAAGTGCACTAGTGCCAGATTTGTCTCTCAGCTCCCACAATTTCAGCAAGATGCCAAGAAGCCCTTCTCCCCATGGGACGCTCCCACTTCTAACTTTCCTGCCAGCCACTTCTGACATAAGCCAATTTCTGTCTTTTTTGTACTTTCACGTTTGTTAAACCCCCGTAGGTGGTGGGGACGCTGTGGCTGCAAGGTGAGGTTTGCTGTCAGTGGACACTGAATAATGATCGGTCTAGTTATAAGATGTATATGAGGTGATTGATTTTTTTTCACAATTGCCTGTGGTTTGAGCATTGTCTCTTAATATAGGTTCTCCCTCCCCCCGCGAAGGTCTTGCCATGCCCCACTCTGATTTAGACCATCCCTGAGTGATGTTTGTCTGTTCTTAAAAATCTCCAGTGATGGAGATTCCACAATGTCCCTCGGCAATTTATTCCAGTGTTAATCACCATGAAAGTTAGGACATTTTTCCTATTGTCCAACCTAAGCTGCCCTGGCTGCAATTTAAGCCCATTGCTACATGTCCTGTCCTCAGAGGTTTAGGAGAACATGTTTTCTCCCTCCTCATTGTAACAACTTTTCATGTACATAATAACAGTTTTCAAGTACATAGGCACTGACTCTGTGGGTGCTGTGGGGCTGGAGTACCCATGGAGAAAAATTGGTGGGTGTTGAGCATCTACCGGCAGCCCCCTATCAGCTCCTCTCTATCCCCACCGGTGAGTCCCACCAATCAGCACCTCTCCCTCTCTCCCTCCTCATGCAGCCTGCCTGCTGTGATCAGCTGTTTTGTGGCATGCAGACGGCTCTGGGGAGGAGGACAGAGGATCAAGGGCGTGGCGTGCTTGGGGAGGGAGTGGAATGGGGCAGGAAGAGGTGAGGCGATGGTGCAATGGCTGTGGGAAGATGTGGGATGGGGACTGGGAAGCAGAGGTGGAGTGGGGGCAGGGACTAGGGCAGAGCCAGGGATCAAGTACCACCCAGAATACTGGAAAGTCAGTTCCTGTGATCATGTTCCATCTCAGTCTTCTTTTTTCCAGACTAAAAAAACCCAGTTCTTTCATTCTTCCCTCATAGGTCATGTTTTCTAGACCTTTAATCATTTTTGTTGCTCTTCTCTGGACTCTTTCCAGTTTGTCCACATCTTTCCTGAAACATGGCACCCAGAACTGGACACAATACTTCAGTTGAGGCCTAATCAGCCCAGAGTAGATCAGAAAAATTACTTCTCGTGTCTTGCTTATAACACTCCTGCTAATACATCCCAGAAGGATGTTCGCTTTTTTTGCAACAGTGTTACACTATTGACTTACATTTAGCTTGTCATCCACTATGAGCCCCAGATCCCTTTCCGCAGTACTGCTTCCTAGGCAGTCATTTCCCATTTTGTATGTGTGCAACTGATTGTTCCTCCCTAAGTGGGGCACCTGTCCTTATTGAATTTCATCCTATTTACTTCAGATCGTTTCTCCAGTTTGTCAAGATCATTTTGTCATAATATCCTATATTTCTTGAATGATAGAAAGAAGTAAGTAGCTTTAAGCCTGGGAAAGCTGCTACTGGGAAAGCTGCTAGCTTTCAAATGCAGTTGCCAATGTAACTTACTTTTAGTTTTTTCAAAAGATTCTTATTTTTAAATTGCATAAAAAATACATAAAATGTACATTTCCTGATCTACCACATAGCTTCTTACAGTGTGCTGCAAATTTATTTAATTTTGCACTGAAATTTAGGACAGAGTTAATTAAACTATACTGAGTTAAATTGGTGTGACAAAGAAAAGAATCCAACCCATAAATTCTTAATTAATGCAGATCACACATCCAGTACTAAAGGAGTCATAGTGTGAAAATAAATTCCTAAACAGCAGCATAAATACAGAACTTCCAATGTCACCTATTTAGTTTGCTTTCTTTATCATGTTCTTTCTATAAAATATATCCTTTGAACTGACATTCTCTTTGACTCTACATAATGCAGCTGATGATTCTTTAAACTAAACAATATTGTTAATTTCCCTGGTAGCTAGTTGTCACTGCTGAGGTTGCAGTTTGATGGTTCAGTGACAATATGGATTTCAGTGCTCATGGATTCTTTCCCCAGAACAGCCTAGTTTATCTGTGAGGTGGGAGATATTTATTAGAATTGGACTAATATCAGGGGAGTCATGGGAAATATAATTTACACTTTTATGTCGAGCTGGTTGGAAAATAGAAGAAGAAAAAACCCTGACAAATTGTCACTTCTGTTTTTCATTTAAATTACTTCTGATTGAAAATTTCCAGCCAGTTCTGCTATTAGGTGACATACAGGAGTGGCCTGGAACCCACTTTTCCAAAAGTGTGGAAATCATGGTTTCAGAGCAGGTGTTTAACTCAGCCCACAGAGATAAGGGAGATGTGTGAGAACCCAATCCAGGTCCAAAGTCCCCTGGAATCTGTGGAAACCTGGATCAATACATTTGATTTAGGGACTTCTCCACTGAAATGAAACACAGACCTATGGGATCCATAGATTCATAGACTCTAGGACTGGAAGGGACCTCGAGAGGTCATCAAGTCCAGTATCCTGCCCTCATGGCAGGACCAAATACTGTCTAGACCATCCCTGATAGACATTTATCTAATCTACTCTTAAATATCTCCAGAGATGGAGATTCCACAGTCTCCCTAGGCAATTTATTCCAGCGTTTAACCACCCTGGCAGTTAAGAAGTTTTTCCTAATGTCCAACCTAAATCTCCCTTGCTGCAGTTTAAGCCCATTGCTTCTTGTTCTATCATTGGAGGCTAAGGTGAACAAGTTTTCTCCCTCCTCCTGACGACACCCTTTTAGATACCTGAAAACTGCTATCATGTCCCCTCTCAGTCTCCTCCTTTCCAAACGAAACAAACCCAATTCTTTCAGCCTTCTTTCATAGGATGGCTGTAACAATCAGGGTCCAGATTCCCCAAGGGGGGAAGAGGGAGCCTGAACCCTCAAAGTAAGCAATTGAATCAACCTGGTTGTAGACAATGTTATTGTGTATTAAAATATGTTAAGCAAGGTATTTTATGAGAGCTTGTAATGTCCTGATCTTGGTGCTCATTAAAATGTAAGTATACAGGTTAAGGTTATGAATGCATGAACATAGGGGTGGCCATACAGTGGACCTACCTGTATATGTGTGTAGAAAATTGTATTTGTAACTATAGTGGAACTACAGCAGCATCTCCCAGAAGTGTGGTGAGGCCGTAAGGGAGGGAGGGCATGTCCTAGACCAGGTGTTCTCAGGAAAGGGGCTCCAAGCACCCAGCCTTGACCAGCCAGGAAGAGACAATGGTGGACCGTTAAAGCTGAACACTGAAAGAACTTGAAACTGAAAAGAAAACCTCTGTTTGGGAAAGACTTTGTTACTCCTAAACCAAGATTTTCACTTGTTGCTCACATTTCACAGGTGAGATCAATTAATTCTTAAATAGAGGTGATGTGAAAAAAGTCTTTGTAAACTTTTTCCTGAGTGTTTACAAAATAAATGTGTGACTTTTGGCTTTGCAATCAGAGCACAGTGTTAATGCATGTTTAATTGGTGGCTTTTTTGGAGAAGGAAGGAGATGGTGGCTGGTCAGAGCTGTGAAGTACGGTTTGGAAAAGGTCAGTAGCTACCAGATGTCACCCTCAGCAGTAGCGGTGAGAGCCCTTGCCACAGCTGTGCCTTGTTTACTAACCAATCTGCACTTTTGTTTGTTTATTTTGGTTTTTTTTATTTTTCTTAGTTGGTGCATTACTTATTTCAGAGCTTGTCTACTGTGTTTTTATTCTACTGATATTACATAAGTAATCTGCGGCACACCTGCCTCTGGCTGTGAGACCGCAAATGCTCAAAGTGCCTGCTGCTGTTTTTTGATGGCTCTGGCTCCCAGCTGTAATGGGGCTTGTGAAGGGATTAATGAATGCCTTTCGTTGAAAGGAGCACAACTGTGCAGAAAAAACAGACTCAGAAGTCCAGGAGCGGAGAGTAAATCAAATACATGTCACATTTGCAGGCTGAGTCATGGCAGCCCCAAGGAAATGAATGGGTCAGCATTTTGACTCTTTGGTAGTCTCTGAATGAGAGGTGCTCTGCAAGAAACACAACAAAAATGATAAGAAGCTTGGTTTATGGGATGATGCCAATGATTAGATAATGTAACTTGGGACTCATTTGCCAGCTGAGATAAGTAACACAGACCTGAACTCAGAATTCAGTCTGGACTCACACCAAAACTCTTTGAAGACATGCAAAATGTCATTGTCATTCTTTTCATTTGTTTGAACCTCTGTGTCATTGACGTATTTCCTCCTGGACAAGAAGCAAGGAAGGAACATACATCTCTGGAAGCTACATGGAATAATGATCAGATCACAAGAACATGCTTGAATGTCTCTCACACACCGAAGTATTTGGGGACTTATCTGTGAAGCAACCTGTGTCAGAATATGATTGAAAACTATTGAAAAAAAATCACCTCTGACAGCAGACTCCAATAGAAAATAAAGATGTCTCATTCATATACTTTCAGGCCTGCGATAGAGCCGGCAGTGACATGTCAGCTGGGTAGGTCACATGACCAGAAGCACATGGGTACCTGGGGAAGGGCTGCCAGTGAAAGGCAGGTATTTCAGAAGGGACCATCCCCGCTGCTGCACAGATTAAGACACAAGACTGCTTGTGAGAGCCTGAGAAGGGATTCATCAGGAGTAAAAAGAAAATGATGATACTGTGCTGCTTTATCCCTGCCCAACTTAGCCAAAGGTTATTTGGGCGGGTACACACCAGGAATAGAAATGAAGATTGCAGACATTTCGACTATAAGGCATGTAGCACACAGCATACTAATGTTATCCCAATTACATTTTCCTCATTACATTTGCATGTAAGTACACATGTTCTTTTGCATGTGGGTTTAAAACCCAGTTAACCTGAACTGTCCACAGTAAGATTGAAAGTTTAAGTCCGTTTGGCTGTCCTTACGTATCCATACTGAGAGGGAAATATTTTAGTCTCTGGAATTAGGCTACATCTTGTTTTGCTGTAGATTTACTCGAGGGATGCTCAGTGAGCACGGTGCTTTGTGAAAACTGGAGGGCATCTCTTACAAGTGCCTGCATGGAGTACTGTGGTTCAGCACTCTAAGAAGCCGTTTATGAATAATCTAGGGAATTCAGCTGCCTTTATTTCAGCAAGTATGTGCTATCAGCCTGCAGCACGCCCCAGCACTGAACTTCCTTCTCCTCACTGTACATATTGGTTAATACCTTGATCTATACCAGGGGGTTGGAACCCCTCAGGGGATCACAAGATTCTTACATGGAGATGTCACAAACTGTTAGCCTCCACCCCAAAACCTGCTTTACCTCCAGCATTTATAATGGTGTTAAATATATAAAAAGTGTTTTTAATTTATAAGAAGGGGTGGCACTCAGAGGCTTTTTATGTGAAAGGGGTCACCAGTACAAAAGTTTGAGAACCACTGATATATATTCTGGTAGCACAGACAGGCCTATCAATACACGGGCCAATGGGCGTGACTCCATAGAATCACAGAACTGAAGGGACCTCTGGAGGTCATCTAGTCCAGTTCCCTGCACTCTTGGCAGGACTAAGTGTTATCCAGACCATCCCTGACAGGTGTTTGTCCAACCTGCTCTTAAAAATCTCCAGTGACTGAGATTCCACCACCTCCCTAGGCAATTTGTTCCAGTGCTTAACCCACCCTGACAGTTAGGAAGTTTCTCCTAATGTCCAACATCAACTGCCCTTCCTGCAATTTGAGCCCATTGCTTCTTGTCCTATCCTCAGTGGTTAAGAAGAACAATTATTCTCCCTCCTTCTTGTAAAAACCTTTATTTACTTGAAAACTGTTATGTCTCCTCTCAGTCTTCTCTTCTTCAGACTAAACAAACCAAATGTTTTCAATCTTCCCTCATAGGTCATGTTTCATTTTTGTTGCTCTTCTCTGGGCTTTCTCCAATTTGTCCACATCTTTCCTGAAATGTGGCACCCAGAACTGGACACACTACTCTAGCTGAAGCCTAATCAACACAGAGTAAAGTGGAAGAATTGTTTCTCGTGTCTTGGTAAGAATGACCATAATATTACTAAATGTAATATCTTTGTGGCAGGAAAAAACACCACAGAGGCCCAAAACTGTACCATTTAATGTCAGAAAGGGGAACTCCACAAAAATGAGGAGGTTAGTTAAACAGAAATTAAAAGGTACAGTGCAAAAAGTGAAATCCCTGCAACCTGAATGGAAACTTTTTAAAGACACCATAATAGAGGCTTAACTTAAATGCATACCCCAAATTTAAAAAAAAAATAGTAAGAGAACCTAAAAAGAGCAACTGTGGCTAAACAACAAGTAAAAGAAGCAGTGAGAAGTAAAAAGGCATCCTTTAAAAAGTGAAAGTTAAATCCTAGTGAGGAAAATAGAAAGTAGCATAAACTCTGGCAAATTAAATGTAAAAATACAATTAGGAAGGCCAAAAAAGAATTTGAGGAACAGTTAGCTAAAGACTCAAAAAGTAATAGCTGATTTTGTTTTAAGTACATCAGAAGCAGGAAGCCTGCTAAACAAGCAGTGGGGCCACTGGACGATCGAGGCGCTAAAGGAGCACTCAAGGATGATAAGGCAATTGTGGCAAAACTAAATGAATTCTTTGCATCAGTCTTCACGTCTGAGGATGTGAGGGAGATTCCCAAACCTGAGCCAGTCTGTTTAGGTAACCGATCTGAGGAGCTGTCCCAAATTCAGGCATCTTTAGTGGAGGTTTTGGAAGAAATTGATAAACTAAACAGTAATAAGTCACCAGGGCCAGAAGGTATCACCCAACAGTTCTGAAGGAACTCAAATGTGAAACTGCAAAACTACTAAATCTAGTCTGTAACCTATCATTTAAATCAGCCTCTGTACCAGATGACTGGAGTATAGCTAATGTGATGCCAATTTTTAAAAAGGGTTCCGAAGGTGACCCCAGCAATTACAGGCCGGTAAGCCTGATTTCAGTACCGGGCAAATGGGTTGAAACTATAGTAAAGCACAAAATAGTCAGACATATAGATGAACATAATTTGTTGCGGAGCAGTCAACATGGTTTTAGTAAGGGGAAATCATGCCTCAACAATCTACTAGAATTCTTTGAGGGGGTCAACATGCATGTGGACCAGGGGATCCAGTGGATATAGTGTACTTAGATTTTCAGAAAACCTTTGACAAGGTCCCTCACCAAAGTCTCTTATGCAAAGTAAGCTGCCATGGGATAAGAGGGAAGGTCCTCTTATGGATTGGTAACTGGTTAAAAGATAGGAAACAAAGGGTAGGTTTTCAGTTTTCAGAATGGAGAAAGGTAAATAGTGGTGTCCCACAGGGGTCTGTTCTGGGACCAATCCTATTCAACGTATTCATAAATGGTCTAGAGAAAGGGGTAAACAGTGAGGTGGGAAAATTTGCAGATGATACAAAATTACTAAAGATAGTTAAAGTCCAGGTATCAAGTCAGAGGGTAGCCATGTTAGTCTGGATCTGTAAAAGCAGCAAAGAATCCTGTGGCACCTTATAGACTAACAGACGTTTTGGAGCATGAGCTTTCGTGGGTGAATACCCACTTCCTCAGATGCATGTAATGGAAATATCCAGGGGCAGGTATATATATGTGTGCTAGCAAGCAAGCTAGAGATAATGAGGTCAGTTCAATCAGGGAGGATGAGGCCCTGTTCTAGCAGTTGAGGTGTGAAAACCAAGAGAGGAGAAACTGGTTCTGTAATTGGCAAGCCATTCACAGTCTTTGTTCAATCCTGAGCTGATGGTGTCAAATTTGCAGATGAACTGAAGTTCAGCAGTTTCTCTTTGAAGACTGGTCCTGAAGTTTTTTTGCTGCAGGATGGCCACCTTAAGGTCTGCTATAGTGTGGCCAGGGAGGTTGAAGTGCTCTCCTACAGGTTTTTGTATATTGCCATTCCTAATGTCTGATTTGTGTCCATTTATCCTTTTCCGTAGAGACTGTCCAGTTTGGCCGATGTACATAGCAGAGGGGCATTGCTGGCATATGATGGCGTATATTACATTGGTGGATGTGCAGGTGAATGAACCAGTGATGGTGTGGCTGATCTGGTTAGGTCCTGTGATGGTGTCGCTGGTGTAGATATGTGGGCAGAGTTGGCATCTGCCCACATATCTACACCAGCGACACCATCACAGGACCTAACCAGATCAGCCACACCATCACTGGTTCATTCACCTGCACATCCACCAATGTAATATACGCCATCATATGCCAGCAATGCCCCTCTGCTATGTACATCGGCCAAACTGGACAGTCTCTACGGAAAGGGATAAATGGACACAAATCAGACATTAGGAATGGCAATATACAAAAACCTGTAGGACAGCACTTCAACCTCCCTGGCCACACTATAGCAGACCTTAAGGTGGCCATCCTGCAGCAAAAAAACTTCAGGACCAGACTTCAAAGAGAAACTGCTGAGCTTCAGTTCATCTGCAAATTTGACACCATCAGCTCAGGATTGAACAAAGACTGTGAATGGCTTGCCAATTACAGAACCAGTTTCTCCTCTCTTGGTTTTCACACCTCAACTGCTAGAACAGGGCCTCATCCTCCCTGATTGAACTGACCTCGTTATCTCTAGCTTGCTTGCTAGCACACATATATATACCTGCCCCTGGATATTTCCATTACATGCATCTGAGGAAGTGGGTATTCACCCACGAAAGCTCATGCTCCAAAACGTCTGTTAGTCTATAAGGTGCCACAGGATTCTTTGCTGCTTTTAAAGGTCCAGGTAGACTGTGAAGAGATACAAAAGGATCTCTCAAAACTGGGTGCCTCGGCAACAAAATGGCAGATGAAATTTAATGTTGATAAATGCAAAGTAATGCACATTAGAAAGCAAAATCCCAACTATACATATAAAATGATGAGGTCTAAATCAGCTGTTACTACTCATTGTGTGGAGTCATTGTGGATAGTTCTCTCAGAACTGCAGCAAGAGAGATTTAGGTTGGACATTAGGAAAAAGTTCCTGTCAGGGTAGTTAAACACTGAAATAAATTGCCTAGGGAGGTTGTGGAATCTCCATCTCTGGAGATATTTAAGAGTAAGTTAGATAAATGTCTATCTGGGATGGTCTAGACAGTATTTGGTCCTGCTGTGAGGGTAGGGGACTGGACTCAATGACCTCTTGAGGTCCCTTCCAGTCCTAGAGTCTATGAATCTATGGGCAGCGGTAGTAAAAAAAAAACCTAACAGAATGTTGGGAATAATTAAGAAAGGGATAGATAATAGGACAGAAAATATTATGTTGCCCCTATATAAATCCATAATATGCCCACATCTTGAATACTATGTGCAGATTTGGTTGCCCCATCTCAAAAAAAATATATTGGAATTGGAAAACTTTCAGAAAAGGGAAACGGAAATAATTAAGGGGATGGAACAGCTTACGTATGAGGATAGATTAATAAGACTCTGACTTTTCAGCTTGGAAAAAGAGACGGCTAAGGGGAGATATGATAGAGGTCTATAAAATCATGACTGATGTAGAGAAAGGAAATAAGGAAGTGTTGTTTACTACTTCTCATAACACAAGAACTAGGGGTCACCAAATGAAATTAATAGGCAACAGATTAAAACAAATAAAATGAAATATTGTTTCACGCAACACACAGTCAACCTGTGGATCTCTTCACTAGAGGATGTTGTGAAGGCCAAGACCATAACTGGGTTACAAAAACTTAATAAATAAATTCATGGAGGATCGGTCAATCAATGGCTATTAGCCAGGATGGACAGGAATGTTTGCCCTGGTCTATGTTTGCCAGAAGCTGGGAATGGGCAACAGGGGATGGATCACTTGATGATTCCCTGTTCCGTTCATTCCTTCTGGGGCACCTGGCATTGGCAACTGTTGGAAAACAGGATACTGAGCTAGATGGACATTTGGTCTGACCCAGTAGGGCTGTTCTTATGTTCTGTTGTTCTTGATTACAACACTCCTGCTAATACATCCCAGAATGATGTTCGCTTTTTTTGAAACACTGTTACACTGTTGACTCATATTTAGCTTGTGATTCACTATGACCCCCCAGATCCCTTTCCGCAGTCGACTCCTTCCTAGGCAGTCATTGCTTATTTTGTATGTGTGACACTGATTGTTCCTTCCTAAGTGGGGTACTTTGCAATTGTCCTTATTGAATTTCATCCTATTTACTTCAAACCATTTTTCCAGTTTGTCCAGATCATTTTGAATTTTAATCCTGTCCTCCAAAGCACTTGCAACCCCTCCCAGCTTGGTATCATCCACAAACTTAATAAGTGTACTCTTTATGCCACTATCTAAGTCATTGATGAAGATATTGAACAGAACCGGGCCCAGAACTGATCCCTGAGGGACCCCACTCATTATGCCCTTCCAGCATGTCTGTGAACCACTAATAAATACTCTCTGGGAATGATTTTCCAACCAGTTATGCACCCACCTTATAGTAGCTCTGTCTACATCAGTGGTTTTCAAACTTTTTTTCTGGGGACCCAGTTGAAGAAAATTGTTGATGCCTGTCACACAACGGAGCTGAGGATAAGCGGTTTGGGGTTTGGGAGGAGCTCAGGACTGGGGTAGAGGGATGGGGTGTGGGGGTGTGGGTTGCAGGGTGGGGTCAGGAATGAGAGGTTTAGGGTGTGGAATGGGGCTCAGGGCTGGGGCAGGGAGTTGGGGTGCAGGAGGGTCTCAGGGCTCTGGGTTGGGGGTGCAGGCTCTGGGGTGGGGCTGGGAATGACAGGTTTGAGATGCAGGAGGGGCTCTGGGTTTGCAGGGGCTCAGGGCTGGGACAGATGGTTGGGGTCAGGGCTGGGGGTGCAGGCTCTGGGGTGCGGCCAGGGATGAGGGATTTCACTGGCATTCACTATGTTAGATATCCAATTGCCATCAACCAAAACAAAGAAGTCATTAAGCACCTCTGCTATTTCCACATTTTCTGTTATTGTTTTTCCCCCTTCCTTAAGTAATGGGCCTACCCTGTCCTCGGTCATCCTCTTGCTTCTAATGTTATTGTAGGATGTTTTCTTGTTACCTTTCATGTTCCTAGTTAGTTTGATCTCATTTTGTGCCTCTTCACAAAGCTCCCCTTTGGGATACTAATGCTAGCTAGCTGCAGTGTTTGCTGTCTTCACTGGGGACAGAGCACCCTCTCCCCACCCCCTGGGTGACCATGTGCTGGGTTGGCACCTGCCCTCTCTCATTTAGTTTAGAGTTCATTATGACATGTGTGCACCTGGCAGCCTGAACCCAAGCTGTTCTATTCAGGAGAGCTTCACCCAGACCTGAATCAGGAGCTGCACATGTTGTGACAAAGCGGGGGCATTTATTGGGTTTTCTGTGTTTTCCAGTGGGTTGCATGCAGAGGGAGTGTCCCCAGGTGTTACTGGTTTAACAAGGTTAGGGGAGAGGGAGTTTGTTGTTACAGAGGACCGGAGAGGGAACTCGGGACCCTGTCTAAGGTCCTGGAGGATGGAGACCCCAGTGACTGGTGACCTAGGGACCAGGAGACCCAGCTCAGGAGTCACAGCTGGTTCTGGCCAGTGGGAGGACAATGGGCTGTGGAGAGAGGACCCCGGTGACCTGACCAGCCGGTTCCAGCCAGAAGAGCCAGAGGAGGCCTGAGAGGAGAGGAGACCCAGGTCGTCCTGCTTAAGACCCTGTTTACCTGGAGAGAAGACAATGGACAGAAGAGGGGGCTTGGGGCCAGGGATATCAGAGGCCCAGCTGGGAAGCAGGAGGGTCTTGGGCTGGAGAAGGGGAGCAAGCAGAGCCCACCTGGATGCAGGGGAACTGGGATGTGCTGTGCTGAGGAAGGCCAGGCCTGAGGCCCTGAGAGTTTGCTGTGCTGTGTTCAACTCTCAGTAAACCCTCCTGTTTATGCTGGCTGAGAGTCATTCTGGTCTAGAGAACAGGGTTGCATCAACCCCTTCAGGAGTGAGGAGGCCCAGAGGGTCCAGAGTATGTGGACTCCGTGAGGGGGCCCATAGCGAGAAACAGGTGTGCTAAGGCTCAGAGAGGTGCAACTTCAGGAGGTGAAGGGGCCTGACCCCGAGAGAGAGTGGACTCCCGAGAAAGGCTATCTCACTGAAAGGGGCGGACCGCATGGGGCCATGAATGGGCACGATCTGTGAGTCTGTGATACATGTGACTGGCACACTGCGCTTTGGGTGCACCGGCACTGATTCAAGTCTCAGAGACCGGCTCAGTTTCCATTTCAGAAGGCAGCATCAGAGAGAACAGATATTATAGAAGAATCATAGAATCATAGAAGATTAGGGTTGGAAGAAACATCAGGAGATCATCTAGTACAAATTCCCTGCTGAAAACAGGACCAACACCAAATAAATCATCCCAGCCAGTGCTACGTCAAGCCTGACCTTAAAAACCTCTAAGGAAGGAGATTCCATCACCTCCCTAGGGAACCCATTCCAGTGCTTCACCACTGTCCTAGTGAAAAAGGTTTTCCTAATAGCCAACCTAAACCTCTCCCATTGCAACTTGAGACCATTACTCCTTGTTCTGTCATCAGGTACCACTGGGAACAGTCTAGATTCATCGTCTTTGGAACCCCCTTTCAGGTAGTTGAAAGCAGCTATCAAATCCCCCCTCATTCTTCTCTTCTGCAGACTAAACAATCCCAGTTCCCTCAGCCTCTCCTCAGAAGTCATGTGCCCCCAGAACCCTAATCATTTTAATTGCCCTCCGCTGGACTCTTTCCAATTTTTCCACATCCTTCTTGTAGTGTGGGGTCCAAAACTGGACACAGTACTCCAGATGAGGCCTCACTAATTTCGAATAAAGGGGAATGATCACATCCCTCGATCTGCTGGCAATGCTCCAACTTATACAGCCCAAAATGTCGTTAGCCTTCTTGGCAACAAGGGATCACTGTTGATTCATATCCAGTTTCTTATCCACTGTAATCCCTAGGTCCTTTTCTGCAGAACTGCTTCCTAGCCATTCGGTCCCTAGTCTGTAGCAGTGCATGGGATTCTTCTGTCCTAAGTGCAGGACTCTGCACTTGTCCTTGTTGAACCTCATCAGGTTTCTTTTGGCCCAGTCCTCTAATTTGTCTAGGTCCCTCTGTATCCTAGCCCTACCCTCCAGAGTATCTACCACTCCTCCAAGTTTATTGTCATCTGCAAACTTGCTGAGAGTGCAGTCCATGCCATCCTCCAAATCATTAATGAAGATATTGAACAAAACTGGCCCCAGGACTGACCCTTGGGGCACTCCACTTGAAACCAGCTGCCAACTATACATGGAGCCATTGATTACTACCAATTGAGCCTGACTATCTAGCCAGCTTTCTATCCACCTTATAGTCCATTCTTCCAGCCCATACTTCTTTAACTTATTGGCAAGTATACTGTGGGAGACCGTATAAAAAGTTTTGCTAAAGTCAAGGAATAACACATCCACTGATTTCCCCTCATCCACAGAGCCAGTTATCTCCTCGTAGAAGGCAATTAGGTTAGTCAGGCATGACTTGCCCTTGATGAATCCATGCTGACTGTTCCTGATCACTTTCCTCTTCTCTAAGTGCTTCAGAATTGATTCCTTGAGGACCTGCTTCATGATTTTTCAGGGACTGAGGTGAGGCTGACTGGCTTGCAGTTCCCCAAATCCTCCTCCTTCCCTTTTTTAAAGATGGATACTACATTAGCCTTTTTCCAGGCATCCAGGACCTCCCCCGATCGCCATGAGTTTTAAAAGATAATGGCCAATGACTCTGCAGTCACATCTGCCAACTTCCATAGCACCCTTGGATGAAGTGCATCTGGCCCCATGGACTTGTGCTAGTTGAGTTTTTCTAAATAGTCCCGAACCACTTCTTTCTCCACAGAGGGCTGGTCACCTTCTCCCCATACTGTGCTGCCCAGTGCAGCAGTCTGGGAGCTGACCTTGTTTGTGAAGACAGAGGCAAAAAAAGCCTTGAGTACATTAGCTTTTTCCACATCCTCTGTCACTAGGTTGCCTCCCTCATTCAGTAAGGGGCCCACACTTTCCTTGACTTTCTTCTTGCTGCTAACATACCTGAAGAAACCCTTCTTGTTACTCTTAACATCTCTTGCTAGCTACAACTCCAAATGTAATTTGGCCTTCCCGATTTCAATCCTGCATGCCTGAGCAAGATTTTTATACTCCTACCTGCTCATTTGTCCAATCTTCCACTTCTTGTAAGCTTCTTTTTTGCGTTTAAGATCAGCAAGGATTTCACTGTTAAGCTAACCTGGTCGCCTGCCATATTTACTATTCTTTCTACACATCAGGATGTTTTTTTCCTGCAAACTCAATAAGGATTCTTTAAAATACAGTCAGCTGTCCTGGACTCCTTTCCCCCTCATGTTATTCTCCCAGGGGATCCTGCCCATCAGTTCCCTGAGGGAGTCAAAGTCTGCTTTTCTGAAGCCCTGGGTTCGTATTCTGCTGCTTTCCTTTCTTCCTTGCGTCAGGATCCTGAACTCGATCATCTCATGGTCACTGCCTCCCAGGTTCCCATCCACTTTTGCTTCCCCTGCTAACTCTTCCCTGTTTGTGAGCAGTAGGTCAAGAAGAGCTCTGCCCCTAGTTGGTTCCTCCAGCACTTGCACCAGGAAATTGTCCCCTACACTTTCCAAAAACTTCCTGGATTGTCTCTGCACTGCTGTATTGCTCTCCCAGCAGATATCAGGGTGATAAAAATCTCCCATGAGAACCAGGGCCTGCGATCTAGTAACTTCTGCTAGTTGCCAGAAGAAAGCCTCGTCCACCTCATCCCCCTGGTCTGGTGGTCTATAGCAGGTCCCCAACCATGACATCCCCCTTGTCACTCACACTTCTAAACGTACTCCAGAAACTCTCAGTTTTTTCTGCAATTCCATACTGGAGTTCTGAGCAGTCATACTGCTCTCTTACATACAATGCAACTCCCCCAACTTTTCTGCCCTGCCTGTCCTTCCTGAACAGTTTATATCCATCCATGACTGTACTCCAGTCATGCAAGTTAGCCCAATCACATCATATCCAGCTTCAATGAAAATGCTCTGGCAGAGCATCCTCTCGACTACTGGGACCAGAAAGGGCACTCACAAGTCTTTGGGCAGTGCAAATACAGCCGGTTGTGCCTGCCCCCTTAGCTCTCGCTGACAGTCACAGTTCTTACTGCCTGGCCAGAAACAAACCAAATGGCAGGAGTCTGCATACTCTTAAACCCCTTTGGTTTATTCACCTCTCTGCCTTTCCACAGTGACAGAGCCTCAGAAGCGGAACAGACACACGTCTGGATGCTTGCGAATTACTGCCCAGACGCCTTTTGCCCTTGTAGCACTCAGCAAGTGAATTCAGGGTACAAAGCAAATTAGAAAATGATGACGGCATCTATTAAAGTGGGTACAGGGCAGGCTTTAAGGCGATTCCCCTGATTCCCCGGAACTGGGCCCTGCGCTGAAGAGGGTCCCACGCCCGTGCCTAAGGGGGCCCCGCTCTGGGGGCCTTCGGCAACATTTCGGAGGAGGGAGGTCCTTTGGTGCAGTGGAAGACCCAGAGTGGACCCCCCATGCCGAAGTGCCACCGAAGCCCCGGACTGCCGCCGAGTATTCCAATCAGGCCCCATGGGTCATAAAGCTGCCCCTGAGTGGGTACCACCCCACTGAAATGGAACAAAAGAACATAAATATCCAAATGAATGGGGGCGGAGGGAGTGGATGCATTTTCCTTTTCCTTTGCAATACAGAAATAGCAGTGTGGTTCTCAACTCTGCTTCTGGAGTGCTGTGGCAGAAGAAAGTGACTACTCCCCTCTCCAGAGCAAGTTTGCTACCTTTGGCTGGAGAAGCAGCGATGGGCATTGGAGTATTTTGCTGTCAGGATAGCTGCGTTTGAAAGAAAGTAGATTTGTGCATCCAGGTAGAAGTATGTGCCAAATGAGGAAGCTGCAAATAGTGTGTGTGTATGTGTGTGTGTGTGTGTGTGTGTGTGTGTGTGTGTGTGTGTGTGTGTGTGTGTGTTGTAGTAAGTAGAGGCCCTAAGATATAAACCTTGGTATCGGAGGCCCGGTATGAGGCCTGAGGCCTGAACTAAAGTAATGGTCAAGACTTTGCTAACATAAAGCAAAGTTAAGCTGTGAGCCAGAGGCAGGCCCTGCTCACAGAAGCTGGCAAGAAAAGGGCTGATGCTGCATAAATATATATCCACATAGTGTATTGAAGCATAAACACGGTACCAGGACACACTAATACTGTACATTCCACACAGATAACAAGGAACAGACTGACCCATCCCAATGACAGGGACAAAAGGATGATCTGATGGATAGAGTTGTTTTGTTCGAACCAACATGTACAAGGTGAGAGGCAGCACCTTACTACGTAGAGGGGTTGAACCTCAATACGTCAGGAGTGATCTGTAACTTGTTTGTACCTGTGTATAAGAATGCACCCCTGGGGCAGTGTCTTTGTCCAGCCGAGGGGGCAGTGGAAAGTCCCGCCACTGATAGAGCTGAGTCCATTGACCGGGGGCACATATTCGTAGTATGCCCTGAAATAGACTAAAAATCTACAGGGAACTATTATTGTGCCCAGTACAGCAATAAACCTGGCCGACGTGCCTTCGTACCTTACTAGACTCTGTGGTCATTGGGGGTTCTCTTTGGGTCTGCTGTGTCAGCTATCTGCAGAGCTGGGGCAGCACACAGAGGGAACACGCGCACGCAGCCGAGTGATATCAACATTGAACAGAGCAGAGCACCACACCAGTAGCATCTGACAACATGTGTGTGTTTAATTCAATGACAATGGCTGTGCATCAGCAATTTCACCTGCAGAAGTCCTAACAACATGGTCTCAGGGCTTGTCTACACTTGCAGTGCAGCACCTGTGCAGCTGCACTGCTGCTAGGGAAGACACTACCTATGTGGACAGGAGGATGTTCTTGTAATTAAGTGGGGCAGGATTACACAACCAGGAATGTTTAGATTTTTGCTTAAAAAATGAAGTTAAATTAACATGTTCCCTATGGCAATATCAGATATAAGGTGTTTGGGGCCCAATTTTCTATTGGCATAATTGGTGCTGCTGAATTGCAGTAAATGGCACTGTTCCCACTTACCCCAACAAAGAATTTGGCCCCCTGTATTTTTCATTCTCTGTGTTTGCTCTAAGGAACATGGCTGCATGTAGTGGGGTAGGGCATCGTTTGCGTAACCCTCCAAACGGTGCTATTTACGGTTGTGCTATTAACTGTGCTTGCACAGTCCATGATCTTCAACTTGCTCGTGGTCAGATTGTTAATGGGTCAGTGCCAATCTCAACCCATTACTTTTGTAGAATTATAAAATATCCGAGCATGCATGTTATTCCACTGCAACATTTCCATACGTCTTTGTGTACAGCCATGTAAACCTCTCACCTCCACCCCTAGACAATAGGCATCAAGGAATCCATGCTATGCAGAGTGCTGTGATTCAGCGAGACACATCCACAATCTTCCTAGCACCCTGTTGATCATTTGCCCTAAAGACATTTTTTGAAGACCTGGTGCATCACAATTTATAGGTAGGTAAGTTCATGTCAGATAAAGGCCTTTGATTTAAGAATTCAGGATTTCAGTTAATTCATTAGTGTGCCCTATGATTTTATGCTCATTAGGAAGTGAAACTCTCAAGATTAAATAGACCATTTAGTTTAATGACTGATCTTTACAACTATACACATCGGTTTTGCCAATTGATTTGATAGCCTTTGCTCCAACACAGCTTCTCCCTTTCACAGGAAAAACAGCAAAATGTCTCCATCTGAGAATTCCACATCTCCCCCCTTAACTCTCCATTTACCAAGGAAAAACCTGTGGGGTAAGATAGTTAATGATAAATCAGTTGAATGTGTTTATAATAAACCTCTGTTTGGGGAAAATGAATGCCAGACATCTCACTGGGATAACACTTCATCCATTCTAAACTCAGCACAGATTTTTAGAACAAATTATTTGAATCCGTTAACAACCCAGGTCTGCCACGTTACTCTCAATGACTAGCCCGTTCCTCCATGCACAGTCACACCGAGTCTGGCCCTAGATCAGGCTGCTTCCTATATTTTCAAAATGAGTTATGCTGGGTCTCAGGCAGTCAGTGTTTAACCAGCTTGAGCTGAACACACAAACCCAACATGTCCAGCACCTGAAAAGAAACAGTGAGATTCATCGAGAGACCAGTCCAAAGCCAAGAATGTTAAAACTCCCATTGACTCTGCTAGACACAGGATCAGGCTCTAAATCTGGGCTGACTGGTGGAATTTCCATGTCTGGTGTTGACCGTTTGACATGCGGGATGGTTGAAGAGTAGAGATGATCTTTAAATAAAAAGTGAAACTAAATTGTACTGGAAACCTTGGAGATACTTTTGACACTTCCAAACAAGATGTCTTTAGTGTAGGTTTCCTTAAATTCTTATCAATGTTGCCCTCTCTCTCGTCTTTTACGTAAGGTCTGCAGGACTGGCTACCACGTGTAACGTGGCCAGTTAATGAAATCCACATTGGTGCCAAAGGGGCTAGCAAAAATCAGCCTTTATTCACTTACAAACATCATTGACCTAAAAGTAGTCTTACTGGGTCGACCAATGGTCCATCTAGCCCAGGAACCTGTCTTCTGACAGCAGCCAGTGCCAGATGATTGCAAGGGAAATAAAAAAGAAAAAAAGTATTTTAAGACTTTTTTTTTTTAAACAAAACACCAGGGCAATTATTGAGTGATTCATCCCCTGGCAGAAATTCCCAGCCCCAGGTAGTGTGAGTTTTAGGGACACCCGGAGAATGGGCTTGTGTCCCCATGGTAGCTAATAGCCCCTGATAGGCTCATCTTCCATGAACTTCTCTAATTCAAATTCTCTAAATCTTTTTTGAACCCAGTTAAACTTTTAGCCTTCCCAACATCCTCTTTGCCTGGACAGGCTTGAGTTCAGGCAGAGCTCCAAGCAAGGCTGCGGTAAATTGCACCATCCCAGGACTAGTCCCTGAAGGCACTGTGCCTCCAACACACCTTTGAACCACAATCCCTCCCTGGATCCCTCCTTGCCTGAGGGGAGAGCAATCTGATGATATCCTAGACCAACAACATGTTACCACTCACCTCATGCTGGCTCAGCGCCCTGAACCCTGGCCATTCAGCTAGCCGTCCACCTGCTCTGGAGAGGGAATGAGTGGTGAGTGGGTAGCTCTGTTCAGAGCCAAGGGGGAATCTTACAACCTTGTGCAGGGAGGTGGGACACCACGCAATCTAGCCCCTAGTAATGATCATATTTTAAGGTTCCTGAAAATGGATCCTGACTAGGCCCTGCCTTTATTAAGGACAATGTTATAGCACATACCCAAATCGCTCCTCTGCTCCCCTCTAAACACCCTGCTAGAGCAGGGTCCAATCGTAAAACTGGGAAGTTCACTGCTGGACTCAACTGCAAAGTTTGCTAGGTATTTGTATCCAGGGCTGGCTTTGGGCCTGTGATTCTATCCACAGCTGTTTCAGACACAGAGACATTGTATTAGTGATTTAGCATGGGGCACAGCATTGAGCACAGACCAGGGAGCCAGGAACACTGGAGACTTCATCCCTGTTCTGCACCTTTGGGCAGTCTGCTCTCTTTCCGCCTCAGACCTACTACATGAGGCTTCCAGCCACTGATGGCCAGCATCCGCTGCAGCTGCACCCATGGAAGTCATGGTTTACAATTAGGTTTGGAAGAATTAGATTTTTATCCGTGAATATCAATGCTGTCATGCAGACACACAAATCTTTTGAAAATATTTCCATCAATGATCATCCAAATTTACAGACAAAGTAGGAAAAAAATGCTGATTGAGAACTTCTGAAGAGTTTGATGTCAGGGTGTTTACTTTGTAGAGATTGACACATGATGTTGACAATGTGCTCTAATGGTTATGAAGCTTTAACTTTTTTAATGTCAATGTCTGCTGTCATTAAAGAATTGTCTGAGGCCCCCTTTATCTGACACTCTTCCAAAATGTCCTGCAACTGTGAACGTTTAAATAAATAAAATTTATAAAATTCCTTAACTGCCTAATTTTGTGCCACTGGGATAATTTAAGGCAAACAAATATTGGAAAAATGGTTAAAAATTAACCAGTATTAGCTGCTGAGATTATAACAAAATAAAACTGAATTCTGCCAGCCTACGTATTAGAGAGACAAGATGGGTGAGGTAATATCTTTCATTGGTGAGAGAGACAAGCTTTCTAACTTACAGAGCTCTTCTTCAGGGCTGGGACATGTAGGCAGAGTTTCACAGTTAAATGCAAGGTGGAAGAGATTGTTTAGCATAAGGAGTTAACACATTTTAAGGGATCTATCAAGTTGAAACAGCCTGTTAACACCCCTCCAGTCATAGGGAGGAAAGGAAAGAGGTGGAGAATAGCTGGGGAGAGGTTATTAGTGGGTTATAGATTGTTTCAATAAGCCATAAATCCGGTGTCTCTGCTCAGTCCATGATTTTTAGTGTCTAACAAATATGAATTTAAGCTCTCAGGCTGGTCTTTTGAAAGTGTTGTGCAGGCTTCCTTTGAGTGTGAGGACTGAAATGTCAGAAAGTGATCACTTGTGAAAGGTGTTCACATAGCTGATATGGCATTTTTCTCTTATCATTTTCCTGTGTGAGTTCATTCTGGAGCAGAAGGATTGTCTGGTTTCACCCACACAGTTGTTGTTGGGGTGTTTAGGGCACTGGCTGAGGTGCACCACACGTTGTGATAGGCATGTGTAGGATCTTGGAAGGTGTGTTGCAGAGGGTATTGATCATTGTAACAATGGAGAAATGTCCTCAAGTTTTGCATCTGTTGTCCTGGCAAGGTCTGTTGCTGCTTTAAGTTGATGTGTCCTGGTCTAGGAGCTTGTTGTGATGATGAGCTTGAAGATATTAGGTGGTTGTTTGAAGGGCAGAAGAAGGGGATCAGGAAAGATTTATTTCAGGATGGAGTCCCCATCTAGCACAGGTTATCAGTTGTTTGATACTCCATAGGGGTTCCTGTGTGGAGTGGTAGGTGACAACTCAGGGTATGTGGTCAGAAGTTTTTTTTCCTATATTAAAGCGGGTTCTCTCGGGGTATTTGGAAGGCCCATTTCATGACGTGATCTACTTCTCCAGTGGGGTGTCCTTGCTTGGTGAAGGCAGCTTTGACTGTGTTAAGGTGCATATCCTGGACTCTCTCCAACCTCACCCATCTTGGGTCTCTAATATCCTGGGGTGGACACAGCTACACCACCACTGCATACAAGCCTAGTTATAATATTATACCCTGTTCATCAGAGGGGGAACGGGGAGACTATGCAACTACACAGGCACTTAGCTATGAGTAGGGCATGTGCCCAGTGTTGACAAGGCCTTGGCTTCCCTCCCTGCACAACGCAGATACTCCTGCCTCCATCATACAAAGGTATTAGTGAATATCTGCACGGATCTCTGAGGCTGCAATGCTCTATGGAATGCAGTGTCATTACTAATTCCCACTAACGTCCCCTAGAGAACATAAAAATGAAAATACGGCTTTCCAACACCTGAGGATCTGGCCCATTGTAAATGACAATCTAAGTTATGACTTCCCTCTGAAATGCTGTAAATGGGCCTGGTACTCTAAGAAAAGCTACTGTGTCTTGGAGATATGTATTTGTTGATGAAAGATTATTGAAGAAATTCTTTCATAACTGTGATAAATTGAAGAATTACCCTATGCTTTAGAAGAAATAACTTGGCTTATATCTCTCCAATAAATTAGCTTATTCATGGGAAACTTCTTGACATAATTTATTCCTTAAAAGTTTTATTACTGAAATGAATGCATTTTTTATACTGACTGATGTTTCTATCTTTTAGCATAGACACACTTTCTAGGAAATCCTGGTATATTACTCATTCACCAACACAGCTTTATATCCTTCTACCTGGCACAAAAATAGTAACAGTAATGTGTCACATTAACATGCAAAAGAATTTGTTATTTCTTCCTTCAGATACAAAATTGTAGTCTATGTTGTAATCTTATTTTCTCTGGAAATTTAAAGAGACATGTCTTTAAGGAAAGGAAGCCAGGCTCTGGGTGCAAACCGTGAGAACACAGACACATGTATTTGCACAGCATTTGTAGATTCATAAATTCCAAGGGCAGAAGGTACATTAGATGATCACAATCTGTACTCCTTTACAACACAGGCCATCAAACTTCTCCCAAATAATTGCTAGAGCAGATGTTTTGGTCTAAAAACCCAACGAAATCCAATCTTGATTAAAAAAATAATCAGTTCACATGGGGGATCTGTGACGTGTAGGGTTTTTAAACTAGGTCTCTGAAGTCCCAGGCTAATGTCCTACCCACTGGACAGGGGACAAGGAAAAATCATACAGCTAACCTGGCCTGACCTGGTTCTGGAGATAATGACATGGCAGCTCAGTTGCTGGTGCATCATCCCTGGGTATGTAGGCACAGCAATTACCACTCTTTTTCTCCCTCTCGGTCCAGGCTCTCTAAGAAGCTGTCAGAACAGCAAGGCCGGCTTCCTGGAATCTGGAGAGATATTCCCCATTGTGCAGTCCATCATTATAATGCAGCTGCTGTTTTAGCCAAAGGACAATATCAGCCTCTTGGTAGAACAGAGAGTTTAACTAGAATAGGAAGCAGGAAAAAGCAAAATGTTGTGTCTAATCTCATACACATACACAGCCATAAATGCTGGGTATGGCTTCTGGAAAGCCACACAATGCATAGAAATGTAATTAACAAAAAAAGCAGCAAAGTTATTTACATTTGTATGAGCTTTTATAAAATCTGTTTCTTTAAAAATCTGATGCAGCACTGTGCTCTTAGCCCAGAATCACAGAATCCTGGGATGATAAGTTTCCTGTATAAAGGTCCACATTCAAGACAGGTAGGAAGGTGAATTTTTTTTTAAAAAGTATTAAAATAGCTTCAGGGACTTGGTATGGTAAGGCCTGCATAACTATATTGTTCTAATTATATCATTATAACTGGTAACACTTTCTTCTGTAGATAAGCACTGAGAGTCTTGATTGCCCGAAGTTGAAGAAAAATTATACTGAGAGGTGTAAGAGGGAAATGCAGGAGAAGAGTGGCCAGTGGCAAGGTAGAGAAAAGGTTTTAGACTCCGAGGTTCCAGTGATCTAAAAATGCAGCAAGAATTCTTAATCTGTGATGTTGGGCCATGTAACCTACCAATGAAGGCTCTAGATCACTGATTTTCACACTGAGTCTTGGGAGCCACGAGTGGCTCTTTATTGCGTCTCTTGTGGCTCTTTGCAGCACATGGTATTAAAACATTGTGATTTAATTATTAGCCAGTCTAAGTTATTAACCAATCCAGATTCTTTTACTATGTTATTAACCAATTGTAGACTACTCAGTCAGTCATTTGGCTGTGAGAATAATATACAGTCAGGAAATGAAACAATGAATCACATGGCTGAGGCTCTTTTTGGTAAGGTTGATCGCTAATTTAGCTTCTGAAACCTTGAGGTCTGAGTATCGCTGATCTAGATACTTGTGTTCTGTCTCTCTCATTCCATTGAATAATCACAATAGAATTGTTGCCTGCAAATTAGGAGGAAGCCTGATAGTAGGTTGGGTTACCACAGATGTCACAATAGCCCTACTTTAAGTGATTTGATCTGTTTGCATGACTTTCTCTGTAGCATAACTAATCATTACAATTAATTGTAACAATTGTTAATAACCAGAGCTAGTTGGGAGACAAATTCCCGCAGGACATTCTTATTTTTTGCTGAAAAAAACAAAACCAACATTTTTAGCCAAATACTTTAAACATTTTTTTAAATTAAAAAACAAGCAAACAAAATTTCTATGGAAACTTTATTTTGTGAAAAACTCAATATTCCATCAAAAACAATTGACAGAAAACTCTTGACCAGCCCTAATAACCTAGTTTCTTCAAATATAGCCTATAAATAAGTTTTCAATTAACTTTAAGTCTATAGAAAGTTTGAAAAGTCTGTTATATTTTTTTTAAAAAGCTCATTTGGGACAGAGAAATCACTGGCATGCAAAATTTCTTAAAGGACCCAGTTTTCCATTAATTTTGACTCAAACTAATAAATGGATTTTCTTGTAAATTTTCAGAAAATACACTGTACTCCAAGAGTTAGAGCAGATGTTTGGGGAGTATAAGCTGTGTTCAGGCCTAACAAAGAGGCTGAATCAGTGCTTTAATCAGGGGGGAGAGAGGGGGCAGAGATGGAAATCAAACTTAACAATGGAATTGCAACTAATGTCTCCATAATTATTATATGTTTTACTGTAGTTCCTAGAAACCCCAACCATGGCCAGGGCCTCAATATATTAGGGATGTTCAGATGAGATCTAGACAGTATTTCACAGTATGGAGCAGCATCCCTTAGCATTACGGGGGTGCTCAGAATGGTGGTGGTTTGTGTATTGTGAGGGCAGGGGTGGGTCTCAGGGCAGTGTACTGTATGATGAATCAAAATGAGAAGGGATAATTTTTCATCTACTTGAACGTGTCATAACATTCTGATGATTTAGTGTGATGATTTCATCCCAAAGTTCTAGTTAAGTACACTTCCTTTGTCAATTACTCTGTTACGCGATAACTGACTGTGCAGTGTATTATAATTTAAAAAGATGGTCAGGAAATCCAGCATATTTCTGGGAAAGCTCTATGAAGTTGTTTCTTTGGGCAGGGTAGACTCTGTTCAGTTAACACCATTAATTTGGGTTTGAATAGGGACTGGAAGTGGCTGGCTCATTACAAAAGCAATTTTCCCTCTCTTTGTATTGACACCTCCTCAGCAATTATTGGAAATGGACCACATCCACCCTGACTGAACTGGCCTTCAGCACTGGCTCTCCACTCGTGAGGTAACTCCCTTCTTTTCATGTGTTGGTATATTTATGCCTGTATCTGTAATTTTCACTCCATGCATCTGAAGAAGTGGTTTTTTTACCCAAGAAAGCTTATGCTCAAATAAATCTTTTGGTCTTTAAGTTGCCACTGGACTCCTCATTGTTTTTGTGGATACAGACTAACACAGCTACCTCTCGGATACTTGGCACCAGATTTCTTGAGTAGCTACGTAAACAGATTCCCAAGAGATGGTACAGGAACACACTGGCCCCTCGTTGACAGGATAATGGATGAGGATGTTTTGTTTGAACTAGAAGCTACAAGGATCTGGCTGGTAACTAACAACATCTGCAGTGTAATAAGTAACTTGTCTGTATCAATGTATAGAAGGAGGGGCATCTTTGTTAGGGGACAGCATTCTGGTGTGCTGAATGACCTGGTACCTAGTTGTGTGCACATGTGTGTAAGTGTACCTGTAGCTCCTATGGGGCACTAGCACCTTGCTTTGCGGACAGTAAACCTGGCCCAGCACCGTCACCACTGAACCAAGCCTGTGGCCTTTCTGTAGGAACACCACCAAGATCTGTGGAATCAGCACGCTGCACTGTCTGCTCACGAAGCTAACACCCGGGCTCCAAGAAAAGCAGCACTAGGAGCATTAACAACTCCACAGCACTAACAACAGAAAGTTGTCACCATTTTTTTTCCTCCAGCCCGTGCTAATATACAGTTTTTCAGGTTTATAGTGAAGTTACATGGTGGAAGGAAGGAAAGAGAATTCTTTGATAACAGCAGAGTTCACAGTCTCATCACTATTTGTATTGTACAAGCTGCTCTGGGGCTCAATGCAGAAAGGAAATAGACATGGTGAAGGGCAGAGCAACCATACAAAAATACATGTAGGAAATGTCCCTCATGTGGGTTGGAGGCCCTGGGCTTTTTTGTTACTCCAGACTATACTTAACTGACTTTTTGTAAAGCTCCGTAATTTCACAATATTAGTATCTTCCTTCAAGGTGCTGCTAAAATGCTGTTTTCAGCAAAAAGACTATAGTCCCAACTTATGTATGTGAAAGTGGTTGTTTTTTTCTCTGTTATTATTTTGTTGTTTTTAGAAAGTCAGAGTCATTCATATACATGTATATCCAAAGCAACATTTTCCCAGATAAGGAGCTGTATTTGGAGTACACAAAATGGGATAAGCATCAGAGAGGTAGCTGTGTTAGTCTGGATCTGTAAAAGTAGCAAAGAGTCCTGTGGCACCTTATAGATTAACAGATGTATTGGAGCACAAGCTTTCGTGGGTGAATACCCACTTCGTCGCATGCATCCACTTCTATCTCTCCATTTTGTCCTGAGTATTTCACATCTTCCATTTGCATATATTTATTCAAAGTTGTCTTCTGCACCAGACTTGTAAGCCCTGATTTTAGGCACACTGACTCCTGCAAGGAAATGGAGAAACATTAAAGATTTAGCTTGCCAGCTCTTTGATCTGTGTTTGTACAGCACCTAGCACAGTGGGGTTCTGGTCCGTGACTTGGGCTCATAAGCACTAGTGCATAATCCCATAGCATGAACTGGGACTGCTCATGTACAGCGTTACTGTCATGATACACAATGGCAGGATCATGGCAGAAGTGCATGGAAATACATGTATTAAACCATTTTGATTTACTGTTGAAACAAAACCTCAGCCAGGCTACCACCCATGGGCTTAGCATTGCTCTGCTGTGGGATAGCACCAGACGTACTTACAGCAAGAGTCAGAAGGGTAGCCATGTCAGTCTGGCTCTGTAAGAGCAACAAAGAGTCCTGTGGCACCTTATAGACTAACAGACGTATTGGAGCATGAGCTTCTGTTAGTCTATAAGGTGCCACAGGACTCTTCGTTGCTTTTTACTGCAAGAGTGAGACATGGGAATTGCACATGGAGGGATTAAAGGTGATCAGAGAAAATCTAATTTCCAAAAGCTTGTGAATATACCACAATCGGTCAAGTTTAACACAGATGTGTTTGTGTAGAAGTTGGTCAATTGCAAACCTGCCCTGGAGGTCTGCTCAAGCTGCTCCTTCTCAATGTAAATCCATGCAACTCTTCAACAAGTGATGGTCCTCACAGCAATCAGTAACATGAACTCAGAAGTGACACAAAGTTATTATTGCAAATGTTCTATTGGCAGGGTAGCCTGATTTGTTGCTGTAGTTATATGGTTTATGCAAAAAAAGGTATAGGTGTGAATTAAGGCAAGAACACAAAAGCCTACCATCTCAGACTTTAGCCAAACAAGCCCTCAAGCCTAAAGAAAGACTTTTAATAAACTACAATCCATAAATGACCCTAGAGGGGAAAGCAGTGGATGTGTAATTCCTTGACTTTAGCAAAGCTTTTGACACAGTATCCCACAGTATTCTTGCCAGCAAGTTAAAGAAATATGGGCTGGATGAATGGACTATAAGCTGGATAGAAAGTGGCCTAGATCATCGAGCTCAACAGGAAGTGATCAATGGCTCCATGTGTAGTTGGCAGTTGGTATCAAGCGGAGTGCCCCAAAGGTCGGTCCTGGGGCCGGTTTTGTTCAATATCTTCATTAACGATCTGGAGGATGGGGTGGATTGCACCCTCAGCAAGTTTGCAGATGACACTAAACTTGGAGGAGTGGTAGATACACTGGAGGGTAGGGATAGGATATAAAGGGACCTAGATAAATTAGAGGATTGGACCAAAAGAAATCTAATGAGATTCAACAAGGACAAGTGCAGAGTCCTGCACTTAGGACAGAAGAATCCCATTCACTGTTACAGACTAGGGATCGAATGGCTAGGAAGCAGTTCTGCAGAAAAGGACCTAGGGGTTACAGTGGAGGAGAAGCGGAATATGAGTCAACAGTGTGCCCTTGTTGCCAAAAAGGCTAACTACATTTTGGGCAGTATAAGTTGGGGCATTGCTAGTAGATCGAGGGATGTGATCATTCCCCTCTATTCAATATTGGTGAGGCCTCATCTGGAGTATTGTGTCCAGTTTTGGGCCCCACACTACAAGAAGGATGTGGAAAAATTGAAAAGAGTCCAGCAGAGGGCAACAAAAATGATTAGGGGGCTGGAGCACATGATTTATGAGGAGATCTGAGGGAACTAGGATTGTTTAGTCTGCAAAAGAGGAGAATGAGGGGGGATTCCAAAGAGGATGGATCTAGCCTGTTCTCAGTGATACCAGATAACAGAACAAGTAGTAATGGTCTCAAGTTGCAGTGGGGGAGGTCTAGGTTGGATATTAGGAAAAACTTTTTAACTAGTAGGGTGGTGAAGCACTGGAATGGGTTCCCTAGGGAGGAGGTGGAATCTCCCTCCTTAGAGGTTTTTTAGGTCAGGCTTGACACCCCAGTTTGTGGAAGTTCAAATAAGGAAAAGGAGTGGAAATCTTCATTGTTACGTATGAACCTCAGTAGGCATCAGTGCAACACATTATCAAAGCTGCACCCAGGCCTGCGTGCCTGGAGAGAGCCCAGGCCACGAGCCACTGGCGGTGCCGAGGAGGAAGATAGTGATTGACAATCTGGGATTTCACAGCAGGAGACGTGAGTGATGCCAGTCATAGGGCTAACCACTTTGCACTCTCTCTCTGAAGATTTCAACTCCTTTTCCTCATTTGAACTTGTTATCTCTCCTTATACGCATGAATATTGTTGTTACTCAGTCACCATAGAGATGGTGGTTGAATTTGTGCTTGTGGATGAGATCACCCACAGAAAAGTGTAGAGAGAAAAGGGGACCAAGGACAGAGCCCTGTAGAACAATCACAGAAATTGAGAGAATGGATGGAGAGGATCATCTGCAAGACAGGCTGAAGGAGCAATTAGAGAGGCTGGAAGAGAACCAGGAAAAAAGGAGAGTCATGGAAGCCAAGGGAGGACAAGATTTCCAGAAAAGCGTGATTGACTGTGTCAAAGGCAGGGGACAGGTCAGGGAGGATGAAAATGGAGGACGGGTTTGGAGCTTTAACTAGGAAAAGATCATTAGAGACTTTGGTGAGAGTTGTCAGTGAAATGCAAAGGGTGAAAGCTGGACTGGGGAGGGCCTGGGATGGAATAGGCAGAGAGGAACTCAGATTTTTAGTACAGGAAGTCAGCAGATTTCTGCCAGATATGCTTTGAAGCACAAGCACAGGAAGCAGACACTGGGGATGAGGGTGGACAGATCATAGAATATCAGGATTAGAAGGGACCTCAGGAGGTATCTAGTCCAACCCCCAACTCAAAGCAGGACCAATCCCCAGACAGATTTTTACCCAGCTTCCCTAAATGGCCCCTTCAAGGGCTGAAATCACAACACTGGGTCTAGCAGGCCAATGCTCAAACCACTGAGCTATCCCTTGCCAGCACTGCTTGACTTTGGCAAGGCAGAGACCTTGTGATAGACCATCCTGCCAAAAGGCTCATGGGTGGAGCAGAGTGAAGCATGGAGGGAATCAAGAACCATCTCAATGGAAGAAAGGGAGGAAAGGGCAGAGGCCAGATGAGACTTTATCCAATGGATTGGAAGCTGTGGAAAGGCCAAAGGACAGGGCGGAGGAAGGGGGCTGGTAGGTGCTGCTGAAAGTGGCCTGGTGATGATTGGAGGGGGGAACTCCACAGTACAGGGATCAGAGAGAGAGCGGTGCTTGGTGAAGACCAGGTTCAGTGAACGGCCGTTTTGATGAGTGGGAGAGTTGAGAGTGCTACAGGTGGAAGGAAGAGGGAAAGAAAACATGCAGCTCAAAGGTCGGATGTCTGATCGGTATGGAAGTTGAAGTCACTGAGTGAATTGGGAGACGGTGAGGAGGGGAGAGAAAGCCTTCAGTCACAGAGGAAGGAGCTGGGTGGATGTTAGATGGCAGCAACACGGAGGGGAGCAGAAGGAGTCAGATGCAGTGCTGTTCAGAGAGGAGACAAAATGGGAAAGGCAGGAAGCAGAAGAGCTATAAAGGAGAACCAACAAGCCTAGCACGGTCTGCTCCCCTATCACTTCCTCTGTAATCACATTTCTTTAGCCTCTATTTGCTGTTAATTATTTGTGTAATTAGTTTTTAGCACTCTTAATTGCAGCGATTACAGAGTCTTCAATATCCAACTGAAACTAGAGGAAATAAATGATATTGGTGATCTGCTGCATTGCTCAGGTATGAGAATTCATTCCTACTTCCTTCTCTACTCTTTAAAGACCTACCTCAACAATGACTATCTTAGGGAAAAATAACTCTCCCTGTTTCCATATTGACAAAAACACTCTAATGTGATTCTTCTCCCCAAATACGAGAGAGATCCTCTTTAAATTATTGTTTTCTAATTGGTTAGTTTGAGTTTCTCTCACACAAAATTTCAGTACAAAATGCAAAATAATTTAGAATTTTATTTTCCTTTGCATGCCACAGAAAGGTCTGACATATGTTAGTGTTTTCTTTAAGTAATGGGGAGAGATAATGTCACATCTTCTAAGGCAACTGATGACTAATACGTAAGCAGTGACTTGTGCGATACGCAGATAAACATTCTGTATTAGCAATGGGAAATGAAACTTGAGCCCGTCAATTTGGGTTAATGAGAAGTGTAATGAATAATAACTGTTTTTATATGTAGGAATTTCTGTAAATGCAATTCCTATTCTTTGCAGCATTTAATGTTACATTTCAGTAAATAGATGTAGTGATAGTTTTCAGTAGTGGATAGTGTAAGAAAAGAGAATAATGATAATAATAATGAGAATTCAGTACATATAAGGCATCACTTTATATATATTGAAAATTCAATTATTCCTAGATTATTTTTTCACTTGACATTACTTAACTATCTGGATATTTTTCTGTCCATTGGAATTGTGTCCATGGAAAATATCAACCCAGTTCCTATTTTCCAAATTCCGTCTAACTTCATCTGTGAGACCTAAAGAATTTGGGCAGGTAACAAACCTATTCACAGCCAAAGAAAGACTCTTGGTCAATATTTTCTACCTTCAATCTGATTTTCTGTTTCTAGTCAGTTTGGTATTAATTCTCATTGAGCTTGACTTCCATGGCACTGTGTGTGAGAATTCGACATACAGCATTTGGCCCTTTAGTTTATCTACAGACATTTTCCTACCCCAGTGGAGATAACATCAAACATGCACTAGTCTCCTACGTACTAAATGTTTCTCTGAATTATTGACTCTGAAGTTACAATCATTGACTCTGAAATTAGTGATCAATGGCTCCATGTCTAGTTGGCAGCCGGTTTCAAGGGGAGTGCTCCAAAGGTCGGTCCTGGGGCTGGTTTTGTTCAATAACTTCGTTAATGATCTGGAGGATGGCATGGACTGCACCCTCAGCAAGTTTGCAGATGACACTAAACTGGGAGGAATGATAGATACACTAGAGGGCAGGGATAGGATACAGAGGGACCTAGACAAATTAGAGGACTGGGTCAAAAGAAACCTGATGAGATTCAACAAGGACAAGTGCAGAGTCCTGCCCTTAGGACGGAAGAATCCCATTCACTGTTACAGACTAGGGACCGAATGGCTAAGAAGCAGTTCTGCAGAAAAGGACCTAAGGGTTACAGTGGAGAAGAAGCTGAGTATGAGTCAACAGAAGGATAACTGCATTTTGGGCTGTATAAGTTGGGGCATTGCTAGTAGATCGAGTGATGTGATCATTCCCCTCTATTCAACATTGATGAGGCCTCATCTGAAGTATTGTGTCCAGTTTTGGGCCCCACACTACAAGAAGGATGTGGAAAAATTGGAAGGAGTCCAGCAGAAGGCAACAAAAATGATTAGGAGGCTGGAGCACATGACTTATGAGGAGAGGCTGAGGGAACTGGGATTGTTTAGTCTGCAGAAAAGGAGAATGAGGCGGGATTTGATAGCTGCCTTCAACTACCTGAAAGGGGGTTCCAAAGAGGATGGATCTGGAGTGTTCTCAGTGGTAGCAGATGACAGAAAAAGGAGTAATGGTCTCAAGTTGCAGTGGGGGAGATCTAGTTTGGATATTAGGAAACACTATTTCACTAGGAGGGTGGTGAAGCACTGGAATGGATTCCCTAGGGAGGTGATAGAATCTCCTTCCTTAGAGGTTTTTAAGGTCAAGTTTGACAAAGCCCTGGCTGGGATGATTTTTTGGGGGTTCGTCCTGCTTTGAGCAGGGGGTTGGACTAGATGACCTCCTGAGGTGTCTTCCAATCCTAATCTTCTATAATCATATGTTGCCACGAGAGAGCAATGAAAAAAAAAATTGGTCAGAAAAAGTTTTCTTCTCTTCCAAAGTGTGTCATTGCCTGGCTGTAAGCTACACAAGGCCTCAGCAAGATCCACAGAGTAGGCATCCCATCTTCACATCCTCAGAGTCAAGAAGTGCTGGTGCTTCATACGATGCCTGGCTTGCACTTCCTTCCAAGATGACAGCTGTAGCTCTACCTAAAACCAATAATTACTTCCACACCTCAGCCGTTGGTGGCAGTTTGTGAATAGAAAATAGACAGGCCTGGGAACACATTCAGACTGAACAGCTGCACTGGAGATTTTGAGCATGGTTCCTGCAGCATTCAACCAGCTGTGGTCTGACTTGGAGAAAGCCCACAACTCCCACAAGGCCACTCTTCTCACTGGGATTTGCAGAGATTTTCAGTTGGATGAGAGTCCTCTGTCTCCTGTAGCATACACTATCTGAGCCTGGCTGCATATCGAGAACAGCCACATCAGTGCTGAAGGACAGTAAAGGGGCTTTCAGCATGTCTAATGTGCATAAACAGGACAAGATCTGTGAATGGGCATTGAGAAAAAAGACCCATATTGACTTTGATTCCAAATAAAATACTCAGAACATGCTCTCTTTGCCTAAATAGTCTGGCAAAACCTTCTTTACCTTTAAAATCCCATCAATCTGAGTCCATTTTATGCTCTGTTTCTCACTTGCATTTTAAGTGGCAACTTTTAGGTTTTTGTTTGGAGAAAGAAGAGAACAGGCTAAAACAGAGAAGATGTGGGATTTTGTGTGCATATATAGATAATTAATAGCCCTAATCATTATATTAGATGCCTTAGCCATCTCTGCTCGACAATAGCAAGCTACAAATTCTTTTAGCTTCATTTCTGTGTACTTGGACTGCCTTTCCCCTGAACTGAAGACCTCCCCAAGCGAAGAGCAATTTTAGAGAACTCTGAACCACTCTGAAAATTATAGTGGTGCCGATGGAACAGCTATATTTAGAGTTGATTTGTTTTTTTTCTGTTGCAAACCCTCATTGTGTGTGTGTGTCTGTGGAGTAACATTGGAAATACTTCAAAGCAAATTCTTCTCTTGCTCACTGATTCATCCCTGGAGGTGCCAACAGAGGTACTTGGGATTGGAATCTGTCTGAGAGCAGAATTTGGACCTCCTTTCTGTTTCAAATCACACTTGGCAGAAAGTAAAACCTAGAAAATGCCGAATGTAATGATTTTAGTTTTTCTTTCTTATTAAAAAAAGTGTGAAAGTCACTATGCTGCTTTGTGAGCTCCAGAGCTTATTCCATTTGGGAACTCTGTTTGATATATATTCAAGTTGGAGACAGTAAAACTTTTCAAGAGGATATTGTGTAGGGTTAATGTTATGAAACAGCTGTGATTTTAAATGCTTATAAGCAAGCAATTGATGCAGAGCAGTTGTTTTTCTTAACATTTACTGTACTATTATGTTTTCTTCTCTGGGAAGGGGATTGTGATCTCTCTGGGGAAGAGACACTTGTTTTACTTGTTTGTAGAGTGTCAGTCTAGTGAGATGGGGCTCTAATCCCTAACTGGACCCTGGACTCTTGTAAGTGGAATCAAGATACAGCAGCAGGAGTCTCTTGTGGCTCTTACAGAGTACAAGAAATTCTCCCTTTTTCTCCTCCCCTGAGTACCCTTGAATCTCTCTATCATGATCTCTGCTCTTGAGTGGTATGAGGTACCTTTTACCAGTGGCATAGCCCTATTGAAATCCACAAGATTACTCTCATGCGTATAGACCAGTCACCTGAGTAATAAATAGCCCCTCCTGGCAATGTTGAGTGCACTGAAGCCATACAACTTCCATCCCCACCTGGCCAATATGAATAGAGTAGACCAAGCGCAGGTCCATCTAGCCCAGTGTCCTGTCTCCCGAAAGTGACCAGTGCAGGTGCTGAAGAGGGCATGAACAGAATGAGGCAATTATTGAATGATCCATCCCATCGTCCAGTCCCATCTTCTGGCAGTCAAAGGTTTAGGGACACCCAGAGCATGGGGTTGTGGCCCTGACCATCTTGACTAAAAGCCACTGATGGACCCAACCTCCATGAACTTATCTAATTCTTACTTGAACCTAGTTGTACTTTTGGCCTTCACAACATCTCCTGGCAAAGAGTTAAACAGGTTGGCTGTAGGTTATGTGAAGAGGTAACTCCTTATATTTGGGTTAAACCTGCAGTCTATTAATTATATTGAGTGACCCCTGGTTCCTGCGTTATGTGAAGGAGTAAATAACACTTCCTTATTCACTGTCTCTGCACTATTCATGATTCGCTAGAGCTCTGTCATATCCACCCTTAGTCGTCTCTTTTGTCAGCTGAACAGGCCCCAGTCTTTTTAATCTCTCTGAACAAGGAAACTATTTCATACTCTTAATCATTTTGGTTGTTCTTTTCTGCACCCCCCCCCCCATTCTAATATTTATTTTTTTAAGACGGGGATGTCAGAACTCATGAAATATTTGAGTGTGTGTGTATCAAGGATTTATATAGAGGCAATATGATATTTTCTGTCTTATCATCTACCACTTTCCTAATGGTTCCTAAGATCCTGTTGGCTTTTTTGGCTGCCGCTGCGCATTGAGTGGACGTTTTCAGAGAACTATCCACAGTGACTCCAAGATCTCTTTCCTGAGTGGTGATAGCTGGTTTAGACCCCATTATTTTGTATGAACAGTTGGGATGTTTTCTAATATGCGTTACTTTGCATTTATCAACATTAATTTTCACTTGCCATTTTGTTACCCAGTCACCTAGTCATCTGAGGTCCCTTTGCAACTCTTTACAGTCTGCTTTGCACTTAGTGATCTTCAGTAATGTTGTGTCGTCTGCAGACTTTGCCACATCACTGTTTATCCCCTTTCCACATCACTTATGAACATGTTGAACAGCAGAAGTCCCAGTACTAATCCTCAGGAGATCCTGCTATTCACCTCTCCACTCTGAAAACTGACCATTTATTCCTACCCTTTGTTTCCTCTCTTTTAACCGGTTATTGTTCCATGAGATAACTTCCCACTTATCCCATCACTGCCTATTTTGTTTAAGAGCCTTTGGTGAGGGACCTTGTCAAAGGCTTTCTGAAAGTCCAATACACTATAGCAACTGGATCACCCTTGTCCACACTTATTCACTCCCTCAGATAGTTTGGTGAGGCATGATTTTCCTTTACAAAAGCCATGTTGACTCCCAGCATATCATGTTCATCTATGCATCTGATAATTTTCTCCCTTACAGTAGGTTCACTCAATTTACCTCATGCAGAAGTTAGGTTTATCAGCCTGTAAGTAGCAGGCTCATCTCTGGAAACTTTTTTTTTTTAATTGGCATTATATTGGCTATGCTCAAGTCATCTGGTACATAGGCTGATTTAAATGCAAGGTTACATACCCTACATTATAATTCTGCAATTTCATAAAACCTTCTCCAATGACACCTCAATCTAGGACAGTTCTTCAGATTAGTCACCTACAAAGACTGGCTCAGGTGGGAGAATCTCCCTCACGTCTTCTGCAGTGAAGTCTGATGCAAAGAATTCATTGAGCTTCTTTGCAATGGTCTTGTCTTCCCTGAGTGCTTCCAAACAAGGACCCCACTTATTGTTTGACAGATTCCTGCTTCTGAAAAAAGTGCTGTCAGTTTTTGTGTCTTTTGCTAGTTGCTCTTCAATTTATTTATTTATGTATTTGGACGTTCCCCATTATACTTTTACACTTGACTTGTCAGGATATATGTTCCCTTCTATTTTACTCGGTAGGATTTGCTGTCCACATTTTTAAGGATGCATTTTATATCTAACTCCCTCTTTTACTCTGCTGTTTAGCCATGGTGGCATTTTTGGTTGGTTCTCTGACTTTATTTATTTGTTTATTTGGGGTACATATGTGGTTTGAGCTCCTATTATGGCTTTTAAAAAACTAGTTTCCATCCAGCTTAGAGGTATTTCACTCTTGTGACTGTTCCTCTTAAGTTCCACTGAAATAACTTCCTTATTTTTGTGTAGTTCCCCTTTTTGAAGTTAAATGCTGCTGAGGTGGGTTTATTTGATATTTCCCCCTACAGAGATGTTACATTTATTTACTTTATGGTTGTTATTACTGAGCAGTTCAGCTATATCACCTCTTGGACCAGGGCCCCTGCTCCACTTAGGGCTAAATCAGGAATTCAAGACTGGAGATATGTACTTGAAGCTCAGTTCACTCCCAACTAACTCAAAGAAACTCTCTGCAAGGTATACTATGATTTTAAGCCAAGAATGTGCCTTTCCCATAAGTGATCTACTCAGGAGTTCATTTTATGCTATCTCAGTTTACATGCATCTGACGAAGTGGGTATTCACCCAAGAAAGCTCATGCTCCAAAACGTTTGTTAGTCTATAAGGTGCCACAGGATTCTTTGCTGCTTTTACAGATCCAGACTAACATGGCTACCCCTCTGATCCTCAGTTTACATAATCTATCAAATAAAGACACTTTTAACCCACCATTATTACAGAAGCACTTGTGCTAAAAAATAATTCCTGTTGCACTAAAACCACCTCTCATTATCTCATCAATCGCAGAGCACACTGCAGATGAGCCCTTTCTGGAACTGGAATTAATTTGCAAACTAAATACCATCAGATTAGGCCTGAATAAAGACTGGGAATGGTTGGGTTATTACAAAACCTAAACTTAATTTCCCCAGTACTAATTTCTCCCTACCATTACTCACATCTTCTTATCAACTGTCTGTAATGGGCCACTCTCTTACCACTTCAAAAGAAAATTTTCCCTTCCTTGGTATCCTGCCGTAAATTAAGTTAAGTTATCTCGTTAGACTGACCTCACACTTAGTAAAGCAACCCACATGTATTTATATCTGCTCCTGTGTTTTTCACTTCATGCATCTGATGAAGTGGATTCTAGCCCACAAAAGCTTATGCGTAAATGAATTTGTTAGTCTCTAAGATGCCACAAGGACTCCTTGTTGTTTATATTGAGGTAGCACCTAGAAGGACCAATCAAGATTGCAGACCCCTTGCCCTGGGTGCTGGAATACATGGAATGGAAAATAGCACCTACAAGTTTACAATCTCAATAGAATGATTATCCCATTTAACAGATGGGAGTTGAGGGTTAGTGAGTGGCCTCTGGTCACACAGGAAGTCTTTGTCAATACTTGTATTAAACCTAGATCTCCTGAGGCCCAGTTCTGTGCCTAAACCAAAGCACCATCCCTCTGATTTATCTGCAATCCACCAAGCAGGTTGGCAATGCCACAGGTTATTTATAGCCTGCAAACAATGCCAATCTGCTGAGAACCACAAAGGGACATGCTTTGCTCCTTTTCACTCCATGGACATGCACATAACCTACATTTACTGAATTAATATATTCTCATTGCTGGCACAGCTGTAGGGAAATCTCAGCTGAACTGGGGCACAAGAATGCTTTGAACCTCTTTTCACTTATGAAAAGTAATTTCTGCCAGTGGAAATACGCCATCTTGCTTCTAAAACCTCTTTCTGCTGAGAATGATTAAATGCATCTATGAAAATCAAGTTTTACCTAGTGGCAATTTTTTTTTGATGGAGGTGAAATTTCACTTTTCACATTCCTAAAAGTCCTGTTCACTTCCAGAAATGGTGAAATATTCATGAACACAGCACCATTCTTCACGTGAAAATATTTGTGAAGTGAAAGTTATTACATTCTCACAGATCTGCCAGATTGGAGATGAGCTGTCTGTGAGGCCTAGCAACTTGGAATAAAAGCAACAAAAGCTTTCCCTTTAAATGTTACTAACAGAGCAGAAAAGTCCATTTAAAAGAGGCACATAAAAGGCTATTTGAAGAAGCCAGTAGACAAGGGTTTTCTACCTATAGAAAGTCACAAGAAATTCAAGTTTTCTCTCTGATTACCTCCATATTACCCCAAAGACCTGGGGTAATATAGAACTAGAATGGGGAATGGAAACATGCTGATTTATAACTAAAACTCTGACCCATGATCTTAAATTTAGCACCTACCTTCTGACCCTTCCTTCTGTATATTTGCTGTGTATTAAGGTTGTAGATTATACTGAGAATTAGAGGCTATAAAGCACTCAGAAGAAAACCTGTAGTTTAGTTTTCACCTGCTGAGAAGTTAAATATACTTCCCTTCCCAACCTCTTTGTTTGCTTTATGGCTCTGTCTTCTCTCTCTTTACCTTGCAAAGGGATTTGAAGCTTTTTTTTAAGTAGGGCTTAACACTTCCCAACTCACCAGGCAGCCTCCCTGCGCTGTGTTGCTGGGACTCTGCCCTGCAGCCACAATGTCTAGTATAGCTCAGTGTACTATCAGAACCAACCTCCACTTTCATTTTTGTCATGAAAACCAAAGTGTCACCTACGGTGTTAAATGAAACAATATAATTATCAGCTTATGATTCCATTTCTTCAACGACATTATGATCCACTCTTTCCATTGTTAACTGGAGGATATGTTTTTTAAACTCCGCTATCCCTATATAGTGTGGAACCTTTGTCTTCACACCCTATCAGCAGCAGACACTAAAGCAGAGCTGCAGGTACAGCCTTTCATTTCACCAACTTCTTGTTCCCTTTTGATATTGGCTCATCCTTTGGGAAACAGCCCCTGGCACCACTTGTGGCTGCGAAGCAGGAGTCTGCACTTTCACAGGTTTATTATGACTAGATCTTACTGGCATCTCAAACACAGACCTACGGCAGCAGCATATGATGTTATCAGAGCTGTGCATGTGGGGAATCTCCTTCATAGTTCAGAACAATTCTAAGCTTCACCTTAATCATGGCGAAACATCAGGAAATTTCTTCATGGCAGCTGAGGCAGTTGGGCAGTAAATCCAGGTGGATGCATGCACACACACAGGCTGGCTCCAGATGCTCTGTCTCTTTCCACAGAGTAGATATTTAGGGGTGGGATCCTGATACATCCAGAGATCCTGCAACACCCACAGGAGCTACATCTGTGCCACCCCTCCCCGGCCTAGAGAACAGTTGTTCTGATTATGCTCCTGAGCATGGATCTCCTAAGCAGCAACTAATGCTGTTATCACATGTTCATCTGGCATTGGCTTGTTTCACATTAATAGAGTGGGTGGCTCATTGAGTAAAGCTTTAAAACCTTTAAAATAATTATGTGGTTAATTCTATTTAAACATCTGAATAAGTTCCTTTTAGGAGCGTGCGCTTCATCAGAATGAAAGTGCACCCCCCGCCATCACTCCAGCGCAGACATCTGTTAGTCAAACAGCTGCCACCTCATAAACTCAGGCAAGCAGCAACCTCCCCTGCAGAATGACTCCAGAGCCAATTGTATGGGTGGGTTTTTAAAGGAATGTGTGTTTAATGACACACACTGGTGCCAGAAAGACAGCTTGTATTCCTGGTACTTATGGGAGTGATTCTATTTAAATAATGCAGCCCACTCTAACTCATTATCAAAGAGCATAAACAAAGATATTTGTAGTTAAGTGCTGTTTATATTTGCAATGATACTTTGCAATAAATATATAAAAGACACTCTAAAGTATCTTTAACCTGCAGTTTCGATTACAATTCATGAATCATTCTGAATGTGAAAGGCTAAATTTGCTAATATAGTTTAGGACATTTTATGTCTCCTTGTGTGTGTGATATTTCTTCTGTTGAAATAGCTAGACCTGGCTGTCCACATAAATTAATCTGCATGAATCAGGCAGGGGGCTGGAGAGACAGAAACTATTTATCTGCCTATCTACAGTCTGACACATTATCTAAGGTAGGGATACTAGGGACCCAGTAGCCCAAGTGCTGAACAGAAAAGAGTGGCTCTCAGCAGTTCCAAGAAAGCTTCCTCCAGCCCATGCTAAATCAACCAAATACTGGCTTTGGGCTACCACACTTTCTCTAGTTAACAGTTTCTCTTTCCCCCTGGAAGGCTCTATCCCTCAGTCAGCACTAAGAGAGACTGCCCTGAGCATACATCTCTCTTATAGTGTCCTGGTGGAATTACATTATTCACTGCAGCTGCATCCACACACAGTGACTTCATTAGCAGGCATTTTGACCTCTGCACCAATGGCATATAGTTGTGATCCTCACTCTCTCCCTGGAGAGCTGACTGGAGATTATACAGCCAAGCACAGCAACACATGTATTTGCTACTGGGGGCTGGGTGGCTCAGGGGCTGGGTAATGGACTATTTCTTTGCAGATGACCAATTTGAATCTTGCCGGGGTGAGAGTGACTGGAAGGAGTTAGGGCTTGATGGACAAAGGGACGTAGGTGCTGCTGCAATCTACCAAACCCCCACTCAGCTGCTGCTAACATTTTTGCTGCAAAGGTTCCTTGCCCCCTCACTCCCCATATTGCTGCATCTGACTCACATCGATGCCCCTGTGCAACCCTCAGACCAGATGAAGATGGGCAGGGTAACACCTCGCTTGCCTGCAGGGCCTGATCCACTGGTTGTACTCAGAACACACCTAACTACACAAAACAGCTGTGGGAGGGGCTGGTATTCCCCCATGGCTCATGTTGGCTGCTAACAGACCCTAGTTCAATTCCCTTCTCTGCTTGCTAGGGAGAAAGTGTTTGAACAGGGATCTGCCCCTTTTCAGGTGTCACTCCTATCTCCTGAAGGATAGAGTTATTCTCCCTCCTTTCGTGACCCAAGTAATATTGAATTATTTATACACAGTGGAACAGATTCAACAAGCAAACCCTACATCAGCCTGTCCTATAGCCCAGTTGTTTGGGTACTTAGCCGACAGCTAGCTACCTGGAGGGGAGAGGTAACTGACCAGATGCTCCCCACGCTGTGGGGAGGCTGAGGGTTGTCAGGGTTGAGGTTGATTTTGCCCTGGAAGCTTTGTTATGCTGACATCATGCTGCTGGTGTGTTCATTTGCTGGACTGCAGCCATAGTAGCCAGGTGAGTGCATGCATTTGTTCACATGTTTCCCTCACCCTGTGGGTGGCGTGGGGTCCTTGCTGGTTTGCTGTAGGGAGCTGAGCCACCTGGATTGTTCTTCAGAGATCTGCCTGACCCCCATTCCCTTCTCTGGGGCTCCAGAGGGCAGCCTGGAAATGGAAACCTGGCTTTACCTTTGCAGAGCAAGTATTCGACGGGCTGTTTTCAGGCTCTTACATTAGGGTTGGTCTGTCCCTCAGTTTGATGTGGCCCTTGTCACTGGAGCATCACATTCTCTTCAGTGCCTAAAGAGCCCAGCAGCCCAGAAGAAGCAGGACATTGTTTCTTTCCAGGGCTCTGGCCAGAGAAGCCTGATGTGTGTCGGTGCTTATCCCTAGGCAGCACATTGGTGCTAAGGGAGAGCTGCACCAAGACAGTGTGTTTTATGCCTTGGTCTGAGCAACCTGGGCTTGGCCTGAGTTTGTTCACAGTGTCCCTGTGAACTCCCATGAGAGAGGGGGAGTATTGGCTGGTGACCTGATCACTTGCCTTCTCCCATCTATCATGGCTTCTGCATCAGAGTAGCCAGTTGGAAACATCTGCCCATTATGGCCAGGCAAGGAGGGAGCGGGACAGTGCCCGCTGGGTAGTGTGGGGGGATGCATGTTTTTCTATGAGTTGCAGTGCATGGAGGGGATAGCTAGGTGGCCTGCCTAGCACCTGGTGTGCAGATGGCACACGAAGAGTCTCCCACGTGTCATAGAGGGATTGGCTTGTTTGTCCGGGGAGTTGTATTTTGTTATGCCCATGCGTTATGATCGGCAGCCTGCTGCTTGGGTTCCCAGCTGCAGCACCTGCTGATGGAAGCCAAGGGATGGCAAATCATTGCTGACTGGGGGCTCTGAGGGTCAGCCAGGTGAGATCCAGGATCGCTGGGGATACTGGTTTGGGGCAGCTAGTTGGAAATAGGCTGTTAACTAATAGAACAGCAGCTGCCTGTCATTGATCTGCGCTTCTGGGCTCACTGTTGGCTTCATCTCAGGATTCAGTAGTGAGCATAGGTTCTCCTTCCGCTCTTGTTTACAGCACAGATGGTCGCTCTCATGAACTCCATGAGCTATGGTGTGATGACGGCTACAGCATGCACTCCTGTCTCCGCTACCAAGGCGTGTGGGCTGACTGCAAATGCTGTGTTGGCAGAGCTTATTGAGATTGGTACTCAGTTAACATGAGCCCAGCAGGAGCTAACGTGGCCATGTTTTTCCATCTGGTCTTAGGCTTCGAAGACCAACCTCCAGAAGAGATTCATGTGAGCAGAGGTGAGTTGAGTCCCCTCAGCCTATGACTATCAGAAATGAGAGCACAGCTCTGACAATGGAAAGGCTGGTCTGGAGTTTGGAGCAACTGCTGTTTGTTCCAAAACCATCCTCATTTAAAAACCTGACAATAATCCCCAACTCATTCAGCAATGGCCACCTCTCTGCACTATCCGCAGGGCAAGGAGCTGAAGGCTGGGGAGCAAAGTCTAGCAAGATTCAACCTGTAAGTATAGGTGCATCCTCAACACGCACATTCTATTGTATTTTTTAGAACCTATGTCAGAGATGCCTATAGCCCGGGGTAGATTGTAGGAACTCAAAATAAAGAAATGATAGAGATATACATTAATAACTATAATCCGCACTCCTGCTTCAAGGTACAACCCTGTTGCTCTTTTCCTGAGGTGAGAGGAAAACCTGCAGGTAGCTATTTCACTGCCAGTGAGGGGGTTTCTGGCACCTTCCTGTGAAGTATAGAGTGTTGGCGACTCTCAGAGACAGGATCCTGGGCCCAATGGGCCTCAGGTCTGATCCAGGCTGGACTTGGTCATGGTGACCAGTGCTCAGTGGGGCCTAGCAAAAGCACCAGGCTGGCAGACACAACACAGTCTGAACTCTGGGCAATACTCTCATTGCAGGCTGGGGCCAGGAGGGCTCTGCAGTCAATGCGTGCTAGCTGCTGGCTTTTTGGTGGTGGCTATTCTCGTTGTGACATCACAACCAAGGTGTATGCTGGGGAGCGGTAGCTGGCAGCCTTGATGTGGGTGGGGCAGGATGTGAAATCGAGGATGAAGAAAAGGAAGCAGAACTCCTCTGGGAAAGTTTTGGTAATGACATATTGGCAGGTCAGCTCAGAGGCTGTACGTGTGTGTCCCTGGGTTTGCCATAGGCAAGTACCAAAGGGCCATGTTCTGGAAACCAGGCGGCTCCCACTCTGGGCTCAGAAAATGCAGTGGCTTGCCTGGCTGCTCTCCACATGATTACTTTCTGCAGGTTAAGGACCAGAACAATAACACCTCCTAAGGGAGGTTCTTTGTGACACAGTCCTAATGTGGGAGGTGAGACATACCCACATGCTCACAGCATGTTCCAGTGTCACCATTCCCACCTTATTAAAGGGAATAATCACAGGGAGATTCTGCTGCTTTTGACTTTGCTAAACTTAGCCTGCAACAGACTATACTGCAACGTTTCTCTCATCGTCCCCTGTGCCTGTTGGAAACCTGATTTAGGTTGCCACGCGGCCGGTCCTGATCCCAGACAAACAACCACACGAGTTAACATTCCGGTTTGGTCACCAAGTATATTCAGATTTGTTTTGTTTTTATTATATTTTAATGCCAATCAGTATGGGGATCATAGACTCATAGACATTAGGGTCAGAAGGGACCAATGTGATCATCTAGTCTGACCTCCTGCACAAAGCAGGCCACAGAATCCTACCCATCCACTTCTATAACAAACCCCTAACCTACGTCTGAGTTATTGAAGTCTTCAAATTGTGGTTTGAAGACCTCAAGCTGCAGAGAATCCACCAGCAAGTGACCCCTGCCCCACGCTGCAGAGGAAGGCAAAAAAACCCCAGGGCCTCTGCCAATCTGCCCTGGAGGAAAATTCCTTCCTGATCCCAAATATGCGATCAGCTAAACCCTGAGCATGTGGGCAAGACTCACCAGCCAGCACTCAGGAAAGAATTCTCTGCAGTAACTCAGATCCCATCCCATCCAACATCCCATCACCGACCACTGGGCATACTTATCTGCTGGTAATCAAAGATCAATTGCCAAAATTAAACTATCCCATCATACCATCCCTTCCAGTGTGTGTGGTTCTAGTCTTTATGGGGTTTTTTGGTTTTGGTTTTTGTTCAGTTTGCTTTCACTGGTGTCTCTGGGACACAGTTTACCAGGTGAAGGTCCTGCCTCTGATCTCAGCCTGCCTGGGTAGCTGTTCTGACTTGGATGGAACTGCTAAGGGCTCACCCCATGTAAACGGGTGATTTCTATGAAAATAGTGAACAAATGTGAAATGTCTTGTGTACCAGACCCTCATCACTTGGTGTAAATTAGCACTGATCTAGCGACATCAGGGGAGTGACACTGTTTTACGCCAACTGAGGATCTGTAAAAAGCACAGGCCAACAAATAACCACAGATAGAACTATTGCATTAACTCAGAACGGGACCACTCCCTGAAAATGGCAAAAGTGTGTCATGCTCTTGTAATTGTATCTGTCCAACCTCTTTGGTATGGAAATATTCCCCATCCCACCCTACCCCACCCCTCAACCCCCAAAAAGCTTGGGCCCAATCCAACAGCCTGCTGAACTCAATAGAAACTCTGTACTGTTTAGCATGACAAATATGAATAGATCTACTCATCTTAATGGAAATACCTACCTATATGCATCATAAGAAGCACAGACAACTAGGACTACTTGTGGCACCTTAGAAGCTAACACATTTATTTGAGCATAAGCTTTGGTGGGCTAAAACCCTCTTCATAGATGCATGGAATGGAACATACAGTAGATGTATATATATACACAGTACATGAACAACGATTTAGATGTTGGCATAGAAAGTACGCTTATTAAGTTTGCGGATGATACCAAACTGGGAGGGATTGCAACTGCTTTGGAGGACAGGGTCAAAATTCAAAATGATCTGGACAAGTTGGAGAAATGGTCTGAGGTAAACAGGATGAAGTTCAATAAAGATAAATGCAAAGTGCTCCACTTAGGAAGGAACAATCAGTTTCACACATACAGAATGGGAAGAGACTGTCTAGGAAGAAGTATGGCAGAAAGAGATCTAGGGGTCATAGTGGACCACAAGCTTAATATGAGTCAACAGTGTGATACTGTTGCAAAAAAAGCAAACGTGATTCTGGGATGCATAAACAGGTGTGTTGTAAACAAGACACGAGAAGTCATTCTTCCGCTTTACTCTGCGCTGGTTAGGCCTCAACTGGAGTATTGTGTCCAGTTCTGGGCACCGCATTTCAAGAAAGATGTGGAGAAATTGGAGAGGGTCCAGAGAAGAGCAACAAGAATGATGGGAGTTGCCTTAGCAAGTGGAGGGTTAGTTCTAACAAAACAATTAAATTAAAGTGGAAGCACAGTGGGTCAGATCAATGGTCCAGCTAGCCCAGTATCCTGTCTTCCAACAATGGCAGGTCTCAGATGCTTCGGAGGGAGTGAAAAGAAAAGGGCAATTCATCAAGTGATCCGTTCCTTAATGTTCACTCCCAGCTTTTAGCAGTTGGAGGTTTAGGGACAGCAACAGCAGGGGTTTGCATCCCTGACCACATTGATTAATAGCCACTGATGGCCCTGTCCTCCATCAACTTATCTAATTCCGTTTTTGAACCAATTATTCTTTGGACATTCACAACATCCCCAGCAACAAATTCCACAGGGTGACGGTGCATAGTGTGAAGATATTTTTCCTCATGTATGTTTTGAACCTTCTGCCTACTCATTTTATTGGGTGACTCCTGGTTCAGATGTTCAGTGAAGGGGTAAATAACACTTTCTTGTTCTCTTTCTCCACACCAGTCATGATTTTATAGACCTCCATCATGTCACCCCTCAGTCATATCATTTCCAACCTGAACAGTCCCAGTCTCCTTAATTCCTCCTCATGTGGAAGTTGTTCCAGACCCCTAATCATTTTGGTTACCCTTCTCTGTACTTTTTCCAATTTTAAGATATCTTTTTTGAGATGGAATGACCAGAACTGAACACAGTATTGAAGGTGTGGGCATACAGTAGATTTATATAGTGGCATTATATTTTCTATCTTATCATCTGTTCCTTTCCTAATGTTTCTTAATATTCTGTTTGCTTTTTTGACTTCTGCTGCATATTGAGCAGTTTTTAGAGAACTATCCCTGATGACTTCAAGATCTTTCTTGAGTGGTACCAGCTAATTTAGACTGAATTATTTTGTACGTATAATTGAGATTGTTTTCCAATGTGTGTTACTTTTCAATTTTATCAAATTTGAATTTTGTTTGCCATTCTCTTGATGAATCATCCAGTTTTGTGAGATCCCATTGTAACTCTTCACAGTTACCTTTGGACTTTACTGTCTTGAGTAATTTTATATTATGTGCAAACTTGGCCACCTCACTGTTTACCCCTTTTTCCAGATCGTTGATGAGTATGTTGAATAGCACAGGTCCAAGTATGTATCATTGGGGGACCCTGCTATTTACCTCTCTCCACTGTGAAATTGGACCGTTCATCCTAGCCTTTTGTTTTCTGTTTTTTACCCAGTCACTGTTCCATGAGAGGACCTTCCCTGTTACCCCATGACAGCTTAGCTTGTTTAAGAGCACTTTGGCAAGGGAACTTATTGCAGGCTTTCTGAAAGTCCAAATGCACTGTATCCACTGGATAACCCCAGTCCATGTTTGCGAACACCCTCAAAGAATTGATTGGTGATGCATTATTTCCCTGTACAAAACAGGATTGACTCTTCCCCGTGTTCATCTATCATGTACAGCAATATGTCTGATAATTCTGTTCTTTACTATTGTTTTAATCAATTTGCTTGGTCCTGAAGTTAGGCTTACTAGCCTGTACTTGCTAGGATTGCCACATTTAAAAAATGGGTATCACATTAGCTATCCTCCAGTCATCTGGTGCAGATGCTGATTTAAATGATAGATTACATGCCACAGTTAGTGGTTCTGCAATTTCATATCTGAGTTCCTTCAGAACTCTTGGATGAATGTCATCTGGTCCTGGTGACTTATTACTGTTTGTTTTATCAATTTGTTCCAAAATCTCCTCTAATAACACCTCAATCTAGGACAGTTCCTCAGAGTTCTCACCTAAAAACAATGGCTCAGGTGTGGGAATCTCCCTCACATCCTGCACAGTGAAGACTGATGCTAAGAATTCATTTAACTTCTCGGCAACGACCATGTCTTCCATGAGTGATCTTTTAGTACCTCGATTGTCCATTGGCCCCATTGATTTTCTGATGCACTTAAAAGAAAGGTTTCAAAGTAGCAGCCGTGTTAGTCTGTATCAGCAAAAAGAACCAGGAGTCCTTGTGGCACCTTGGAGATCTTAGGTGCCACAAGTGCTCCTCATTCTTTTTACTTAAAAGAAAGATGGCTATTAGTTTTTCTGTCTTTTGCTAGTTACCCTTCAAATTTTTTTCAGTCTGCCTAATTATACTTTTACACTTGACTTGCCAGAGTTCATACTCCTCTCCATTTTCCTCAGTAGAATTTGACTTGTAATTTTAAAGGATGTCTTTTTGTCTCTGTCTCCTTTACTCTGGTTAACTATAGTGACATCATTATTTATTTATTGCTCCTTTTACTGTTTTTTATTGTTATTGTTATGATTATTTTCGGTATACACATATTTTAAGCATATATCACAGTGTTTTGTTTTGTTTTGTTTGTAATGATAGGCAGCCTGCAGGCATTTCACTTTTGTGTCTGTTCCTTTTAATAGCCATTTAATTAGCCACCTCAGTTTTTTGTAGTTCCCCTTTTGAAGTTAAATGCTACTGTGGTGGATTTCTTCCGAATTTCCCTCCCTAAAAAGCTGTTAAATTTAATTACATTATGGTCAGTATTACCAAGTGCTTCATCTATATTCACTTCTTGAACCAGATCCTGTGCGCCACCTAGGACTAGATCAAGAATTGCCTCTCCTCTTGCAAGTTCCAGGGCCAGCTGCTTCAAGAAGCAGTCATTTAAGGTGTCAAGAAACTTTATCTCTGCACCCGATCCTGATGTGACGGTCCCTAGTCAATATGGGCATAATTGAAATCCCTCATTATTGTTGGGTTTTCTGTTTTTGTAGTCTCTCTAATCTCCCTGAGCATTTCACTGTCACCATCCTGGACAGGGGATGTTGTGAAGGTCCAAAGAATACTGATAAGTTAGTGGGAGATAGGGCCATCAGTGGCTACTACTATACACTTCTTATTCAAGCAGTCATTTCATGTATTCAAGCATGCATTTTGTGCCATAGTATTACTGTGTCCCATTCATTGTCATCATTCCACCAAGTTTCTGTGATTCCTATTAAGTCAATATTCCCATTTAATACCAGATACTCTAGTTCACCCATCATAGTATTTAGACTTCTAGCATTTATACAAACACTTACAAAATCTGTCAGTATTTAGTTGTCTGCCTTTACATAATGTAATTCAATGGGATTCTATTTTGTTTGACTATTTCTCTTCAGTTCCTCCCTGTACTCCATTAACTTGTATCCTAATTTCTTTAGTAGGTTAAAGAGTACCCCTTTAACTAAATCCTCCTCTAAGTGATGTACCTGTCCAAACTGAGAGCTCCTTCACATGTCTTTACTTTCCCCCAGCTCTTAGTTTAAAAACTCCTCTACAGCCTTTTAGTTTTACATGCCAGAAATCTGGTTCTGTTTGGTTTAGGTGAAGCCCACCCTTCCTGTAAAGACTCCTCCTTTCCCAAAAGATTCCATTATCGTAGCCCTGACCTCTCATGTCAGTTATCACAATTCCCGTATCTTCCAGCTTTTTAAGAAGCACATTTGTCACACCAGCTCCTGTAGTATCATCAATGTCAGTACATTCTAGAAAATGTTCTCTGACAATCACCATTGCAGGGACATTTTCACTAGGTTCTGTTGTTGTTACAAAATGCACCATTCAAGTCATTTGGTCCATATGACTGATGTCAGGTGTGCAGTCCAGAATAATAGAGTAATAATTTGCTGACTTCAGATCCCCCACAATATTCTGTTTGCATTTTGTTGCCAGTAACTGTATGATCTAATTTTGAACTGTTTTTTTTCCAAGGTAATGGTGTATGTACAGTTCTTGGGTGATGACTCTTCTCAGATGCTCCTGGAGTACAGCATCAAACTCAGCCTCAGCTCCACAATTTTAAGGATGTTTCCACTATTTGGCACATACAGCTGATCTGAAGTGCCACACAGTGCTCGGTTTTGGGTAGCTAGCATTCTCACAATGGGAATGAGCCTTTTCAGAACATTTTGCCAGTAAAGAGACTTTGATGCAATCTTCTCTTGATGCTGATAATCTATGGTGGCCTTTAACCTTAGTATCATCTCAAGCTCTTTACACCTATGGAATGCTCTCTGGTGATTTGCTTCCTTTTCATGGCATGCCAGATTTCTAGCCAGAGTTTTCCAGTACTTTTTTCCTGTAGAACCCAATGTGGCTGAAACATTAGACTGGAAGAGTTTGTAACAAAAACAGTATGCAGCATTCTGGGTTTTTGAGTACATAAGCCTGTAACCACAGGGGATTTCACACCAGTAATGCGTTGGAAGGAAACTTCTATTTTCACTGTTTTTGGGGAACATGAAGTTTTTCACTTGCTGTGGCCAATGCAATACAAGGAAGTCCCTCAGGTTACTGCTCAAGTGGAAGCAGCAAAGAATCCTGTGGCACCTCAAGTGGGTCCACAGTCCTGGATCATCTAGACTTAAGGAACTAAACTCAGCAGCAGCTGTTTCTTGTGCCTCCACCACACTCTTCTCTGATCTACACTTTTCTTCAGGAATGTGCTTGGTTACATCCATTTGAGACGGAGATATGGATGCTGCAGTAGCTGCCAGGTCACCTGCACTCTGACTAACTGGAAGATCAGGCATCTCCTCACCACTCCCATCCTCACTGGGGCTGGAAGGCTCAGCGTGAACATTTGTGTCCATGTATCTCAGGAGAGCTCCTTCCTGCTCACACAGAAAAGCTTCCTTTGCTTTCTTTCTTTTTCTGAATGCTGCCCCAGAGGGATGTTTTCTTCTTTCACTCATGACTGCTGTTCTGTGCCAGCTAGAGTGGTTCTCAACACTCAATTGAAGGGGACAAATAAGTGCAGCCCAATATGCCATTAGTCTTCTTGGCAACAAGGGCACACTGCCGACTGCTATCCAGCTTCTCGTTCACTGTAATTCCCATGCCCTTTTCTGCAGCACTTCCGCTTAGCCAGTCGGTGCCCAGCCTATAGTGGTGCATGTGATTCTTCCTTCCTAAATGCAGGACTCTGCACTTGCCCTTGTTGAACCCCATCAGGTTTCTTTTGGCCCCATCCTCCAATTTGTCTAGGTCACTCTGGACCCTATCCATACCCCCCAGCATATCTACCTCTCCCCCCAGCTTAGTGCCATCTGCGAACTTGCTGAGGGTGCAATCCATCCCATCATCCAGATCATTAATAAAGATGTTGAACAAAACCAGCCCCAGGACCAATCCCTGGGGCACTCCACTTGATACCGGCTGCCAACTAGACATCAAGCCATTAATCACTATCCATTGAGCCCAAAGATTTAGCCACCTTATAGTCCATTAATCCAGCCCACACTTCTTTAACTTGCTGGCAAGAATACTGTGGGAGACCGTATCAAAAGCTTTGCTAAAGTCAAGGAATAACACGTCCACTACCTTCCCCTCATCAACAGACCCAGTTATCTCCTCATAGAAGGCAATTAGGTTAGTCAGGCATGAGTGAATCCAGGCTGACTCTTCCTGATCACCTTCCTCTTCTCCAAGTGCTTCAGAATTGATTCCTTAAGGACCTGCTCCGTGGTTTTTCCAGGGATTAAGGTGACGCTGACTGGCCTGTAGTTCCCCAGATTCTCCTTCTTCCCCTTTTTTAAAGATGGGCACTGTATTTGTGTTTTTCCGATTGTCTGGGACCTCCCATGGTCACGAGTTTTCAAAGATAATGGCCAATGGCTCTGCAATCTCATCAGTCGACTCCCTCAGCACCCTCGATTGCATTAGATCTGGCCCCATGGACTTGTGCATGTCCAGCTTTTCTAAATAGTCTTGAACCTGTTCTTTCACCACAGAGTGATGCTCAACTCCTCCCCATACTGTGCTGCCCAGTGCAGCAGTCTGGGAGTTGACCTTGTCTGTGAAGACCGAGGCAAAAAAAGCATTGAGTTCTTCAGCTTTTTACATATCATCTGTCACTAGGTTGCCTCCCCAATTCAGTAAGGGGCCCACACTTTCCCTGACCACCTTCTTGTTGCTAACATACTTGTAGAAACCCTTCTTGTTATCCTTCACATCCACTGCCAGCTGCAACTCCAGTTGTGCTTTGCCCTTCCTGATGACACCCCTGCATCCTCGAGCAGTATTGTTATACTCCTCCTAGGTTTGTGCCCTGCCTCCTCTCTGTCTGCCCTGAGGGCAGTACTCACGCTCATGAGCCACTCCAGACACTTGACACTTGTGTTCCATACTATTCTGTTGATTCATTATTGTTCTCATCACTGTGCTATTGGGGGGCTTTAATTTCAAGAGAGTATGCCAGTCAGGTATTTTTAAGGTTGGGTGACTATTCTGTAACATTTTTATTCAAAGCTATTTCTCTCTTCTTTTAAAACTGTCTATATGCAGATCATTATTCTCTTAAACGTATTAATTATTTGGAGAATAGCTTTAAATAATTATGTTCTGCAAATGATTTGTGGTCTGGCAGTATGAAATACTTGAAATTGCTATTTTCAGGTGCATTAGGTCCTCCTCCTGCAACCTCTTATCCAGGTGCTTAACTTTACTTTGGTGAGTAGGTCCATTGAAATTAATGAGACTACTCATGATAGTAAAATAAAACAAATATGTAAGGTATTGTTAGTTCTGATTGTACTCACAGGCCACATGTAACTCTTAGAATTACTGTTCTTCTGCAAATTCCCACTTTTGGAAAACTAGAAATCAATTTTTTCAAGTATCTCCAATATTTATTTAAAATTCAGGGTAACTGTGAACATTCCTGCTTGTAAAATTGTTTCTTAGAATGTACATGGAAAAAGAACAGACGTCGACTGTAAACATAGTACAGGGAAATTTTGTTTAAACTTCCCTAGAAATTGTCTGCAGAATTAAGATCTTATGTTCTTATTTTCTTACGTTAATTGTCCCTCCTGGATTCATCTCTTGAAGCTATGTTGAATACAGCAGTTTCAAGGCACATCTCAAATTTAATTACATAAAGGCCTAGAAAGGAATAAAAAAGAAAGTACTTACAAACTATGCCTATTGAAAGGTGAAAAGCTGATACAAGGATCTTTCCCTCTTGTCTGACAATATTTCACATCATTTCTCTGACTTATCAGTAGACATGGTTGAAAATTTTCCAGTGGAAAGTTTTTACTATCAGAAATCATGATATTGTTGAAGTTGAAACATTCTTCTGGAATGTGCCTATTTTCGCAAAATTTCATTTAGAAAAAAAATAAAATGAAGCATTTCAATGAGGTTGAAATAGAATGGTTCACCTCTTATTTCAAATTTTCAGTTAGAAATGTGTGTTATTATACAGTATATTGAAACTAGTGAAGGCAAATATATTCGTCAGCTTCAGACAGGAAAAGAAGACACTCCTAATACAAAATACACTAGTGTGGTGTGAATTAAGGCTCTGACTTGAAGACCATTTATTTCAAAGTATTTTGGATTAGATCACTAGTGAAAAACTAAGATGGCTGCAGAAAACGTGGGTTGCTGCAGCAGATTCAATGCCAGTGAAGCGTTCAACACTAGAAATAAGCAGCCTTTTTTTTCTTTTATCGGTGCAGCTGGATGAGACAATTTAATTTAGCATCAGAGTGATCTAGTTACCAGTTTAAATTTGACAGGAAATGAGTTATTACAGCATTTTCAACATGTTTGGGGGAAGATTGCACAGACCTGAGCAACTGAACTATAATTACAAGGATAGAAGGTATTGTCCCGAGCATGTTCGCAATCATTGTCTTGAAGTTTACAGTGAGCAAGATTGTTAAAGACTGATGTGAGCAGACAGTTTCATGGAGTTGTCAGTTCAGGGACAGACTCATCTTTAACTAGACTGAATAACTGTCTGTTTTCTGAGATTTACTGAGAGCAGGTACTGGCTGTGGTAGATTTCCAGCTTTTCCAGCACATCCAGTTGCCATATCTATAGTGTCATCTAAATGAGCTCCAAAGACATTCTCTTCATGCTTCTCCAGGTTCTGCTTAATCACACTCTGGAACAAATCCTTGTTTGGAGTCCTGCATGCATGACAAAACGGCCAGTTTGCATCCATTGGTCCCCATCCTGACACTCGAGCCACTGGCTGAAGCTCTAAGAAAGTCTTACAAATGCCCAAGGGTTAATTGTGAGCTCTTTGGGCACAGACTCATTTTTGTGTAATCTATCAGAGGTAAAGCCTCTGACAGCACATATCACAACACTTAGAATAAAAACTATGGGCCTGATTCAGAATTGCAACCTTATAGTTTCACACCAGTGCCGCTCCTTTCATTTCAGTGAAAAACAGTTAAAATGTAGGTAGTAGGTCAGACCCCTAATTTACAGGATTATAGTTGGATTTGCACTTAATTAAATAAGCCAGTATTGGTATTAGAATCACAGGCAGATGATGTGCTTTGTATAATCAGCATCTTCAGAAGTCGCTCTGGGAAATTATTGGTATTATAAATGAATTTCCATCTTTGGGGCTATGAAAGACATTGGATAAAACCATAAATTTATTCCAGTATGAACTGTCACAAAGATGAAAAGCCTAACTATATTCCACTCAATAGACCACAAGTCAAATATATTGACATAAATGAACCTCAGGAATTTAGAGCATGATGTTTCCTCATTTTAGGACAAGTACATAGCAGAATATTAGCAACCTCGCTTGATGGGCCACACATCTTGCCTCCTGAAAGGAATTAAATATCACTCATTTGGAGAGAGAAATGGAATAGTATTTCCAAACCTCAAAACATGCCAATCACCATGTAATTTGAAGTATGCCAAAAACCCGGGCTATTCCCAGAAGAAGTGCCCTTTCAGCTAAGTTTGCCAAACTGAGAGGCCCATCGACAGTTAAGAGAACAATAAAAAGGACCACAGTAGCCATGTAATGAGACACTTGGTCAGGAGATGCTCATGAAAAGAAAGACCCCAATGAAGCAGAGGTCAGACTTGCTTTTATTTGACAACCTTCACATTGCTAGAGGTGATAAAATTTGAGATGTTGTGAGAATTCAGGATTAAAGTGCATGTAACTGATGTGCTTTGCGAGCTGTGCCTCAGGCACATAAACACACTCTCTAATAAAACTTTTTCTTCAGTATTTAGAAATCAGTTTACAGCTCCTCACACAGCCTCAAGCCTTCCATTTAGGGCCCAGTTAAGGAATCATTACCGCATACTGGAGACCATTTCCTCAACTGAGAAGATCCCAACAAGGTCTTTTAAATGCATAAGAGAATTCTATACAATCAGGTATCCAACCTCATGAACTTAAATTCAGGTTGGTTTAGAGCTGGTCAAACTATTGATTATTATTAATAATATTCATTACAAAGTACCTTGTGTGATGTTGCACCCCGTAACGCTTCATGGAAATATGCTCATGAATGTAAATATGACATAAATGGAATATGTTTTATGCTACATATGCCATGTAACATATCTCTGCACAGGTTATGATCTACTGAATATACTCATCCTATTTGTAGTCGTGTATCATTTTTGTATTCAAAGTTATGAATATTGGCTGTGTACTTGTTTGATTTTAAATAGGTTTTAGTAAGGAATTTGGGCAGCTTCTTTAGAAAGGAATTAGCAAGTTAAGTGCCCAATCAATAAACACTTAACTGACAAAGGATCTTAGAAGGCTCCAATCCACATAAAAAGTTTACCTGAGGACATTCAAGATAGCATGTGTATGTTCTGAGTCATGCATGGACATGTGAGTTGCCCATGTGACTCGAAAACTCCATCTTGTAGCTGGGATTCTACACGGGGGAAGGAGGAGTGTCCACCCATAAGAGAAAGTCTATGTAAACCACAGGAAGACCCATCTATTTTGTCTTCAGCTGGCTCAAGATGTAGCCTCTCCTCCCCCAAACATTACTTGAAAGAGACTGGAACAAAGGACAGTAGCTACAGGGATGGGAGTGATTGCTGGACCCAAACTAGAAGGAAGCTAGTCTGTAAAAGAGGCTTATTGGAATATCTCTGAGGGTGAGATTTTATCTGTATTTAGCTCCTTAGTGTATTTGGTTTAGACTTGCGTGTTTTGTTTTATTTTTCTCAGTAATTCATTTTGTTCTGTCCGTTACTACTTGGAAAAACGTAAATCCTACTTTTCGTATTTAATAAAATCACTTTTTACTTATTAATTAACCCAGAGCATGTATTAATACCTTGAGGGGGGCAAACAGCTGTGCATCTCTCTCTATCAGTGTTATAGAGGGTGAACAATTTATGAGTTTACCCTGTATAAGCTTTATACAGGTTTAAATGGATTGATTTGGGGCTTGGACACCATTGGGAGCTGGGCATCTGAATGTTAGAGACAAGAATACTTCTAAAGCTGTTTTATTTAAGCCTGCAGCTTTTGGGAGACATCGTTCAGACCAGCCCCAGGACCGACCCCTGGGGCACTCCGCTTGATACCAGCTCCCAACTAGATATCGATTCGTTGATCACTACCCCTTGTGCCCAACAATCTTAACAATCTATCTATCTTATAGTCCATTCATCCAATCCATACTTTAACTTGCTGGCAAGAATACTATGGGATACCGTATTAAAAGCTTTGCTAAAGTCAAGGTATATCACATCCACCACTTTCCACAGATCCAGTTATCTCTTGATAGAAAGTAATCATGTTGGTCAGGTATGACTTGCCCTTGGTGAATCCACGCTGACTGTCCCTGATCACTTTCCTCTCCTCCAAGTGCTTCAGAATGGATTCCTTGAGGATCCACTCCATGATTTTTCCTAGGACTGAAGTGAGGCTGACCAGTCTGTAGTTCCCCGGGTTCTCTTTCTTCTCTTTTTTTAAAGATGGGCACTATGTTTGCCTTTTTCCAAGCGTCTGGGACCTTTCCCCAATCGCCAGGAGTTTTCAAAGATAATGGCCAGTGGCTCTTCAGTCATATCAGCCAACTCCCTCAGCACCCTTGGACTTATTGCACCCAGCCTCATGGACTTGTGCATGTCCAGCTTTTCCAACAGTGTTGTGTGATGGCTGCATAAGACACATGTTAGTATTTCTGTTCACTGAATAACAATTTTTGAAAGTTACAAAATGACTAACAAGAAACATATCTTTGGTACAAATTTTCAGCTAAATAATAAAATGATAAAATTCTTAAAACTGGAAGCTTCCCAAATATTTGTGAATAATCATAGTGAGATTTATGTTTTGGAACTTGAATTGACATCATTATTTGAAAATCAGTTATTTTCTAACTCTTGAGACAGTTCTAGCTGTAATGAAAATATATTCCTCAAGTTACAGTATTTTGAGAGCTTACAAAACGTTGGGGAAAATCCATTTTCACTGATTATTTTTACCAGACCTGAGAACTATGGGGCAGAGATATACCAGGATCTACACTAAAGTAATTTTGTCTGAACTATTTTGCCATATTAAAGCACCATTTATATCAGAAGACTACAGAACTTTCACTTAATACACTACCTCCTATTTCGACATAAATAAAATCTCTAGCCTCAGAGCTTGTCTGAAATGCAGTTCCCATGTGCTGGCCTGTATTCCCAAACTTAGGAATGTCCACACATCCATTTATCTGGGATAAAGGTCTGTACAGTGCCTCATGCCCCCATCAGTCCATGTCTGATGGTCATATGGGATTATACATATAAATAACGGCCCATTTGAGCAATTTGCTTTGCTGCCAGAATTAGTAATAGCCAGACAATTTGTTCCTTGCAAGGGGCTGGCCCCATTTGCTCCACTGCAGGAAGAGGTGCTGTGTTCTGCACAAAACTACTTATAGTACTATGGTATAATATTGGACTGGTTTCTCCTGAAAAAGGGATTGGAGACTCCTCAGGTTTCAGTCCTGAAACTTTGTCCCTGTTCTGCTGTTGGAGAGCAGGGTTTGCACTCATAGACTCATAGACTCTAGGACTGGAAGGGACCCCGAGAGGTCATTGAGTCCAGTCCCCTGCCCTCATGGCAGGACCAAATACTGTCTAGACCATCCCTAACAGACATTTATCTAACCTACTCTTAAATATCTCCAGAGATGGAGATTCCACAACCTCCCTAGGCAATTTATTCCAGTGTTTAACTACCCTGACAGTTAGGAACTTTTTCCTAACATCCAACCTAAATCTCCCTTGCTGCAGTTTAAGTCCATTGCTTCTTGTTCTATCATTGGAGGCTAAGGTGAACAAGTTTTCTCCCTCCTCCTGATGACACCCTTTTAGATACCTGAAAACTGCTATCATGTTCCCTCTCAGTCTTCTCTTTTCCAAACTAAACAAACCCAATTCCTTCAGCCTTCCTTCATAGGTCATGTTCTCAAGACCTTTAATCATTCTTGTTGCTCTTCTCTGGACCCTCTCCAATTTCTCCACATCTTTCTTGAAATGCGGTGCCCAGAACTGGACACAATACTCCAGTTGAGGCCTAACCAGCACAGAGTAAAGCGGAAGAATGACTTCTCGTGTCTTGTTTACAACACACCTGTTAATGCATCCCAGAATCAAGTTTGCTTTTTTTGCAACAGTATCACACTGTTGACTCATATTAAGCTTGTGGTCTACTATGACCCCTAGATCTCTTTCTGCCATACTCCTTCCCAGACAGTCTCTTCCCATTCTGTATGTGTGAAACTGATTGTTCCTTCCTAGGTGGAGCACTTTGCATTTATCTTTATTGAACTTCATCCTGTTTACCTCAGACCATTTCTCCAATTTGTCCAGATCATTTTGAATTTTGACCCTGTCCTCCAAAGCAGTTGCAATCCCTCCCAGTTTGGTATCGTCCGCAAACTTAATAAGCGTACTTTCTATGCCAACATCTAAATCGTTGATGAAGATATTGAACAGAGCCGGTCCCAAAACAGACCCCTGCGGAACCCCACTTGTTATACCTTTCCAGCAGGATTGGGAGCCATTAACAACTACTCTCTGAGTACGGTTATCCAGCCAGTTATGCACCCACCTTATAGTAGCCCCATCTAAATTGTACTTTCCTAGTTTTTCTATAAGAATATCATGCGAGACCGTATCAAATGCCTTACTAAAATCTAAGTATATCACATCCACCGCTTCTCCCTTATCCACAAGGCTCGTTATCCTATCAAAGAACGCTATCAGATTAGTTTGACACGATTTGTTCTTTACAAATCCATGCTGGCTATTCCCTATCACCTTATCACCTTCCAAGTGTTTGCAGATGATTTCTTTGATTACCTGCTCCATTATCTTCCCTGGCACAGAAGTTAAACTAACTGGTCTGTAGTTTCCTGGGTTGTTTTTATTTCCCTTTTTATAGATGGGCACTATATTTGCCCCCTTCCAGCTTTCTGGAATCTCCCCCGTCTCCCTGATTTCCCAAAGATAATAGCTAGAGGCTCAGATACCTCTTCTATTAACTCCTTGAGTATTCTAGGATGCATTTCATCAGGCCCTGGTGACTTGCAGGCATCTATCTTTTCTAAGTGATTTTTTACTTGCTCTTTTTTTATTTTCTCTTCTAAACCTACCCTCTTCCCGTAAGCATTCACTATACTAGACATTCCTTCAGACTTCTCATTGAAGACTGAAACAAAGAAATCATTAAGCATCTCTGTCATTTCCAAGTCTCCCGTTACTGTTTCCCCCTCCTCATTGAGCAGTGGGCCTACCCTGTCCTTGGTCTTCCTCTTGCTTCTAATGTATTGATAAAAAGTCGTCTTGTTTCCCTTTATTCCCATAGCTAGTTTGAGTTCATTTTGTGCCTTTGCTTTTCTAATCTTGCCTCTGCATTCCTGTGTTATTTGCCTATATTCATCCTTCATGATCTGACCTAGTTTCCATTTTTTATATGACGCCTTTTTATTTTGTAGGTCACGCAAGATCTCAAGGGTAAGCCAAGGTGGTCTTTTGCCACATTTTCTATCTTTCCTAACCATTGGAATAACTTGCTTTTGGGCCCTTAATAGCGTCCCTTTGAAAAACTGCCAACTTTCCTCAGTTGTTTTTCCCCTCAGTCTTAATTCCCATGGGACCTTACCTATCAGCTCTCTGAGCTTACCAAAATCTGCCTTCCTGAAATCTATTGTCTCTATTTTGCTGTACTCCCTTCTACCCTTCCGTAGAATTGCAATTTCTATGATTTCATGATCACTTTCACCCAAGCTTCCTTCTACTTTCAAATTCTCAACAAGTTCCTCCCTATTTGTTAAAATCAAGTCTAGAACAGCTTCCCCCCTAGTAGCTTTTTCAACTTTCTGAAATAAAAAGTTGTCTGCAATGCAGTCCAGGAACTTATTGGATAGTCTGTGCCCCGCGGTGTTATTTTCCCAACATATATCTGGGTAGTTGAAGTCCCCCATCACCACCAAATCTTAGGCTTTGGATGATTTTGTTAGTTGTTTGAAAAAAGCCTCATCCACCTCTTCCACCTGATTAGGTGGCCTGTAGTAGACTCCCAGCACGACATCACCTGTGTTTTTTATCCCTTTTAGCCTAACCCAGAGACTCTCCACACTTCTGTCTCCTATGTCCATCTCCACCTCAGTCCAAGTGTGTACATTTTTAATATATAAGGCAACACCTCCTCCCTTTTTCCCCGTCTATCCTTCCTGAGCAAACTATACCACAATCCCGAAAAATGTAGGTGGTTTCACCCCCAAAACCAGCAGACCTTGAGAAAAGAAAACTGAAAGGGGGCTGATAACAGTCTTTTTCACAAGAGGACAGTGATGAATTGTTCTCCAAGTCCACTGAATATAGGACAAGAAGTAATGGGCTTAATCTACAGCAAGGGAGATAAAGGTTAGATATTAGGAGAAAACTTTCTAACTCTAAGGGTAGTTACACTCTGAAATAGGCTTCTGAGGGAGTCTGGGGGTCCCCATCATTGAAGGTTTTTATGAATAGACTGGACAAACACCTGGCAGGGATGGTCTAGGGTTATTTGGTCCTGTCTCAGTGCAGGAGGCTTGACTTGATGACCTCTGAATGTCCCTTCCGGCCCTGCATCTCTGTTGTTCTATGAACACAGAAAAAATAAAGTTCTAACTGTAACAAAATGACCCCAGCTTTTTTCCTGGCAATTTATTTGTTTCCAAGAAGACAAATAAGTTTAATTCCAAAGCTTTCTAGGAAATCTCTTAAATATTTAAACTACTATCCTAGGGTAACTTTGCAAATGTAAATCTCCTTTTCCCTTGCATCAGTAGTGAACAACACAATGGATCAAAAAAAATGGTGATTCAATCCTCAGAAAATGTTTAAAAACTGATCAAATTCAGATTGTTGGGATGAATTTTACTGAATTTGACATCATTTCAAGGTCTTTTAATCCAGCAAGCAGTCCATATTTTAATAACCAAATAACTCTTGGTTACTAAGTTTACAAAAAAAGGTTGTGCATCAGGGTTAGAACATTATGTGCTGAAGTCACCCACACTCCTGTAGCTAAGTACACAGTTTAAGATCATCAGCTGGTGTAAATCACTGTTGCTTCATTTCAAACATCTGCATCTTGTTTCTTCCAGTAAATTAAGATTAAGACCAGGAAAGTGAGAACCTCTGACAGGCTACTATATGAAACAAACCTAAGTGAGTCCACCGACAAAATAGGATAAAACATGTACCATTGCCACCTGGACATTTCCAGAACCTTCTGTTGTACTCATAAGAACATCCATACCTCAGTCTGTACAGTTCCTCAGATCTGTCACCTAAAAAGAATGGCTCAGGTTTGGGAATCTCCCTCAGATCCTCAACCGTGAAGACCGATGCAAAGAATTCATTTAGTTTCTCCACAATGGCCTTGTCGTCCTTGAGTGCTCCATTAGCATCTCGATCGTCCAGTAGCCCCACTGGTTGTTTAGCAGGCTTCCTGCTTCTGATGTACTTAAAAAATGTTTTGCTCTTACTTTGATTCTTTGGCTAACTGTTCTTCAAATTCTTTTTTGGCCTTCCTAATGATATTTTTACACTTTATCTGCCAGAGTTTATGCTCCTTTCTATTTTCCTCACTAGGATTTAACTTCCACTTTTTAAAGGAGGCCTTTTTGACTCTCAGTGCTTCCTTTACATGGTTGTTTAGCCATGGTGGCTCTTTCTTGGTTCTCTTACTATGTTGTTGTTTTTTATTTTAATTTGGGGGATATATTTAAGTTAAGCCTCTATTATGGTGTCTTTTTAAAAGTTTTCATACAGCTTGCAGGGATTTTACTTTTGGCGCTTTACCTTTTAATTTCTGTTTCACTAACCTCCTCATTTTTGTGTAGTTCCCCTTTCTGACATTAAATGCAACAGTGATGGGCTGCTGTGGTGTTTTCCCCACCACAGGAATATTAAATTTAATTATATTATGGTCACTATTACCAAGCAGTCCAGCTCTATTCACTTCTTGGACCTGATCCTGTGGTCTATTTAGGAATAAATCAAGAATTGCCTCTCCTTGTGTGAGTTCCAGGACTAGCTCATTCAAGAAGCAGTTATTTAAGGTGTCAATAAACTTTATCTTTGCATCTGGTCCTGAGCTGATATGTACCCAGTCAATATGAGGAGAGTTGAAATCCCTCATTTATTATTGAGTTTTTTATTTTAAGTGCATCTCTAATCTCCTTGAGCATTTCACAGTCATCATCACATCCTGGTTAGTTGGTGGGTAATAGATCCCTACTGCTATAGTCTTATTATCTGAGCATGGAATTACTATCCATAAAGATTCTGTGGTACAATTTGGTTTATTTAAGATTTCTACTTCATTTGATTCTATGCTTTCTTTCACATAGAGTGCCACTCTCCCACCACTGTTCTGTCCTTCCGATATATTTTGTACCCTGCCATTACTGTATCCCATTGAATATCCTCATTCCACCAAATTTTTGTGATGCCTATTATATCAGTATCCTCATGTAATATGAGGCACACTAGTTCACTCATTGGTTTATTTAGACTCCTAGAATTGACATATAAGCACTTAAAAACTTTTCACTTATTGGCTGTCTGCCATTACATGATGTAATTGAATCAAACTTTTTTTATTAGACTGTTCCTCATCAGAACCTACCTGTATTTTATCATCTTCCATCGTCTTTTCCTTACGAGGGTATACAGAATCTCCATTAATCCCCTAAGGAATGTCTCTGTCTGAACCACATGCTCCTCCACACCCATCAGCTTTCCCTCAGCCCTTAGTTTAAAAACTGCTCAACAACCTTTTTAATTTTAAGTGCCAGCAAGCTGGTTCCATTTTGGTTTAGGTGGAGCCCAACCTTTCTGTACAGGCTCCTCCTTTCCCAAAACTTTCTCCAGTTCCTAATAAATGTAAACCCCTCTTCCCTACACCATCGTCTCATCCACGCACTGAGACGCTTCAGTTCTGCCTGTCTACCTGGCCCTGCTCATGGAACTGGAAGCATTTCAGAGACTGCAGCCATGGAGTTCCTGGACTTTAATCTCTTACCTAGCAGCCCAAATTTGGCCTCCAGGACCTTTCTCCTACCCTTCCTTATGTCATTGGTAACTACATGTACCACGACCACCGGTTCCTCCCCAGCACTACACATAAGTCTGTGTAGATGTCTCAAGAGATCCGCAACCTTCGCACCAGGCAGGCAAGTCACCATGCAGTTCTCCCAGTCATCACAAACCCAGCTATCTATGTTTCTAATGATCGAATTCCTCATTACTAAAACCTGTCTCTTCCCAATAACTGGAGTTCCTGTCCCTGGAGAGGTATCCGCAGTACAAGAGGAAACCACAACATCATCTGGAAGGAGAGTCCTGACTATGGGATCGTTTCCCTCTGGTCCAGTTGGATGTTCTCCTGCCCTGACACTTTCCTCCTCCTCAACAGCACAGAGGCTGTCAGGGCTGTCAGACTGTGGGTTGGGACTGTTCTATTGTGTCCCAGAAAGTCTCATCTGTGTATCCCTCTGTCTCCCTCAGCTCCTCCAGTTCCGCCACCCTGGCCTCCAAAGTCCGAACACGGTCTCTGAGGGCCAGGAGCTCCTTGCACCAAATGCACACATACACCACCCGCCCATAGGGCAGATGAGAATGATATTTTCCACATCACATTCTCCTTCTACTCATTGTTATTCCAACCTTCTTTTGCAGTCATCCCGGCAGACTGGAGCCAGAATTCCTTCAGAAAGACTCAGCCCCCAGATTGGGGCCAGATTTTCGGAGGATCTTAGCACACTGGGTGCACAGTGGGTGCGGGGCTTCATTGAAAACCTGCCCGTTGGTGTCACAGGGGAAACTGGTGGGTGTTTAGCACTTACAGAAGTCTCATCCTTCTTCAGGAGCTTAACTTGGATTTTCAGGGAGCACAAGTTAACCGAGGCCTTAGCTCCCTGAAAATCTCATATGACTTGTGGCCACAAAGGAAATCTGTCCTTGAGCCAAGGACAGCACCTGGGTCTCTGGAGCCCTGTCCACTGCCCTATCCACTCCACCATTCTTCTGACCTACTAAGCCTCTGGAGTCTTCTTCACTTGTATTTATTATTCTCTTGACCCATGTTTCCTCCTGAGGTCTCTCCTTTCTGCCCTAGAATGTATTTTTACATCAGTTCCTCTTAAACATCCACCCTAATGTCATCAATTATTGATCTCACTTTGTTCTATAAAAGCCAGTTCCAGTATAACCAAGTAGGATCACACTTCAGTTAGAACTGCTAAATATTATTTTCTTCTGTTATTTGTACCTAGTTTGGGGCATTCTGGGAGGTGAGACTGTACCTGTATTTAATTTAGGTGGAACTGAAGTATTATAGAATCATAGAATTGCAGGGCTGGAAGGGACCTCAAGAGATCATCTTGTCCATCCCATACTCTGAGGAAGGACCAAGGAAACCTAGATCATCCCTGTCATGCGTTTGTCCAACCTCATCTTAAAAATCTCCAATTCCACAACATCCCTTGAAAGCCTTTTTCCAGAGTGTAACTATCCTTATAGTTAGAAAGTTTTCCTAATAACTCACCTAAATCTCCTTGCTGTAGGTTGAGCTGATTACTTTTTGCTGTACCTTGTGTGGACATGGAGAACAGTTGATCACCGTCCTTCTTATAACAACCCTTAACACAGTTGAAGACTGTTATCAGGTCCTCCCAGAGTTTTCTTAAGACTAAACATGGAGATTTTTTTAACCTTTCTTCATAAATCTGGTTTTCTAAACCTATCATTTTTTGTTGCTCTCCTCTGGACTCTCTTCAATTTGTCCACATGCTTCCTAATGCATGGTGCCCAGAACTGGACACAGCACTCCAGCCAAGGCCAAGTAGAGTGGGATAATTAAATCCTGTGTCATACATACAACATTCCTGTTAATACACCTCAGAACATGAGCTTTTTCACAGTTACATCACATTGTTGGTTCATACCTATTTGGTGATTCATTATAAACCCTGGATCTTTCTACTGCTGCCTAGCCAGTTAATCTCCATTTAGTAGTTGTGCCTTCGATTTTTTCCTTCCTAAGTGTAGTATTTGACACTTGTCTTTATTGAATTTCATCTTGTTGATTTCAGCCCAATTCTCTAATTTGTCCTGGTCATTTTGAATTCTAATTCTATTCTCCAAAATTCTGGGAATTCCTCACAGATTGGTGTCAGCATCAAATTTTATAAGCATATTCACCATTCCATTATCCAAGTCATTAATGAAAATATTGAGTAATACCAGACCCAGCACTGATCCCTGTGGGAGCCCATTGGATACGTCCTCCCAGTTTGACAAAGATCCATTGATAGCTACTCGTTGAGTAGAGTTTTACCACCAGTTATGTACCCATTTCATGATAATTGCCTCTAGACCACATTTCCTGATTTGATTATGAAAATATTATGTGAGATTGCGCCAAAAGACTTCCCAAAATCAAGATATATCTGCTTTCCCCATCCACTAGATCAGCAACCCTATCAAAGGAGGAAATTAGATTAATTTATGATTTTTGATTGAAAAAACCCATGCCAGCTATTACTTATTATCCTATTATGACCTAGATGCTTACAAATTGATTGTTTAATCATTAGTTTCAGGATCTTTCCAGGTATCTAAGTTAGGCTGACTGATCTATAACTTTCTGTGTCCTCTTTGTTCCCCCTTCTAAAGACAGATACAATGTTTGCCTTTCTCCAGTCTTCTGGGACCTCACCCATCCTCCTGTTCTTTCTCTATTCTGGCTTGTGTTCCTTCCTCCTTGTTATTAATATTGTGTTAAGGCTTCAATCCCAATTAACCTTTTTAGTGAAGACTGAAGTAAAATAGGCATTAAACACCTCAACCTTCTTGTTGTCTTCCATGATTAGTTCTCCTTCCCCACTAATTAGCAGACCTGCACATTCATTCATCTTTCTCTTGCTTCTAATGTATTTCTAAAACCTTTTCTTATTGCTTTTTATGTCCATTGCTTGGTGAAACTCATTCTGTGCCTTAACCTTTCTGAATTTTCCCAACATGCTTGCTTTTTTTTTTATATTCAACCTCAGAAACCTATCCATGTTTCAAATTTTTTTAGGATTACTTTCTGATTTTCAGGTCATTAAAGATGATGGAACCATATTGGTCTCTTACTATTTTTATCTTTCTTCTGCTTTGGGATAGTTTTGTCGCTGTTCATGTTGTTGTGCTTTAATGTTGTTTCTGCGAGACACTGCCAACTCTCCTCAACTCTTTTTAGGCTCTCACCTCCATCCTCTTGTAACTGAGTCCAATTCTGCCATCTTGACGCAGTCAGTGGGAGTTTGGCTCGTGTTAGGACAGTAGAACTGGCTGTCGGTGGAGAGAGCAGGGAGTGAGCTACTGGCAGCTCGTGGAATGGAAGAGGAGTACAGTGAGCCCTTCGGTTACCTGGCCAAGGCAAGCATTGTAGGCTCTACAAACACAGCCACTGGCAGGTTCTCGTTACTGGTAGTTTCCCAACAATACTCACCTGGGAAGCTCATGAAAGAGTGGCTCTTTCTCGGGCTGGCAGAATGGAATGAAGCAAGCAGTCGGCCAGCACAGATATGCTATGGAATCTTACCTACCAGGTCCCTAAGTTTGTTAATGTTTGCTGTTAGAAATCCAATGTCTTTTATTCTACTCTTCTCTCTCCTGCCTTTCCTTAGAATCATGAAATCTATCATTTCACAATCACCTTCACCCAAATTAACTTCAATCTTCAGATTTGCAACCAGTTACTCCCTTTTAGAGTCAAGTCTAAAATGGTTGTCTCTTTGGTGAAGGGGGAAAGGGAGGAGCTATTACATTATACATCAAGAATATATACACTTGTTCTGAAGTCCAGAAGGAGGTGAGAGACATGGCACCTGAGGGTCTCTGGGTCAGGATAAAAGGGAGGAAAAAAAACAGTTATCCTTACCCAGAGACCTTCAGGTGCTGTGCCTCTCACCCCCTTCACTTTCTGAACAAGCTATATTCTTCTATACCAATTTTTGAGTGATGAGATTTGTCTCACTAAGTTTCAGTGATTCCAATTAAGTCATAATTCAGTTTGTGTACTTAGACTTCCAGTTCTTTCTGTTTATTCTCCAATTCCTCTTATTGTGTTGGGAAAGTCAGTATTGCTTAACAGCACACTCGCTGTCTATAGAGCAGTCATATTGCTTGCATAAACCTCAGTAATCTGTATGACACACAGCTTCATCTATCCCCTGAATGGAGTGTGTTAGTGTTATAGTTACCTACCCAATATGTCTCAAATACAGAATATCAGACTGATCTATGCACATTACATTTATTAAAATTTAAGGATTTTTAAAAATTATTTTAATTGTAAAATTGTTGTGGGATTTTTTTCCCTTTGTAATTTGCAGCTATCTCGCTTGGTCTCTCTTGCACCCATTCCCACAGAAGGAGCAGTGACCTCTTACAAAAGCTTTTTTTGGTGGAAGGAAAAGCTAAGAATGAGCCCCCAGTGCCAGGGTACCCTCAGTGCCAGGGTACCCTCAGAGCTGAACAGTAGCACCAGTATAAAACAGGATGAACAACACCAGCTGCACCCTCTTCCCTCTTTGCAAGCTGCTGGCTAAGTGGATCCACTTACTATTAGAATCCAAGTACAGGGGTGTCCGTGAAAAAACTCTCTCTCAGTTCAGTCGGATCTGGGTCTGGCGCTAACTGAAGAGGTCAGAAATTAAGTAATTGCTATGCTTTGCCCTCGTTGCTATGAGGAGGGACTTATCAAAGCCCGTTGTAGTTGTATCACCTCACGGTTTGATGAAGCACTGTAACATGCTGAAGGAAAGAGCACATCTGGTGGTAATGCAGAGGGAGCACAAATATTATAAGAGAGTTCACTATGCAGACAAGAGTCTGTTTTTCTACTCTTCCTGCCACTGCCAGAGCTATTCTGCTCTGTGGCCACAATAAGGACCCTATCAGAGATCAAATTAATGGGGGAAAATGTGAAATATTACTCCCATCAGGTGGCTGCTTCTGATTATTTATCACAATGAGATATCAGAGGGGCTCCTGGGCCCCGGCATACTCAGGTGCTCACATACCAGTATTAATTACAAATCTTATTAAGACACATTTAAAGCTCATATTAAATACAATCAAGTCTGATTTAGAGAGACTGGGAAGGTAAACATAATTAAAATGAATGAACGAATGAATGCAGTGTCTAGAATATAAATTCCCTCTCACCCAGCACTTGTAAGTTATATCTTGAGAGGATCAGCAACACTTTCCTGTAATCCTTGTGCCACTCAGTGAGAAAAAAAAAGGTTAGGTTACCTGTGAAAACTTTATGTCTTTTTCCAAAGGGCAATTTTGAACCCCTGTGTGATTTTGTGTGGTGACCCCTTCTCCCCAGGGTACAAGAATACAGGGGGGCATTTTAAAAGAGAGGTCTGGTCTGAACAATGGTGCCTGAGTAGGGAGTATCAAAAGAAAGGGATGGAAAGGTTTAACATTGAGGAAATCTATTGACACGGTTTAGTTGACAAAGAGTTTGTATCAACAGCATCTATTGAGGCCTAGCAAATCCTACAGGAGCTGGACAAATGCTACAAATATCTTTCCATGAATTTGTGGAATAGTTTAAAGACAGGCATGCTGAGTGTCCATGCCTGTGAGTGAGTGTGTTTCCCAGGACCCATTTGGAACAGGACTTTGCAGGGAGGGTTGCTCACAGACACAGCACATTTTCAGGGCTAGATTGTGTCCTTAGGGCCTGCTCTAAGCATGGGATGATGGCTTAGACCTGAGAGGAACACACCCTTCTGACCCACAATTCCCTCTTGGCTCCCCATTGGTCAGGGGGTGCAGATGGCTGTAGGAATTTTTAGGTGCCTCTATCAGCAAATGTAATCACCCGTGCCTGTTCAGCTGCCCTTCCCCTTCCCTGCTAGTGGGGAGTGCTCACTTGCTCCTGCACATGTGAAGTTAAGGTCTGGGTGATCTGGGCATGGGCATGAAGGCGAGGGGGAGGGTTATTCTCTTGGCTTCATTATGAAGGCACAAGTATTTGCACAGGAAGCTTACCTTCACCCAGTCAAGGGGCAAATGGGGAACATTCAACTTATCTAGACAAACGGAGTAACCAGCCTGGCTCAGATATGGAACAGGAGATGTTGACTAGGACCAACTTGATGGTAATCTCTAGACCAAGCATTATTCACCAAGATGATTGCAATGATTTCAAATACATCTGAGCAAAATAAAAATCATAATTTGCTTATGGCCAATTTGGGAACAGAAATAGAAAAAATCCCTCACCCAGTATATTATTCCTTATGATTTGCCCCCCAGCTGTAGTCTTTATGGACAATACATTATTTAAAAATAACAAAGCAGAAATTACCCAGCAAAACTGCTTAACATTAGAGATGTTGAGAAGCTCACAAAGTCATTTCATGGTAGAGTACACGGAGTCCTTTAGCTTGCCTTGAAATTCAATATCCAAATCCTACTACCTGAAAAATGATCTAGGTCAGTATTCACATTAGTGATGGGTGACTTCTTACCAGAGTGTTTGATCTCGTGGGTACTCTTGGAAAGCTGACAAGCGAACTCAATATAGTTGCAGAGTGGAGGTTTACAAAGCCCAGTGAAGAGTAATAAGAGCTGACAGCTCTTTGACCTGCCTGCTATTTCATGTGCGCAGCTGCATAATAAGTTTTGCAATCAAGTTGCTCCTTGGTAATATTTTTGTGTTATTGTTTTACTTTTCCTGGTTATAAAAGAGGCAACAGTTGACAGATGGCAGTGAAGGCAAAAAAAAAAAAAAATCTACTTTCAGTGAAAACAAGTTAATTTCTTAGGTCTTTTTTAAAAAAAATGTTATTTTCTTGAAAGTGGTTAAATGCAAAATGCTAATCTCTCCTTAATCCATCATAATCCCATTTGTATAAAGTCCTTTTTCAGTGCTAATTGTATTTCTGAAACTAAATGCTGACACCTTCAGTCAGCATCATTTTCAAGGGACCAAAACAAATCCAGGGTTAATCTCTTAAAGCTGGTTTAATGTCCTCTGCTACGGCTACCATTTTATTACTATTAGCATTTCTCCTTTCTTTCATGTACTCCCTGTGCTCACGTATAAGGTGAAGTGGAGAAAGGACTCTCCATAGATAGTGCTATTTGGGATGTTTCAACCTATTCTTTGGGCAAAACTACAAGCCACATGTATCATATCAAATAGAGTTTGATGAGTTTTCTCAGGATTTCTCTGTGTACCTGTGATTCCAAAGCAAGAATTCTTCAATTTGCTACTTAGAACTAAATGCAAAGTAGATTTGAGCTGTGGAGATTATATTTAGAGAAAATATTATCCCCTCCTAATTCATATGTATACACAAAACCTCACAAGAGGCTGATTCAGCTAATTTTAGGTTCAATAAAGTTAGAAACTTCAATGATCCCCATTTGAAAAATATCAATGAAGTTTTTAAACAATATTAAATTGGTCTAAAATGAAAGCTGAAACTGCTAGGGGTTTATTGGTTTCTCTTGGTGAAAGAAGCTAGCGTTCGAGCTACACAAAGCTCTTCTCCAGCTCTGTGTAGTTGGAAAGCTTGCCAATTTCACCACTGGGTGTTGGTCTAATAAAAGATATTCCCTCCCCTACCTTCTCTCTAATATTCTGGGACCAACACAGCTACAAGAGTACTATAAAGTTTAAACCATGATATTATCTAAACTAAATGTCTGAAGCAAAGGTGGCAAAGATTAGTAATTATATCAATATGTACATGGAATGGGGGGGGGAACTACTGAACATTAGAATGGCCATACTGGGTCAGACCAAAGGTCCATCTTGCCCAGTATCCTATCTACCGACAGTGACGAATGCCAGGTACCCCAGAGGGAATGAACAGAACAGGGAATCATCAAGTGATCCATCCCCTGTCGCCCATTCCCAACTTCTGGCAAACAGAGGCTAGAGATACCGTCCCTGCCCATCCTGGATAATAATCATTGATTGACATATACTCCATTAATGTATCTAGTTCTTTTTTGAACCCTGTCTTGGCCTTCACAATATCCTCTGGCAAAGTGTTCCGTAAACTGACTGGGTGTTGTGTGAAGAAATACTTCCTTTTTTTTTTTAAATCTGCTTCCTATTCATATTATTTGGTATCCCCTAGTTCTTGTGTTATGAGAAGGAGTAAACAACATTTCCTCGTTTACTTTCTCCACACCCGTCATGATTTTATAGACCTCTATCATTTTCCCCCAGTCATCTTTTTCCAAGCTGAAAAGTCCCAGTTTCATTAATCTCTCCTCATATGGAAGCTGTTCCATACCCCTAATCATTTTGTTGCCCTTGTCTGTATCTTTTCAAATTCCAATATATCTTTTTTGAGATGAGGCGACCACATCGTATTCAAGGTGTGGGTGTACCATGGATTTATATAGAGGCAATATGATATTTTCTGTCTTATTATCTATCCCTTTCTTAATGAGTCCTAACAATCAATATGGACTTGTAATGAGGGAAATACTAAGGCAACATTATATATAACTATACACTCCCCTTCTTCCTGCACCAAATCTTAACTCTTTCCTAACACATAGGCCAGAGTTCTGTTTTTTCAAACTTTTTAGAAGCATTGCACAGAATTAAATCTCAGGATTATTGTATGTAAAATCCTAAGAAGAAAGCATTGGTACTTCCCAGTAAACTTCAAAGACAGAGTACCACACAGCTTCTTAGCTCATAAAACATAAGAACAGCCAGACTGGGTCAGATTAATGGTCCGTCTAGCCCAATATCCTCTCTTCCAACAATGACCAGTGCCAGATGCTTCAGAGGGAATGAACCAAACAAAGTAATTTATCAAGTGATCCATCCCCTGTGATCTGGCCCTATTTTATGGCAGTCAGAGGCTTAGGAACACCCAGTGTATGAGGTTGCATCCCTGACCATCTTGGCCAATAGCCATTGCTGGACCTATTCTCCATGAATGTTCTAATTCTTTTTGAACCCTGTTATAGTTTTGGCCTTGACAATACCCCCTGGTAATGAGTTCCACTGGTTTAATCTGTGTTGCGTGAAGTACTTCGTTATGTATGTTTTAAACCTGATACCTATTAGTTTCATTGGGTAACCTCTGGTTTTGTGAAGGAGAAAATAACACTTTGGTTTTCTCAGATGAACAGTCCTAGTCTTTTTAATTTCTCCTCATACGGAAGCTGTTCCATACCCCAATCATTTTTGTTGCCTTCCCTTCCCTTCACTTTTTTCCAGTTCTAAGATATCTTTTCTTTTTTTTTTTTTTTGAGGTGAGTTGACCAGAACTGTATGCAGTATTCATGGTGTCGGCATACCCCGGATTTATATATACAATATTTTCTATCTTATTATTTATCTCTTTTCTAATGTTTCCTAACATTCTGTTTGCTTTTTTAACAGCTGCTGCACATTGAGCAAATGTTTTCAGAGAACTATCCATGATGACTCCAAGATCTCTTTCTTGATTGTGACAGCTAATTTAGACCCCATCATTTTGTATGTAGAGTTGTGATTATGTTTTCCAATGTACATTACTTTGCATTTATCAGCATTGAATTTCATCTGCATTAGGTTGCCCAGTCACTCAGTTTTGTGAGATTTGTTTGTAACTCTTCATAGTCAGCTTTGTATTTTACTATCTTGAGTAATTTTTTTATTATTATCTGCAAACTTTGCTACCTCACTGCTTTCCCCCTTTTCCAGACCATTTATGAATTTGGTGAACACCACTGGTTCCAGTACAGATCCTTGAGAGACTCTGCTATTGATATCTCTCCACTGTGAAAACTGACCATTTGTTTCTACCTGTGTTTTCTATCATTTAACCAGCTACCGATCCATGAGAGGACCTTCCCTCTTATCCTATGACTGTCTTACTTTGCTTAAGAGCTTTTGGTGAGGGATCTTGTCAAAGGCTTTCTGAAAGTCCAAGTTCACTATATCCACTGGATTCCCCTTTTCCCACCTGTTTGTTAAAACCCTCAAAGAATTCCAATAGATTGATGAGGCATGATTTTCTTTCACAAAATCCATATTCACTCTTCCCCAACATATTATGCTCATCTATGTGTTTCTCATAATTCTGTTCTTTACTGTAATTTCAATCCAATTATCTAGTACTGAAGTTAGGCTTACTGGCATGTAATTGCCTCTGATACCCTTTTTTTTTTCAAATTAGTATTACATTAGCTATCCTCCAGTCATAGAATATCAGGGTTGGAAGGGACCTCAGGAGGTCATATAGTCCAACCCCCTGCTCAAAGCAGGACCAATCCCCAACTAAATCATCCCAGTCAGGGCTTTGTCAAGGCTAACCTTAAAAACATCTAAGGAAGGAGATTCCACCACCTCCCTACGTAACCCCTAGGTCATCTGTTATAGAGTCGGATTTAAGCGACAAGTTACCTACCACCATTAGTAGTTTTGCAATTTCATATTTCATTTCCTTCTACTCTTGGGTGACTATCTTCTGGTCCTGGTATCTTATTGCTGTTTAATTTATCAGTTCGTTCCAAAATCACCTCTAGTAAACAGACATTTAATGCTCACAGAAAACATTGTAAATGGTATTTGGAATACTATGAAAACCTTTTAAACAAAATCTACTGAACAGTACATCTACATGTTCCTCATACAAACTTTTGCCACTGTTGTTACAGAGCAAATATAAGTTTTCAACACAGTGTTTTGTGCTTAGTGTTTTTTATTCATTAGCACACCCATTTAACACCACATTCCCCTCTGATCTTCTCTCAGACATGATTTCTTAATCTTTACAGCCTGATAACAATGTACAGTGTGTGCCACCTGGTCTGTTTAAAGCTAGGAAGAAGTCAGCAGGTACTCTGGAATCTCCACAGCTATCAGCATTCCAGCCCTTGGGTTAATAGCTGACTGGTCCTCTCAGTTATTGGTGAAACTGAAGGCTGTAGCCTATGGGATATATTGAAGATTTTAATTTAGCTTAAGTATAGAAATAAGCTCTAGCATATAGCAGTAATGCAAGGAATCTGCAGGCCCAAGCCCATAGGATATTAGCATAAGGATGTCAGGCCAATAGCTGTTGAGGTCATTGCTGGTCAACTAATTTATGCTAAGTCACAAGATGACATACAACATTATTTTGCTTATTTTGAAATATTTTTTGCTGAGATCTTGCATAAGATGCTGACAGGTGACAACAGCGAGTCAGTTGATGCCAATTTTGGTATTTGGGGATAAGAACATCAGCAGATGCATAACAGCAAGATTGCCATAGTAACCAATTGATGTATATGCTAATATATGGGTAGGCAACCTATGGCATGTGTGCCGAAGACAGCACGTGAGCTGATTTTCAATGGCACTCACATTGCCTGGGTCCTGGCCACCAGACCAGGGGGCTCTGCATTTTAATGTAATTTTAAACGAAGCCTCTTAAACATTTTAAAAATCTTATTTACTTTACATACAACAATAATTTAGTTATATATTATAGACTTATAGAAAGAGACTTTCTAAAAACTTTAAAATATATTGCCAACCCCTGTGTTAATACATTCGGGATTCTTAATATGCCAATCTATAGGAAAATGATACCTCAACATTAGGGGTGAGGAAGTTAGTTTTGGGCAAAGAAGGCCAAACACTCTTATGAATAAGGCTACATTTCAGTCACAGGTATTTTTAGTAAAACTCATTGACAGGTCATGGGCAGTAAGCAAAAATTCATGGCCTGTGTCCTGTCCATGAATTGTACTATATACCCTTGACTAACACTTTGGTGCTTTGGGGTGGGGCATCCTGGGGTCACTGGGGATGCTCTAGGGGGAGTGGTCCGGGGGCACTGCTGCTGCTGGGGGACATTCAGGTAGCGGTGCTTGGCCTGGCCCCCCCCGCTGGTGCTGGGAGGGGAGGAGGGGCTGGCAGGCTCGCTACCCAGTTCCGTGAAGTGGCCAGCATGTCCCTGTGGTCCCTAGGCGGAGGTACTGCCAGGGGAGCTCCACAAGCTCCCCCTGCCTGGAGCACCCACTCCGCAGCTCCAATTGTCTGGGAACTGTGGCCAATGGGAGCTGTGGGTTGGCGCCTGTGGATGGAGGCAGCATGCTGAGCCACCAGGCTGTGCCTTCTCCTTGGAGCCAGACATGACAGCCACTTCTGGGGAGCTCCCTCCCTGCCCCCAAGGTAAGTGCTGCCCAGAGCCCTCTCCCCAACTCGAACCCCAGCCCCTTGCCTCAGTCCTGAGCCCCCTACCACATCCAAGCTCCTGCTGCTGCTGGGTGGGAGGCGTGTGGTGGCCCAAGACTGCCCTAGCAGCAGCTGGTGCAGCTGACCCAGGGGCTGCCCAAGCTGCTGAGGTGGCCCCAGGCCAGCTGCAGCAGCCACTTCAGAAGTCACAGAGGTCCCAGAAAGTAACAGATTCCTGATTTCTGTGACCACTGTGACAGAATCGCAGCCTTACTTATGAATATTCATGGTAGCCATCAGACTCTATTAAAGGCCCAACCACAGTCTAGTGCAACCACACGTTGACCACTGGACTCACTTGGCTTGCCAGAGACAGGATAGGACCACTGTGGAATACTACCTGCATTCACACCTCTAGGTCTCCACAAAAATTGTGTGAGTACATGTATGATATGACACTGGTCATCAAATCAATATTTTGTTTGGATCAGAACATTTGTTTGTTTGTATTTTACTAATGATGTAAATGAAACTATTGCAAATTCAAAAGTTTTCTCCTAACTGTGAGCGTTGCAACTGTGCATGTCAGGGTTCCCAATCAAACAGCAATTCTATTACTACTGTGCCTGATTTTGAGTCTAGAATTTATCAAACCTCGGAGGTTTATTTTGGTAGTTGGGGATTCTTAAATAATCAATGTAATCAATTGATCTGGTGGCATGCCTGTATCCAAAGTGCTGCAGGGATTGGGATGAGTGTATAGAACATCCATTCCCTGGATCTCTATGAGGCTCACACGAGAGAACACTTTCTTCTGCCCATAAGCCCAGCTAAGTCAGCAAGAATTTACAAACCTTCCCCACATTAAGTGCTGCCCCATTCACACTCTTTATCCGAGATGCCGTCTCAGGGGGAGCAGGTAACAGATTGCTCAATGTAAGTTCCACAGGCTCTAGGGCTAACCAGCTCTCCCGCTAAGTCTACAAAACACACCATGGGGGACCAAAGCTTGTTCTGACAGAGCGCTTCCCTGGCATGGAAAGCTGGAGCAGCCCTCACCTGTATGCAACATGGCCCAGGGATTGTGACCCAGCCCTAACAGCAGACACATGCTCAGTCCTGCGTAGATCAGCCACGAAGTGCACAGGTCGTTCTGTAATGCTGGTATTTATTAACCTCCCCTGCCCACTCCCATACTCTGATTGGCTGAGCGCTCAGAGGATGACTGGGTGGGACCTGCCAGGCAGATTGCCCACAACGAAAACTTTCTATACAGCCTCAAGAACAGCTACTGAGCATGTCAAGCAACGGTCACACCCTATTTCCGGGTATTTCTTGGCCCTTCTAGATGAGTTACTGCCACCTGCACTCCGTGCACATGCAGAGTCAAAGAGTGTCCAGCTAAAAGCCATGTCTCCTCCGCGCTGCTTCTCCCCTTCTTTGGGCCAAACAGATTCAAATGTCTCAGTACAAAGCTTGTGGGTTACACACACATAGAGATACAGCAGAGACAAAATAATAACGTCAGTCAAGGCGTTGTGGATGTACCTATCATCGGTTATGTGCATTTGATTCAAAGAAAATATATTTTTTAAATTGTTCAAAAGTTTTTCATCAGCAAATGACAAATGTTGAAGTCTGCCCTTACTTGTTTTCAATGTTTTCATGAAACATGCATTTTGACCAGTTGTATTATTGACTAAATGCCTCCTTGCTACATAAATAAAATACTGTTATTTTCACAAAGCAGTGGTGCTAAATGTGTCGACGTTACACCCCTAGACTGCACTTTTTGTCTGTATTATGAATGAAACACTAAAGAGTTCAGTTGAAATGGTTTTGGCCTGTAACAGACTCATTCTCCTTTCTTTGTTTGCCTTTGTCCTCTGCTTCTCCTGGCTCAGAGAATAAGCTGCAAACTTTCCAAATGGGACAGTTAATGTGAGCCTGCTTTAGAGACCTGACAGTCCTCTGCACTCATCAGGCAGCTGGGTGCATGTGTGACAGCCAGCACCTTGGCCAGCGCCAGCAACTAAAACAGGCATTTACAGAACTGAATGCGTGAGCCCTCTGCAACCTCAGCTCAAGAGCCAGGCTTTGTGAGTGGGAGCTGTAACAAAGTCGCATCGCTGTTCCAGCTTTGGTGGTCGGGCACAGAGGGGGACAGACTGACCAGTGGGTAACATGGAGGTGGGATCTCAAGGCCTATCTGCAAATGCAGTTACCTGTTTTACATGTGAAAAAACAGGTGTGCTCCTTATTTCTGCTGGCAAACACATTAAGGCAAATCTTGCCCCTGGCTCTGGGGTAGGACTTGGTCCTAGCAACTGGGCAAAGTGGGGAGGCTCCAGATACACTCTTCTGTCTGGGGAGAGAATTCATCCCCTCTGCCCAGGTCTTTGCTCTGGGTACTTGCATGAGGATTTTGCATTAAGAATATACTTCTTCCCTACCCCTGAGTCCCTGGTTTTCAATAGCACAGAAGTGTTTCTCCATTATAGAAACTGTGGTCAAGAAAACCATCGTTTTCCCAAAGAGTTAACTTGGCACCAATATCCCCCAGGCAGTCTCTTAAGCAAAAACAAATAATCATTTCCTGATGATGTATAACAGCAAACTGAGAAAGATTTAGATCACAGAGAGATTTGCCACATGGTTCCGCATGATTTTGATGTAGTTGCAAGGTCACTGTGAAAGAAGAACTGAAGTTGTTTTGCTGTGCTTAAGGAATTCATTAGACTAGAACTATAACAACATAAGTCACACACAGAGCAATGACGGCCAGGAGAGTTGTGGCAGAAGCTACACGCACCGCGCTTTAGGTACCATTGTGAAGCAAGTTCATATCCTAGTGGAACATGCAACTGTGTGAGTGATTGCCACATTATCTAAATAGCAGTACCAGTATTTTGGAATTTCAGTAGCATGCACTCTGCAGAGGGAGCTTGAAGACTGAGGCCTGGTCTACACTATGCGTTTATACCGATTTTAGCAGTGTTAAACCGATTTAACCCTGCACTTGTCCACACAAAGAGGCCCTTTATATCAATATAAAGGGCTCTTTAAACTGGTTTCTGTACTCCTCCCCGATGAGAGGAATAGCGCTGAAATCGGTATTACCATATTGGATTAGGGTTAGTGTGGCCGCAAATCGAAGGTATTGGCCTCCGGGCGGTATCCCACAGTGCACCACTGTGACCACTCTGGAAAGCAATCTGAACTCGGATGCACTGGCCAGGTAGATAGGAAAAGCCCCGTGAACTTTTGAATTGCAGTTCCTGTTTGCCCAGCGTGGAACTCTGATCAGCATGGGTGGCTATGCAGTCCCAAATCCAAAAAGAGCTCCAGCATGGACTGTACGGGAGATACTGGATCTGATCACTATATGGGGAGACAAATCTGTTCTATCAAAGCTATGTTACAGAAGACGAAATGCCAAAGCATTTGAAAAAAATCTCCAGGCTATGATATAGAGTTCACAGCACAGTGCTGTGTGACAAGCGTAATGGAAAGCCAACGAATCAAAAGGACACTCATGGAGGAAGAGAGGGGGGACTGAGGACTCCAGCTATCCCACAGTCCCCAGCAGTCTCCGAAAAGTATTTGCATTCTTGGCTGAGCTCCCAATGCCTGTAGAATCAAACACATTGTCCAGGGTGGTTCAGGGTATATCTCGTCAATTTACCCCCCCTCCCCCCAGTGAAAGAAAAGGGAAAAAAATCATTTCCTGACTTTTTTCAGTGTCACTGTATGTCTACTGCATGCTGCTGGTAGACGCGATGCTGGGGCAATAAACAGCAGCATCCTCCCCCTCCCTTCCCCAGTGGCAGACAGTACAGTGCAGTAGGACTGGTAGCCGTCCTCGTCATCAGCCTGTGAGTGCTCCTGCCTGGTCTCAGGTGAGGCTGGCTGGGGGCACTTGGGTAAAAATAGGAATGACTCCCGGTTATTCCCGGCAGATGGCACAGAACGGCTGGTAACCGTCCTCATCATGGCAACTGGGAGCTGAACTCCATCAGCCCCCCCCTTTCACGTCTGAAGAAAAGATTCTGTACTGCCTGGACTATCATAGTACTGGGATGCTGGCTTCCTCTCCCCAGCACCGTTTAATGTCCTGCCTGGACTATCATAGCATCTGGAGGCTGCCTCCCCCTCATTTTATCTCACTAAAAAGTCAGTGTTTCTTATTCCTGCATTCTTTATTACTTCATCACACAAATGGGGGGGACACTGCAATGGTAGACCAGAAGGGTTGGGGTAGGAGGGAAGCAACGGGTGGGGTTCTTGAAGGGGCACCCCCTAGAATGGCATGCAGCTCATCACTTCCGCGGGATCTGACACGGAGCCGCTGTGCTCTCTGGTTCTCTAGAACACTTGCCCCATATTCTAGGCAGGGCTGACTCTATTTTTAGATACAACATAAAGGAGGGAATGGGTCATTCCCATTTTTGTCTTTGTGCCCCCGGCCGACCTCAGCGAAGGCCAGCCAGGAGCACTCATGACAGCAGCAGACGGTACAGAACGACTGGTAACCGTCATTTCATCACCAATTTACAATGGCACAGCAGACGGTACAGAACGACTGGTAACCGTCTCTGCTACCTTGCAAAGGCAAATGAATGCTGCTGTGTAGCACTGCAATACCGTCTCTGTCAGCAGCATCCAGTACACATACGGTGACAGTGACAAAAGGCAAAATGGGCTCCATGGTTGCCATGCTATGGCGTCTGCCAGGGCAATCCAGGGAAAAAGGGCACGAAATGATTGTCTGCCGTTGCTTTCACGGAGGAAGGAATGAGTGATGACATTTACCCAGAATCACCCACCACACAGTGTTTGCACCATCATGCATTGGGATCTCAACCCAGAAGTCCAATGGGCGGGGACGACTGCGGGAACTATGGGATAGCTACGGGATAGCTACCCACAATGCAACGCTCCAGAAATCGACGCTAACCTCGGTACATGGACTCACACCACCGAATTATTGTGCTTTGTGTGATAGCGTGCATTCGACTTTATACAATCTGTTTTACAAAACCGGTTTATGTAAAATTGGAATATTCCTGTAGTGTAGACGTACCTGATAGCCACCCAAAATATCAAATGAACACGATCTTTTTCAAGCAATTCAGGCTGTCTTAGCATAGTTCCTCTCTGCTCCTTTTCTTCTGAATATCAAAGTGTAAACGAAGCCATCAACACAAGGGAAAAGAACCAGTGAAACAGCAATCAGAACGCTTAGGAAAGTGGGAAATTCCAGCTACTTTATTCTCCTCCCCATTTGAAAATGAAGCCATTTATTCCGGTCGTCTGTTGTACTTCAGGCTAGCTCAGTCACTTGTGACTAGGAAAGGATCCAGGTGTTTGTGTCTCAAATCATCTGTTGCCAGGACTCATCAGAAGCCTATTTCAATATACTTTTTTAATAAAGGGTGATCACAACCTGACATTGATGTAGTGTTATCCAATCACCAGACTTCCTTGAAACACACCAACATCTGTGTGGAATAAACTGCAGCAGATCACAGACAGGTGTTCCAATCTCCCCACAGCTCATCAGCACCCAGTCTTTGAAGCAGTCCTGGTTCGTGTGTGAACACAAGACAAGCTTAGAGTGGGATTCTTTTTCATTACTTGCCTCATTGCCCTTAAAAACTTGTCAGTTGCCTTAGTTCATGCCTTAGCTAAATAAATAATTTGGCTTTACTACTTTCAATATTCTCTGTATTCTCCATAAAAAGGGTTTAATACTGCAAATAACAAGTTGATCATAATATTTATTTGTAGAAAGTAAACATGGTGATTTTAAAGGCGGATTACTGTATTTTCTGTTAAATGTTATTTTAAAAATACAGGTTTTCTTTAAGAATATAAGGAAACACTTGGTGAAAGATGCTTATGAGCCCTTGTATTAGCTAGTGTCCAAAACATGGCCAGATCAGCCTCGCTTCACTGATTTTCACTCATTTGCACCAGCTCAGGGTCAGCTCTGTAGCCTGAAAGCTTTGATTCTGTAGTACATTTTCTTTGTTTTTTTTTGGTGGCTTTGCACAGATGTCCTGGACTCTGTGCAAAAATAGATACGGAAAATTCTATTTTAAATCTTGCTTCTCCTGCTATTTCCTTATATTTAAAATTTGTGGTTCTCTCATTATCACTAGCTCCACACTGTTCCCTGTAACTCCCTGAAGATTTCAGTCACAGCCTCCCGCTGAGTGTTTTACATGTGTTGACTCTTTCTAGCCTTTGTATTATTATTTTATTTTGCTGTTACTTTGCCTTTTTCTGCTGCACCCCCTTATTCATCTGGAGTGACATCCCTGACCTATCGATGGCCTGGGGAGTTTTGCCATTGACGTCAATGAGGCCAGGATTTCAGTAACTTTTTCTGTGCGTAGTTCCGTTGAATTCTCGCAGAACAAGAGGCTACTCGGGGTGAGTCATGGTGAGGCATCTAATGACAGGCCTGACATGGCGACAGCGCAGCAGCAGCTCCCCACAGGGATGGAGGGAGGTCAGGAGGGCAGGAATATGTGTCATCTCTTTAAGGGGACAGCACACTCAGCCGCGTGTGGGGAGCGTGTTCTCCTCACTTTATTCCGGTCTGGGGCTCCCAGGGAGGAGGAGTTTAGCAGCTTCTGAGCTATCCTGAGAGCAGGGACATGATTGCCCCGTAAGATTAGGGACGGCTGCTCCCCATCCACAGAGATCCATCCTGCTCCAGCTGCGTTATCAGCTTCTCAGGGCAACATGTACTGTGCTGTCTGAGCCCTTTCTCACCCAGCCTGGTATCTGGCCTTCCACTTTCCACTCCAGCAGCCCCCTGTGCTGGCCCAGGGTGCCCCCACTCTTTCCAGCAGGATCTGCTCATCCCAGGCATGCCTCTCTCTCTCCTCGTTGGAGTTCCAGCCCAGTGGTTACAAAGGCTATAACTTCTGAGCCATCCTTCATCCACACTTCTGTCCCCCTCTCATGGATCCATTTCCTCTTCCTCATTTGCTGGCCTGCTTAGTTTGGTGTTGTTTGCAGAGACGATGCTGTCCTTTGCTGGCCAAAAGCAGCCATTCCACGGCTGATGCCTGTGACTCCCCACTGATTGTTTCTCCTCTCTCTCAATGATAAGATGTTACAGTTACAAATGCCTTTGTCCTTTCTGCTGCCCCTTTGGCCTCTCAAAACCAGAGCTGTGTATCCCAGACATTCTGACTCTATAGTGCGTCTGACATTTACTGTGAGAGCCAAGGATGCTGCCGGGATAGCTTGCTTGCAAAGTTCAAGCATATTTTATCCGTCACAATCCCCTCTTCAAGAAGGCAGGACAGTTTTCCCCATTACTCTTAATGTCTATAGCTTCTTATGATCACACAGTTCCTCACTGCAAGAGACTGTCTCCCAAAAGAAAAGATTTGCCCTGGTTTCTGGATCTCTATTAGTATGTTAGGCATCACCTGTCCTAGGGAGCTGTCTCCTCTCTTCTCTTTGGTATTTCCATCTAGTTACATTCTTATACAGCTCTGTGTTTTGGCACATTTTTGGGGATTGGCCTTTTAAAAATATGAGACAGACAGACTCCTGCTCGGATTCTTTCTTGCAGTTAACGATGCAGCACTCAGGTGTTAAAATCAACATTTAACTTTCATTCTTAGAAGAACAGAGCTCACAAATACAGCATGCAATTAACAGTGCATCTCCTGATAGAGCATCAGGGTCACTTTTACTTATTATACGTATCTGCTTGAGCTGCAGATGAACAGGCCTATAGCACCTCTGGGCCTTCGGCTAGAGCATACATTCACATATGTAGATTTGTACAGTATTCATATATGTGATGTTGAAAAATGTTAATTGCATATAAATTTTGTTTCAGAAATAATGAAAAGCACCAACACAGTGTTTCTCAAACTGGGGTCACCGCTTGTGTAGGGAAAGCCTCTGGTGGGCCAGGCCTCTTTGTTTACCTGCCCTGTCCGCAGGTCCTGCCGATCGCATCTCCCACTGGCCGTGGTTCGCTGCTCCAGGCCAATGGGGGCTGCTGGAAGCAGTGCAGGCCAAGGGACTTACTAGCTGCCGGTTCCCACAGCTCCCATTGGCCTGGAGCAGTGAACCGCAGCCAGTGGGAGATGCGATCGGCAGGATCTGTGGACCGATCAGGTAAACAAACCGGCCTGGCCCACAAGAGGCTTTCCCTACACAAGCGGCATCCCCAGTTTGAGAAACACTGCATTAACATTTTTAAAAAGAAAAGATTTGATTTTTTTTTAGTTCTGAAATGACCTTTTCTTTAAAATGTTAAATATTATATTTTATTTATTTTTAAAAGTCGAAACTGAAACAAAAGTTTTGAATTAGTCCAAAACTTTTTTTCTCCTAGAATTTTCCTTCATGAAAAATTTTGGATTTTTCAAATTTTCTTCCAATTTGCAACAAATGCAAATTTTGAAATCTCAAAATCCTTCACAAATTGGAATTTCTGTCACTGCTCAGCTCTATAAAAGCCAGTCTGAGCTGTATACAGGACTCTCTCTCCCGTTTTCTCTATGTCGGGTTTATAAACATAAGCCCACCTGTTTCACTTGAGTCAGTAGCTGACCTGTGCACTACAAAGTCAACAAGAAATACAGTTTCCACTATCATACAAAAGCAGAACATTTCCCTCTCTCATGCTATGGGTAAAAATACATGTTTCCACAGAATATGTGACAAGAAAAAGATACTTTTATTGCCTTCATTTTTACAGACTCATTTCCAAACATAGCTGCCTTCCTCCTGTATTTCTCTTTTATATAGGAAAACTCTTTCTTCAGATGAATTCCTGAATTTCTTTTTTGTCTACTCTTACTTGTTTTTCATTACTAAATACTCTGTGTCTGATCATGGCAAATTCGCTTAAAAATAGATAGCACAATATGGTTTTTGTTGCTCTTCTGTTCAGTCCAATTCCACCTTTTCTGTTGGATTTTGTCAGGCATGCCTGGTTTTCTCAATTCTTTTTTTCACTTTCTGCTGTGAAGAAATACACTCTCCTTTTTTCCATTCCCCCAGACCAGGGGATATTCATTTTATTTTCCCAGTTTTTCTTTCACCCTTCACTGTAACATTAACAATACCATCCTCATGGTGCTCATTCAGCACTATGTCCAATGGGATTCTCTGGAGGACACTGCTCACATTACAGCTATCTGGAGTTGGTGGTGAGTATCCACTGTAATTATTATAGGGTCATATTCTGATCTCACGTCAACCTGTGTAAATGCAAAAATCAGGAGAGTTGCTTTGGGTTTACTCCAGCATAACTGAGATAAAAGTCTAGGGCATGACTTTTTGTTTGGGTTTAAACTTTCTGCTTTGTTGTTTTTCATTTTTAAATCTATTTCATTCATTTAGGATGGTGATTGCTTGGAAAGCTTTGTAATATGCATGAACCACCTTGTTTTCATGGGGTCCCAGAGTAGCACTTGTAGCAATTAAACCTGGACTGAACCTGACTCCTTCCTTTTGCCCATGGCTAGTTGCACCACAGATGCCAAGTAGAATTTTGCAATAATGAATGATTTTCTTGTGAGAGGGAAAATAAGCCCTCTCTTGCTTGTCGCTATGTGCGTGCATGTTTTGAGAAAGAAACGGTTTAGTTTGCCTAATTATGCCCGGATAATACGGCATGGAGCGGTACATGGCAATTAGCTTTATTTGATGCCAGTTATCAATTAGCAGTGCAAGGGCTGCTACTGCAGATATGCTTCTACACTGGGGGATGCCAGTCACTGGCTGCTCTCTGCTGCCACATTGCAGGGTAGCTTCCATTCACTGCGAGTGTCACTACTGTCAGACATCAGTGCTGGCTGGCTACTATTTCATTGCTGAAAGCAATTCCAGTGACTGCTCACCGTGCACACCCCTCTGCTTGACTGCACTGTCGGGTGCCAGCAGCTGCAATCTCAGACGCTGTATTGGAAGCAGTGAAGAAATTATTGTTACTTTCAAACAGAGTTTGAGTTTCCTTTGAGAAATTAAAAAATGCATTTTTAGGTGATCATGGAGCGTAACATATTGTGGCACTGATCCTGAACCTGAGAATCCCATTAGCTGGCTAATTCACTGCTGTGCACAATCCAAGAGAATGAATTATACTATTACAATCATGCTTATCTGATTGCACAATGAGAAAGCCGTTTGGAAATAGAATTACATTTTAATGACTTAAGTATATAAACACATGAAGAGAAAATTTTCCAGTAAGAGGTTTGCATCTTCCCTTTTATGTGCAACCTGCTTGCAGGCTGTATACTAGGCAGGCGTGTGACACCTCAGGAGTGAGTTACTGGGCTTCTCTATTCAAAGGGGAAGACAAAGGTCATAGTATTAGTCAGCAGTAATTACACATGCATGTGCACATATGTACCGTGTTTTTATACACACACACTGCATGTAATACATGGTGGTGAGGGATAAGAGTTGTCTCAGCATGAGTTGGAGACACATTACTCATGAGTAAGGTTAAGATTTTGCCATGGTTAATTTTAGCAAAAGTCTTGGACAGGTTGCGGGCAATAAACAAAAATTCACAGAAGTCCATGACCTGCCTGTGACTTGTACTAAAAATAAGGAGGGGAGCTGACTGCTGCCAGGTGGAGGGGGACTAATGGCTCCAGCCCTCACTGCCTCTGAAGACTGCTGGGAGCTCTGGGGCCCCATAGCCTCCGGTGACTGAGAGCTTCACTCCTGCCACCCCTGAGCATGGGGCTGAAGCAGAAAATGTCACTTTAGTCTCTGAAAGTCACAGAATCCATGACTTCCGTGACCTCCACGACAAAATTGTATCCTTTATCATGAGTGCCAAAATCAAAATAATGTCCACCCAAACAAGTGCCAACACAGTTTTATTCTTCAGTTCAGCTTGAATATGTTTTCATTTTTCACATAAATTACAGGGAAGAGGGGGGTCCCCAGATTTTCACCTGTGACTATATTTTATATTTTTCCATCTATAAAATTGTGTCTTAGCCAACATGAAACCAACTGTACAGATCTTGGAGGACATCCCAAAAATAACCTGAAATATTATACATAAAAGTGCCCCACAAGTAAGATCCAGCACTGCAGGATTTCCTAGGGCTGAGAGTCAATGTTGTCTCATTGCTAAGGAGCAATTAATGATTTACAAATCCCATTTGAGGGTCACAGGAAATGAGACCTCAAACTCATCACTGCTTGAAGACGATATTATCTATTCTGGGATTCTGGCCAGCATTGTTTGGGGAAGAAAGTAACATTTCCAGGGCAGGATTTTTCTTATTTTTTATTTTATTTTATTTTGAGATCATGAAACTTGAGACCTTGTTTTTCAATTTCTCTCAGTTTTTCCCACATTCTCCTTACAGCATACTTTGCTGACAGTGGTATATGTAAGGTACTCACCTCTAACAGAAGAGCCTCTGTTTTCCCAGAGCTGTGACCCTTTCATCCAAGTGAACAACATTACTTCCTCTCCCCACCACATTTTATTGTAATGGTAGGGCTTTTGTCAGGCATGCCTGGACAATAGGGAGACCCAAAGCATTTCCCAGGTACCATGGGGCAATCCCCTGCCTGGTGCAAGGTTGGGCACTGGAGCATCCAGAGAAAATCAGAGAAGTGGAGAAAGAAAGGGAGAAGGCTGAGGGGCACAAGGAGAGATGGTGGGGCCCTGCTCTCATTGAGGCCTCAGGAATTCTGAAGCTTTTGCTTTAATATGTTCATAGAGTTTCATAGAGTATAAGGCCAGAAGGGACCACTGGATCACCCAGTGTGACCTCCTGTATAACACATTACACTTCACCCAGTTAGCCCGTACTGATCCCACCAAGCTGTGACTGACTAAAGCATGGCTTCCAGAAAGAGATCAAATCTCAATCTGCAGACACCCAGAGCTGGACAATCCACCACTGCCCTGGGTAGACTGTTCCAATGGTCAATCATCTTCATAAGAAGTACGTCTTATTTCTACTCTGAACTCTTCTGGCTTCAACTTCCTGCCGTTGCTTCTAACTGTGCCTTTCTCCATGCGATTAAAGATTAAAATATCCCATTATCATCTCACCAATGCTGTATGCAGAAGTACAATCACCTCCTGTCACCTACTCGCTACTCCCGTGTTTATACATCCAGAAATCACATTGACTCTCCTTGCAGAGCCTTGCTCTGGCAGTTCATCTTGGGATGTCTTTCACCTCAACTATCAATTTTCTACACCTCATACCTGTAACGTATAATTGACATTGATTGATATCTAATTTCCACTTTTCCACGTGTTATAGATTACTCTTTCATTTATAATTGTTGTCCCCACAACACCATTTAACTAGACTGGCCTTTCAGTTAAAGCTGTCCTCTTTCTTGACTATGGACTCATGGATTATTGGCCATCTCATAAATTCTTAAAGAACTCCCAACTGTCATTCATATTTCTCTGAGTAAATGTTTTCTTTCAATCAATTTCTTTCATAATTTCCCCCAGCTTTGGGACATTAGCCCTTTTGATGCACTCTGTGTATCAATTAGTGGTTGGGACTGTCCTCTGCTTGTCCATATTAGATATAATCAGATAATGATCACTGGTCCCCAGGCAACCCTGTCCCATGATTAATTCATTCCAGATAGTTACTTCATGGTGAGTGCAACCTTTGTGTTGGAAAATTATCATCCATATTATTTAGAAATTCAAATGATGTTTTACTACTGGCTGCAAGCAACCTCCATCATTTGTCTCCCAGATTGAAGTCCCTCCGAAAAACGAAATTTTCCTTTCCACACATTACAGACAGGTACTTGGAGAGTAATACATCCTGTCCTCTAGTTTGATTTGATGGTGTCTAGCACATCCCTTCCAGGACCCCGTCCTGGACATTGTTAGTTAGTGCATTGATTCATATGCATACAAGATCCTGTGCTTTCTCAGTTACCAGGAACTATAGAACGGGTAATGGTGTCTTTAATATGAGTGCCACCCTGCTTTTGCCCACTCTATCCTTCATGAACAGTTTATAAGTGGTGATTATAACACTCCAAGCATGTGAATCATCCCACCAGGTTTCTGTAATGCCAATTATATCAGATTTCTTCTCATCAGTGTGAATTTCCAATTCCTCTTGCTTGATTCCCAGACTCTCAGCACTGGTATATAAGCAATCCTCAAGATTCTTCACTTCACAGTCTTTGTTACATCAGTTCAATTTGTTCACAACATGCTGAGTTGGACTTTGTACCCCATTTGCCTTTTTAGCATCTGTTCTTGGCATTGCTAGTTTAACACTTTCCTGGCTGTTCCAACTAGTCTTCAACCAACAAGATTAGAGCTCCAACCTGAGAGGTGGAACCCGTCCCATCCAGGCAGCCCTCTTTCCCACTGCAGTGTGACTCATTATGCCTCCAAACCAAAACCATCAGTTTCACATCAGCTTTGTAGCCAGTGGGCACCAATATTGTTGCCTTCTCTCTTCCCTCAGCTGTGTGACTCAAAGGATCTCCCAGGATGCCACCTGAACTCTCTGCTTTTTCAGCTCCCTTCCAAGGTCCCTGAAGTCTCTGTCGTTATGTGTGATGTCAAACCATTGGTTCCAGTGTATTTCATCACCAAGCAGATCTGCCAGATTTCATAATCCCATCCAGTTCTGGGTTTACATCTTGCTTTTTTTGCTCCAGGGAAACATCATGCTCTCCTGTTGTCCTTGTGTCCCTTGTGAATGTTCTGTCCACTCTCCTTAATATGGCATCACCAGTGGTGATTGCTTGCCTCTTTAGGATGGTTGAAGAACCTCTCTTGGCAGCTGATTACTTCATATCACATGGAACTCCATCAGAAATGTCCCCTATAGCATTGTGTTGTGCTCCTCCAAAGACAGGCTTCTCGTAGTTGACTTGCTGAACATCTGATAATGATTTGATAATTTTAGCTGAGTTGAATGGCTCCTGGTTCTCTTTCCACTCAGTCATAAGTCATAAGTCTGCCTTTTTGGTTTCGTCTCTCTCCCCTTCCCTTGTTGGTGATCGTTCACCTTGTGGCATGCATGGCAACAATTTCTGAAGGTGATTCTCCAAGAAGTCTTTGTTTTCTTGCATAGCACACAGTGTTTGAACTTGTGTTTCCACCCCAAGTTTTTTGGCCACCAGCTTGCTTTTCAGATAGCAGAACTCTCTTCTGTCTTCCATGAGAAAGGAGAACATCACACGTTTTTTAATCTTCCCAAATTTATAAGCCCTAATCCTGCAACTATTCCATAATGGGCAGATGCCTAATGCTAGGCCAAGGCCCCTAGACATACAGAACCAGCTCCTTGATCGGGCCTGCAGTTATCTTGTTAGATCCCCCTTGATCAGTGAGCAGATGCTCATATCTGGATGATACTCAGGGCATAAACCATATAAAACAATGAAGCGAGTTTTATAAGTTATGGAAACAATCATAAATGGAAATTACTTGGAGAAAAGAGATCTCATTATATTTGAAAGCAGAATCAGAGACATTTGGGACAGCTAGTCCTTGCTTGGATATTTTTTTAACAATTTATTTTGAGATTTTTTTTTTAGTTTTACTGGCATTTCTATTAAATGTGGGTATTGTGCATGTGTAGCACGAACAGTGAGAACGTGTCTCTTAGTTTCAATGCATCATTTGGGGCAGGAGGTAAAGATTCTGTCATAAGCAGAACTGAATGAAATGCCACGGCTAGAGTTTCCAGTGCCCGAAAAGGACACAGATCTGGTGGGCAAGGTGTGACTGCAGCAGCGAAGTATCAAGCTCCTGGAAAGCATGACCAGAGTGGGGCAGGTGCAAGGTGGGTGTATTGGGCTTTTTATTTATTTGTTTCTGTCAGAAAACTTAATTAAATGCTCCTGGTTGAAGCCGCACCCGGGTCTGTGAGTATAACACATCCCCTAGAATGAGAAAGTTATGTGATAGAATCCAGGATATACGTGAATAAAGCTTTCAAATGTTAGTGGTTTCAGCTATTTCTTATGTAGAAACTGGAAGAGAAAAGGGGTCGGGGGGAAGGCTGTCTGAACAATGCAACAGGGAAACCTGAAAAAAGTGACAGTCCAAATAACAGTCCAAAATCAAGTCAGTGTTCATGCCAACCACAAACCATCCATCCATCCCTCTTTCTTTCTTTCTTTCTTTCTTTCTTTCTTTCTTTCTTTCTTTCTTTCTTTCTTTCTCTCTCCTTAATACCTCAGAGAGAAATAACTCGGATATCGCTATGATGCAATGGGGAGAAATGAACTCACTGGCAGTGCACAACATGCCAAAATATCTCATGTTAATTATACCCGTGTGGTTAAATCTTTGTGCGCCACACTTAATATTTACCCACATACTCTTCCGTCTCATTAACTTTGCTTCGCCTGCTGACTTCAGTATATTGCAAATGATGTATGAAATTAAATACTCCTGCCCACCCCAAGGGCTTCCCCATCTCTGCTCACGGCTGTAATATTTAGCTCTGGACAGACATAGCTAGAAAGAAATTCCTCAAGCATAGAAGTGTCAGAGGAGGGAACTACCATACTGGCGCAGCAGCTTGGTTATAATCCATAATTATTATCTGACTACCTACAGCGTGCGTGGCACTGTACAAGAATTACAGACGACGTAGTCCCTGGTTCAGATATCATTCTGGTGGTTAATGACTCTCTGCTGCCAGTGCTGCGCCTGGTCTGGGGTTATGGAGAGGAATTCCATCTTTCACAAGCACTAGCAACTAGGACATTAAAAACAGGGTGAAGCAGCAGCACCAAAATGAATCAATTTTCAAAAATATTGGGCTAGGCTCCCCGTCGGTGTCGGCTTTGTTGAAGTTAATACAGTGGCTGATTCACACAGCTAAGTGTTAGGGCCACTCTTTTAAAATGTCTGTCTGTATTCCTCTGGTCTTACCCTAGATTGTTCCCCTCCTTCCAGAGAACAATAGAAGCTTTGGGCTGAAAATAGCCCAGCTCACAAACAATTCTCACCACCATCCTCCTCAAAAATATATATCGATTGTTCTAACAGAACCCTAGGAATGGACTTTGCTTTAGAAATTCTCTTTATCCTGTTTTTATAAGTTTGCTCCATCAAGAACTGTATGGACTTCAATGGATAGCTCAAGGTGTAACATGCTATTCAGCTGGATAAAAATATCACAATCTAGCCCTTAAGAACTAGCTGAAGTAGAGCAGATATACTTGCACAAGAGAGATGCCCCATTAACAACAGGTAACGAGATATGATCAGCTATACCATCTGTGACTATTTGGTGAATCTGTCCATTTAGAACATATGTGTTCTGGTTGATTTTATCAAATTGCTATATCATTGAATGTCTCAGTGTATGAGAAGTCAGCCATCTGCTATCTGGACCGGCATCACCTCCCTTCCACACCAGGGACAATGGAGAGTCATTAAGATGAAGAGCTGCCATTCAACAGGGAATGAACACCTTAGGATAAAAGGATGGCTTAAACCCCGGGAAAACATTTGGACCAAAGTTGTCTGCAGAAGGTGGATTGGAGCAATGGAATTTCCCCAGAAAAACAGGTATTAGTTCTAGCATTGAAAAAATTCAGAGGGACTCTCAGAGGTCCAGGGGGAAAGAAAAGAAATCTGATGAGGTTCCACAAGGACAAGTGCAGAGGCCTGCACTTAGGACAGAAGAATCCCATCCACTGCTACAGGCTGGGGACTGACTGGCTAAGCAGCAGTTCTGCAGAAAAGAACCTGGGGATTACAGTGGATGAGAAGCTGGATATGAGTCAGCAGCGTGCCCTCATGGCCAAGAAGGCTAATGGCATATTGGGCTGTGTAAGTAGGGGCATTGCCAGCAGATCGAGGGATGTGATCATTCCCCTCTATTCATCACTGGTGAGGCCACACCTGGAGTACTGTGTCCAGTTTTGGTCTCATCACTACAGAAGGGATGTGGACAAATTGGAAAGAGTCAAGTGGAGGGCAACAAAAATGATTAGGGGGCTGGGGCATTTGACTTATGGGCAGAGGCTGAGGAAACTAGGGTATTTAGTCTGCAGAAGAGAAGAGTGAGGGGGGTTTTGATAACTGCCTTCAACTTCCTTAAAGGGAGTTCCAAAGAGGATGGAGCTCATCAGTTCTCAGGGGTAGCAGATGACAGAACAAGAAGCAATGGTCTCAAGTTGCAATGGGGGAGGTCTAGGTTGGATATTAGGAAACACTATTTCACTGGAATGGGTTACCTAAGGAGGTGATGAAAATCTCCTTCCTTAGAGGTTTTTAAGGTCAGGCTTGACAAAGATCTGGCTGGGACTATTTAGTTGGAGATTAGTTCTGCTTTGAACAAGGGAGTTGGACTAGATGACCTCCTGAGGTGTCTTCCAACCCTAATATTCTATGGTTCATGAAAGGAGCAAAGAGACCAGCTTGTGGAGAGAGAAGGAACTTGTGACTTCCAGACCAACTGAGGCTCAAGGAAGCTGACTGCAAAGATCCAAGAATGATACCGTGATTCCACTGAAAAGCTTGACATGGAGGACTGGAGTCCTGGAGGAGCACTGGCAGCCTGAAAGGACAATAACTCTAACACACAACATGCTCAAGGGTGGTAAGAACCTGAGGCAGGAGTCACATGCAAGTGTTTCTTGTTTTCCGGAGCTGCATTTCTCTTCTGCTGTCTCAAGCAAAGAATGACTTTGTTAAATACCCTGTGCAATGTGTGTGTCTATTTGCTTCACCTATGATGTGTCCATGAAGGGGTAAACTGTAACCCAGAGTGCCTGCATGATGGAGCCCTGGGGAGAGTGTGCTTAGCTAATGGGCACTCAGCTGCAGTCTAGGGGCCTAGGCAGTAGGCTGCCAAGTCCCATGTCTCAGAAGAGGTTGCTAGATGGAGTATCTGCACCCCAGGCATGGGCCTAGACATCCACAACAGAGGCAGTACCTGGACTCTTCTGAGACTCAGAAAGCCAGAAGTCCAGGTCCAGTGCTGAGATCCAAACAGAGCAGCCCAGTGGCATGTGACAGCGGGAGACCAGTATCTGATGTTTCATTGTTACTGTCGTTTGCAAAGAAAATGAAGGTCAGGCTGAAATGTCACGTTAGAGGCCTTAATGCTGGGGAGTCTGCAGAGGACAGGGAGGCTTGTATGAAGACTGCACAGTGAAATGCTGCAGTATATTTACCTGGGCATGGCACCTGAGGCTTTGATGAACTCTATGTGTTTGCAGAGAAAGCGGGGGAAGACAGGGAATCTATTCATTTGTTTCCCAAAATGCCTTCTCATAAGCACAACTAAGGAGGCGAGCAGCACCGATCAGCAAACAGCCGCTCTGTACATGAACTGCTGGAGGGATTTGGATTTTGTCCCTGACCAATGTGCTCACATACATGTGGGTATTCTAAGGTCAGCACAAATCTAGCAGAGCATCCTGACAGTTCCTGCACAAGGGTTATTTATCTCCCCAGGCTGCACAGTTGTACGAGGCACTCATTGATCTCATTGTCTCTTCTTTAAGGAGCGCCTGCTTTCTTAACCTGGTTAGAAACCTGCAGTGGAGATGAACAGACAGGATTTGACATATTTAGGGTAATCCACTATAGGGAGAAAAAAAAATTTCAGCATGGAAACAAAACATGTATGCGGAAGTGATTGCTTTGCTCAGGGGAGATTTTAAATGCCATGAAAAGGAAGCCCAGTAGCTTTGGTTCCTGTGGGACCCAAGCTGGAATGCAGCTTCTACTGTGATAGGTTCTGTGCAGATAAATCCCTGCCCCTCAATGTTTGCTGGTGAAGGGTGGAGGGTGAGAATGGCAGGACATTCTGTGCCTTTCCTTAACCGTGGATCTGGCTATTTCTATAGCAGGAGCTAGTTTTAGTGTGGGAGAGGGGTAGGTTTTTATTTGGGGTTGAAGTAGGGAGAGAAGAAGCTTTTTGGAGAACATAAGAACGGCCATACTTAGGGTTGCCAACCTCCATGATTGACCTGGAGTCTCCAGGAATTAAAGATTAATCTTTAATTAAAGATTATGTCATGTGATGAAATCGCTAGAAACACATCCAACTAAAATTGGCAACCCTAGGCATACTGGGTCAGACCAACGGCCCATCTAGCCCAGTGTCCCGTCTTCCAACAGTGGCCAGTGCCAGGTGCCCCAGAGGGAATGAACAGAACAGGGGATCACCAAGTGATCCATCCCTTGTCACCCATTCCCAGCTTCTGGCAAACAGAGGCTAGAGACACCATTCCTGCCCATCCTGGCTAATAGCCATTGATGGACCTGTCCTCCATGAATCTATCTAGTTCTTTTCTGAACCCTGTTATTAGTCTTGGCCTTCACAACATCCTCTGGCAAGGAGTTCCATAGGTTGACTGTGCATTGTGTGAAGAAATACTTCCTTTGTTTGTTTTAAACCTGCTACCTATTAATTTCATGTGGTGACCCCTAGTTCTTGTTTTTATGAGTAAATAACACTTCCTTATTTACTTTCTCCACACCAGTCATGATTGTATAGACCTCTATCATATCCTCCCGTAGTCATCTCTTTCCCAAGCTAATGAGTCCCACTCTTATTAATTGCTCCACATATGGAAGCTGATAGAGACAGTGTTGGTAAAGGGAGAGGGACATGGGATAGAGACAGAAAGGGGAAAGGGTGGAGATGCGGGTGAGGGGCATGATGGGCAGAGAGTGGGGGGCTGGGCAGACAGAGACCTACCGTGTTAGAAGGGGGGAGTGCCGTGATAGGGGGCCAGTGACCAATGGCAATGCAGCATGTGAAAAGGAGACTCCAGTTGCTCCCCAAGTCTGGGGGCATGGTCTGCATGTCCTACTGTCTCCCATGTGTGTTTGGCTGGAACTGGCTGCACTGTGGAACCCTGGGGGTCTGGAAAGTCCCTGATAGGGCTGGTCAAAATGTTTCCACCAAAGCAGGTTTTCAGTGGAAAATGGTTTTTTTACTAAATGAAATTTTCTGCCAAATGTGGCTGCAACATATGGAAAATTCCATGGATTTTGTTGAAAAATTGAGATGATGTATTTCAGTTTGCAGGTAAGAGTTTAAATGTTTTTTGACTGAAATATTTCACAGAAAATCAAAAATGTACCGTGGACCACTCCTCCCTCACACACACACTCGCACATATTTCTGAGCAGCTCTCGTTCCATACGCTGCTGGAGCTTCCCACATCCAGCTCTGCTGCACGTTAGCTCATCCCTACAGACTCACTGCTGGCGTTGCACTGGGGCTCAATTGAATAGAGAGAGCTGCTCTTTGGGGACTGGTGCGTGGTCTTTGTACAGCATCCTGCACAACAGCTCGCCAGTCTCCAGTGGGGCATCTCAGTGCTGTCATAATAAATTACCTTTGCCGCCTTTCTCCTGAGGGTGCACATCGGCCACACCTGAGGCCATGAGCACTGTTTGCTTACGCTAAATATATACAAACTCTGCTGGAGCTTTTCATTCTTTGTCCATGTCTGATCAAAACAATAGCAAGGATTACTTGTACAGAGAGCACGCTGAGTCTGTGCTGCCCCTTTCTCCATCCACCTGGAGATCTCTCATCTTTTCATTGCTTCCCAGCCAAGAAGGCTCCTCTGTGCCCAGTTTACAACAGGAGCTAAACACATGGTTGCTGTAGGACATTTCATTCAAGTTGAGATTCTGGGAAGGAATTTGGCTGCTGGAGTTTATACATTTAACAAGGTGTTTTAAATAGTCGGAATAGTCTTTATTGTTCTTTCATGTCTCTGTAAACGGATTACTACCTGTGATTCTAGTTCAACATGCAATATGTTTTATCTTCAATTAGAATCTTTTAGTTTGTATTTCATGCTCACAGCTCCATCTATCATGAGCTTTCTTATTCCACTTGAGGCAAAAGCTTCTTCAGCAGGGCTCCTGCCATCATACAGCTCAATCTGGAATGCCACCAGGCTTGGACAATCAAGGCTGCTGAGGTCATGGCACAGCTCACCAAATGTATCTTCTGCTAGAAGGACTGTGATGTCGTGTCTTCAAGTTTTCAGTGTGAAATCTAAGCATAACTTCTGAGTCAGGAAGGCAGCTTACCCTGAAGCGTGTGTGTCCACATAGAGGAATCTTGGCCTAAGAATTTTGTCTCGCTGACCTTTAACAATTTATTGCCAAATTCAGCTCTTGAAGCCAGTGAGAATTGTATGCACCTATCTAATAGGACCTATGTTTGTGTAACTCAGAAATAATTTAGCCAAAGGAGTATCATATTTGCTGCTAGAATAACAGAGCTAAGAACACTCCACTGCTCTGCTAGCAATTCATTCCACATTTTGGGATGAGTTTATCTGCACTTTAAGTTGCATCATGCTGGAAGTTGATGCCAAATGCTTGTTTTCTGCTTCTGAGGGAATTTTTGCACTCAGTTATGCAGCACCTATTGATCCCCTAGAATCCCGCCCAGAAAAACAAAGGGAAATGTACAAAATGAGCATACCTAGGTCCCTCCTATACAATTCTACTTGTAATGTGCCTGTGCTTCTCCTTTTTATTTATTTTGCTACACTTCAGTAAAAACTTAATCCTGATCCCAATCCAAACGCTTTTGTTTTGGTAGAGGATGGTGCATCCAACCCTTCCTTAGCTGCTGAGTAGAAGCACAGCAAATAAAGAGGAGGCTGACCTACCTCTTTCCCAGAACAGCTTGGATATGGTCACCGGGGATGGAAGATCTTGCACTGTCACAAGCCACTGCATTTATAGCTGCATCTCTGCAGAGATCTCATTTATATTTGCATCTCAGGTCTCTTTTCAGAATGCTCCTCTGCAGGCAGTTCCTATTTCAAAGTCTCTTGCTACAGACCTGGGGTGTCTGAAATTTCAGCTTGAATTCCTGGGCATCGCTTTGATTTCTCATCACTGTAAGTCTGTCATAAAGAGGCTGTATCTATGTATTGTCATATCCATGCCATCAGCTTGTTCACCAACTTCTTACCCTCTGCAACAAAAAAATATTTCAGACGTCCCCCCAAACTCCAGACAAAGTCATTGTGGCCTGCTCTGTGTCCTACGTACAGGACTTACAGGTCCAGGATGAGTTGCTAACTCAAATCCTGTAATTCCTTATGGTGCATCCTATAGTCACAACTGCCAGAAAGGAATGAAGGAGATTTATTACCCTCAACAATCCACCTGTTTCCCTATTGCAATGTCTCGTCTCCAGATTCCACCTGCTTAGCTGCAGAAGAGGAATTGGAGGAGGAGGAGAAAGTGAGATGGAGAAGAAGGTGTAAGTATTGGGGGGAGAGGAGAAACCTGGTGGAGTAGAGGGGGCACATTGAGTTTTCAGGGGAAAGAACTTGGGGAGGGGATTGAGCCAGTGAGCATGTGCAGTCCACAGGGATGGCCAGACTAGATCAGACCCAAGGCCCGTCTAGCCCAGTTTCAAATTTCAGACAATGACCAGTGCCAGATAATTGCCCACATGCTCAGGATTTAACTGATTGCCATATTTGGGGTGGGGAAGGAATTTTCCACCAGGGCAGCGTGGGGCACGGGTCACTTGCTGGAGGATTCTCTGCACCGTGAGGTCTTCGAACCACAATTTGAGGACTTCAATAACTCAGACATATGTTAGGAGTTTGTTACAGGAGTAGGTGGGTGAGATTCTGTGGCCTGCGTTGTGCAGGGGGTCAGACTAGATGATCATAATGGTCCCTTCTGACCTTAAAGTCTATGAGTCTATGAGTAATGGTCTGCTTTTACAGATCCAGACTAACACGGCTACCCCTCTGATACTAGGAGTCTATGAGTAATTCAGAGGAAGGTGCAAAATTTCAGCAGTAGCAGAACTGGGACAATCTGCCTAGCCCAGCCCAATTAGGTCTCACCTGGATCTTGAATAATTAGGGTTCTGGTAAAGCCCTGAAGCATCAGATTTAATATCCGTTCCAAAATGCACTAGCATTAACTGGTATAACCCTGGATAGCCTTGACATTGAGATAAACCTCTGATCCCTTTTTGAATCTTGCTAAGTCCTTGGCCTTAAAGATTTCATGTGGTGGTGAGTGCCACAGTCTAATTATCCAACGTGTGAAAAAATATTTCTCTCCATTTTGAATTTCCCATCTTTTTAATTTCCTTGGCAGCGTGTGTGTTCTTGTGTTTTAGGGCAGGGAGAACAGAAGTTCCTGGTCTACCTTCTCTGACTCATTCATTATTTTATATACTTCTAGCACATCCCTTTTATCTGTCCCCTTTCCAATGGACCATCCCAGCCTTTTCAATCTCTCTTCAGATTAATGAGCTAGAGGATGGCATGGACTGCACCCTCAGCAAATTTGCAGATGACACTAAACTGGGAAGAGTAGTAGATATGCCGGATGGTAGGGATAGGATACAGAGGAACCTAGACAAATTGGAGGATTGGGCTAAAATAAATTTGATGAAGTTCAACAAGGACAAGTGCAGAGTCCTGCACTTAGGAAGAAAGAATCCCACGCACTGCTACAGATTAGGAACTGAGTGGCTAGGCAGCAGTTCTGCAGAAAAGGACCTGGGGATTACCATGGATGAGAAGCTGGATATGAGTCAGCAGTGTGCCCTTGTTGCCAAGAAGGTCAATGGCTTATGAGGCTGTATTAGTAGGAGCATTGCCATCAGATCGAGGGAAGTGAGTATTTCCCTCTATTTGGCACTGGTGAGGCCTCATCTGGAGTATTGTACCCAGTTTTGGTCTCCCCACTACAGAAGGAATGTGGACAAATTGTAAAGAGTCCAGTGGAAGACAACGAAAATTATCAGTGGGCTGGGGCACTGACTTACAAGGAGAGGCTGAGGGAACTGGACTTATTTAGTCTGCAGAAGAGAAGAGTGAGGGGAGATTTGAAAAAAGTCTAACTATCTGCAGGGGGGTTCCGAAGAGGATGGAGCTCTGCTGTTCTGAGTGGTGGCAGATGACGGAACAAGGAGTAATGATGTCAAGTTGCAGTGGGGGAGGTCTAGGTTGGATATTAGGAAACACTATTTCACTAGGAGGGGGGTGAAGCACTGGAATGGGTTACCTAGGGAGGTGGTGGAATCTCCATCCTCAGAGATTTTTAAGGTCAGGCTTGACAAAGCCCTGGCTGGGATGATTTAGTTGGTGTTGATCCTGCTTTGAGCAGGGGGTTGAACTAGATGACCTCCTGAGGTCCCTTCCAGCCCTGATAGTCTACGATTCTATTCTATGAGAGGTTTCTCCAGGCAGCTAATTATTCTCATCATTCTTATTTGAACTCTCTCTAGTTCTACAGAGCCTTCCTTGTGAAAGGGTAAGACAGAGTGACCTGTTGGTCAGGGGAGAGAATCTGGGGCCGGGGAGGGTGTGTATGTGTGGGGCAGAGGGTAGGAGAGGGACCCTGGCAGGAGCGGAAGGTGTATGGGGTGCAGGGAGAGGGCACCAGGAGGGGAGGCAGGTTCTGGGCTAAAGGAGGCACAGAAGATATCATGTATGTACATCTTCAAGGCATTGAATACGATTTTAGCTTTAATCCTCCCATTTAAATAAATAGGAGTCATGCTGTTAGATCTCTGCCTCTCTGAGGAGTCACTTTCTTAGTGTTGTTAGTGAATAAAACAGAGGAGCTTAAAACCCCTCTGCACTGTAATAGACAACACGGTGAGCTGGGCTGCTCTAACTTGCATGTTAACGTTAGGGAGAGTCGCCAGAGCTTCAACGAATTGATATTATGCATATTCTTGACAAGTCTCTATTAATTCCCATGTGAAAGCACCATTTTAATTAAATCTGTAACCCCTGTTAGTCCAGTAGTCAGGGGGTTCAAACAGTGATCACTCACTGTGTCAGTTATTATGCATTAAACGTTGTGCAAAGAAAAACTGATTGGGAAATACCCTTTGAATTTCAATTAAATTAAGAGTACAGAAGGTGTTCGTGAAGTATAAAAAATAACCCACTTCAGCAAGTACAGTGCAGGGCTGGAGAACTAGATGACGAGGATGATTTATTTATTTTATTACAGTAGCATCTAGAGATGATATTGTGGCCCAGCACTGAGTGATAAAGAAAGTTTTCCTGTTCCTAGGCTTATCTTTTCCCCTTGGAGTGACAGACTGATACATAAGCTGTGCTCTACTGATGTAGTAAGAGACAGTCCCTGCTCCAAAGAGCTTGCAGTCCAAATAGACCAGCAGGGGCGGCTCCAGGCCCCAGCACACCAGAGCGTGCTTGGGGCGGCATGCCATGGGGGGCGCTCTGCCGGTCGCCGGGAAGGTGGCAGGCGGCTCCGGTGGACCTCCCACAGGCATGTCTGCGGAAGGTCCATTGAAGCCGTGGGACCACTGGACCCTCCGCAGGCATGCCTGTGGGAGGTCCACCAAAGCCACGGGACCAGCGGACCACTGGACCAGCGGACCCTCTGCAGGCATGCCTGCGGGAGGTCCACTGGAGCCACAGGACCGGCGACCGGCAGGGCACCCCTCGCGGCATGCCGCCATGCTTGGGGCGGCGAAATATCTAGAGCTGCCCCTGTAGACCAGATTTGGGAGAGGAAAGAGAAGTGAAATAACTTGCCACAATTCAGTAATAGGGATGAGATAGAACTGAAGTCAACTGAATCCTAAGACAATGCACTATCCATCAGCCCACAGTGCCTCTTTCTTAGGCAAATTGAATTTTCCATAAAAAGAACAGGAGTACTTGTGGCACCTTAGAGACTAACAAATTTATTTCAGCATGAGCTTTCGTGAGCTACAGCTCACTTCTTCAGATGCACAGAATGGAACACACAGACAGGAGATATTTATACATACAGAGAACATGAAAAGGTGAAAGTATGATACCAGCTCCTGTTCTTTTTGAGGATACATACTAACACGGCTGCTACTCTGAATTTGCAGCACTGGTATGATGCCAGTGACTTCGCTGAATTAGCTCTGATATGCACCAGGATACTCAGATCCCTTGTCTTCAATACAGTTTTTCTCTAATTATTTTCTAATTTGCCTTTGCTTTTGTCCTGTGGGTTTGTCAGCAACATTCCTAAATCTAGTGACAAGCCAGAATAAGAGACAGCCCCAAAGGTGTCATATTGGGACAGTTCTTATTCTGCTCTGGTGCTGCAGAGTCTAAGATTGCTTTGAAGAAAAAAAAACACCCTTCACAATGTGAGCTAAGTGTGAAGAGATGCACTAGTGCCTGCCTGAATGTGCAGAGAGCCTGAAATCATGGTTCTGAGGATGTGCGCTTCCCTTTATCTTGGGGTGGGAGTGCTCTGAAACCTAGTAACTGCAATGGGTGATTATTTTTCAAAGCTCAAGGTAAGGAAAAGCAGCATGCCATGATTAAGATCTGCTCAGTCTGTGGGGAATAGTGTCTCATTTGGTGGAGCTTATGCTGTGGGCAGGGTCTGGGCAAATACCACCACTTACCTACCAGATCAGGTCCCCTGGGGGAAATGTATTAGTTCAAATTCACACCATATTGGTAACAGCAAATCAGCTCCATAGTGATTCTCATGGAGTGCAGATTTCATATTAATTATCATCAGCACGAAGGATCTGTGGGGATGCTAGGACTGCTATGAAACTTCTCCCAAGTAGCTACTTAATAGCAGTGCCTCCGTGGAGCAATTCTTCAGCTTGTTAGAACTTGTGCTTTGTGAAATAACGTCTTTCCTCTGGTAGGCACAGAGTCCAGTCAGCATTTTCTCCAGCATGCTGAGTGATAACTTCCCTGATCCTGACTAGGTTTAATTTTTCCCCTTGGAGAAACAGATTGATACATGTACTTTTTATCAGTTTGAAAAGGGAGTGATGCCTGGCTTGGAGTCTGAGCTCTGCCGCAGAAGTGTCTGTGATTACAGCACCAAAAAAGAGACCTGCCCCAGTTTCCCTGAGAATCTTCCCTGTTGTTTGTCAGTCAGAAAAAAGCAGTTTAAAAGGAAAGAGAGAGACTCAAAAAACATTACCTTTCCTCCCTCCTTCCAAGAAAACTCAAATCAAAGCAGATTATAAATAGCCTGCCAGAATTTCTATTGTCACAAATTATTGCAGTGAGAAATCAATGGCCAGGGTGCATAAATATGCATTTAAGAAGCTACGCTATTGTTATAGTTTGGGGTGGAATCCTCCTGTCACTCCTCTAGCATGGAGCTGCAGAATTAGCTCCATATGAAGGCTCAGATGTGCAAGCGAAAAGCATCCTGGGTTTTCCCTAGTGGTTAGCACAAAGGTTTGAAGTAGTTTGATTTATAATCCAACCTTGTACGTGACAGGCTCCCAGCTTTATAACGAGTTCAGCAGCTAAACACTCGCAGGAGACTGACTGAGAGAGACAGTTCTTAGTTCACCATTCCAATGGTCAGTCATTTTGGGGGGTTACATTTTACCAGCAGACTGTTCAGCTAATACAATGAATTTCCTGTGCCTGGGCTATTAAACACCATCAGTCACCTACACCGATCTATTCTAATAAGTTCTGCTGGAGAAACAAGAGCACAGATTCTAAAAATAAAATAAAATAACATTATTGCTTCCAAAGCTGGAAGCAATGTAATATGTTATATGATATAACGAGGCTCAGAAGGATTAGATTTTTAAGGGTAAATGTCCTTAAACGTCGTTTTCTCTGCATACACACAAACTGATGAAGCAAATTTCAATCAATAATAATCGAAATGTACAGCGAGGCAAAGCATGAAAAATGCTGCTTGAGAACTTATGAGAGTTTGCCTAAAGGATAGTTACTCTGTATGTTTTGATATGTGATGCTTTGTGTTTAAAGCTTTAACTTCTTGAATCTCAACATCTACTGTCATTAAATGATCTGACTCCCTGTCATAAACAGATAGTTAAGAGTTAATGTCTCTTTTACCTGTAAAGGGTTAACAAACAGGGAACCAAACACCTGACCCGGGGGCCAATCAGGAGACAAGATACTTTCAAATCTCGGTGGAGGGAAGCCTTTGTTTGTGCTTTTCAGGGTTTTTTTTTGTTCCTTCTGGGGTCTGAGAGGGACCAGACATGTAAGCAGATATATCCAATTTCTGAAACAGCCTCTTCTGTCCAATTTAGTAAGTACCACTTAGAAAGGCGGTTTAGTCTTTTAATTGTTTTCTTATTTTGCAAATGTGTATTTTGCTGGAAAGATTGTATCTCTGTTGCTGCAACTTGTATTTGTGCTGGGGAAAGGATTCTCTCTAGTGTCTATAAGCTGAAAGACCCTGTAACATTTTCCATCTTGATTTCACAGAGACAATTTTTACTTTTTTCTTTCTTTTATTAAAAGTTTTCCTTTCTAAGAACCTGATTGTTTTTTTATTCTTGTGTGAGACCCAAGGGGAGGGAGTCTGCACTCACCAGGGAATTGGTGGGAGAAAGGAAAAGCCTGATTTCTCTCTGTGTTAGGATCACTGTCTCTCTCTCAGGGAGAGTCTGGGAGGGGGAGAGAAGGAGGGGGAGGTGAATTTCCTCTCCCTTTAAGATTCAAGGAGTTGAATCACAGGGATCTCCCAGTGTTATCCAGGGAGGGGAGAATCTGTGAGGAAGAAAGGAGGGGAATGGTTTATTTCCCTTTGTTTTGAGATCCAAGGGGTTTGAGTCTTGGGGTCCCCAGGGAAGGGTTTGGGGGCCAGAAAGTACCCCAAAACACTATATTTTTGGGTGGTGGCAGCTCTACCATTTCTAAGCTAGTAATTAAGCTTGGGGGGATTCATGCAGGTACCCCATCTTTTGGACGCTAAGGTTCAGAGTGGGGGTTCATACCTTGACACTCCCCCTATTGTCTGATCCCCCCTAATTTCCCACAAGCAGTAATTTAAAAAAATGCTTAAAAGCAAAAGTCAATATTTCCATATAAATCATTAAAAAAAAAGACAGAATTCTGGCAAGTCTGACTGTAACCGTCCATGCGATGAAGGCAGGCAGGGGTAGTGCTCGTTTCCCAGCTATAAAGTAAAGTTTTTATTCCTTTTCTTCCACCGTTTTTCTTTCTTGGCTATATGGAGCATAACCTTTCCAGAGCAGAGATAATCTAGCATGATATGTTTGTACAGTGCCCAGCTAAATGGGGGGCCAACATCGGTTTGGGACCTCTAGTGCAGTACAAATAATAATAAACATTCTTAATAAAGGAGCCATGTAATCATAATGTTACCAGGGAAACTAGAGGAAATTTGATTTCACTAGAAATAAAGCAAAAACACATCTTCAGGCCAACATTTTCATGTGCTCAAAAGCAATAAACTGCTTGTTGCCTATAAAATGCCCCATCCCATCCCGAAGAAAGGCTTTTTTTTGTTTTCTAAGCTGAAACAAAGGTCCAATGAAATATTAATTTCACAAAGGAAAACTGAGAGGATGTTTCATAGTAGCAAAGCTAAGAACCAAAGAAGACAACTATATATCCAATGATGGTGCCTTTTACGCTAAGAGCATAGCCAGCAGGGCAGCTGACAATGAGATGCTATTCAGCAAAGTGCTTGCTTTTGGTCTGTTTTAGCATTAAATCCTGAAGGCTTGATTTAAAAAAAAACAAAACGAAAAGAAAACCTTGAAAAGAGAGGGAAACGAAATAGAATCAAATAGGCTGGCTCCCAGCTGGTTTGAAAGTGCAAGCACAGCATCTCCACAGACACAAATTAATCTCAGCTGAAGGACTGCTGAGTTGAAATGTAGCCCGATATCCTGCCAGAGGGTCATGACCACTTGAACCCCTGACATTTCTATCTTCTATAATGGAGAAGGAAGGACAGAGGCTAAGGCAGTGGGTGGGGAAAAGAAAGTGAACATTTTAATGATACTCTGTGTTTGGCACAGAGCTGGAGCAGTTTGGATGGAAATGCTGTAAATGAAGGATCAATGTATGAATAATGAAGGACACAAATGCATTAAGGTTTTGCTACACTGAGCATCCAATGCAAACCAACCAAAAGAAAGACATTAAAACAAACTCTCTTCATACCACAGCCTGCTGTGCAGTGCGATCACAGCCCAACCAGGCAGATGTGTGCCTCTGGCAATATCTAAGTACGTTAGGGCATTTGGGAGTTAGTTTCACTAGTACCAGTACTGCAGCCCTTTACTCTGTGCTGTATGACCAATTGTCCTGTTTCTTCAATTCAGAGGATTAAAATTGACAGCATTAAGCCATGCCCATATGCAGTATTACCAACACAGTAAGGACGTGTGTGCTTAAAGTCCATGGACATTTCCATCCAGGAACCATGGCAGAGGAACGGCTTCAGAGAATTGTGTCTTTAATAAGGAGCACACTGGCCAAGAATTACGATCCCCCCTCCACTTCCCCAGTGCAGAGGGAGGAAGCTGGCTGCTGGTTACTCCTGGGGGCAGGCAATGCTTCACCCCTGTTCTCACCACAGAGAGAAAAACCCAGTCTGTAGCTCTGCGAATGAGGGATGAGATATCAGCCCCAAAGGCAGAGGAGGGGAATCCATGTATTCCAAGGCTGGGAGGATCGTGGCTGCCATTCCCAAGAGGAAACGAAGGGTGGCGATGGTCCATGACTCGTTTCTAGGAACGCCTGGGGGATGGTACCTTTAAGGGCTGAACTTCCCAGGCAGAGAGCCTGGGCTGGGCTCTGTGAATGTCTTGTCGTGCACAGCTAGTGAATGAGGCAGAGCTGCCTGAGTGATTACTGAACTCCACACAGTGGAAACAAGCACAACGCATGTTCCCTGGGGACACCGCAGACAGATCAACCTAAAGTTCCAGGCTAGGGCTGTGTCTCCTCCCTGCCCTCTTTGTGGCAATTCATAGCCCCGGGGCTATGAGAGCAGGAGACTGGATGAGCCTTTGCCCTCCCTGCGCTCCAGGGCTAAGGACAGTCTAGCTCCAAGGGCAGTTCCTTGTAACCTTCAGTGCAGTCAGGGCAGGGTAGGGTGAGTGGGCCTCTGTGGTTACCACAGGCCCCTCTGATTTTACAGATGTCTGCTCCATCACAAGCTCTCTGAGATCATCACAAGTTGGGGGGTGCACACTTCTGATGCACGGGGCCGCCCTTTGCCTGTGCAGAGTGTGCACAGTTCTGGCCCTAGCCCTGCAGGCATTCCCTTTGTGAGCATCACCCCACCGAGGTGCACAGGCCCAGCCCAACTGCAGGGATCCCTGGGGGAAGTGTGCTAGGCCAGAGGTTAGAGAGGTTCTCCCTTCTGGCCTGAAAACTCTGTGGATCTATGAACAAGTTTCAGTTGTGTTCACACAGTCACTTAGGAGCCAGCCCAGTTCAACACTGCCTCTGTGCACTATGAGCATTGATATTCCTCCATTCATTCATTATGGATAATCCAATACAGTGTTTGATTGGTCCTCTGTGGCTGCCTTCTCTCTTGCTGTTTAAGGGCCTGGCCTTGCTCCCAGTGACCACAAAGGGAGTTTTGCCTTTGGCTTCATCGGGAGCAGGACTGGGCTCTGGATCAGCTCTGATGGGGTTCTGCACGGTGACATAGATCTGCAATAAAATGGCTCCCCACAAACATACACAAGAGGTTCCTCCTTATCTGTTTTCTCACAACACCTGCACAGCTGCACCATGCAAACGTGGCCTCAATTAGCATTAGTATTATAATTGGTTTTTAGTTCTGTTATTAATTATCAGTACTGGCTCCAGTCATGCTCATTAGCTGAATGAGCAGTGATGCACATTAGGCCTCTATCTGTTCATAATATTCTCCAATGGATTAAATATGTGTCATTTGACATTGATAAATAGGCAATATTATGAGCTGGATGTCTTAAATGCTACACAGACAGGGAGTGTATTAAGTTACGGAAATGTTATTAAGTGTTTAAGGAGGGTAATTATGAGCAGTTTTCTCATCTGACACCTGTGTGCCGTCTTTATTAGTGAGATAAAGTTAAGGGAAAAGAGAATAGGAAAACAGCGTTCAAACTGACCATTTTTATTTTCCCTCCTTCTCTTTTGACTTCCTTCCAGATTCATGTATGTCAAACACAGAATTCATGAGTCTGAAGCAATGCTACCTGAAAACAATCTCTGACATGCAGGATTCAAGAATCCCAATTTTAAAATTCTTGGTCACTAGCAATGCCCGCTTCCTTGAGCAAGACCTTAATCTCAAGTTTGTGTTGTATGGTGAACTCTTACTTACCCGTGTAATGCCTGTGGAGTCAATGGGACCACCCCCTGAACGAGGACTCTTCAAGGGAAGGGGTCTATCTTGTCCTTAATTATAGATTGATAGATTAGAAGACTACATGTGATCCCTGAGATCATGTCGTCTGTTCTTCTGTATGACACAGGTCCTTGGACTTCCCTGAATTAATTCCTGCTTCAGCTAGAGCATCACTTATGAGTGACTCTAAGTTCAAACTCTCCCTTTGAAATGTGAAATCCAGTTCATATCACTTTGTTCATAAGTTTGCTATCTATTCTTTTGATTAATTTTGGATTAGAAGTTTTGTATCCTTCATCCTGCAAAAAAATATCACCTGAATGGGACTTGATGTGTCATAGTCAGTAGCTATCATTGTTAGAAATGAAAATGCCGCCTTTCTATTATTGATTTGTTGTGATTGATTTGCCCTGAGTGTGGCCATCCATTCAGAAACTGTGGAATGAGCATGTGCAGAAGATGTCTGTATGCTGTTATCAGAGTCTGCAGGCCATAATTGAGATCAGAACCACACAGCTCTAGGTGCTTCACATAGACACTGCAAGAAACAGTCCTATCTCTGAGGAGATTACAGTTTAAATAGACAAGACAAACAAAGGGTGCGAGAAAGGAAGATCAATTGTCCTGGGTCACACAGAATGTCTGGCAGAGCCAGGAACGGAACCCAATTCTCCAGAGCCCCAAGACTGTCCTTCCTCCCCATTCTCCAGTGCCATGTTACAGTATGTGGTCAATTACCTCATATGCAACAGATGAAACCCTACTGATTCATTTTGGGGCTGCATCGTGGAATTGGTATACATTGTACCATACTGCATGGTGCACATATAATAAAAAGTGTGGGCGGGGAGGCTGACAGAATAATGAGAATGTATGTACCTCTGCAGCAGCTTTCTGCAAAAGAAGGCTTGATCTTCTCCCATGAATATTTTGAGGTTTTATTTTAAAATGCCTTTTTTTCACATTAATTGCAACTCCCTGGCTAGCATGGTAGGACTCTACGGTCTGGTGTGGGAGGAGTTTCTGAGAAGGTTTAACATACCAAGAAGCTGTTTGAAGGCCTGAGAAGCAATTTCCAAAAAGATGCAGTTTCGGAGAACTTTGACTAAAGAGAAAAACTGAAACTTTAGAGGCCACGTGGCAGCAAATTGAGATTGAGTGACTGTCAGTCACAATCCTGGTAAGACATTTGTGTGTTCTGAATTGAACTCCAGCTGCAGCTCTCACCCTTTAAAATTCTTCCTGTCCTTTGCTAGAACTGTGTCATTAATTCAGAAACACAATGCTACTCAAGGGAGTTGGCTGGTAGGGGGAATCCTTTGTAACACAGAGGCAGTTTTAAAAATCTAGCAAACAAACACAATTTTTATAATCTTTGTCCATAACACATGAACATGCTGGATCCCCATGGTGTCCATGCAACCAATATCCTGGATTTACAGAAGGATGATAGTCAAAACACATTGTCATAGATTATTGGAGTTGAGAAGGGACCTCTGGAGGCCATCTAGTCCAAACCCCCCATCTAGTCCAAACCCCTGCTCAAAGCAAAGCCAATCCCCAAATGGAGTGAACTCACAACCCTGGGTTTAGTAGGCTAGTGCTCAAACCACCGAGCTATCCCTCCCCCCAGCTCTAAAATTAAAATGGCTTTGCTAAATGTCAGGCTTCTTGTGACTAAACCTTTATTAAATCTATGACAGTCATTAATTTAGTCTCACATCAGAACCCTGGGCCAGGGAAGCATCATCATCTCCATCTGCAAGTGAGGACAGTATGGTGCAGACAGAGTAAAACTCAAGGCCAAGTTTTTCAAACCTGGATTTCTAAGGTTGAATACCTTAGTCCCGATTTAGTCATGTAAATTGAAGAAACCGATTATCCAAGATGTGGAGCTCCCCCCACTCCCTTTGAACTTTCTTCTGTTGGGAAATGGGTTATTTCAAAGGCAAGTCAGGTGAATGAGGCAGAAGGAAGGTCAGAAGCAGAACTATCAAGAAGTTTGCATTAGTGACTGTACTAAGTAATAAAGTTCACAGCAAGTGCCAAATGTTTCCCTGACATATCTGACCTTCAACAATCTGTAAAACTGGACTGCAAATTTCAGGAGAGTAGGCTCCCTCTTGAGTTTGCCTGTATTCTCTGTACTCTGGATGTTGCTTTTTATACCAGAAGCCTTAGGCAATTTGGCAGGACAATATAAATTACTTCTTTGTGGGTGTCATTCCTGCAGAGAAGTGCTGTAGCTGTGAGGGCCAGGGCCCTCCCAAGCCAATCACTGCTCACCCCTGAGATGCTGTTTTCTATTGTTTTGTACTAAGGGCCCAACTGAAAGTCCAAGGTAACCAATGTTAGTTTAATGCTATTGACTTCACTGGAGTTTGGCTCAGGCCACTGGGCAATGTGCGCATTTAGCTTAAGAACATAAGAACGGCCATACTGGATCAGACCAATGGTCCATCTAGCCCAATGTCCTATCTTCCAACAGTGGCCAATGCCAGGTGCCCCAAAGGGAATGAACAGGACAGGGAATCATCAAGTGATCCATCCCCTGTCGCTCATTCCCAGATTCTGAGAGTCACTGCTGATCAGTCTCTGTTGTCATCAGCTCTGATTGGTCTATAGCTAGACAGTGTAAAAGAGCATCCTGCAAAACTTTATTGTTTAATTCCTAACCTCTCTGGAAGCCCAGAAATTCCAGCTTGTTTCTTTGTAGATGATTTTTCACACTGGAAAACTTCCTGCAGCTTCAAAGGCTCTGTCTTCCCCACAGCCTCTCCTGTGATTATCTGTTTCCTCATCCTCTCGATGTGTTCTGTAAAGCTTTCAGGGAGATTGTCAATTGAGTCACATCAGAACACACATTTTAACAGCTGTAAAATATCTGCATTGCTGGCTGGGTGGCTGGGTTCATCTCAACTTGGTTAGCGGTTCTTTTCAAAACGCCTTTCTCCTCCTCCAGCACTTCTCAGGAGATAAAAGGTGGCTTTTCACTGCAGGAACAACCTTCCTATGACAGTGTTAGCATTGTGGGATGGAGAGGGAGCGGAGATACCACCCACAATGTGATTCCCATATCTAAGAAGCCTTTCTACAGTGCTTTCCAAGATGCTCCAAGAAATCACACCCATTGAACTTTCATAGATCATTCTGTTGCCAGATGGTTTTAAAACCATTTTTTAAAGACTCTCTTTAAATTATAAAATTGAGAAAATTTATAACTTTATACAACTTGCTTTCCAAAAAATGTTCACACATGGTTTCAGATATCTTTACATCCCCCCCCCACACACAGCGCGACTCTCCCTACCCAATATTTGCTGTAATATAGAGGAAAACCTGCTCCCAGCAGTTGCCAGAGAATATGCCTGATTTATGACTGTATTACTCCAGTTGTATGCTGCTGTAGATCCATAGCACCACAATACTGGAGTAACGCACTGGTCACTCAGGCATTATGTACCATTTTCATATAGGCCCCAATTCAGGACAGCAGTTAAGTGCAGGCGCAAGTCTAAGAATATGCTTAAGTCCTGTGGACTTTAATTTGCTTAACTTAAAGCACACGCTGAAGTCCAATGTCTAAACTCCTCTTCCTGAATGGAGATGCTTTTCAGAATCTGGGCCAAAATCAGGAAATATTTTGTGGAAGCTATTTATAAGCCCGATGCCCAAACACCACAACCTGCCTGCGTTTCTTGTGAATGCAGTATTCCCTTTGATCTGGGGACCCACTGTTTCTCATGTAGAAATGTCCTGTTATAATTGTCTGAATTAGATGCATTTGTAAAGGAGTCTGGGGACAAAAGCAGTTTTAATCAATGGTGAAATGCAAAATGAAATGATTCAGTCAGCAGCCCTGTGACCCTTGGAATCCAAGCACCTGCCCCAGAAGCATTCTCTCCCATTACCTTTATTTTTTTTTTCAGAATTTTCTATTCCCTGGGCTGCTTGTGATCATCTGTCTGGGGATTGGTTCTGCTTTGAGCAGGGGGTTGGACTAGATGACCTTCTGAGGTCCTTTCCAACCCTGATATTCTATGATTCTATGATCTTAACCTGAACCGTTTGCAGTTGGATTGTTTGGAAGAGACATAGTAATAGCATCAACCGTATGTGTCCCTGATCCTTGTTGAACTTACACCTAATTATGAGAAACAGGCCCCAGCTGGCCCTAGCTCTGTAAGGTTGGCAGCATGATACAAGCCAAACTTTAGCTTTGCTTCACATAGAGCTTCAAGAGCCATATTTAAATGCAGTCAAATCCCCCAAAAAGAGACCCCCGATCGTTTGCACAGACTGCTACACTGAGGGCTTGTACATCCACCTGCATCTTTTCACAGCTTATCACCCCCAAGTGGAAGGAGAGTTGGAACAGGTGAATCAAATTTTGGAGCAGTATTTGTGCTGTTTTCTTTATTAATGTTATTAGATATTTAATGTTTAGTTATCCAGGATGACTGGGGACAACTTTTACCCTTGCAGAATTTGCTTATAACAATTCTGATCACATATCTACCCACTTGAGCCATTTTGTCTTCTCTAGCTTTCACTTCTTGGTTCCACCCATTCCTATCACCAGCTTCCCACATCCCTGAAGCCTCTGCACTGGTTAAATACCTCCACTATATCCAGGAGGAACTGGAATCCCAGCGGAACACCACCCAGGAAGACGACAGGCACTTTGCTGATCAACATCATCAGGCTGACCTTCCAGTCACTGTCGGGAACAAGGAGTGGCGCTCCACATGACACTTGGACACTTCTTGTCCCAGCCACAAACTTGACACCCAGTACTTCGGCCCATTTCCAGTCATTCAACACATTAACCCAGTCACCTTCCATCTCCGACTACCCCCTATGAAATGAGTGCACCCTGTGTTTCATGTCTCCCTTCTGAAAATATGCACATCCAGCTCCATTCTGCCTGCACACAGCCTCCTCCTTCTCCAGCCAGGGTGCAAAGGCAGGAGCATCACCTCATAAGGCAGATCCTTGATTCCAGGACCAGATCTTCAGATATGTTAAGGGCTGTTGTAAACAAGAGTGTGATCAATTGTTCAGACAAGAAGCGACAGGGTCTATCTGCAGCAAGGGAAATTTGCATTAGAGATTAGGAAAAGCTGTCTAACTCTCTGGAGAGTTAATTTCTGGAGCAGGCTTCCAAGGGAGTTTGTGGGAATTCCTGGCATTTGGAGTTTTTAAGACCCCATTGGACAAACACCTGTCCTAGATGGCCTAGAGTTTCTTGCTTCTGCCTCAGAGCAGAGAGCTGGACTAGATGACTTCCTGAGGGCCCTTCCAGCCCAGCCTTGCTATGAATCTATATAGGAGCTGAGCAGGGACAGCAGCTGATACTCTACACTGCCCAAGGGCTGTAGTGGCAGCTGTGCTGGTGTTCCAGTTCCTGTGGAGATGGAGGATTTACACCAAGACAGCACATGTGGCACCTGTTTCTAGGCCTTTATCTAGGATACCAGATTTGATCCAATGTGATTACAATTTAAAATATTAAGGGTATTTACATGTCATAATCTAAAGAGACACTTCGTCTTCATTTAGGCTCTGATTCAGAATAGCACAAACACATGTGCTTAAATGAATCTCTGTTCAGAACAGCACTTGGGCATGTGTTTAACTTTATGCAGGTTCTGAAATCCCATTGACTTCATAGGGACTTTAGCTATGTGCTGAAAAGTTGCACTAAATGGCCATTGCTTTGTGACTGGGCCTTGGTACTCAGCTCATACTTTCCCAATATGGAGGAACTCCTTCGCAACAGGTGAGCAGTTCACTTCGAGGTACTTCCTGGTGGTTTCAGTTGGAAAGTTGCCACTTTTGTCTGTTGGAGATGAGCAATCATGCTCTAGGTTTATGTTAAATATAATAAATAAACTCACGATTAGTACTTAGGGCCTTGAAGTAACGGTGAAAATGATTGTCAAAGGCAACAATTCCTCACTGTTGCTGTCTGTTTTATGGTGGGATCTGGAGAGGTTCCCAAATTTCAGTGGTGAGGTCTGGCTCTAAATTTAACTGAAGTTTGCTGGTGCTCAGACCCAGGATGTGCTAGTCTGGGCCCATCTCTGAGAGATTCCAGCTCCTGAGGTGACCTGCATTGAGAAATGGCATCTGCACAGTAGCGGAAAGGATAAAAGAGGAACATAGGTGATTATGGGTCACTTTAGGCAAAAGGAGAGTCACTTGACATTTATCTTCACTTCTGTGAGGGGCAAGGACAGTCTCTGTTCAGACTAGGCCAAACAAGTAGCAGGCTAAGCACTGGCTTTGCTGGAAAGTGACTACACTAATCAAATATCACCAAATCCTTGAAGTTTGGGCACTATACCCAAGCAATCAGAGATGCTCACAAACCCACCCAGGGAAGCCATACTGTTCAGCAAAACCTGAGGGCAGGCACCTTACAGCATACACAAGGACACTGAGATAAAGGCAACAGCACCAAAGTAGATGGCAGACTCAATCTCTCTACTTTATTAGATGCTGACAAGGGAACATAAATCCCTATCTGCAAAAATCTGCTCTGTGCATTTGGACAGCTGAATAAGGAGGGTTTAAATACAGTTCTGTTTTCTTGCAAGGCACAGAACCAAGAAAACTCTTTGTTACATCATAAAATGCACCATTGTGACAAAAGCTTTCTGTAGCCACAGACATCCTCCAATTCTGAGGCTGCATCATCACCCCAGCAGTAGCCATGAGCTGAGTTTGTACGCATGTCTGTCTTCTGGGTCCATGAGAGATAAAATACATAGATCATCCCACGTGCTGACCTGTGTCTTAGCAGCACTCAGCACCATTCAGGTGAGGAGAGGGTTGCAAAGGTGACTTTAGACTACCTTTTTTACCCATCGGCGCCAGCATGATCCTGTTCCCAGAGGGAAAAGCTATCCCATGTAAGTGTGGGATACGTTGAAGTGGCTGTATGCCCCTGGGCAGGGAAGTAAGCCTCATCTGGAATGTGCTTATGGATCTGGCTGGAAGAGGAGGATGGAATCTAAGAGACAGTTCCTGTTCCTTTTGGTTTTCAACCCCTCACTTTGATGATGCATTTCTGTGTCTTTTGCAGCTGCACTTTTTGTTGTAAGGGCTTGTGACAGCTGAATAACCATGAAAATCAAGTATCAGAGGGGGAGCCTTCTTGGTCTGGATCTGTAAAAGCAGCAGAGAGTCCTGTGGCACCTTATAGACTAACCGATGTTTTGGAGCATGAGCTTTCATAAGTGAATGCTCACTTCATCAGATGCATGTAGATGCAACTCCACTTTTGCGATTTTGGTCCATACTCTATCTTCCTTTCCCAGCATTAGCTCTATGACCCACTAGCACTTGAATACCATATCAAAGGCTTTTCACAGAGTATAAATTAAAGAAGCGAACCCAATAAAATTTCTCTCTCCAATCTTACTCTGATGAGACCTGGTACCTGGGAACTTAAGAGCTGGGTGAATGACTCATAGCCAACAATTTCTTCAGCAAATCTGACCTAATTTTTTGTTTGCTTAATAACTGCAAGCAGAACTTCAGTTCCTCCAAAACAAAAAAATCTGTGATTATTTAATTTGTGCATTGATTATAAATCTTCAGAATCTGAGAAGGGTTGGTTTGGAAGATAAGTCACGTGGCTTTGTTTCTGTTCTGTAGTGGGATGAGCACATCAGCCTGCCAGAATTTATCAGCAAGCTTCTGGTGCCAAACGCTGATTCACATGAATGCTCATGGAAAGTGACCATAAAATGGTGTGAACATGACACAGCCAATTAATTTGGAAATTCAAATAGATAGCCCCAAAGAGGTTTTTACCTTATTTCTCAGCTGTAGGAAAAGCTTTCTATATGAAATGTGATAATAGAATATCAGAGTTGGAAAAGAGCTCAGGAGGTCATCTGGTCCAATCCCCTGCTCAAAGCAGGACCAACACCAACTAAATCATCCCAGGCAAGGCTTTGTCAAGCAGGGCCTTAAAAACCTCTAAGGATGGAGATTCCATCACCTCCCTAGGTAAACCATTCCAGTGCTTCACCACCCTCCTAGTGAAATAGTTTTTCCTAATATCCAAGTTAGACCTTCCACACTGCAACTTGAGACCATTACTCCTTGTTCTGTCATCTGCTACCACTGAGAACAGCCAAGCTCCATCCTCTTTGAAACTCATCTTCAGGTAGTTGAAGGCTGCTATCAAATCCCCCCTCACTCTTCTCTTCTGCAGACTAAAGAACCCCAGTTCCCTCCGCCTCTCCTCATAAGTCATTTGCTCCAGTCCCCTGATCATTTTTGTTGCCCTCTACTGGACTTTCTCCAATTTGTCCACATCCTTTCTGTAGTGGGGGGACCAAAACTGGACGCAATACTCCAAGTGTGGCTTCACCAGTGCCAAGTAGAGGGGAATAATCACTTTCCTCTATCTGCTGGCAATGCTCCTACTAATGCAGCCCAATATACCGTTGGTCTTCTTGGCAAAAAGAGCAAACTCCTGACTCATATCCAGCTTCTTGTCTACTGTAATCCCCAGGTCCTTTTCTGTAGAACTGCTGCTTAAGCAGTTGGTCTCTAGTCTGTAGCAGTGCATGGGATTCTTCCTTGTTGAACTCCATCCTTGTTGAACCTCATCAGATTTCTTTTGGCTCAATCCTCCAATTTGTCTAGTTCAGTCTGGTCTCTATCCCTACCCTATAGCATATCTACCTCTCTCCCCAGCTTAGTTTCATCCTCAAACTTGCTGTGGGTGCAATCCTTCCCATTATCCAGATCATTAATGAAGACTTTGAACAAAACCAGCCCCAGGACCGACCCCTGGGACACTCCACCTGATACCGGCTGCCAACTAGACATCGAACTATTGATCACTACCTGTTGAGCCCAATGATCTAGCCAGCTTTCTATCTATCTTATAGTCCATTCATCCAATCCATACTTCTTTAATTTGCTAGCAAAAATACTGTGGGAGACCATTTCAAAAGCTTTGCTAAAGTCAAGGTATGTCACATTCATCACTTTCCAGATATCCACAGAGCCAGTTATCTCATCATAGACAGCAGTCAGGTTGGTCAGGCATGACTTGCCTTTGGTGAATCCATGCTGACTGTTCCTGATCACCTTCCTCTCCTCCAAGTGCTTCAGAATGGATTCCTTGAGGACCTGCTCCATGTTTTTTTTCCAGGGAGGTGAGGTTGATCAGTCTGTAGTTCCCTGGATTTTCCTTCTTCCTTTTTTTAAAGATGGGCACTTTATCATCTAGGACCTCCCCCAGTCACTATGAGATTTCGATGTTAATGGCCAATGTCTCCGCAATTACATCAGCCAACTCCCTCCGAACTCCATGGACTTGTGCACGTCCAGCTTTTCTATAGAGTCCTGAACCTGTTCTTTCACCACTGAGGGCTGGTCACCTCCTCCCCATGCTGTGCTGCCCAGTGCAGCAGTCTGGGAGCTGCCCTTGTCTGTGAAGATCGAGGCAAAAAAATCATTGAGTACTTCAGCTTCTCCCACATCATCTGTCACTAGGTTGCCTCCCCCATTCAGTAAGGGGCCCACACTTTTCCTGACCACCTTCTTGTTGCTAACATACCTGTAGAAACCCTTCTTGTTACCCTTCACATCCCTTGTTAGCTGCAACTCCAGTTGTGCCTTGGCCTTCCTGATTACACCCCTAGCAATATTTTTATACTCCTCCCTGGTCATCTGTCCTAGTTTCCACTTCTTGTAAGCTTCCTTTTCGTGTTCAAATTCACTGAAGATTTCTCTGTCAAGCCAAGCTGGTTGCCTACCATATTTACTATTTTTTCTGCACATTGGGATCGTTTGTTCCTGTACCTTCAATAAGGCTTATCTCTCCTGGACTCTTTTCCCCCTCATATTAACCTCTCATAGGATATATGGGGAAGTAAGAACAACTATATCCCAGCCCACAACAAAGAAGTTACTCTCATTCTTTGATTTGAGCAGGCAAGTTACCCAAGATATGTAAAATATGCTCTGCTGGTGGTCCAGTCTATCTGCCTCCTGTCTTTCTCATTCCCTCCAATCATAATACCTCTCTTTTTTCTCAGTATCACACACATCGGACCAAGTAAACATAAAAAGCATGGATTGGCCCGACAATCTATGGTAAATTATTCATACTGAAGTACTGCACAAACATCATATATGTCAAGCACCATGCAGTTATGAGCACAGGAAAACCTGAGCCTACATTACAAGATCTAAACATTCAATTTCGACACAACAGTTTGCATAATTCCTTAATTGAAATTTTGCTAAACTTCACTCATCAGTTTTCATTGATTCTTGTAAGCATGAAGCATAGCTAGTACTTCCAAAACCTCCAAATTGCGATCTCATTAGCAGCTCAGCATGTTATATCTTATGCATAATAAATGAGGTAGCATTGTGCATGCATCACGCTCTCTTCACATCGACACATTAAAACCACAGTTATTTTTGTGAATTTTTTCCCCATTGTTTTTCTCGCCTCTCTTCCTGCCACTACCTGGTGATTAGAGGATGCACATACACTGGAGCTCCCTGTGTACTGATTCCCAGCTGTGTCAGATCTTCAAGTGAAATGGATGATCTTATGGAAACTTCGGAAGATGGTATAGCACATTAATACAAACAAAAATAACCACATTTCTTCAGTTAAAATACTAAACTCAGGATCAAACCCCACCCTGACACAATAATCAAATGCTTAGGGCCAGATTTGCAAAAGTGCCTAAACCATTTAGGTGCCCAACTCTCTTTGATTTAAATGGGAGCCAAAATTTATATCTAAATGTGGAAGCCCTGCCTGCACTTTTGTAAATTCCACTAGTTTCTTCTGCTTTTTTAGGTGCCTAAATAACTTTGGAAAATCTTGCCTTGAGGACCTGTTCCTGCAAACAGCCTCCCCCCTGGGGATGGGCAAACTGGATAAATGCAGCAAGAACCTGACTGCTTCCCTATTCTCCACTTTCAGCGATTTTCAGAATAAAGCTGCTGAGTTTAGGGTCCATTTTATTCCCTCCCATTTCCACCATGAGCTAGAAGTGATAAAATAATAGAAATGAGATGGGATTTGAACCAGCTCTCTCTGCCCGATTGTTTAATGGATTCAGACCCAATGCACTCCATTGCTTTTGATTCTGGATTGGAACCGGTATATGGCAGAGGCTGGCATTTTCCTATTCCAGTTTATTCCAGCCAATATTTCAAGAGATCACAGGATTTTCAGAAATGTCTGTTCTGTTTATTATTTAACAATTATTTTGCCGTAGTGCCGCAAGACCTCAGTCAGGTTGGTGCCCATTATGGTAGGTGCTGTATGAACGCCTAGTGAAGGACAGTCCTCACCCCAGTGAGTTCCCATTCTAACAGACAAGTCATAGCAGGTGGAGGAGACAGGAGCCGACTCTGCACATGCTGAGGAGGGCGAGGGGTGCCAACTCGCTCAGCCGCTGTCCCAGAACCAAGCCCAGGCAGGAGGCAGCCTGCTGCTGCTGCAGCCAGACACTCTTCCAGGCAGCTGCTTTTGTGCACCAGGCAGCATTCAGGAGTGGCTCTGGGGCCTGGCTGCCAGGAAGAGCCGGAGGGAGTCAACACAGCAGAGGACAGAGCCCCCCACCCTCCAGGTAATGTGGGGTTGGGGAGAGATGGGGAGGAGTCACATGGGGAGGTCACCTGAGGAGGTCCCTAGCTGGTTCCCCCCAATATGGGGAGGCACCATTTGTCTTTGGATGCCTGTTGTCATGGTCGCTGGGTGTACAGTGTCTAACACTGCATCCCAGGATGGGAGGAACAGACTATCCTGCTTGCAGCTTGCTCTTTCTGTCTCTGTGTGTTCTCTCCAGGCTGCCAGCTTTCACTGACCCTCACTCAGTCTCCCCCTTGTCCATGATCCTGTGAGGCCTTGGTGGTCCCTTGGGTTGCTCTCATCTCAGCACTGGCCAAACAGCCGCACCTCCAGGGTCGAGGTGGACCAGCCTTTTCTGTGGGCTAGAAGCTGGGCTGCATATCTGAGCATTTGCTGGTGGCTCTGTTTTGAGGCCATTGTTCTACCTTTCCTACCGGCTCCTAAAAACCTCTTGTGGTTTAATTCCATACTAAGTAACCCAGCCAGTGAGACAGGGCTGGATTCTCCTTGTGCCCAGAGTCCCTCTCCCAACACAGAGAGTGGGGACACCATGCATGGAGGGCTCTCTCCCTGCTCCCTCCCCATCCCCTTTCTGCCTTGGGTCAAGTCAGGCTAGCCTGGGGCCAATACCTATGGTGCTAAGGGATCGCTCACTCCTTACTGCTGTGCACAGTGGGGCAAGGATTTGGCCAAAGGGTTACGAGGATCTTAGACGCTAAACTTTAGTTGATTATGTACAGGCTGCATTGCTTCCCTGTCTGGTAAGGATAATTCTACAAAAGAGCCAGACTTAGAGGACCAAGGTAGGTTGTGCTCTGTGCCCAGGATGTGCAGGTGGGATGGAGGGAAGGCTCTGTGTGTGCACGACTAACTTAGACACAGGAGATTTAATTATAGAATTGCCTAACTTTGTAGTGCTTGTGCTCTCCAACCGTGATGTGTTTTTTGACCATTGACCTCTACCTGATTGTGGAGGGAATATGCTTTGGAGTAACAATAATCTATTTGCCAAGCACTTATCTAGCAATAATAGTGGACATGATTTCAAGTATCAGGGGGTAACCGTGTTAGTCTGTATCCACAAAAACAACAAGGAGTTTGGGAGCACCTTAAAGACTAGCAGATTTATTTGGGCATAAGCTTTCATGGGTAAAAAAAAACACTTCTTCAGATGCATGGAGTGAAAATTACAGAAAATTGTTATAATGACACATGAAGAGAAGGGAGTTACCTCACAAGTGGAGAACCAGTGTTGACAGGGCCAATTCAATCAGGGTGGATGTGGTCCACTCCCAATAATAGATGAGGATGTGTCAATTCCAGGAGAGGCAAAGCTGTTTTTGCAGTAAGCCAGCCACTCCCACTCCCTATTAAAGCCCAAATTAATGGTGTTAAATTTGCAAATGAATTTTAGTTCTGCAGTTTCTCTTTGAAGTCTGTTTTTGAAGGTTTTTTTGTTGAAGTGTGGCTACTTTTAAATCTGTTATAGAATGTCCTGGAAGATTGAAGTGTTCTCCTACTGGCTTTTGTATGTTACCATGGACATGACTGAAGCTGTAACAGCAAGTAAAAGAACCAAAATATATGTATTAAAAATAGGCTCTGCCATATATCGTAAGCATTAAGTGTGAAGGGCTTAGAGAGAAGCCTGTTAGAAGGTGGCAGCTGGCATAACCTAGCATGAGTATTATGTGCTTGACACAGGGTTATAAAATTTAGCACTATGTAGCTTGTGACAGTTTAGCACTGCATTGTGTCAGAAATAGGGAGACCACAAACATATGTAAGCATCTTCAGATACTTTTGCAACAAGGTAACAAAAGAGCTAACTGCACTGATGTATCAAAACTATAGGGATGTTAATTGATGCAAATGAGGTATAAACAGTCAGATGTTTAACTATGGTTAGCCAGAACACCACACATGAGCAGGGGCTGAAACCTTTGCTCCTCAGGGCATTCTGCGCCAAAAAATTCTGCACCAAAAATTAAAAATTCTGCACACAATATTTTAAAAAGCTGCAAATTTTATTTGTAAAATAACACTACATAATCACACCAGTTTCAATTATTTTGGTAATTTATTTCAAAATACCTGTCAGCAGGTATGTCTGTAACAATATAGGCACACAAAAATTCCCCTGGGACTAGAGAGTTAAAGAAACCACTATAACAACCCAGTTCCTGTTTCTCTGTCCCCTTCTCCCCCAAGAGCCCAGACAGGGCACAAGATACTCACAACCCCTCCCCCAAGAGCCCACCTGTGAGGCCCCCCTCAGCCAATACACTCGAAACCCCTTTCCCCCTCAGAGCCCAGGCATGGGGCCCCCACAGCCCAGATACCCATCTCCCGCCCAAAGCCCAGGGATGCAAAGGGAGAAAAAGCCTGATGCAGGGTCCCAGGCTTGCATGGCGTTTCTTGCGCGCCACCCTCTCCTTCCCTCAGGGCTTGCTGGGAACTGCCTCTGCCAGGAACCCCATAGCTCCCTTACCCCCAGTGGTGTCTTCTATGTGCACACTGGGCTCTGCCAAGTCCAGTAGCCCCTAGTGTCAGCTACCAGCACTGCGGCCCATTTCTATGGGGGCAAACAAATTCTGCACGCACAACATTAATTTCTGCAACATTCTGCGTTGTGCAGTGGCACAGAATTCCCCCAAGAGAATATTTTATCAGATATGGTACTGGGCATGTTTGAGTAGAATAGGAACAAATGTATAAAAGAGGAGGTTATTCAACCCGTTATTGGGACACCAGGACAATGACATGAGACAACTGGGTAGGAAGCCTGGCGCAGCACTTTCCTTTTGGGGTGATCTCCCCTTGTCCTTCTATCTTTGCCTCTAATGGTTGCCATAAGGTTGTAGGTATGCACAATGTAAGAATGTAAGTATGAACAATGCAGGGAACCACTTTACTGTACCTAGCTTATTCTTATACTGCTGTATATTGATTTTTCTAATGATTTCAATTAACTTTGTCTTTATTAACTAAAGATCATAAAGTATCTGTGTGTGCTTCACCAAGTTCATCTTCTTAATTGACCCTGAGTCGCTGCCTGAGAAAGAATGTGTTATTTGTGACAGGTGCATCTTAGATTAATCCAAGACTACATAACACAGTGCTTTGCATGCAATATTCTTTGTATCGCAGTGGAACTGAGAGGCCCCATATCAGATCAGGGACCCTCTGTGCCATACTGTAGGCAATTAAAGATAACTGCTCATTCTTCTTTTAATAACATATGATAATCACCGTCTGTTACATTTCAGGCAGCTACTCCTGTAGTGGGTGGGTGTTGGTATATGCCACAATGTTGCTGTGGAAAGATTGTGGATTACTGGAGTTTTGCCACTCTACCATTATGTTATGCTTATTTCCCCTACCTTTTACCCTTTCCTGTGTCTTTTAGGTCCCCTACTATGCCCACACAGATCTCAGTTCAGGAAAGGGGCTCTGGGGAAGCCACTGTGCTGTCTGTTGGGCTTGATGAGCATGGGTGGGTACTAGGAGAAATGGACACTAAATACCTCAATATAGAATTATTTTAATAGTGCACATTGCAAGTCAGAGCAATAGCACACTCTGTGAAGTGACTCCTCTAAAAAGTATCCTATATATAACTAATACATTATATCACGTGTGTGGACTCTCGCAATGTAGATTGTATCTAGGTACTGAATTAAGCATACACCACCTAACTGGGAAATGCGCACGCTTCATTTTTTCTTGTTAATGTTTTAAAATATTTGGAGAGTGGAAAGATGGAATCCCCTTTCCAGAATATGAATTTGAAACATCAGTTTGGCTACTAGCTCACAAGCTCCAACAGAAAGTTAATTTGCTTTACATAATTAGAAATGTCACATTAAATAGCACTTTCTGATCCTTTTTAAAAGAGTATTAAAAATAATTTGTCGTAATATATTCCTATTGATTCTTATTTGGAACTATAGATTGGGCAATTAGACCTAATGGAAAGCAGGGATGAGAGAAGAAAACAAGATTACTGGAGCTGGAGTGCTTGGCTCTTATACAGCAATGCTTCTATTGGTTGCCGTGACTTTCCTGAAGCCCTTTATTCCAAGGAGGTGCAGAATAACGGCATTGCACACACCCGCGAGCCTTCCTGGGCCTGCAGGTGTAAAAGGACCCTGCAGGGGCTGCCTCCATTGGGGAAGACAAGTGGAAGCCAAGAGGCCAGCAGGGCATGAAGGTGTCAATCGTGGAGAGAGGTAATGAGAGCAGGGAAGGCTCCCCCAGCCCAGAGCAGGTCTTTTCCCATATGTGGGCTGATGCCATAACAGGGTGGGGAGGGGCGTAGTGGCTCCATCAAAGCAGCCTCCCTCCTCCCATGGGACAAGCATCTGAGAGCAGGCAGCTCCCTGCCATCGCAGTGCTGGGAGTACACGACTCCCTAGGTTCCCAAGCTCTTCTGCCTAGAGACCCACCCATGGACATGGTAGGTGGGGAATGTGGGAGAGTCACCCATGGAGCTGCCAGGGAGAAAGGGGGAGTGATGGGGAGCTGCCGAGCACTGAAGGGACAATATGGGAACCAGGGGGGTGGGATTAGTGGGGTTAGGCTGGGCTGGGAAAGACGAGGAGGAGTCATCAGAGAACAAAGAGAGGAGGGGACAAGGTGACCTGGGTTATGACAGCTTTGTGGATCGATCATGCATGAGGCAGGAGGCACTTTGAAGTTATGTAGGAAAGGGGCCCATTCTCAGGTCATTGCCCCTCTGAACATCAGAGCAGAAAACAGAGAACTTCATCTGGCTGGGCACTGCAGGCATACAGTATGCAGTGCACAGTGGCACCGGGATTCACCCCAAGCCAGGACTGTGCTGGAGGAAACATGTTGTGGGGCTGCGTCTGCCGGAGGTGTCACTGCCCTGTGGTGAATCAGCTTTGGGACACTCCCACTCCGGCTGATTCTTTCCTGCAGGATAGTCACAAAGCAGCACATTGAGGGCTGGATGCTGTTGTCAGATGCGGGCTGCGTGTCTGTGCTCTCTCTGTGCTCTGTCCCAGCTCTGCTCAGGTAGCTGGCACAATAGACCTCAAGCGAACCGCCCAATTGACCACAAGATCTAGTTAGATAATGAAGTCTCTGGGTCAGGGCTATTGTCAACGAAGCACGATCCTAATGCCTTGGCTCAATGGTTACAGGTACACTAACACATGTCAGCCCCTTGCAATGGACTAGCTCAGCCTAGGCCAGCCAGAGACACTCCCTCTGAGATACCTCTGTATACACCAATACAAACAAGTTACATATTGCCCCCTCAGGTGCTCAGTTACCACACAGTCCCTTGTACATGTTGATTCAATCAAAACAGCTCTATCCATCACATTGTCACCCTGACCTCATCTTTAGGAGGGGTCAGTGTGTTCTTGTTACCTTCCGGGTGGCAGGGGGGGTTGTACCATACTTGGTATGGGGTGTTCTGGTACCACCCTTCTGGAGTGTGCCTGTGTGAGTGTCCTGTGCCTAGCACTTCTCAGCAATGTGTGTGTTTTTGCACAACCAGCCCTGTTGTCTCCAGGTTCTCTGAGCCTGACATCTGCTCACTTTGCTGCTTTGTTTTCTATCAGCAAAGCTTAACTGCTACCTTTGTGCAGGCCTCAGGTCTCACGCCAGGCCTTCTGATACAAGGCCTTATGTCTCAGACTCCCTTCCTACCACAGATGCTGTCCACCTGGGTGGTGTGAAAGCACCAGGAAGTGCTGTGATCACCTCTCGTCTCCTGTAATCCCTGTCTGGGGCAATAAGGCTGGGAGGCAACAAGGGTTCATGATGCCTTCCTAGACCACTTCATCTGAGCTATCCAGTATGGTGGGTGAGGGGACACACCAGTCTCTGCTTCTCTCCCACCACCTCCTCTGTACATGTCACATCTGGACTCAAGGCCTGGGCCCCCCAGGCAGGGCTGTAAACAAGGGTGTCATAACCTTATTCCCAGATTTGGACCTTAGCGTCCAAAATATGGGGGTTAGCATGAAAACCTCCAAGCTTAGTTACCAGCTTGGACCTGGTACTTGCTGCCACCACCCAAAAAATTAGAGTGTTTTGGGGCACTCTGGTCCCCCTGAAAAACCTTCCCTGGGGACCCCAAGACCCAAATCCCTTGAGTCTCACAACAAAGGGAAATAATCCTTTTTCCCTTCCCCCCTCCAGATGCTCCTGGAGAGATACACAGACACAAGCTCTGTGAATCCAAACAGAGTAACTTGCCCTCTCCGTTTCCAATCCTGGAAACAAAAAGTACTTCCCTATTTCCCCAGAGGGAATGCAAAATCAGGCTAGCCAATACAACCCACACACAGCTCTACCCCCTGATTTCTTTCTCCCACCAATTCCCTGGTGAGTACAGACTTAATTTCCCTGAAGTAAAGAAAACTCCAACAGGTCTTAAAAGAAAGCTTTATATAAAAAAGAAAGAAAAATACATACAAATGTTCTCTCTGTATTAAGATGATACAACACAGGGTCAATTGCTTAAAAGAATATTGAATAAACAGCCTTATTCAAAAAGAATACAAATTAAAGCACTCCAGCACTTATATTCATGTAAATACCAAAGAAAAGAAACCATATAACTTACTATCTGATCTCTTTGTCCTTACACTTAGAAACAGAAGATTAGAAAACAGAACTACTTCTCCAAAGCTCAGAGACAGCAGGCAGACTGAAACAAAAGACTCAGACACCCAATTCCCTCCACCCAAAGTTGAAAAAATCCGGTTTCCTGATTGGTTCTCTGGTCAGGTGTTTCAGGTGAAAGAGACATTAACCTTTACCTATCTGTTTATGACAAAGGGTCCTTTTTCTCCTTGGTGCAGAATATAGTCCCAGTCTCAGGGACTGGAGAGTAAATGAAATTGCCCCGCTGAACTGCACCCTCCATGGGCAGGAAGCTGCCATTGGCGATCTATGTGACAATTGCCTTGCCATGCTTTGCGTGAACAGGAATCACAATGAAATCACAGAGTGTTGCAGTGTTATGCTCACGATGCGCTGGCTTGCCAAACGGGGGTTGTGTGGAGCTGCAATTACTGTACTTTGAACCTTTGAAACACGATAAAAGGTGACACATTTCCTAAAGTAATTCGTTTTTTCCCATTACCGAGTGCCTCTGAGGAAAACCCCGACAATATTATAATACTGTAGAGTGTGACTAAAAATAGAACCGAGTTACATGAAGGAGCTTGGTTGTGTCAGAGCATGTGTTGCTTTGGAATTTTAGCTTTAAGTAGCACTTAAAAGTTCTATGCACAATCCCATTATTTGTTAACAGGATTTGTGCATTTACTTTGCATGCACTACTTTGAATATTTCCCATGAGTCTCTCTGTTTCTGACACCAGAATTACAGAACTGGGCAGTCTCTCTCTTCCCTTTCTTCTTTTCTACGGTCTATTTCTTTGAAGTGACCTAGAAAGAAAAATTAGCTCAGACACTCGGATTCCTTTCCCAGATCTGAAAAAGAGCTCTGTGTAGCTTGATAATGTGTACCTTCCACCAACAGAAGTTCGTTCAGTAGAAGATATTACCTCACCCACCTTGTTTTTCTCATCTCCTGGGACCAAAGCAGCTGCAACAAAACAGCAAACTGCGGGAGAAAAGGCTGTTTCAAAAGTGCCTCATAGCCGGCTTTTATGTGCAAGTATTAAAGAACTGGTCTGTGGTTGGCTGAGCAACTCTCATTTCAGTGTGCAGTAGACTGAATAAAAATGGTACATGAAAGAAAGGGAAACCTAGAAGCATCCATATTTGTGTATATTGGAAACTGCTTCAAGTGGGAAACAAATATGTGCAGGATGCTGCACCAGGTCATTGCATTAACCCCACAGTGAGGATGAGTTTAGTTAGGAAAAGACGCTGATCCTAGCCTCAGGCAGATCCTCATACTTCAGGGCTTAAACCAACCTCTAACTAATGGGACTTGTGAAAACATTTCCCCTGGCAGCACATTATAATATCATTCATAGAGTCATAGATTATAAACCAGAAGGGACCACTGTGATCATCTCCTGCATAACACAGGCCACACAGCTTCCCTAAAATAATTCCAGTTTGAACTACAGCATACATTTTAGAAGAAAAGAAAAACATTCAATTGTGATTTAAGACTGGTCTGTGATGGAGAATCCACCACCATCCTTTGTAAGTTGTTCCAGTGGCTCATTACCTTCACATGTCTGAATTTGTCTAGTTTCAGCTCCCCACCTTGGATACTGTTATGCCTTTGCTAGACTGCAGAGCCCATTATCAAATTTTCATTCTCCATGTAGGAACTTATAAACTGTGAACAAGTCACATTTAACCTTTTCTGTATTAAGCTAAATATATTGAGTTCCTTAAATCTTTCATTATAAGGTATGTTTTCCAATCCTTTAATCATTCTCATGGCTCGTCTCTGAACCCGCACCAATTTGTCATTGTCTTTCTTGAATTATAGATACCAGAACTGAACCAGTGAACACCTCAACCAGCTCTTTTAAAACTCTTGAATAGTGATGTCTGGGTCTGATGATTTAAAAATGGCTCAGTTTAGTAGCTGCTATTTAACATCCCTGATGGATACTAGCAGAATGGAAAGAGTGTTATCACCATTTGATGAAAAGTATCAGAGGGGTAGCCGTGTTAGTCTGGATCTGTAAAAGCAGCAAAGAATCCTGTGGCACCTTATAGACTAACAGACGTTTTGGAGCATGAGCTTTCGTGGGTGAATACCCACTTCCTCAGATGCATGACATGCATCTGAGGAAGTGGGTATTCACCCACAAAAGCTCATGCTCCAAAACGTCTGTTAGTCTATAAGGTGCCACAGGATTCTTTGCTGCTTTTTCATTTGATGAAAGTATACCATCTGTTTTTCTCCCAAATACAAAACAGAAGTTATTGAACACTTCTGCATTTTCTGCATTGTAAGGAGGCGCCCTGGCTCCCCGCCGCGCCTGAGAGGGACGAGCCAGAGCAGGTGCCTCAGTAGGTGGAGTCAGCACTGCCTGTCCCCGCCCCCCAGAAGTCAAGGGGCGGGACAGGAAGTATAAAAGCCCGGCCTCAGCGCTCAGTTGGGGGCAGGCTGCTGGAGAGGACAGACGCTGGTGCCCGGGCTCCCGCCGGGCCCAGCCTGCCCCGCGCCCACTACCCAGAGGAGCGCTGGCCGGACCTGCCTCGCGCCCGCTATCCAGAGGAGCGCTGGCTGGACCTGCCCCACGCCCAATATCCAGAGGAGCGCTGCCCTGACCTGCCTCGCGCCCACTACCCAGAGGAGCGCCGGCTGGACCTGCCTCGCACCCACTACCCGGAGGAGTGCCGGCCTGACCTGCCCCGTGCCCACTACCCGGAGGAGTGCCGGCCGGACCTGCCCCGCGCCCACTACCCAGAGGAGCGCTGGCCTAACCTGCCTCGCGCCCATTACCCGGAGGAGCGCTGGCCGGACCTGCCCCGCGCCCACTACCCGGAGGAACGCTGCCCGGACCTGCCTCGCGCCCACTACCCAGAGGAGTGCCGGCCGGACCTGCCCCGCGCTCACTACCCAGAGGAGCGCTGCCCGGACCTGCCCCGCGCCCACTACCCAGAGGAGCGCTGCCCGGACCTGCCTCGCACCCACTACCCAGAGGAGCGCTGGCCGGACCTGCCCCGTGCCCACTACCCAGAGGAGCGCTGGCCGGACCTGCCTCGCGCCCACTACCCAGAGGAGTGCCGGCCGGACCTGCCCCGCGCTCACTACCCAGAGGAGCGCCGGCCTGACCTGCCCCACGCCCACTACCCAGAGGAGCGCTGCCCGGACCTGCCCCGCGCCCACTACCCAGAGGAGCGCTGCCCGGACCTGCCCCGCGCCCACTACCCAGAGGAGCGCTGCCCGGACCTGCCTCGCGCCCACTACCCAGAGGAGCGCTGGCCGGACCTGCCTCGCGCCCACTACCCAGAGGAACGCTGGCCGGACCTGCCTCGCGCCCACTACCCAGAGGAGCGCTGGCCGGACCTGCCTCGCGCCCACTACCCAGAGGAGCGCTGGCCGGACCTGCCTCGCGCCCACTACCCAGAGGAGCGCTGGCCGGACCTGCCTCGCGCCCACTACCCAGAGGAGCGCCGGCCTGACCTGCCCCGCGCCCACTACCCAGAGGAGCGCTGGCCTGACCTGCCCCACGCCCACTACCCGGAGGAGCGCCGGCCTGACCTGCCCCGCGCCCACTACCCAGAGGAGCGCCGGCCTGACCTGCCCCGCGCCCACTACCCGGAGGAGCGCTGGCCGGACCTGCCTCGCACCCACTACCCAGAGGAGCGCTGGCTGGACTTGCCTCAGACCCGGTACCCGGAGGAACGTCGGCCGGACCTGCCGTGTACCCGATACCCCGAGGAGTGGCCTGAGCTTCCCCACGACCGGTCCCCGGAGGAGCCCATGGTCTGGGACCCCCCAGACGACGCCGGCAAGGACCAGGTACCCAGAGAGGGGGAGGTCGGAAGTGGCCTGGGGTTTGGCTCCTGAAGAGCCCGAACCCATGTCAGTGTGTTGCGGCCAGGATCCCCACTGACCGCAGCGGGTCTTGACCGCTGCTAGGGCCCCGGGCTGGAACGCAGTGGAGTGGGAGGGCCTGCGTTCCCCCTGCACCCTGCCAAGGGTGGCAGACTCCCCCTCTTCCCGCCTATTGCCACGGCTCTGTCCTGATCCAGAGGGCCAGGGCTAACTAGACTTGTGTTTGGTGCCCCGCCCGAACCAAGGGCTGGGCCCCTTTGACTTTGCCACGGCTCTGTCCTGATCCAGAGGGCCAGGGCTAACTAGAACTTTTACTGCCCGCCCTGCCAAGGGCCTGGGCTGATACGGTGTTTGCTCAGCCCCTGCTAGAGGCCTGAACTTGAACTGCTACTGCCCCGCCCTGCCCAAGGGCTGGGGCTTATTTACTTTGAGAGCCCCGACCCCGGCTAGAGGGCTGGGGCTCTACCTTGTTTGCAGACCCTGTACCCCCCCTCAACGCCTGCGGAGGGGCTAAGCCGACCCGGACTGCGGCAGGCTAGGAGGCGCCCTGGCTCCCCGCCGCGCCTGAGAGGGACGAGCCCCGACGCAACCGGTTTACATGCATTATAATTGATAATTCTGTCATTTCTATGTAGTAATGGATCAATACTAGTTAGGATTATTTTTGTTACTAATACGCTTTTAAAAATACTTCTTATTGTTCTTAAGACTGCTATCCACGGATGTTTCTTTGTGTCTTTATACTTCCCTTATCAATTTTCTATAATTCTTAGCTTGGGATTAATATTTATGTATTGCCATCAATTTCTCCTTTGCTGCCTTGATTTCCCATTTAAGCCAGGTTGCTTTTAAACCAGCATAGCCTTCTTTTTTGAATGTGGGATTGTGATTTTGGGGCATCTAATAAAATGTTCTTAAATAATTCCTAATTATTATTTATATTTTTCTGTTTAAATTAGTTCTCCCAGCTGCTTCAGCTCACACTTTTTTTTAGCTTTATGAAATTGTTATATTTTAAATCAACTATATATACACTGTTACTAGTTTGGAATTTGTTCTGTTTGCAGATAACAGTGGGATCAAGTCATGATCTACCTAGAAGATAATTTTTTTGTTCTGTGATCAATTCCTCTGAATTTGTGAAGAGCAGGTCTAATATTATCACCTCCACACTTTGTGAGTTAGGAAATTTCTCTAACTAGAAATTCCAAGGATGTTTTAGTACCGGCACCATGATACTTCCAGGATGTGTCACTCACATCGAAATCCCCCATGATCACACAGCGTTTTTCCCTACTCATTACAGATAGTTTCTTAAGGAAGCGGTCATCCTCTTCTCTAGTGTGATTTAGGGGTCTGTAGTGGACACCAGCAATTAACCCATCTTGTGATTTATCTGTTAGGACATTGATCCATGAGCATTCAGGATCATTTGCTTCCTGATTGTCCACTATGTCATTTCTTACACCTTCCTCTAAAGAACCTAGTGCTGGCCACCGCTGAAGACAGGATATGGGACTAGATAGATTCCTGGGCTGATCTGCTCAGGCAATTCCTATATTCAAAAAAAGATCCACAGGGCTGTTTCTGCTACAGAAGAACCTGAAATACCTAGTGTAACTGCACACTGTATAATCACTTAAATCATATCTCCATATTCAAAGCAATTTAATTTTTTTAAGTATTTCCTGTGCTAGCAATTTTGTTGCTAAATATGTTCCTGGCAGGAAGCCTATCCCAGAAGGGATGTGGCTGGTGCTGCTTGGTCTTGTGTCTCTTGCTGTGTACTGCCTGCGTATGGCGCTCTCTCAGTTATTCCTCAGAATAACTGCAGGCTGAACCCAACCCAGGTTCTCCATTGGTGCACCCACCCCTGCAGCCTGGCTGGGCTCTAAGCCTCTGCCAGAGCCTGGAGAAGGAGGCGTCTCCTGGGAAGCAGCTACAGAGCTGCTCTGCAGCCACCCACCACCATTATCTCCCTCAAACGAAGAGTCCTGGACTCTACCCCCCTGTGCCCCGCAGGCCTGGCTGCATAGGCCAGGGGGTCAGTGGGGAGTGCCAGGAGGGGGCAGTTCTCAGGAATTAGGGGTGGGAGCTGAGAGGCTGAGCAGTCCCCTCAACCCCAAAGAGTCAGCTGACAAGGACAGTACCCATCAGGGTCTGAGGTACCGCTTGTCCTGCAAGCTCTCAGGTGTGGGCACAGCAAAGCCACCTCCTCCACACACACACTTCGCAGCCTGGCCATATGTGCTACACGAAGCCTCCTGCCGTGCCCTGCAGTCACCAGGCACAGAACGGTAGCTGGGTAGGCAATAGAAACTCCTAGACTCCCCCCCTCCAGTCTTAGCTCCCACAGGCCCCCTACCCCAGGCCTAGGATTCTTTTCCCCCTCTGGGCTGGTTTTGTTTTCTGAAGAAGGGTGAACAAACCAGGGGCCAAATCCTCAGCTGGAGTCAATTAGTTTATCCTCAGCTGGCAGAGCTGCTCTAACTGCCAAGGGGTGTTGTGGAACCACCAGCTGAGGATGTGGCCCGTGGAGGTCGTATGATGGTGTCTGCTGAACATGCAGCACCCAGGTCACAACTGTCTTCTCCACTTCCATCAGCTTGGTGATAGGGTAACCCTATGGATTCCAGGAGTCCTGCTCCTGAGCTAAACTGCTGTAAGTGAGCTCTCAGAATGGCCCTCTGTGATTTCACACCTGCAGAATGGTTTACGTGCATTCTAGGAAATGCTTCGTACTATCACACTTAATTGTTGAAGGAAAATATTTTTAGGGGAAGAAAGGAATGAATAGGTTTCAGTGGTTGAATTGGTGATTGTGAAAGTAGCTAAAAATAAATATATATTTCCATTTGTGTTTGCAAATGATAAGGACATGATGCAAAGCAGATGTGAACAGAAAACTACTTTGATAAATATATCTTCCCTTCATGGATTCATAGGGAATTCCTCTTGAAATCTTCCATTTTTGCATGCAGCTTTTGTTTTCTGAGTTCGTCTAATACAAAACCTATGATAAAGTATTTTAAACTGTTTAAATATTCAGTGCAAGACTTCACATTAGGAATGCAGGGTGTGTGCTAGATTGAAATAGTACCAAAAAAACCCACAGTTTATATTCCCTCAGGTTGCCATAACATTTTTTTCAACTATTAATTAATACTGAATATTATAAATATTCATATAGAGGCTCATATTGAAATAAAAATAAATGAGCTCATCATGATTTCATTTTTACTGCGATGAATTTAGGGAATAAGGAGAATCAAAAGAAATTAGGGTTGGGTTTGTTTCCTCTAGAACATTCTAAAAGGATCTGATCTGTTTAGATGTTGCTTTTGTGAACTTCATTATATTATAACTTCTAGAACTTTATTTGAAAGACAAATATGGACAAATATGGAAAGAGAAATATAAGGTGTTTACTCCAAGATGAGAAACAGTTCCTGCCTGGTCTAAATTAAACTGGAGAAGGAGAATGCCTTGGAGAGGTGAATGCAGCAGCTTCTCATTGGCTGGGTAGACAAGCCGCTTTGGGTATGTCTGCACAGTGAATTATAATTGTCATAAACAGATAGCTAAGGGTTAATGTTCTTTTACCTGTAAAGGGGTAACACCAGTAACCTGAAACACCTGACCAGAGGACCAATCAGGAAACAAGACTTTTTCAAATCTAGGTGGAGGGAAGTTAGGGTGTGAGTTCTTTGTTCTTTGTCTTGTGTCTGACCCTCTCGGCTCTGAGAGTGATCTTTCTGTCTCCTGGCTTTCTAATCTCTGTTTCCAAGTTGTAAGTACAAGAATAGTAAGACAATAATAGGTTTATATTGTTTTCTTTTGTATTTACATGTGTGTAGTTGCTGGAATGTTTAAATTGTATTATTTTTGGATAAGGCTGTTTATTCATTTTTTTCTTTTAAGCAAATGACCCTGTATTTGTCACCTTAATACAGAGAGACCATTTTTATGCATTTTTCTTTCTTTTATAAAGCTTTCTTTTTAAGACCTGTTAGAGTTTTTCTTTAGTGGGGACTCCAGGGAATTGAGTCTGCAGCTCACCAGGGAATTGGTGGGAGGAAGAAGTCAGGGGGAAAATCTCTTTGTGTTAGATTTACTAGCCTGACTTTGCATACCCTCTGGGTAAGGGGGAAGGGAGATCAACTATCTCGGTACTTGTGTGTTCCAGGACTGGAAACAGGGAGGGTGGAGTCCCTCTGTTTAGATTCACGGAGCTTGCTTCTGTATATCTCTCCAGGAACCCAGGGAGGGAACATCTGGAGGGGAAGGGGGGAAGGGAAATGGTTTATTCCCCTTTGTTGTGAGACTCAAGGAATCTATGTCTGGGGGTCCCCCAGGGAAGGTTTTGGGGAGACCACAGTGCACCAGGCACTGTATAGATTCCTGGCTGGTGGCAGCTTTACCAGGTCCAAGCTGGTAACTAAGCTTGGAGGTTTTCATGCTAACACCCATATTTTGGACGCTAAGGTCCAGATCTGGGAAAAATGTTATGACAATAATGAGTCTTCGAGTCCTGGTCAACAGACTCAGGCTTGTGGGTCTTACACCCTGGTGCTAAAAATATCTGTGTAGACGCTGTGGCTCAGACTGCGGCTCAGACTCAGAAGCTCACCCCGCTCCTGTGTCTACATGAGCTATTGGTTCTTCTGGGTTTTTTTCCCCACTGCCAATGTGGAATGGTAAAAAAAATAAATAAAGAATCTCAAAAGTTTTCTTGAGTGGGAAAACCATTCCAGCCCAGCTGAAGAGACTGCTGCTGAGTCGTATTTTCCAGGAAGCTGGGAGTGACTGTAAGTGATAACTCACCATTCTGCTAATTATAGCCAACCAGGAAGAAAAGGCATAGCCTTAGGTCCCAAACAAAGGCCACACACAGATGGATAACCACTGAAGTTCGGGTTGGTGGAGTTCTGGGATCGATAGGAGCTCGTTCAGGGATCAATATATCACGTCTATATGAGACCCCCGAGAAATCGATTGCTACCCACCGATACAGCGGGTAGTGAAGACGTAGCGTATAGCACGAAAAAAACCAATTGTTCTTTCTGTGCTAGTTCCAGATCCCTGTTAGGGAAACTAAATCACATGAGATAACAAGGCTGAGGGGAAAAGGTTAACTGCAATATATCCCAGCAACAGTGGGCAGGCAACAATGCACCATTCCTCGTCCATGTGATTTTAACATAGGAAATACACTGGATTTAACCAGGGGAGCTGATCTTGGTTTGGTTTGAGCTTTTAAAAAATAAATAAATAAATAAATAAATAAACCTTCCAAGCACCCTAGTTACTCCAATGTAATATGTTAAAAGTTTCCAGCAAGAAGAGGTCCACTGTTCTAGCTCTTTCCCTGCTGTGGTACCTGACTGATCTTCTAGTCATAAATATGAATGAAGAAGAGGACTACTGTTCTGTTACATTTCAGATAGAAGCTATGCAAGGGAAGACTTTAGTACAATACTATCTTGGAAGATAAAACAAGTCAGACTGTAAAACATGCAGTCACCAGGCTTATTACATAATACTTCTTATCCTAAAGAAAATATCATTTCCAGATAATCTCATATGTTTTTAATACAAACTATTAAGAAAGAGTGATTATAACCAATTGTCATTTGCGGTTCATATACATCTTCCTTAAAAATGGATTGTGCAGATGCAATAGAAATTCATTCCATTGTGGTAAATACTGGACAAATTTCACCTACAGTGGCTTACATTAGAAAGGAGCCATTTATTGAATTGCACTCATGCTAGCTGTCTCGGATACTAAAGGAAAATGACAGACTTTATGCTGTTGTGATATTGAGTGTGAGAATTTGTGGCACTTTAACCTTCTCCTGGAAGGAGGCATCCCCCACAGATGATATCAGTGAAATAAAATTATGGTTTCTTTTATAGTGTGTGCTAATGTCATGTTGGCCATCCCACATACTGACTTGGAATTTGGGACAATCCAGACCAAGATTTTCAAAAATAGGAACCTAAAGTTAGGCTCTTAAAGCCATATTTAGGCATTTAAAGAAGTGACTAGATTTTCAAAAGGGAAGCACACACAGAATTTCACACTGGTTACTTTTCAAAAGAAAAAGTGAATTCCAGAACAGAACTTTGGCAGTTTCAATTGAAGTTGGCCCCTGTGTAGAGAAGCAAACGTGCCACTCATGTTCTACTTGACCCTGCAAAATATGCTTTGATTTGGGCATTGCTCAGTCATCTGAGACATCACCTACAGCTGATACTGGGTAGGCCAGATGGTGCTATTGCTTTTCTCATGCCAGGTACAATTCATGTTACTCCTAAGAAAGCCCATAATTCCACTGAGACAGAGAAGAGCACGGTACTGCTAACTGACTAAAGTCAAGGCTTGCTTTCCAGTAAGGTCAAAGGAAGTTATTTGTGGCTTGACATTTCTGTTTGAGTCTTGCTGGTGTCAAAACTACCAGGTCACTCTATGGTGGGTTTATGAAAAATGAACATTTGTCATTTTTGCCTCAAATTAGTGATCAATGACTCCATGTCTAGTTGGCAGCCGGTTTCAAGTGGAGTGCCTCAAGGGTCGGTCCTGGGGCTGGTTTTGTTCAATATCTTCATTAATGATCTGGAGTATGGCATGGATTGCACTCTCAGCAAGCTTGCAGATTACACTAAACTTAGAGGAGTGGTAGATACGCTGGAGGGTAGGGATAGGATACAGAGGGACTTAAACAATTAGAGGATTGGGCCAAAAGAAACTTGATGAGTTTCAACAAGGAAAAGTGCAGAGTCCTGCACTTAGGATGGAAGAATCCCATGCAGTGCTACAGATTAGGGACCGAATGGCTAGGCATCAGTTCTGCAGAAAAGGACCTATGGGCTACAGTGGACGAGAAGCTGGATATGAGTCAACAGTGTGCCTTTGTTGCCAAGAAGGCTAACGGCATTTTGGGCTGTATAAGTAGGGGCATTGCCAGCAGATCGAGGGACGTGATCATTCCATTCTATTTGACATTGGTGAGGCCTCATCTGGAGTACTGTGTCCAGTTTTGGGCCCCACACCACAAGAAGGATGTGGAAAAATTGGAAAGAGTCCATCAAAGCTCAACAAAAATGATTCGGGGCTAGAGCACATGACTTATGAGTTGAGGCTGAGGGAACTGGGCTCGTTTAATCTGCAGAAGAGAAGAATGAGGAGGGATTTGATAGCTGCTTTCAACTACCTGAATGGGGGTTCCAAAGAGGATGGATCTAGACTGTTCTCAGTGGTGGCAGATGACAGAACAAGAAGCAATGGTCTCAAGTTTCAGTGGGGGGGGTTTAGGTTGGATATTAGGAAAAAACTATTTCCCTGGGAGGGTGTTGAAGCAGTGGAATGGGTTCCCCATGGAGGTGGTGGAATCTCCTTCCTTAGAGGTTTTTAAGGTCAGGTTTGACAAAGCCCTGGCTGGGATGATTTAGTTGGGAATTGGTCCTGCTTTGAGCAGGGGGTTGGACTAGATGACCTCCTGAGGTCCCTTCCAACCCTGATATTCTATTCTAAAGGGAAAGTGTGTTTTGTTTGTTTGTTTTTTTAATACAGGCAGGAAAGTGTTGTTTGACAAGCTATTTTCAATACAAAAAATAGGCAAGTGTCCAGTTGGAGATAATGCCTGAAAAATGGCAGTTGTGCCCACAGGGCAGAGAGCTGCGCAAAATGGCAGATTCTTCCTTTGGGTCTCATTCTGCAGCTGCTCTCAGATGAGTCCCTTGGCCCTGCACACAGGCTTAAATACTGCTATGCATGAGGAAAGGGGTGCAAAAGCATGGTGCGGTTCCACCCGCAAAATTAGCTGGTTGCACCCTGCCTCTACTGGAGATGTATTGATCAGCCTTAGCTTGGACTTAGAGCTGGGTCACTGAGCCCACTGGATGTTCTTTTCACAAAGGTTTTTTTATGAATTGAATTATGCTCCCAAAGGATGTTGAGATCTTTGCAGCTGAATTTCTTTAAAAACAACTAAAACTAAAGGCTAATCTTGACATGCAGCAAAGCTCAAGGAGCTATACACACAAAGGTTCACCGCGGGAGCACAGAAATCACCTGGTATATGTGTTGATAAGGGCAATGTTATTAAAGTGACAGCATCATCACGGAGGTCCTTTTCAATTAGTGAAGTCCATACTATCAGAAAAAGCCTGAAGTAGCTTGAATCCCGCATCACTAACAGATACTGGTTGTATTTCCACAGCATTGAGAGGAAGGGTTACTGTGGGAGATTAGATGTAGAATTCTCAGATTTCTCATAGGTTCTGTTTAAGTTTAAAGAGAATGTTCCCCTAATTCCACAAATACTTTCCCACTCTGTACTGTAGAAATCATGTGTGGGTCACCCCCTCTTAAAGAACAGAAGTAATGCCTGGATGATTCATTACTGGAACATCTGATACCGGCTATTCTCAAAGACAGGATACTGAATTAGATGGAACTCGGATCTGATCCAGTCTGGCCACCCCCATGTTTCTGTGACTCACCAATGTCAACAATCGCTTTAAAAGAAGATAAAATCTGCAGTTCTTAGTTAGCAGGAAGCAGGTTCTCACTGGGCAGGCATAAGGAGAAGGACAAAGTCACTGAAGTCAAAATAAGGCTTTCCATTGACTTCAATGACTTTCGCATCAGACTTTTAAACTCCTGCAGTTACCATCTTTAACTGTTTAAATGATTACTGATTATTAGCAATGATGCTTCTTATATAGAGAGAGATTACAAATATCCTGAACAGAGTAAAGGGCAAGTGTTTACAAGTACTCATTATTAGCAGATATTACATTGCGAAAATAAACAAGTGATTTGGCAATACAATTTTTCTTGTGAATTTTGGTTCTCTGTGGGTTTTGTTAATTTTTCCATCAGTTAGAATGTTCTTTTCATTGCCAAGGCTTTTGTCTTGAAAAACAACCTGCTGCCACAGCCAGTCAGACCTGGTCAAAAAAGGGAACGAACAGCAGAAAGTCACCTAAATAGGGTGTAAATTGGAAGTGTCACTGGGAGTGCTGTCCAAGATGGCGATGGAAACAAGACTTGTGGTCTGAGACATCCAAAAGAGGTCTAATTTGAAAGAGGCAGCTTTCACACCAAGCCCTGAAATGAACGCTGAATAAATGAGAGTTTGTATAGATGTTGGAATTGCTTCTACCTTGTTGTTCTATCGGTTATACAGCTTGTCAGGAGAAAAAAGAAAGCCCTCCAGATGTCAGGAGCAGCTGAGGGTGCTCGGCACTGTGCAGGATCGAGCCCTATGTGAGGTGCAGATCAAATGTCCCAGGGGTAAGTGAAATTCTCCCCTTGTAGCAGCTGCTCAGGTGGCCCTGGCACCCCCAGTGTCCTGCTGAGGTTGGGCAGTGAGGAGGACATTGAACCTGGGCTCACCCCACAGGCAGAGCTAGTAATGCAGCTCCTGCCAGGAGGGAATGGACATTGTCCTCCCAGCCTCCACTGACACGAAGCCTGAATACTCAGCCTCTAGGCTGGTTTCCTGACTCTCATCCCGGTAGAATCATATAACGCTCGGCCGGTGAAAAAAAGAGAATCTCTTTAGCTATGACCAGGTAGGATGGTAGAGAGAAGCTTAACAGCAGACTTCTCTTGGGTCAGATTTGTAGGGGGCTCTATAGATGTAACCTTTTCAGACTCACCTGTCTGTGGGCCTCAAACTCCAACTTTTGGGTTGGAAAAGCTGCAATTGTCACAGAAACTCTGTGGGATGAGAATTTGTTGGATATGATGGGGTGCATAAGCCTCACACTGGGACAGAAGGGGTTCAGAAACCTTTCTGGACCCGGGGGTTCCACCCGCAGAGCTGAAGGATGAGCCTAAAAGAGAGCCGGGCATCTCAGGAAAGGAGCAGACAGGAGGAGGAGAGACTTGTTTCGGGAGCTTCTGAGTAAGGACACTGCTGCAGTCCTGGCTCCAGGGAACAGGTCAGCAAGCAGCAGCTATCCCAGAGGAGGGACTTGTCTTTCCCTCTGATGAGGGAATCCTTTGCTCTAACTCCTGGTGGATCATTTGTTCTTGGTCATGCCCTGGACTGGGAAAGTGAGTGGTAGTAAGTGGCCCAAGGAGGCAGTCCTGGAGTACTGTGGGTAGTTGTTATTGCTGCCTCTCATAGGGTCCTGAGACAGGGGCTGGTGGAGAGGGAGGGCCCTGGTTCCCCTACCAATCATTCCCTCAGGAAAGGGGCACAAACCCTTTCTTCCTTCCCCACACCACATCCTCAGGGGGATGAGACATTGTATTGCTACTGAAAGCAGAGTCAGGATGAGCTCTACCCTGTCATCTGGTGGTGAATTATGGCAAGTGTGGAAAAAAATTTCAGGGGCTGATCGTGTTTGTGTAGGAACACCCATCCCGCCTGGAATAGCCTATGGCAGCCTGGGATGGTTGCTTTGGCAGCTGTGGGATCCCCAGTTTCTTTGTTGTTGGGGCGGGAGGAGTGGAGTGTTGTCACCCTGATTGTGTCGACAAGGAACTGTGAAACTGCTTTGTGACAGGGAATCTCACCATCAATTGAGTGGCACTCGCTAGACAAGGGAGTGGGCTCTTTGTGTGAGCCTGAAGCATTAATTGCACCTCCTCCTCTCTCCACTGTTAAATACCAGAGCTGATTTTTGATTCCCTTAAGAATCTAAGTTACAGGTTCCTGAGCTGAACTCACTAAGAGCTGAAATCAGTAAAGAGCTGTGCTAGCTAGTGAGGGAGCCTGAAGCTATATTGTGAAGTAGAGCAGCTGGGGGAGTGTAGCAGTTTGTGGGACAGTTGGAGTGCCCACGGAGCTGAGCAGTTTGTGAGGACGGCTGGAGCGGATCACAGGACGGTTGGTGGAGCAGAGCAGCTGGCAGAGCGGAGCAGGTTGTGGGACAGTTGGAGTGCCCACAGACCCGAGCAGTTTGTGAGGACGGCTGGAGCGGATCACAGGATGGTTGGTGGAGCAGAGCAGCTGGCAGAGTGGAGCAGTTTGTGGGACAGTTGGAGTGCCCACAGAGCCGAGCAGTTTGTGAGGACGGCTGGAGCGGATCACAGGACGGTTGGTGGAGCAGAGCAGCTGGCAGAGTGGAGCAGTTTGTGGGACAGTTGGAATGCCCACGGAGCGAGCGGAGATAAGCATTTTGCGGGGATGACTGGAGCGGATCATGGGGACGGCTGGTGGAACAAAGCAGCTGGCAGAGCAGAGCTGAGCAGTTCGTGGGGAAGGCGGAAGCAGAATCCCATGGAGAGGCAGGGCAGTTGACCCCGGACCACGTAAGGTGCCCCTTTCTACCCATGCTGGCGGGGGGGGGAAACCTCTGCAGATAGACTCTTGAACTCTGGGGCTGCACTGACCCGGGACAGAGACTTTTGGGTTGCTGGACTCTAGAGTCATTTGAGATATTGAACTTTGGAGTCTTGGGGTGATTTGGGGGTTGCTGGACTCAAGAGCCCAGGGAAGAGGACATGGACCAATTTCCTGGGGTGGGTCTTTGCTCGTGGTTTGGTCTATGAACTCTAGTTGTGGTGTTTTCCCAATTTAATGCTTGTTGTTTATCTCATGTAATTAAACCTTTTCTGCCAAACCAAGACTCTGTGCTTACGGGAGGGGAAGTATTGCCTCTTCGAGGCGCCCAGGGTGGTGTAAGATTTTCCCAGGTCACTGGGTGGGGGCTCCAGCTGGTTTTGTATTACGTTGTAGGGAAGGGACCCCTATGTATTTAACCCGGTCCTTGCTGCTATCAATTCAGCCTGGCAGAAGGGTTACACCACTGGTGTCACGATGGGCATCCACGAATGTGTGTTCATATTATGGAAGACCAGGTGCAGAAACACAAGAATGTTGCACCCAAGTAGTTGCACTGGCAATTCTGTTTAAACATTTGTGGGAGTCTTTTGCATCACAAATAGTTGAGCAAATTATCAGTTTTTCTTAATACATTTTACCTGTAAACATTTTTTGTGAGCCTTCATATACAAATGCCTCTCTTTTGGGGGAAAAATGGAACAAGCTGGAAAATTTCACATATTTACCCAGGAAAAAAAGCTTTTCAAGACAAAATGTAACTAAAGAGAAATACAAGACAAAACCATAAACCCCTGAGAGTTTGATTACAATCATTGCAAAAAGGACTATCAACTCCTTTGTTTTAAAAGCAATAAGACTTTATTCTTCAATCACTTTCTCCTATCAAAGCTATAGTGTTGTGATAAATTAGCAGCTATAAAATACTCTTCATGTATTCTATCGGTGAACTCAACAATTAATGGGCTTGATTGTATTCAAAATGGCGGTAATCTTCAGGATTATATAGGATGGAGGTTCAATACAACTGAAGCTGAAGCCTGAGCACCACCATCCAGGGCTGAAGTCCTCAGGCTTCAGGTGGTGGGGCTTGGCCTTGGGTCCCAGGCCCCAGCAAGTCTAATGTCAGCCCTGGCGACCTCATTAAAACAGAGCTGTGACCCACTTTGGGGTCCCGACCCATAGTTTGAGAACCACTGATTTAGACACAACAAATCCTACATCTTGGCGGGGGTTAGACTAGATGACCCTTGTGGTCCCTTCTAACCCTGTGGTTCTATGATTTCTATGATTCTATGTATATGGGGGAAAAGTTGTACTAATAAAATGACTCCAACTTCTTCCTGGCTTTTTACTTGTTTCCAAGATGAAAAATAGGTTTAATTTCAAAACTTTCTAGGAAATCTCTTCAATATTTAAACTAATCTCCTAGGGTAATTTGCAAATGTAAATCTTCTCCTTTCCCCAGTATCAGTGGTGGACACCCCATTGAAATAAAATAAGGGATGACTCAAACCTCAGGAAATAATTCTGGTTATTAAAAACTCAGCCCATTAAACTTGTTGGAATGGATTTTTCTGAACTTGACATCATTTCTAGAGATGTTAAACCAGCAGCAAGTCCCTATTTCAAACAGATGGACCATTTGGTTACTAGGTTACAAAAAAACTCACCAACAAAGTTAGAGGGCTAGAGTATGGTGCCCTGAAGTCCCCCTCTCCCCACACAGCTCCTGAGTATACATGAGTATGCCGGGGAAGGTCATCCACTGGTGTAACTCAGTGTTGCTCCATTTCAATCATCTGCATCTGATCCCTTGTTTCTTACGGTAAATAAAAATGAAGACCAGGAAATTGAGACTCTCTGGTAGGCTCCTAAATGTAACGCACTTAAGTGAGCCTGCCCACAGCATAGGATGCACCATTTTACAGGGCCACATCGGACATGTTGAAAAATTCCCCTGGTACCCCAGATAAGACTGACATGTTCCCTATCACAGTCTCTTTCTACTAATTGTTGCTGCAACATTAGTCTTCAATCAGGGGCGGCTCCAGGCACCAGCATGCCAAGCATGTGCTTGGGGCGGCAAGCTGCAGGGGGCGCTCTGCCAGTCACCGTGAGGGCAGCAGGCAGGTTTCCTTTGGCGGCTTGCCTGCGAAGGGTCCGCTGATCCCGCGGCTTCAGCTGATCTCCCGCAGGCTTGCGGCTGAATCCGCGGGATCGGGAACCTCCTGCAGGCAAGCCACTGAAGGCAGCCTGCCTACCCTGCTTGGGGTGGCAAAATGCCTAGAGCAAAAATCTCACCCCTGGCACACTCTACCGGTGGGTGTCTTACAGCAATGCAGTTGTCCTACAATTGTATATTAGACAACATCTGAATCATTAATTGGTACAGAAGTTTGTAGCCGTCTTCATTAGAAGAATTCACTGAGCCTCCTTCACTAAACAATTTGTGTAGCTGTTGTCGGGGTGGGGTAATATTTTCAGCAATTAACATTTTCTCTTAGAGCTGAATCCTGTACCTTGCATTCAGCATGAAGGAACAGCCGGTGCAAATGGCCCGGGAAAGTGATGGTTTGCAGCGGTTGGTGGTGGGCCATGGACTCCTCGCTCCAGGCTGCACTGCAGACCCCTGGCTGCACTAACTTCAGCAGCTGTTGTGCTCTCTGTCCCACCAAGAGTGGGTGTGCAAAGATAACGGACCACATTCATCCCTCGTGTAGCCCTCCTGAAATCAGTGGAGTTGTACCAAGAGATGACTTTTGACCCTGTGGTCCCTGGTGCTGTGGTCCGTGCAGCTTTAAACCTTAGATTCAGTTAGGAGATTAGTAAAGCAAATAACAGCTTTCTTTGTGATATGGTTATGCTGGGCTCTTTGTTCTGGTGCTCCATGATGCAAGCTCCACAAATTAAAAATGTGCCACCACGCAGTGGGAAGTTGGGATGGGAGTTAGGCACTTTGGAAGTGGCTATGCCAGGATTTCCAAAGCATTATCCGTCCTTCTCACACTGAAGAAGGCGGTAATTGTTTAAATGAGTTTCCTGTCAGCTCCAGCATAGCCCAGGAGCTAACAGACTGTGCTGTGGAGTGTCACAGCTCAGAAAGAGGCAGAGTGGTGGGTTTGTTAACTGTGGTCCTGATTGTGACATGCTGACTCTATCTTCCAACAGCCAGAGTTTAATCTCAGCTGACAACTTTCCACCCATTGCAGCTAGTAATTATAAACATCACTTTTCTGCAAACAGTTATAAAAAGTATGTTATAGAATAGGGATGAAAGACACAGAGGAGCACTCCAGAGACAGCCACATGGAACAAGAAGTCTCATTACAGTAGTACTCCTATTTCATTAAAAAATATATATATTCTTAGATGCTGGAATAGTGGGATAAATAAAGCTTAAAGCAGTGACCTGACACAATTTGGAGTTTGGATCTTGCTCCAGAATGGATACTGGGGCAGCCAGACACCTGTCCAATGGTCCATGGTAACTGGTTCTAGCGTAGCGCAGACAGCAGTCGATTTCAGTTATGCTCTCTCAAGGCATCAGAACCAAGCCTGGATCAAGCAGCGCGCTTTCCAGATGACAAAGCAGTGAAAACATTGAAAACCTCCAGGCTGTAGTCAGGTATTTTTGCCTACAGAGCACAACATAGGCCAAGGATGTGCCACAACATCAAGGGGAGACTGTGCTTGTAAACCAAACTTAGTTATGATTTGCAGCACAAAATGTGTATATATATTTTGTGGTGCCATTGTCACTTGACATTTTAGAGAAGTGTTATTTCAAGCCACGAAGCATCAGTGTTATGAAAGGGACAGAGTTGCCAAGTGACTCTGCCATGAATTGGGGCTATGGCTGTACAGCTTAGGAAACCTGATTGGAATTGGGAAATTGTATTATGATACACTGCTGTATCATCTGTACTCACATGTTTGTGGATCCACCCTTGCTGACAGGTCCTGTGGCAGATACACACCAGACAGACATAGCAGAAGGTGTTTAGAACTTAGGACCTTATTCAGATACAAATAACTGGGAACACTGGATGAGCCTCATCCTTAGAAAAACAAGTTAGCTGACTCCTCTGAAGGGAGGGGGAAAGTAAGAGCAGTGGAAACTTACCAGGTGCAGAACAAAGAGGAGAAGTCAGAGGAAGAGGGGAACCTTGGGACTGAAAAGAGCAAGGTGGGTGAGGGGCTTCAGGAGAGAGAAGCCACTCAACATACAGCAGCCTCATGGGGCGAGGGAAGCCTCATCCACATTCCTGAACCCAGATGGCCCGGAGGACTCTGGACAACCCAAAGGATTGGACCCCCGCTCAGAGAATGCCCTGGCATGGTGAGGAAACTGAGGCAGGGGCATGCGTGCAGTGTTCATTGTTCTGTGAGATCTGTACTTGCCTGCACAAAGTACAAGAGCCCTTCCTCTTTAGACTCTGAGCAAAGAGTCTCTCTGCACATTAACCACTCCACAACTGCTGCGGGTCCCCGGGAGAGCTGGACTGTCACCAGAAATATGGCACCCATGAGTGGAGTTCTGGGAGAGGTTGTGCTGACATAACTTGGCTACCTTGGGGGTCAGCGCTAGTCCGGGGGCCTAGACAGGTGGGCAGAGGAACTCCATTTCCAGCCGGAGAGTCAGTGCCCAGGAAATAGGCAGAGGGGCCCAGGGAGGGCTCAGAACTGCAGCCAGCTGAGGCTCTTGAAGCTTAGGACACCCCTGAGGGAACCAGAGCCCAGGCGCTTGGATTCCCCTCGCAACCTTCCCAGTGGATACGCCATATGCAGTGGGTCTAGGGGAGTAAAAATGATGATCATTTTAGGAGGTCCAGGCAGCCCAGGAGGAAGGCAAACTTCTTTCTGGTAACTGGCTTTGGCATTGCACAGGTGTCAGCCTGCCCTGCAGTTACTTATTATTCAATTGGGGTGAAAGTCACTCCTGTGCAGGGGGCCAGAACAAGGCCTAAGGAACACTTAAGGCCTCGATGAGGCCTGTTTTCAGCATGGGCCCCCTACATACTAGTGAATTTCATCCTGCAGATTTTTGTCCTTAACGTTGGCCTTAAAGGAATGTTACAGGCTGATTACATTGCGATGACCTTTCCCCTCTGGGGGAACCAGAAAGAACATCTCACTCTTATTTTGGACTAAGTGTCCACATGGGGGCTATACCATTAAAATTAAAGTAGTTTAAATTCACACCGTAGCTTACATCAGTATAAATCCCCCATGCAGAGCAGTTCACAGGAGGAAATTTACACCTTAGGTCTTACGTAAGACATAAGTGGTGCAGAGACCTCCTGGTTTTCAGCACCAGGGTGAATTTGATGCCAAATTTACATCTCAGTTCAGGGAGAGAATAGATGTTGTGGGCAAATTGCCTTTATCAAGCTGTTAGAGTAAAAGCTGTCTGACAAAATCCTCAATTCCTTGTTCTGTTGCTCCACACCAGGAGTAGAGCAAATATTTTTAAAAGGCATAAACTATATCAACGTCCCCATCTTAAAAGATTGTACCTGAGTATTTTGACAAAGGTATAATTGGTATTACTGTCCTATGGACATGGACTTCATGTGAAACACACTCAAACTGGTGACTCACCTTCCTTAGGGATTCTTTAGAGTGCTTAACACAGAGGCAGTGTTCAATCCATTCCATCTATTCATGACAAGGTCTCATGTGGTAGCTACTCTGCCACCTCAGTAAAAGAGCTATAGAATTTTTCAAACAATGAATAAGCAACTTCCAAATGAATGTCTCTGGGGTTTTGTATGTGTTTTTTATTAATTTGCGCTGAGGCTGACAGTATGCTAACGTTTAAAAAACAACACAAATATTCATCTACCCTCCCCAAAGGACAAAAAAAAATTCAAATTCCTGTTTAACGGTAAGAGGCTTATCCTCTGCCATTGTCCGGGTCAGACCTCAGTAATGCCTCTCCTACTTTATCCCACATTGCAGACAGCAAAGAAAATGTATAATGGAAAATAGGGCTGTATTTCACTGGTAAATACCTTAGCTTTTTAAAATTCAAATGACTTAATTATTTGCAAAATGTAATTAGTGCAACTAAGCCACTTTTCAGTTAGAATGTGTAAAAAGGTGTTAGGAATATCTTAGCGCCTGCATGCTGGTGCTGGAAAGTGATAATCTTCAGTCACTCTGTTTCTCTGGGAATCTTGTGTCTTTTATGCTATGGTTTAGTCAGTCGAGATTTTCAATAGCTGATAAATTAAGAGGTCCTAAAATTAGGGGTTAAGGCTAGAAAGCCTGAAATAAACTGGTATTGACCATCCCCCGGATCAACAACTGGAAGAGAGTTTACGTGGGTCTGGGGTCTGGCAAACAGGCCTATTGTTCTTAACACAATTCTGTCATTTGGGGGCCAGAATCCCACTCTGCCCTATTACTTAGGTCTTACCAAATTCACGGGCCATTTTGATCAATTTCATAGTCATAGAGTTTAAAAAAATCATAAATTTCATTATTTCAGCTATTTGAATCTGAAATGTCACTGGGTTATAATTGTAGGGGTCCTGACCTGTAAAGGAGTTGTGTGTGTTGGGGGGGGTCACAAGGTTATTGCAGGGGGTTGTGGTACTGCTACTTTTACTTCTGTGGCAGCGCTGCCTTCAGGGCTGAGCAGCTGGAGAGCGGCGGCTGCTGGCCGGGATCCCAGCTCTGAAGGCAGAGCTGCCCCCAGCAGCAGCACAGAAGTAAGGATGGCACGGCATGGTATGACGTCTGCACTACTTCCTGCAGAGCTGGGCCCTCAGTTAGCAGCCGTCACTCTCCGTCCGCCCAGTTCTGCAGGCCGCAGCACAGACGTAAGGGTGATAACACCATACCATGCCACCCTTATGTCTGTGCTGCTGCTGATGGGGCGCCACTTTCAGAGCTGGGCATCCAGCCACCAGCTGCCGCTCTCCGGTCCTCCCGCTCTGATGGCAGTGCAGAAGTAAGGGTGGCAATACTACAACCCCCTCCAAAATGACCTTGGGAGCTCCCTGCAACTCCCTTTTGGGCCAGGCCCCCCAGTTTGAGAAACGCTGGTCTCTCCTGTGAATCTTCCTAGTATAGATAAAAGCACACAAAAGACCGGATTTCAGAGGGGGTGACCAGATGTCATGGTCTGTGATGCGTTTTTCATGGCCATGAATTTGATAGGGCCCTACCTATTACCACTAAGTGCAGCTGAGGTTTGAGGGAGGGATCCTTGTGGCCACCAGATCGCGGGGCCAATTCTTCATCATCCTAGTCCCCGGAATAGACAGAGCAGCCTCAGGACCAACAGCTATCTGATGTCTGGCAATGCACCAACAGCCTGACCGCATCTGGCTTTTTCTAACTATGCCTCTGTCATAAACAGATAGCTAAGGGTTAACGTCTCTTTCACCTGGAAAGAAGTAATCTGAACCACCTGACCAGAGGACCAATCAGGAAACAAGACTTTTACAAATCTGGGTGGAGGGAACTTTGTGTGTGAGTCCTTTGTTCTTGGTCTTCTTCTGTACTCTCTCGGCTATGAGGGGATTTCTATTTCCTGCTTTCTAATCTTCTGTTTCCAAGTTGTGAGTACAATATAGTAAGACAGTAAGGTTTCCATTGTTTTTCTTTTTGTATTTACATGTCTATAGGTGCTGGAGTGCTTTGAATTGTATTCTTTTTAAATAAGGCTGTTTATTCATATTTATTTTAAGCAAATGACCCTGTATGTGTCACCTTAATACAGAGAGACCATTTTTATGTATTTTTCTTTCTTTTTATATAAAGCTTTCTTTTTAAGACCTGTTGGAGTTTTCTTTAGTGGGGAACTCCAGGGAATTGAGTCTGTACTCACCAGGGAATTGGTGGGAGGAAGAAGTCAGGGGGAAATCTGTGTGTGTTAGATTTACTAGCCTGACTTTGCATTCCCGCTGGGTGAGGGGGGAAGAGAGATTAGCTCTTGGTAATTTTGTTCTCCAGGACTGGGAACGGGGAGGGTGGAGTCCCTCTGTTTAGATTCACGGAGCTTGCTTCTGTGTCTCTCTCCAGGCACACCTGGAGGGGGGAAGGGAAAAGATTTATTTCCCTTTGTTGTGAGACTCAAGGGAGTTGAGTCTTGGGGTCCCCAGGGAAGGTTTGGGGGGACCAGAGTGCCCCAAAACACTCTAATTTTTTGGGTGGTGGCAGCTTTACCAGGTCCAAGCTGGTAACTAAGCTTGGAGGTTTTCATGCTAACCCCCATATTTTGGACGCTAAGGTCCAAATCTGGGACTAGGTTTATGACAGCCTCTTATGCTGAGTCTGGCAGGGAAATGATCTACAAATCCCCAGTGGCTGCACACTACCAAAGGATTGCCCTACAGATTGAGAATCCTCCACTCAGAGCTTCTGGCTTTAGGGCATCCATGATCTGCTAGAGAAATGCACAGTTGCCCTGAAGGACCAGATTAGTAGTTTTTGAGTCATTAGAGCCAATGAGCAAAGCAAGTTCATCCATCATATGATAAAAGAAATCAGAGTGAGGTCTCTATTGCAAGGTGCTGGAGGTGGGCAAGTTAGCAAAACACCAGGAAAAATATGATCATGATGTCCTGTACTGTGTCCACTGGTCAGACTGTTGCGATACATGATGTCAGGGTAGTTAAACACTGGAATAGATTGCCTAGGGAAGTTGTGGAATCTCCATCTCTGGAGATATTTAAGAGTAGGTTAGATAAATGTCTATTAGGGATGGTTTAGACAGTATTTGGTCCTGCCATGAGGGCAGGGGACTGGACTCGATGACCTCTCGAGGTCCCTTCCAGTCCTAGAGTCTATGAGTCTATGAGTAATGTGTGTGTATGTGTCTCTCTCTCTCTCTCTTTTCGCTATCTCTTAGATACATTTTGAAACCATAAAGGGCTTAAGATGCAAATACTGAGACAATCTTACCTATTGTGGTACAATTACATTAAATTGTTTGGTTCATCATTGCAAAAATACAAAGCATGGCTGTTGCTGGGAGGTGGGGGTGGGTGTCCATCTCTGAACAAGAAAATTCATTTATAATGTCTTTAGGAGCCAAGCTGACAACATATATGTATTATTTTTTAAATCTGGGATAATTATATTAATGAAAATATATCTCAATTTTTACATCTTCCAAACATAGATTTCTTATCTGATTCCATAAAAACATAAGAACATAAGTGATCTCTCTCCTGCCATCCATCTCCATCCTCTGACAAACAGAGGCTAGGGACACCGTTCCTTACCCATCCTGGCTAATAGCCATTAATGGACTTAACCACCATGAATTTATCCAGTTCTCTTTAAAACGCTGTTATAGTCCTTTATTCCAAAATGTAATTAGTGCAACTAAGAGACTTTTCAGCTAGAACATGTAAAAGGGTGTTGGGAATATCTTAGCACCTGCCCGCTGGTGTGGTAGAATGATAATACTCAGCCATTCACCCTCTCTGTAGGAATCTTGTATCTTTTATGCCCTGGCTATACATAGCTTCACTGAAGTAAATGACAAAATCCAATTGACCTGACTGAAGCTGGAATTTAACTCCTAGTGAACAGCAGAGAAAATGTGAATTAAATAAAATTGTACAATTTCTCACCAAAATATATATGACATGAAATGAGATTATTATAAGAGAAAGAAATACATGTTTTAGTTCTATTTTTTACTAATTAAACCATATTTATCTTTACATACTCTTTCTGAGAGTACGACAGCTGTATGTATAAAGCATATAATTCATTTAGGTGAAATATTCTGTACGTGTAGACTTTGACTTTTAAAGGGCAGCTGTGTCAAGTACTGGGTGTGCATGACTGTATACTGGGGGAAACGCCTCCCTTACTCCTACAAATAGTGCGGTATGGGCGGTGCAAAGGCCCCGGCCCGGTCCCCTGCACAAGGAGGAATTTCACCCAGGGTCTCCTAGTGAACGTATTTGCTCGTGCACAGCTCACTGAAGAGGGAAGAGAAGGACCAAGCTGGAATGCTGCACAATTAGTGTTGTCGGGGGTGTGTGTGAATAGTAAATATTTTATATTATATAAACTAGATACAGATCCAGTTCCACATAGTCTACAAATCGTATAAATCAGTGTCATATTTTTGTCGTGTTCCTTTCCTGAGGTCCTGCCTTTGAATGGTCTCAGGAGACAATGAATAAAACCAGCACTTTGGGATCCAGCCGGCAAAGTCCAAGAAAGGAGAAAAATCCATAATGAGGAGGGGCTTTGCTGGAGTGACGGATGCTTTGCTGCACGCATTTTATTCCATCTTTAGAATCCATAAGTGCTTTCTCAGTGAAGGAACAGCAGTAAAACAATAAGCTCCTTTTCTATTTATTGATGATGGTCCAGGATTCAACAGCCAGCACACGAGAAGCTGTTCTGCATACAGCATAAATGGCTGATTACATCCAGAAAATGTTCCTTTGTGCAAAACGGTTAGAGTTTGCTGTGCTCCTGTTTTGTCCAATGAATATTGCCAGGGCAGTGACTTGTGCATGCACACATTAGCAGGATAGAAAGAACGGCATTTAAAAGAGAACACACCCTCATTAAGAAGAATTCAGAAATGATACGTTTTCTATCCCAGGCCTGTAGCCCTTATGTGGGTAACACACCCAGGCAGTCGACAGACGGATGTTGGGAAAACCAGAAACAAAAAGGGCAAGGTTTCAAGAGATGCCTTCTCTTAATCCTGTCTTGGAAATCGAGCAGAGTGGAGCTATGACGACAATGGCCCAGGGCAAATGGGGATCTCAGCATTTAACTAGGACACCTATATTAGCACCCTGGTGTGCTCTTAATTGTGCTGTCTCACCTGCTCTCGTGGGCCGGTGGGGAGGAGGTGACATAAAAATTCCCCGTTTCTTTATGGGGATGTCTTCAGCTGCTCCATAAATGGGGTCCAATGGCGGTCTTTGACTGTTGTGGTTTAGTCTCTCTGAACAAAGACAATTCACATGTCCACACCAGCCTGCGGAGAGCGACAGCTACCTGGCACACAACCAAACCTGGAACTTCTTTGGCCTGTTTTAGTGCCATGGGGATGGGGGACAGGGATTCATTATTGTCTAGAATGCTGAGCATTGACCCAGTTCTGCCCCCTTTCAAGGCAATGGCAAAATCCCCAACAACTCCAGAACCTAACCAGTCCTGAGAATCTTTAGACAGCCCCCTCTGTGTCCAGCTTAGCCCCAGACTTTCTCCTTTGGCCTTTTTCTGGCACATACAAGGCAGAAAAAGCTACCCTCACAGCCCCTGCATAAGGGCGGCCCTTCCCTGGCAGCAAGGGCATGCCAGGACAAGATGAACCGGGGCTGCAGTGTATTGCATAGGGGACCATTACAAACGGGAATGAGTTAGAGTAGCCCAGGAGTTGCTTGAAGTTGTGCAAAGACCAAACTGACCTTTGGCTGCCCCCAGGACTGCCAGACCCCCTGCCCTACTCCTCACTGGAATGCAAGCACTGCTCAAGTGTCCTTGTGGGTCAGTCACCTTGACACAGTCATCTCTCACAAAGGGATGGAGACGTTCAGGTGGTGAAGGGATCACTCAGTAAACTCCAAGTGAGAAGACAAGAGAACAGCTAATAATACCACCTGACAAGGGATTGATATGTAATGGGAGCCACAGCTTCAGAAAACAGACTCCATAATAAAGAGGAAATTGCTGCGGATTCTAATATAACCAACAATAAACTATAGGGAGACAAAAGAGCATAGACAGTAATAATCTCAGAAGAACATAAGAAAAGAGACATTGTCAGACTTTCTGTCAGCACAGTTATGGCTCTTTATAACCAGCTCATCAAATCGGATATCGACACTGGGGACTCTTTGGCGAAAGCACTACCTCTGCTTGGCAGTGGAGGGATTTGATAAACGTCCACTCAAATACATGCGTCCCATCTGCACCCTACTCCTTTGTAGAGGAATGTGTTGATATATGTGCATCCATTGCATAGGCAATACCTCCTTCAAGGGAACATCGCACAGATGCATGTGCCTGACAATAGCATTCGCTCGAGTTCCCTGAGTCTGGCTCCTGGCTGTGAAGTAGCTGGATTGCAGTGTTTGTCAAGAGTGGAGAGACCTGACCAATTCGGGTTAATCTCATGGGGGACTGGTGGTCATTGAAAAGCTGGACAGTCTCTGGTTGCCTGAGCGGGAAGCAGTCTCACCCCAGAGCAGACTCTCACACCATCCTCTGAACCACTTGAGACTAGAGCCAGGGGACACCTGCCCTTTGTGAATTCAAGGCAGAAAGAAGGATACAAGCAGCCTGATCCTTCTTTGGCCCCCCCGAGGCACAAATCACCTGCGGAGGGTTGGGGGCAACAGGAAGAATTAGGGCTTGTAGCACTGGCCCCAAGAGCTGCCTAAATGTGGTGGTGGTGGTGGTGGTGTTGTGTGTGTGTGTTCATGCTCCCTCAATGAGCTCGGTTGCTCAGGTATCCATTATGCCCATTTGGGCCTGTGGCTAAATCCCAGAGTCTTATCTTAATGTAGAACTTAAATTCAGACTAGCTGGCATAGAATTATAGAATATTCGGGTTGGAAGGGACCTCAGGAGGTATCTAGTCCAACCCCCTGCTCAGAGCAGGACCAATTCCCAACTAAATCATCCCAGCCAGGGCTTTGTCAAGCCTGACCTTAAAAACCTCTAAGGAAGGAGATTCCACCACCTCGCTAGGTAACCCATTCCAGTGCTTCACCACCCTCCTAGTGAAGTATCAGAGGGGTACCATGTTAGTCTGGATCTGTAAAAGCAGCAAAGAGTCCTGTGGCACCTTATAGACTAACAGACGTTTTGGAGCATGAGCTTTCGTGGGTGAATACCCACTTCGTCGGTGCATTCGACTAAGTGGATATTCACCCACGAAAGCTCATGCTCCAAAACGTCTGTTGGTCTATAAGGTGTCACAGGATTCTTTCCTTCTAGTGAAATAGTTTTTCCTAATATCCAACCTAGACCTCTCTCACTGCAACTTGAGACCATTGTTCTTTGTTCTGTCATCTGCTACCACTGAGAACAGCCGAGCTTCATCCTCTTTGTAACAGTTGAAGGCTGCTATCAAATCCCCCTCATTCTTCTCTTCTCTAGACTAAAGAATCCCAGTTCCCGCAGCCTCTCCTCATTAGTATTTTGCCCCAGTCCCCTAATCATTTTCGTTGCCCTCCACTGTACTCTCTCCAATTTGTCCACATCCCTTCTGTAGCAGGAGGCCCAAAACTGGACACAGTAGTCCAGGTGTGACCTCACCAGTGCCGAATAGAGGGGAATGATCACTTCCCTCAATCTGCTGGCAATGATCCTACTAATACAGCCCAATATGCCATTGGCCTTCTTGGCAACAAGGGCACACTGCTGACTCATATCCAGATTCTCATCCATTGTAATCCCAAGGTCCTTTTATGCAGAACTGCTGCTTAACCAACCAGTCCCTAGCCTGTAGCAGTGCATGGGATTCTTTCTTCCTAAGCGCAGGACTCTGCACTTGTCCTTGTGGAACCTCATCAGATTGCTTTTGGCCCAGTCCTCCAATTTGGCATCTTACAGGGGCCTTCTGCTCCGGGTTAATTTTCACTCTCCAGGAACCGACCTATTTTAAATGTCGAGCCTCAATTACTTTGTGTCAGGTCAAGCATAGGCGCAGACCCCACCTTAGCTATGCACATGTGAGGGGAGAGGTGCGTGCAGGCAGGGTGAAGAGACAAGCTGTTTCTTTTGACTTTTTTCCCTCAATTAAATAAATAAACACATAAAAACACCTTGGCCATTTTGGCTCAATAGTTTCTTTGCCTTTCTGTGACACTGGGGGACTGCTGTGTTCACACCCTGCACTTGACTGCAATGAGATTTGTACAGAATGTACCTACCGAGGCAGCATTTAAAAGCTAATGAAACACTGATTAATAACATCACTGTGGAATGCAGGCGCCAATGCTCTGTGTGGAATTCTGGATACTCACCGCTAGCAGGCTTTATAGGCTGAGACTAAACAGTGTTTAAAGCAGGCTTGTCCAGGAAGTATGGAAACAGGTTTTCTCAAGACAAAGGCAAGAAATTTCTTAATTTAAATAGGCTATTCATTGTATGGGAGGTTGCAGGAGGAGAACATTTACCTTGTGAACCTGCAGCAGGAAACTTTGCATTGGAACACACCAGGGGACACCTTAAAGAAGATGGATTAGCTCCCCCGTTCCCTCCAGAGGAGAAAGGAGACTGAACCTTAGGCAGACTTTGAGAGATAAGCACACAGAGAAGGACACTAGATTGTCCTTCACCTGAGGAGACAAGGTAAACCAGCACCTTAGACTCTGTAGGGACCAGCTAAGAGTCAATCAGCCATTGCTTCAAAAGGAAGTTTGGAGAAAACTACCATGAACAAAGACTGTAGTTTGCCAAGTTAGGTCTTAGCCATTAGAACGTGTATTGTTACTTGTGTGTGTTTGTAACCGTTTCTGCCTTTATTCCTTCTACTTGCTATCACTTAACCTATGTTGTTTTGTTATTAAACTTGTATTATTTCTATTGCAAACCAATCCAGGGCTGTATTTGAAGGGAGAGGTGTGTTTACCCCAGTTACACTGAACAGCTGCAATGTGGTGACTCTTTAAAAGAGCAGCAAATTTAATATCAGTGGTAGAGACTGTGCATTACAGAGAAACATCCCTGGGGAGTTGGGGCCTGGTTTTCACTGCTTGTTATCTGCTTGGACAACCTGGAGGAGTTCACTGGTGAGTGTGACAGGCTGGTGTGACAGGGACCTGCCCAATTTAATCTCCAGCAAAGCTTGTTCTGGCTGAGACAGAAGGTGACACAGTGGCTCGCAGTTCTGGGTGTTCGCAGCAGCGTCTTACAATGTCCCCTTCACTTCTGATAATAAGGAACAGTGCCAAAAACCTGATCCAAAGCCCAGTGAAACGAATGCAGCCTCCCTTCGACTTCAGCATTGGATCAGGGTCTAGAAAAAAGGCTTCACTCTCCCCATAGATACTCCTTTCTTCCAGCCTGCCACTGCGAGCCATTACCCTGCACCAGCGCCAACCGAGTACAACTGAAGTGTAACCCATTTTCAGTCTGAATTATCAGGCAACATGCTAACCACAGCACGTTTGTTTTTGTGTTCTGCCATTTCCAAGTTTTCTGTTACTGTTTCTCCCTCCTCACTGAGCAGTGGGCCTACCCTGTCCTTGATCTTCCTCTTGCTTCTAATGTATTGATAAAAAGTCTTCTTGTTTCCCTTTATTCCCATAGCTAGTTTGAGCTCATTTTGTGCCTTTGCCTTTCTAATCTTGCCCCTGCATTCCTGTGTTGTTTGCCTATATTCATCCTTTGTAATCTGACCTAGTTTCCATTTTTTATATGACTCCTTTTTATTTTGTAGGTCATGCAAGATCTCGTGGTTAAGCCAAGGTGGTCTTTTGCCACATTTTCTATCTTTCCTACCCATCGGAATAGCTTGCTTTTGGGCCCTTAATAGTTTCCCTTTGAAAAACTGCCAGCTCTCCTCAGTTGTTTTTCCCCTCAGTCTTGATTCCCATGAGACCTTACCTATCAGCTCTCTGCGCTTACCAAAATCCGCCTTCGTGAAATCCATTGTCTCTATTTTGCTGTACTCTCTTCTACCCTTCCTTAGAATTGCAAACTCTATGATTTCATGATCACTTTCACCCAAGCCTCCCTCTACTTTCAAATTCTCAACGAGTTCCTCCCTATTTGTTAAAATCAAGTCTAGAACAGCTTCCCCCCCAGTAGCTTTCTCAACCTTCTGAAATTAAAAAGTTGTCTGCAATGCAGTCCAGGAACTTATTGGATAGTCTGTGCCCCACAATATTATTTTCCCAACATATATCTGGATAGTTGAAGTCCCCCATCATCACCAAATCTTGGGCTTTGGATGATTTTGTTAGTTGTTTAAAAAAAGCCTCATCCACCTCTTCCACCTGATTAGGTGGCCTGTAGTAGACTCCTAGCACGACATCACCCTTGTTTTTTACCTTCTTTATCCTAACCCACAGACTCTCAACACTCCTGTCTCCTATGTCCATCTCCACCTCAGTCCAAGTGTGTACATTTTTAATATATAAGGCAACACCTCCTCCCTTTTTCCTCATCTATCCTTCCTGAGCAAGCTGTACCCATCCACACCAACATTGCAATCATGTGTATTATCCCACCAAGTTTCAGTGATGCCAACAATGTCATAGTTGTGCTTATTTATTAGCACTTCCAGTTCTTCCTGCTTATTACCCATACTACTCGCATTTGTATATAGGCATCTAAGATACTGGTTTAATCTTGCCTCCCAGTTTTGCCCTGACCCTCCTTTCTCTCTGCCATTATAGCCCATGCTCCCTCTTCTTTCTGACCCATCTCCCAGGTCTTCATGTTCCCCACTTACCTGTGGGCTTTGCTCACCTGTCCCCATCGAACCTAGTTTAAAGCCCTCCTCACTAGGTTAGCCAGTCTGTGTGCAAATAGGGTCTTTCCCCTCCTCGAAAGGTGAACACCATCTCTGCCTAGCAGTCCTTCCTCGAATAGCATCCTGTGGTCGAGGAAGCCAAAGCCCTCTTGGCGACACCATCTTCACAGCCAGGCATTCACCTCCATGATGCATCTGTCTCTGCCCGGGCTCCCACCTTTGACAGGAAGAATCGAAGAGAATACCACCTGCGCTCCAAACTCCTTAGCCTGTACTCCCAGAGCCCTGTAGTCACTCTAGATCCGCTCAGCGTCACACCTCGCAGTATCATTTGCGCCCACATGGATGAGTAGCATGGGGTAGTAGTCAGAAGGCCGGATAATCCTTGACAATGCCTCTGTAACATCTCAGATACGGGCCCCTGGCAGGCAGCATACCTCCCGGGATGAACGGTCAGGGCGACAGATGGGTGTCTCCGTCCCCCTCAGCAGAGAGTCTCCAACCACCACTACCCTACGTTTCTTATTATCAGTGGTGGCAGCAGACCTCCCAGCCTTAGGGGTACGAGGCTTCACCCCCTTAACTGTTGAGGGTGATTCCTTCTCTCCTGTATCAAGAAGAGCATAACGGAGGAGAAGGATAATAAAAGGAGAAGTTCCAGGAGGGGCCTCTGTGTGCTGGTCATGGGGACAGGATCCTGGTGTGCGGAGTGAGCTAGCACCATGTCCTGGGCATACATGCGCTAGTGTACCTCTAGCTCCTACCGTGCATTAATACCATATTTTGCTGGTGCCTTCACACCAAACTGAGCCTGTGGTCTCTCTAATGACTAACACTGACTTCTGCTAAATTAACAGGCTGCCCTGTCTGCTAGCGCAGCTTACATCAGACCTCCAAGAACAGCAACACTAACAGCATTAGCAAGACTGCAGCACGAAAACATCACCCCCCCAGATAGTGCAGGGACAGGGCTAGAACCAGCTGCCCTGACTGCCAGCCCAGATCCCTGACCTATGCAGCTATGTTGCCCCTGCAATAAAATAAAACAGTGGTTTTATGAGAGAACAGAGCTTTTAGACCAGCTAGCAAGGGGCGAGCATTTTAAAGTATGCCATCAAGTACTAAAAATATCTGTTCTGCTAATTAGCATTACAGAAGCAGAATCACAGAAGTGTCAGCAATAGTTTTTATATAGATCATTTGCAATTTTTTTTTAAAAAGTTTGGTGTTACATTTGTCATAAAGAATAAATCTATATTCCTAAACAATGCTTAATCAGAACATTTATAACGCTTAATGAGCTGTGACTTATAATAAAAGTCATTTTTTAAACATGATGATGACACCTTGAGTTGATAAAAAAAATTGCTTGTCTTCTCCAGTGACTAATTCAGCTTCTGTTCAGATTATTTATGGAAAAATGAGATAAGATACCTGTTAGGATTAAAAAAGGAGGTTGGAGGAGGTTACTAGTGGAGTTACTCAGGATCAGTCTTGGGACGAACCTTATTTAACATTTTCATTAACACCCTTGTCACAAAAATTGGGAGTGTGCTAATAACATCTGTAGATGACACAAAGTTGGAAGGTATTGTCAATATAGAGGAGGACTGAAATACCATACAAGATCTGGATGACCTTGAACATTGGAGTAATAGAAATGGGATGAAATGTAATAGTGCAAAGTCATGCATTTAGAGACTAACAACAAGAATTTTTGCTATAAGCTGTGGACTTATCAGTTGGAAATGACAGAGAAGGAAAACAACTGAGTGTATTGTTCAGTCACAGTATGGCTATGATGAGTTGCCAATGTGATGCAGCTGTGAAAAAGGCTAATCATAGAATATCAGGGTTGGAAAGGACCTTAGGAGTTCATCTAGTCCAATCCCTGCTCAAAGGAGAACCAACACTAACTAAACTAATGCGGTCGTACGATGCATCAGGCAATGTATTTCCAGCAGTAACAGGGAAGTGTTAGTATCATTATGCAAGTGAGACGTTATCTGGAATATTGTGTGGAATTCTAGTCTCCCATGTTAAAGAAAGATGAATTCAAACCAGAAGAGGTGCAGAGAGGGGTCCTAGGTTGATCAAAGGATGGAGAACCTACCCTAAATGAGGAGACTCAAGGAGCGTGGCTTGTTTAGCCTAACTAAATGAAGGCTGAGGGGAACTATGATGTCTCTCCATAAATGCATCAGAGGAAAAACAGCAGGAAGGGAGAATAGTTATTTAAGTTAAGGTCTGATGCTGGTACAGGAGCAAATGGATATAAATTGGCCATCAGTAAATTTAGGCTTGAAATTAAATGAAGGTTTCTAACCATCAGAGGAGTGAAGTTTTGGGGAGCAGTGGGGGCAAAAAAACCCTAAGATGGGATTGCCTGCAATGAGATATGGCCCATCTGCAACTATTATGAAATGAATAGAGGTGTCAGAAAGATCTTAGTAAGTGGAGAAAAAAGTTTAACCTAGTCTGCAGGGGGGCTTTATGGATGCCAATGAAATGTGAACTGGCTTGTAGAGAGCAGTATTTAGAACACAGTTGTGCTGTGGTAAAGTGTCACATTGTGAGGGTCATGAAAAAGCTGCTTGAAGCAAAACCAAACCAAATCATACAACAATAACCTCTGTACATAGGGGAAAGATTGAGGGAAAGAGAGAGTGAGAGTTCTTGGCAAGACCTGTTGAACTTAGAGGAGAATATTGACACAACAACTAATGGGTCACTTTTCCTAGTTTCAACCACTTGTCTGAAGTCCTCAGCAAACAGCAATGCAAGAATTCCAGGCAGTTTAATATTTACTTTATATTAGTTCCTTCGATCAGTTTCCCCTTGTCCATTACAGCTATTCCCCTATTCCATTTTGTTTCCCCAGACTCCATTTTGTTTTCTGTTCTCCTGTGGCCGCCCTTCCCTGGCTGTTAAGTTGTTTACCAGGGCCACTGCCCTTCTCAAAGGGAGGGCCCCTTAAGTTGTTTAACAAGAGCCATTGCCCTTCTCAAAGGGATGGCCACTTGTGCTGCATGCTAAGTGGGACCACTGCCCTTTTCAAAGGGTTAGTCCTGTTATCACCTCGTTGAACCTGGGCTTGGTGTAGGGTAGGCAATGTCCAGAGCTGCAAGGCCTATTGTGGTTTTAAGATCCTGGGCATGAGTCATAGTCTCATGTGCTCTTGAGTCACCTATTGCACAGGACTATGTCCAGGCATGTCTCTCGGCTTACCTTCAGTTTTTCCCCTGTGCCTCCTCCCCTGTGACAGAGGGAGCCTATCAGGATTACTGGTGGGAAACTGCCCAAGTTTGCCTTTAAAACCAGACATTTTTGAAACACACCTGAGAAAGGTTCCTGCATTGCTGCCTGGTCTGATCAGCCAGGGGTTCTGGGGGGTCCTTTCTCCACTCTCGTTTTATTTTTGAGCGTACCCCTGTTTTTGAAAACCCCCCCCCACGAAGAACGAATTGCTACCTGAGAGATCTCCTGATTATTGAGACTGTACCGAACCCTCCTTGCCTCTTCTGATGTTGCTGCTGCTTCTGCCTTTGCTGCTGCCTTGGGGGCTGGTAAGAATCCCTCTGTAAAACTTTCTATACTTTTATTTTATTATTTTAGCTGCTGGCTCTGTTTCCCCAGCACACAGACTCAAGCTAAACCTTGGTCTGTGTCTTAAAACCTCTCTTAAACTACAGGGCTCTTTGCCACTGCTAAGCTCTGCTCCTGTGGGCTTTGCCTTGGGGCTCTCTGCTTTCAGCTGTATCCACCGCTGTAGCCACCATCCCTTGGCTTCCTTGGGAGCTGGGTCCTGGATACATACCACTCTGCCCTCTGTAACCTCCCCAGAGCATAAGGTGCACCATAGGTCTTGTTTTTTTTTAAATTTAATAAGTCATAGTTTGTTAAGATTGTAGAGCTTGTAAGTTTCTGTGATATTTGTTGTGTTGCCTAATTGTTGGTTAAGATAAGTTTAGAAAATCATTGCCTGGTTGTATTCTGTAGCTGCTTGTCATTTTATATAAGTTTGATTAAGTTAGGGGATAGATAAGGTTTTTACGATTTGAATTTGTCTTCCCACTGCCCCAATTCCCCCCCCCCCCCGAACTCCCCAGTCACTCATTGCAGTCTCTCTGCTGTTTAAACTTGCAGCCTGTCTGCTCTCTGTGTCTCCCTGAGTTTAAATCTCCCTCTGTAGCGCCTCTATCTTTGATTTCTGCTCCACCACGTGCTCCCCTTCCCCCATCCCCTAACCTCATTCCTCTACCACTGCCTTTCTCTCTCTCTCTCTCTCTCTCTTTTAATCCCTTCCCCCACGTGTTCACCCCGCTCCTACTGCTTCCAAACCTCAATTGTATTACTGAAGTCTAGCATAAAACCCCATTGGTTACCCTTTTTCTCTCTGACACACCTCACATTTATATTTACACCACTGTGACACATTTTTACCTAGAGTTGTTGGTTATTTAACACATTTTACCCATAACTGTTAGTTGGTTATATGCTGCTGTGACACACCCTTTACCTAGAAATTGTTAGCTACCTGTTACATTTATACTTCAGTGTTAGTTGGTTACCAACTGTATTGTACCCCACTGTATTGTACCCCACTATTGAAACCCCCTATACTATACTAAAAGAACTCCCTCCCCAATTGCCTACCTTAACAAACCCCATACCCCTCACTATTAAATTTTTCCTGTTTTTGCATTTTCTTAATAAAGTTTATTTTGCACCCCACCTGTGTGGTAATTGCTCCCCAAGATCCCATATACCTGCAGGCAGGGACACCCCTCACTCCCCTCATCCCCCCAAAACTGACTGAGTGAAAAGGAGGCTAGGGCTGTATAAATAATGTTTGTCGGTTTTGTCATTTTTGTTAGCTGGCTAATCTGAAAAGAAAATGAAAAAAAAATTCCGATTAACCCTCCAATGAAATTTTTCTGAAATGTTGGTGAATCACAAAATGGGAAAAAAATGTTGTTATGGGTCAGACAAAATGTTTGGTTCAATCTGAAAAGAAATGGTTTGTTTCAGTTTTGACCATTTTAAAAGCTTTTGTATCGTTTTTAATAAATGAAAGGAAATTTTAAAGTGAAAAGTCATTCTGCACCAAAAAATAAAAAATGTTTTGTTTTATAAATGTCAGAACAAAATGTTTCAGTTCTTTAGATTTTTTTTAAACTAAACAAATCAGCAAAACTGACACGAATACACAAAATGGTTCTGCCACCAAATCTGCATCCTAAGATGCTTTTTGGAACAGGATTCAGCCATCTGGCCCAGAATGCCTCTCCTTTTTTAATGTATTTCACCTCTGCATTCCTGATTTTTGATCATATGCTCCATTTCTCTGCCTTACCAGAAATAAATCTGTTGAAATCAGTTTTGCTCTTTGCTTCAGTCACGTTAACTGGAAACGCAGCCCACGTTCCTCTGTGTCAATCACTTCTCACTGAAAGAGCAGCAGAGAGTCCTGTGGCACCTTATAGATTAACAGACGTATTGGAGCATGAGCTTTCCTGGGTGAATACCCACTTCGTCGGATGCATGTCTTGAGTCTTCTCACTGAGTTTCCTATTTACTATTTACTTCCTGTTCCCCAGTTTTCACATTTTGGTCCTTATTGGATCACCTTGATCTGAAGTCAGGTTTCTTCATTGCTTAGGCTGAAATGCTTGCCTGGACAAGAACTGCCTCCCGCCCCCAAAAAGGAGTGGAAAGTCATGTGCTTTTACTTGGCCTCACACTCAGTTCTAGTTAAGAAGGGCTCAATGAGTGAATGTAGGTTTCTTTTCACAAACACTGATTACATTCGTGATCAGATATTACATTCAGATTTCTTAAAATCATTTCACTGCCAGAATGCACCACCAAGCTAAGTTAACTCTTTCATAGCCCCATTGCTTTGGAGGAGTGTCCTACGTGCCAACGCTTTACAATTTCCTATGCAAGCCTGGCACCCAGTTAATTCCCTCTTAGGTGCAGCCATGAAGCAGCCTGTGGTCCAGTTGGACTAGCTGGCATGCGGAAGCACTCGAGTATCATTTAATGTGCCAGTGACTGAAGTGAGGACTTTTCCCATTCCTCAGTGTTCCTGCTGCACAGCTGCTGAACTCAGGGGAAGGACCCCTATTGACACGCTGGGCTCTGGCTCTGACCCTAAGTTCCTGAAACCACAGGTGTCACAGCTTGGACCTGGCAGAGGAGTTGGGGAGCAGTTTTTTATTATTATTATTTTTATCGAAAGTTCATGCATGAGTTCTCAATGGTTCATATTGTGCAATTTCACAAGCCTCTGGCACAGTGGTGAGGTAAATTCAAATTGCAAGTAAGGTACATTTTTAACAGGGAGGGTAATTAACCACTGAAACAATTTACTCAGGGTCACGGTGGATTCTCCATCATTGATCATTTTAAAATCAAGATTGGACGCTTTGCTAAAAGTTGTGCTGTAGGAATTATTTGGGGGCAAGTCTCTGGCCTGTGTGGTGCAGCAGGTTAGACTAGATGGTACCTTCCGGCCTTGCAATCTATAACATGTGACATTTACAACCGTTGGGGGAAATGATGCTGGAAAAAGGCAAAGTGACAGCTTCACATAGACTCAGACTCATAGACTTTAAGGTCAGAAGGGACCATTATGATCATCTAGTCTGACCTCCTGCACAAAGCAGGCCACAGAATCCTACCCATCCACTTCTATAACAAACCCCTAACCTATGCTTGAGTTATTGAAGTCTTCAAATTGTGGTTTGAAGACCTCAAGCTGCAGAGAATCCACCAGCAAGTGACCCGTGCCCCACACTGCAGGGGAAGGCAAAAAACCTCCAGGGCCTCTGCCAATCTGCCCTGGAGGAAAATTCCTTCCTGACCCCAAATATGGCAATCAGCTAAACCCTGAGCATGTGGGCAAGACTCACCAGCCAGCACTCAGGAAAGAATTCCCCATCCCATCCAACATCCCATCACTGACCACTGGGCATACTTATTTGCTGGTAATCAAAGATCAATTGCCAAATTAATTGCCAAAATTAGACTATCCCATCATATCATCCCCTCCATAAACTTACCAAGCTCAGTCTTGAAGCCAGTTAGGCTTTTGCCCCCCACTACTCCCCTTGGAAGGCTGTTCCAGAACTTCACTCCTCTAATGGTTAGAAACCTTCGTCTAATTTCAAGTCTAAACTTCCTAATGTCCAGTTTATACCTATTTGTTCTTGTGTCTACATTGGTACTAAGCTTAAATAATTCCTCTCCCTCCGTAATATTAATCCCTCTGATATATTTATGAAGAGCAAGCATATCCCCCCTCAGCCTTCTTTTGGTTAGGCTAAACAAGCCAAGCTCTTTGAGTCTCCTTTCATAAGACAGGTTTTCCATTCCTCGGATCATCCTAGTAGCCTGTCTCTGAACCTGTTCCAGTTTGAATTCATCGTTCTTAAACATGGGAGACCAGAACTGCACATAGTATTCCAGGTGAGGTCTCACCAGTGCCTTATATAACGGTACTAACACCTCCTTATCTTTGCTGGAAATACCTCGCCTGATGCATCCTAAAACCGCATTAACTTTTTTAATGGCCATATCACATTGGCGGCTCATAGTCATCCTGTGATCAACCAATACTCCAAGGATCCTCCTCTGTTACTTCCAACTGATGTGTCCCCAATTTATAAATAAAATTCTTATTATTAATCCCTAAGTGCATGACCTTGCATTTTTCACTATTAAATTTCATCCTATTGCTATTACTCTAGTTTACAAGGCCATCCAGATCTTCCTGTATGATATCCCGGTCCTTCTCTGTGTCAGCAATACCTCCCAGCTTTGTGTCATTTGCAAACTTTATTAGCACATTCCTGCTTTTTGTGCCAAGGTCGGTAATAAAAAGGTTAAATAAGATTGGTCCCAAAACTGATCCTTCAGGAACTCCACTAGTAACCTCCTTCCAGCCTGACAGTTCACCCTTCAGTACGACCTGTTGGAGTCTCCCCTTTAACCAGTTCCTTATCCACCTTTCAATTTTCATATTGATCCCCATCTTTTCCATTTAACTAATAATTCCGCATGTGGAACCGTGTCAAATGCCTTACTGAAATCGAGGTAAATTAGATCTACTGCATTTCCTTTGTCTAAATAATCTGTTACCTTCTCAAAGAAGGAGATCAGGTTGGTTTGGCACGATCTACCGTTAGTAAAACCATGTTGTAATTTGTCCCAATTACCATTGACCTCAATGTCCTTAACTACTTTCTCCTTCAAAATTTTTTCCAAGACCTTACATACTACAGATGTCAAACTAACAGGCCTATACTTACTTGGATCACTTTTTTTCCCTTTCTTAAAGATAGGAACTATGTTAGCAATTCTCCAGTCGTATGGTACAACCCCTGAGTTTACCGATTCATTAAAAATTCTTGCTAATGGGCTTTCAATTTCATGCCCTAGTTCCTTTAATATTCTTGAGGGAAGATTATCTGGGCCCTCTGATTTTGTCCCATTAAGCTGTTCAAGTTTGGCTTCTACCTCAGATGTGGTAATATCCACCTCCATATCCTCATTCCCATTTGTCATCCTTCCATTATCCCTAAGCTTCTCATTAGCCTTATTAAAGACTGAGGCAAAGTACTTATTTAGATATTGGGCCATGCCTAGGTTATCCTTAACATCCTTTCCATCCTCAGTGTTTAGTGGTCCCACTTCTTCTTTCTTTGTTTTCTTCTTATTTATATGGCTATAGAATCTTTTACTATTGGTTTTAATTCCCTTTGCAAGGTCCAACTCTACATGGTTTTTGGCCTTTCTCACTTCATCCCTACATGTTCTGACCTCACTAAGATAGCTTTCCTTGCTAATCCCGCCCATCTTCCACTCCTTGTAGGCTTTCTGCTTTTTCTTAATCACCTCTCTGAGATGCTTGCTCGTCCAGTTTGGTCTGCAACTCCTGCCTATGTTTTTTCCCCCCTTTCTTGGGATGCAGGCTTCTGATAGTTTCTGCAGCTTCGACTTAAAGTAATTCCAGGCCTCCTCCACCTTTTGATCCACAAGTTCTTCAGTCCAATCCACTTCCCTAACTAATTTCCTTAATTCTTTAAAGTTAGCCCTTTTGAAATAAAAAACCCTAGTCCCAGATCTGTTTTTTTTATCCTTCCATCTAGTTTGAACTGAATTAGCTCATGATCACTCGAACCAAGGTTGTCCCCTATAACCATTTCTTCTATGAGGTCCTCACTACTCACCAAAAACAAATCTAAAATGGCATCCCCTCTTATCGGTTCTTCAGCTACTTGGTGAAGAAATCCATCAGCTATCACATCCAGAAAAATCTGAGCCCTATTATTGTTACTAGCACTTGTCCTCCAGTCTATATCTGGGAAATTAAAGTCTCCCATGATCACACAATTCCCATTAGTGTTTACTTCATTAAAAACATTAAAGAGGTCTCTGTCCATATACAAATCAGATCACCGCGGTCTGTAGCACACCCCAAGCACTATCTCAGGGGAGGCTCTAGTAGCTTTCTTTCCCAGTGTGATTTTTGCCCAGAGAGACTCTGTCTTATCCATTCCATCACTTCTTATTTCTTTACAGTTAACCTCATCTTTGATATACAATGCTACTTCACCACCTTTGCCTTTATTTCTGTCTTTCCTAAACAGTACATACCCTTCAATACCAGTACTCCAGTCATGACTACTATTCCACCATGTTTCTGTTCTCCCTATAATATCCAATTTCACTTCCTGCACCAGTAGCTCTAGTTCCTCCGTTTTGTTACCTAGGCTCCTCAGATTAGTGTACAGACATCTAATTTTTTGCCGTTTGGCTTCACTTACATTCTTTACCTGGTTAGGCACAGACATTCTACCACCAGCATCACCTATTAGACTGGTATCTACACTACCCTTCCTCCTTATGTCAATTCTTCTGTCCATGGCTGTATCCTTTTTTACTTTGTTTTCTTCCCTCTCAAGGTTAAATTCCGGCGTGGAGATTACCTGGACATCTCCCAACCATCTCCCCCAAATTCCTAGTTTAAAGCTCTCTTAATCAGTTGAGCGAGCCTCCATCCTAGAAGTCTATTTCCTTCCTTACTCAGGTGAAGTCCGTCCTGAGAGAACAGTCCTCTCTCCGTAAATGCTTCCCAATGGCCGTACATCCCAATGCACTCCTTATAGCACCACCGCCTGAGCCATCTGTTGATCGCCATAATCTTGTCACACCTTTGTTGCCCTTCTCTAGGAACTGGCAGAATCCCACTGAAGATCACCTGAGCCTCGATTTCCTAAAAAACGTAGGGAGCTGGTGTTGTCCATAGGCTCTGCCCCCACCTTTCCCACCTCTGGAAAGTCACTTAACTCAGGGGGTTCAGAGTAGGGCTGGGAGTCCTGAGTCGTAGGGCCACAGTCTGGTGTCGATAGTCCTTGGCACTGATGCTGCATTTCCCTATGGGAGCTTGTTACGGTGTGATTCAGAGGGCAAAGAGCATTGTCGCTATTGCGCGGTTGGCCCAGAAAGCATGAGGCCCACACTGGAAGTGGACCATACAGACAGAAAGCTTCCCCTTTCTTCTCACATGAGTGTGCAAGGTTCACTCACACAATAGCACCCCCTGGGCTATGCAGGGAACTCGCCCCAAAAGCAGGTTGTGTGGCCAGGCCCTGCTCCCATGCCCTAGTTGGCCACGGGGAGGGGAATCTGCTCCATCCTACTGGCTGGTTCAACAGCAGCACCAGCAAAGGTCGTGCTTGCCTGAGGAGAATCTCTCTAGTGGTGCTCCAGGGGCACCCTGACTCCCCCACAACAGCCACAACTCAGTCCTACATGACTCAACTGGGGCAGGCCATGGTCCATAGGCTGCGAATGAGGAGGCCTGAGCTCCAAGGGTCTTTGTTTTGGAAACTGCATATAAATATCAATCTGTCACCTTAAATTCTAAGGCGTTTCCTGGTCCTGCCTGCAGGCTAGAGGGCTCTGCAGGGAAGCGTGCAGTATGGATCTTCTGCAGTCAGTCTGCACAGAGCCAGCCTAGTGCTATGTGAGTCCAGTTGTGCCGGAGGGAGCAGCCTGCTCTCGCGCTCTCTGTATGTGGTTGTCTTGTTGCAGCATAACACTACCCCGAAGAATCCTGAATTCTAACTCTGTGTGTGTGTGCTGGGAACATAATGGGTCTCACAATGATCTTTCCCCATCATTAAAACTCTGTGAGCTTCAGTTTCCACTGCTGCAAAGTGATGGTTCTCCAAGCTCACAGAGCAGGTGCCCAGCAGAAGCAATTCCAGAGCCCCCCGCTCATGTCTCATGCTCCAGGCCCTTAGCCATAAGCAAACTTCCCTCCTTCTCAGCCTTGACATTTTTACGTGTCCTTTGCTTTATTAACTATTCTATCTATGGAAGCACGCCAGGGCCGCATTTTAAATAGTATGCGTGACTCGCAGATTGCCGATTTCTACAGTGGTATGGAACTACTTTTCTTAAAGTAACAGCTTGGTTGTTCTAATAATACAGCAAACCATCCTAAGGGAACAGACTGCAATGTTGTTGTTTCAGTCTATTGCTAATAAAGAATCTCTCAGCCTATCTAGCTAGGACTTAAGATCTTAAGATAGGAAATCCCAAAGGGTAGCAAATACACTAATTGTTCTCACCACTCAAAGCAACTCCTTAATCATGCAGATCCGCATGTTGCTGTTCTTAAAGAACTCTTCTTTGTAGCTGAGGGACCCTCAGCTCAATCTGAGTAACTCAACAGTGATCTTTCTGATATGTCAGCTGCCAATAACAGGCTGGAAGGAGGTCACTAGCGGAGTCCCTCAAGGATCGGTTTTGGGACCGATCTTATTTAACCTTTTTATTACTGACCTTGGCACAAAGAGCGGGAATGTGCTAATAAAGTTTGCGGATGACACGAAGCTGGGGGGTATTGCTAACACGGAGAAGGACAGGGATACTATTCAGGAAGATCTGAACCACCTTGTAAATTGGAGTAATAGAAATAGGATGAAATACAATAGTGAAAAGTGCAAGGTTATGCATTTAGGAATTAATAATAAAAATTTTGGATATACGTTGGGGGCGCATCAGTTGGAGGCGACGGAGGAGGAGAAGGACTTGGGGTACTGGTTGATAGCAGGATGACTATGAGTCGCCAATGTGATATGGCTGTTAAAAAAGCAAATGCGATTTTGGGATGCATCAGGCGGGGTATTTCCTGCAAGGATAAGGAGGTGTTAGTACCATTATACAAGGCGTTGGTGAGACCCCATCTGGAATACTGTGTGCAGTTCTGGTGTCCCATGTTCAAGAAGGATGAATTCAAACTGGAACAGGTTCAGAGACGGGCTACAAGGATGATCCGAGGAATGGAAAAACTGCCTTATGAAAGGAGACTCAAAGAGCTTGGCTTGTTTAGCCTGGCCAAAAGAAGGCTGCGGGGGGATATGCTTGCTCTATATAAATATATCAGGGGGGTTAACGTTAGGGAGGGAGAGGAATTATTTAAGTTTAGTACTAATGTAGGCACGAGGACGAATGGGTATAAACTGGATATTAGGAAGTTTAGACTTGAAATTAGACGAAGGTTTCTAACCATTAGGGGAGTGAAGTTCTGGAACAGCCTTCCGAGGGAAGTAGTGGGGGCAAAAGACTTTCCTGGCTTTAAGACAAAGCTTGATAAGTATATGGAGGGGATGTTATGATAGGATTGTTAATTTGGGCAATTAATCTTGGATTACCACCAGATAGGTCTGCTCAATGGTCTGCGGGGAGATGTTGGATGGAATGGGAACTGAGTTACTGCAGAGAATTCCTTCTTGGGTGCTGGCTGGTGAGTCTTGCCCACATGCTCAGGGTTTAGCTGATTGCCATATTTGGGGTCGGGAAGGAATTTTCCTCCAGGGCGGATTGGTAGGGGCCCTGGAGGTTTTTCGCCTTCCCCTGCAGCGTGGGGCACGGGCCGCTTGCTGGTGGTTTCTCTGCAACTTGAGGTCTTCAAACCAGTTTTGAGGATTTCAATAACTCGGTCCTGGGACAGGGGTTGTTATAAAATTGGATGGGTGGGGTTCTGTGGCCTGCCTTGTGCAGGAGGTCAGACTAGATGATCAGATTGGTCCCTTCTGACCTATGAGTCTGTGAGTCTATGAGTCTATCCTAGGGTTCTGGTGTTACTCTGGGTTCTTTCAACCAAAAGCTCTTGGTAACTTTTACTCTGTGTGAGGAGGTGTCAGGAAATAAATCAGGGGAGACGCAGCCGTCCGACTGATAGATGGCTGCACAAACAGAACGACACGAGAGTGCTTTCACTTAAAGCTAAACTTTACTTAGTCTCAAGCATTTACACACGTCCGCAACAGGTTAATAAAACACCTCCAACCTTTGATAATTACCGAAGCTGGGCATGGCTCTCGAGAGGGCACAGCGGCAGCCCACGTCCTGGTGGGGAACACAGATGCATCCAGAGGGAGAGATCAGTCCCAAAGAGTCCCCTCTACCTCAAACTTTCCCCCCTTATTTATACATTAGTATAAAAAACTTTTTAAGCAAGTAGTTTCAGTGGTGAAGGAAGAGGCTCCTTCTGATTATTGATTAACCAGATGTGGGGTTTTCCCAGAGTTTGCAGCCTTGAGGACCCAATGGACATTCCTGCTCTTCTAAAATGTATGTATCAGCAACTTCAACACAATTCTTATCAAGAAGGATGCAGGGTCAAGCTGCCTTTCTATGGCACCCAAAAACACCTTCCCCTCCTGCCTTGATCAAGCTGAGACTGCTGAATAGGCTGCTTTTAACAATAAGCCATCGTGGTTTCAGGCATCTTACCAGTTTGCCAAAATCTCCCCCTACGCTGGGTCCAAGACTGGGAGGAACAATTTTGTTCACTCTTACTCTGTGTGTTAGCCCAAGAATGAAAGCAGCACAAATTCCAGCTAGGGAATCATAAGTGACACAGAAACTTTACAATGGCACTGGACTTGTCCTGGATTCCACTTTGAGTTGTCACTGGAGTAGCAACTGGAGTGCAGCTATTTAAGTGTGCCATGCCACATAATTCGCTTTCAGAGCTCAATGGAAGAGATGATTTTTTTAAATTTGTTGCAAAACAGAAGCGTAGTTTGTTTTGCTTTGTTTTACAACTCTGCAGATTGTCAGAGGATAAACAGATCTTTACCTGAGTAAAAAAAAATATGCCTGCTGAAGATTCAATCTGTCATATCTCCCAGAAATGAGATGGGAGAGCTCCTTATTTGTAACTCAATATCTATTGCAAAATGAAAGCAAGAGGGAAGAGTCCTTTGTTCTCATCTACAGTGATGTCCGGATGCTCTGGCTGTGCCCTTCAGCTCCAGCCAGGGACAAAAGGTCTTTTACCTTTTCAGTCTACTTCAGCTCACAGCTCACACACATTTCAGAAGTGCTGACAATACACCTTCTAATTTGCATTCTTTGTTACTGTTACATTTCATATTCAGACTGGATGAAAATGATGGCTCTTAAATGTGTGCATTACAATTTATTGTAGGGCTGGCGATTAACTGCACTTAAATCATATGAATAACTCAAAGAAATTGATTGTGATTAAAAAAATGAATTGCGATTTATTGCAGTTTTAATCGCACTGTTGAACAATAGAATACTAACTGAAATTTATGCAATATTTTGGATATTTTTCTACATTTTCAAGTATATCAATTTCAATTATAACACAGAATACAAAGTGTACAGTGCTTGCTTTATCTTATTTTTTTTTACAAATATTTGCACTGTGAAAATGGTAAACAAAAATAGTATTTTTCAAGTCACCTCATACAACTACTGTACTGCAATCTCTTTATCACGAAAGTGCAATTTACAAAGGTAGATTTTTTTTTGTTACATAACTTCACTCAGAAACAAAACTGTAAAACTTTAGAGCCTACAAGTCAATTCACTCCTATTTGTTGTTCAGCTACTCGTTATGAGAAAGAAGTTTTTTTACATTTATGGGAGATAATGCTGCCGGCTTCTTATTTACAATGGCATCTGAACGTGAGAACAGGCATTCACATGGCACTTTTGTACCTGGCATTGCAAGGTATTTACCTGCCGGATATGCTTCATTCTTCAGTCACCATTCCAGAAGACATGATTCTGTGCTGGTGGTGCTCACAAAAAAATAATGTATTAATTAAATATGTGACTGAACTCTTTGGGGGAGAATTGTGTGTCTCCTGCTGTTTTTCCCACATTCTGCCATATATTTCACATTATAGCAGTCTTGGATGATGACCCAGCACATGTTGTTTGTTTTAAGAACCTTTTTACTACAGATTTAACAAAACACAAAGGAAGTACCAATATGAAATTTCTAAAGGTAGCAACAGCACTTGACCCAAGGTTTAAGAATCTGAAGTGCCTTCCAAAATCTGAGTGGTATGAGGTAGGGAGAATGCTTTCCTAAATCTTAAAAGAGCAATACTCTGATGCAGAAACTACAGAACTCAAACCATCAAAAAAGAAATCAGCCTTCTGCTGGTGGCATCTGACTCAGATGATGAAAGTGAACATGTGTCGGTCTGCTCCGCTTTGAATCGTTATCTAGCAGAACCTGTCATCTGGCATGTAAATATCTTGCGACACAGACTACAACAGTGCCATGCGAATGCCTAGTCTCACTTTCAGGTGACATTGTGAACAAGAAGCGGTCTGCATTATCTCCTGCAAATATAAACAAACTTCTTTGTGTGAGCAATTGGCTAAAGAATAAATAGGACTGCGTGGACTTGTAGGCTCTAAAGCAGTGTTTCTCAAACTGGGGTCACCGCTTGTGTAAGGAAAGCCCCTGACGGGATGGGAAGGTTTGTTTACCTGCCCCGTCTGCAGGTCCAGCTGATCACAGCTCCCACTGGCCATGTTTCACCGTGCAGTCCAATGGGAGCTGCTGGAAGCATCGGCCAGCACGTCCCTCTGCCTGCGCCGCTTCCAGCAGCTCCTATTGGCCCGCAGCAGCGAATCGTGGCCAATGGGAGCTGTGATCGGCTGGACCTGTGGACAGGGCAGGTAAACAAACTGGCCCAGCCCACCAGGGGCTTTCCCTACATAAGCGGCGACCTCAATTTGGGAAACGCTGATCTAAAGTTTTGCATTGTTTTATTTTTGAATGCAGTTTTTTGGTACATAATTCTATATTTGTAAGTTCCACTTTCATGGTAAAGAAATTGCACTACAATACTTGTATTAGGTGAATTGAAAAATACAATTTCTTTTGTTTTTTACAGTGCAAATATTTATAATCAGAATAAATATATAGTGAGCACTGTACACTTTGTATTCTGTGTTGTAATTATAATCAATATATTTGAAAATGTAGAAAACATCCAAAAATATTTAAATAAATGGCATTATATTATCATTTAACTGAGCTATTCATTTCACAATTTAATTGATTGGCTTATTTGTGTTTAATACATTTCAGACGGTTCAGGGACTTAAAGATGTTGCTGGGTTTACTGCATAAATTTAGATAATTAATTAACTAGCTGGAAAAGGGCCTGGATGAATGAGAAGGATTACTGACAGTGAGGGATGGACCAAGGTTAATTCTCTCTCACCTATGGCAGCCTAGGTTTAGGTATAGACCAGGCCTGTGTAACTTGACTTACTTAAGAATAGAGTGAGCTCTGCAGACCATGATACAGAGACACTGGGAAAAAATGCTCTAGAAAGATGATTGCAGTAAACAGAAGGACTTTGTGTAATCCTGAAAAGTTTGTTCAAGCAGCAATCAATCCCCATGCCAGTAAGGTCAGACTGTGGGTTTTTGGGACCTTCCCAGAGATTGAGATAAACACCAAATGCAAGTAACCCTAAATATGCAGTGGAATTTTACTGACAGATAAAGCTTGTGACTTGCACCTTCTGCCCTCTGACCGATTCAGGATTGAAGGCTAAAATCCATTCTTTTGTTCCATCCATTTCTCAGACTTAAAAAAAGGACATCCCCTCCAGCACTGGCCAGCAGATATGTTTCCTCTCCATGTTACATGAGAAGCAGACATGTGCGAATGTGCATCGTCATCTCAAATGCTCTGGACTGAATGCAAGCTATGGAAAGACGTACTCTAGCTTGACCAAAGGCTTCGAAATCTCCTTAAACAGCACGTGACCTGCTTTGCAAACTGGCTGCTGCTACAGTATCCCTGGCCCTGTATTCTCAGTGGGCCTTAAATGTATTCTCTTTTCCAGCCTTCAAAGCTAACAATCCGTGGCCGTTGGGAATTGATTATTAGAGCCACAAAACAGGTTCCATAAAACTTCACCAGGATTCTAAGCCAGAAGTCTTACTACATTTATTTTTGCTTTCATTTTCCTGTCTTCCTTGATGCCCCTCACTTTAATTCTTGGATGATTTATAGGCCTATGAATACTATGCTCGCAGGGCAAGAATTATGTAGAGGCAGTAGTGGCTGTGAAGCAAGGTCTTGGTCATGAACAGAAAAACAACACACTAAAAGATCAGACTCACAGAGACAGTCACAGGCTTCAAGCAGCATTACCAAGGGAAATATATTTCAAGCTGGGAGCTGGCTGTTGAAGAAGGTCTTAATCTGCACTGTTGTTCACCTAGTGCTTTCACTAGTCTGGTCTAAGACAATATATTTAAGTCTGAACTGATGACTAAGGGATAAGAGCTGGGGTAGCCTGTGTGACCGCCTGTGGTGCTGGTCTATGTGATAAAAAGCAGTTCTTTACATTTATTAAGAACATGAGAAATCCTAGCATAGGCCCATGACTACACAGAGATGGTAACATTACTAATAATGATGCAGAAAAGGCAAAAATCTTCACTAAATATTTCTGTTCTCTATTTGGGAAGAAATAGAGTGACATATACCTATCACATGAGGGCGATGAAATATTTTCAAGTCCTTTTGGAACCAAAGAGACTACTAAATAGAATATCTACTAAGGATAACCATTTAAGTCAGCAGGCTGAAGATTCCTAGAAGAAAGGGCTGAGGAGGTCTTCGACCTCCTGATGTTCATTTTTAATAAATGTTGGAATACTGGGAAAAGTCCAGAAGACTGGAAGAGGGCTAATACTGTAACAACATTCAGAAAGGGCAAGCAGATAACTGGGTAAATAAAGGAAAAGCTGATACAGATACAACTGATAAATTAAAAGATAGGCATATAATTAATGCCAGTGAACCTAGTTTTATGGGAAACAGGTCTTGTTAAACCACCTGATTTCATTCATTGATGAAGTGGCACATTTGGTTGATGAACATAGCTGGGTAAATGTAATATGATTCAAATTTTGTCAGGCATTGGACATGTTAAATGGATTAAGATCTGTGTGGCAGACTTCAGAAAACTCTTGTCAGTGGAAAATCATCATTGAATGGGGTGCAGTTTCTCGTGGGGTTCACAGGGATCAGTTCTACGTCTGATGTCATCCACCATTTTATCAACCATTTGGAAATGGCTCTGGGGATGGGGGGAAAGCCATGGATGTGTTATTCCTTGATTTTAGCAAAGCTTTTGGTATGGTCTCCCACAGTATTGTTGACTGCAAGTTAGAGAAATATGGGCTGGATGAATGGACTATAAAGTGGATAGAAAGTTGGTTAGATCATTGGGCTCAACGGGTAGTGATCAGCGTCTCCATGTCTAGTTGGCAGCCAGTATCAAGCAGAGTGCCCCAAGAGTCGGTCCTAGGGCTGGTTCAGGGCCGCCTAGAGGATTCAGGGGGCCTGAGGTCTTGGGTGGCGGGTCTTGGGGGGAAGGACCCCCCGCTGTGGGTCTTCAGGGCACTTCTGTTGTGGGTCCCAGAGTGGAAGGACCACCCGCCGCCAAATTGCCACTGAAGATGTGGAGCAGAAGAAGCTCCAGGGGCAAATTAGAGAATTGGACCAAAACAAATTTGATGAGGTTCAACAAGGGTAAGTGCAGAGTCCTGCACTTCGGAAGGAAGAATCCCAGACACTGCTACAGACTAGGGACTAAATGGCTTCGAAGCAGTTCTGCAGAAAAGGACCTAGGGGTTACAGTGGACAAGAAGCTGGATATGAGTCAGCAGTGTGCCCTTTTTACGAAGAAGGCTAACAGCATTTTGGTCTATATAAGTAAGGGCATTGCCAGCAGACCAAGGGACATGATCATTCCCCTCTATTCGACATTGGTGAGGCCTCATCTGGAGTACTGAGTCCAGTTTTGGGCCCCACACTACAAGGAAGTTGTGGAAAAATTGGAGAGTCCAGCAGAGGACAACAAAAATGATTAGAGGGCTGGAGCACATGACTTATGAGGAGAGGCTGAGGGAACTGGGATTGCTTAGTCTGCAGAAGAGAAGAATGAGGGGGGATTTGATAGCTGCTTTCAACTACCTGAAAGGGGGTTCCACAGAGGATGGAGCTCTGCTGTTCTCAGTGGTAGCAGATGACAGAACAAGGAGCAATGGTTTCAAGTTGCAGCGAGGGAGGTCTAGGTTGGATATTAGAAAACATTATTTCACTAGGAGGATTGTGAAGCACTGGAATGAGTTCTCTGGGGAGGTGAATGGACTCTCCTTCCTTAGAGGTTTTTAAGGTCAGGCTTGACAAAGCCCTGGCTGGGATGATTTAGTTGGGAATTGGTCCTGCTTTGAGCAGGGGGTTGGACTAGATAAACTCCTGAGATCCTTTCCAACTCTGATATTCTAGTATTGTATATAATGAATCTATCAGCCCTGCTGATGAAATATGACAAAAAGATTGGCAGACTGGTAACTAATGAGGAGGCCATGGTAGTCGTATGGAGTGTTATGGATTACTGGGCCCATTCAAGCAAAATACAGACATATGCAAAGTTCTGTAAAGCATAATGCAGGCCAAACCTACCGAGCTGCATCCTGGAAAGCAGAGATTTTGGAAAGAATTTTTGGCTCATAGAGGACAAACAATTAAACATGATCTCCCAGTGTGATGCTGTAGTAACAATGGCTTATGTGATCTGCAGATGTATAGACAGGGGTGGCGTGAGTAAGAACAGGGAGGTGATTGTACATCTGGACACAGCTTTAACGAGACAGCTACCATGTTGATTTCTGGTGCCCCATTTGAACAACAGAGGTGTGAAATTGGAGAGGGTACAGAAAAGAGCCAGACAATGTTTTGAGGGGTGGGAACACACCTTGCAATGAGAGGCACACAGAATTTAATCTGTTTATTTTATCAAAAAAGTTTGAGAGGTGTAAGGATATTCACAGGGAGAAAATGCTAGGTACTAAGGACCTCTTAAAGTTAGCAAAGAAAGGCAGAAAAGGACCAGTATATGGAAGCTGAAGCAGATGAACTCAAAGAAGAAATAAGACAACGTGTTTAACTCTGAGGATGACTGACCACTCCCAAGGGACGTGGTGGATTCTGCATCTCTTGATGGCCCAGATGCAGACTGGACACCTTTCTGGAAAATGATTCACTTTCTTTCCCTCTCAGCCAGCCCACCCCCTGCAAGAGCAGAGCAGCAAATTTTGAATATTTTTTTAGCACACAGCTAGGCCACAGCTGTGTGCTAATTGGGCCGTGTGTGGCCTGTGGGCTACAGGTTGAGAACCGCTGGTCTAGCATAACGGAATAGTCAGTGTAACCTCTGGGCTCCAGCTGCATGACCACAGGGCCATAAAGAAGCCACTCCTCCACCTGTGCACCAAACATGGCATAGAGTAATTGCTTTGTGAAGCAATGAAGTGGCTAAAATGAATGGCTTCCTTCAGCGCTGTTCTGGCCATGTTTATCATGCCCTGAAAAGAAATGCTGTACAATGCAATAGATGCTCTCAGAAGCAAGGTGGCATTCTGAGTGTGCACTGAACGTGGTGGTCAAAGGGTGAGAGAGTCAGAAAACATTGCTTTGGGTTTTTTTATATTTGACTAAACAAACCATGGCTTCCCCATCCAGTAGATCAGTGTTTAGTCCAAGTATAAGGTTAAATGACTGAACCTTCCTTCACATAAGAGGAGGGTGGGAAAATCTATGTTTTCCACTTTTTAACCATTCAGTTAGAGATATAGTTGGGCACCTGTGACTCTGGGTATTTAATATTCTTATTTTCCTTACAATTAAATCTATTTTGGTTTTATCAGTCTTTTGCAGAGGATTTCTGCACAGTCGAGAAGAATTACCTATAGCCCTATAGGAGCTTTGAAGAAAATGTTTAATTCTAGCAATCGTATTTGTAATCGATACAGACAGGCTGTAAGCTGCAGGAGCTCATCTTTGGACTCTGCTCCTTTATTTGAGGTTGATTGGTGGGAGGGTTTTTTCTTTTAACAGATTTGTGAAAACTCATTTACGGGGCTTTGTCAATCAGCATGCATGAGAGAGTAACAATGTAACAGATGTTTAACAAAAGAGCAAGAAAAATACAACAATAATTAGTTCCTCTGCATTATAACCAACCAAATGGACAGAGCTGAGCCTGGCTAGGGGAGCTGGGATGTAGCACACATGGAGCAATAACTGACGCGAGACTAATCCTCACACTGACAAGCCCAAGGTATATGGCATGGTTCTCCTCTCTCATGCGTTGGTAAATCAGAAGTCAGTGGAGTTACACTGTGGTAAAACTGGAATATGTAAAAAAAAGAACTATAGTCCCTTGACAGATGTGTCGCTGGGTCTTTACAGAGCGAAAAAGGCACCTTTTGTTACACAACTCGCATTCTACCAACAGGACACTGTGTGGATATCATTCCACCGTTATCTTCAGCTCACGTGCTCCTGAGCCCCATGAGTCTGGGCGCTGAAATTGGAACGTAGTTAAAATCTAGAATGGCTACTGTAAAATTAGGGCCCCATGTCTGAGAGCTAGACATCTAATCCACTTTGTAGCTGGCATCTTTTCTTCTTCCACTGCTACTCATGGGCACCACTGGATCCCATTTCTCTGCATGGTTTCAGCCATTAGAACATGTGCTTATGCATTATATACACTCTGTTCATTCCTCATGGATGTATTTCAACTTCAGAGTAATTTTCAAATTCAACTCTGTGCGGCCTAATTCTACTCTCACTTACCCCATTCTGACTCAGGCTGGAGTGAAAAAGGCAAAGGGGAAGAGAGGAGTTTTGGTAACCAATGCACAGGCAGCTCAGATTTCAAATTTGGTGGCCATCAAGAAAATGTGATTACCAGTGTGACCTCATTAAATTAAAATAAAGGACAGTAGCTGCTGTGATTCTCTGTAACTCCTAAATAACAGAGATGCCTCGGACAATTTTATCCTTAGCTGAAGTAAAAACCATATTGTACCCATGTGAATTCAGCCTTTCTTTGGGAATGATATAGGATAAATAGACATGCATTACAGGTAGTTCTCCCCTCACAGAGATTAGTGAAGTGTTTTCTGACTGTGTGGAAAAGAGGATTAGGAGCTCATCTCTACTTCCCTGGGAATATCAGAGCATGTCGTTTCAAAACAGTAGTCAGATATACACAAGAGCAGAGGGATTTATTCCAGATTCGACCCTATTTTATTCAGGAATGATTCTGTGCGGTTCTGCCAAGTGTGGTACACACACTGAATGCATATCATTTTGAAGTTCTAGGAAGCAGATGCAGACTGATGTAGGAACTGGGAATTGCATTAGCTGAAGATTTTCCATGTTTGCTCTGACACTTGAAGGGGAGATAAACCCCTATAGCAATGCCCCTGAGTACCGTATGTGGAACAAGTTCTCTCATTCGCTACGGCCAGAGTTCACCAGTCGTATAAAGGCCTATCATAGGGGTAGGCAACCTATGGCACAGGTGCCGAAGGCGGCACGCCAGCTGATTTTCAGTGGCACTCACACTGCCCAGGTCCTGGCCACCGGTCCGGGGGACTATGCATTTTATTTAATTTTAAACGAAGCTTCTTAAATATTTTTAAAACCACATTTACTTTACATACAACAATAGTTTAGTTATTTATTACAGACTTATAGAAAAAGCCCTTCCAAAACCATTAAAATGTGTTACTGGCACGTGAAACCTTAAATCAGAGTGAATAAATGAAGACTCGGCACAGCACTTCTGAAAGGTTGCCGACCCTTGGCCTATCATAAGGCTATCCCCATGTAGTGGCTGCACATGCAGAAGCACCAGAGCTCCACCCCTTAATGGATGATTGTGTCAGCCCCACACAGGCTGGGACAGAAATCTGTGATGGGGTTGTGCTAATGGAGGAGAATATCAGAACTTAAGAACGACCAGACTGGGTCAGGACAAAGGTCCATCTAGCCCAGTATCCTGTCTTTCAACAGTGGCCAATGCCAGGTGCCCCAGAGGGAATGAGCTGAATGGGCAATCACAGAGTGATCCATCCCCTGTCGCTCATTCCCAACTTCTGTCAAACAGAGGGTACGGACATGATCCCTGCCCATCCTGGCTAATTAATGGACCCATCCTCCATGAACTTATCTAGTTCTTTTTTGAACCTTTGTTATAGTCTTAGCTTTTCACAACATCCTCTGGCAAAGAGTTGCACAGGTTGACTATGACTTGTGTGAAGAAATACTTCCTTTTGTTTGTTTTAAACCTACTGCCTATTCATTTCATTTGGTGACTCCTAGTTCTTGTGTTATGAGAAGGGGTAAATAACATTTCCTTATTTACTTTCTCCACACTTGTTATGATTTTATAGACCTCTATCATATCCCCCACCCTCAGCCATCTCTTTTCCAAGCTGTAAGGTCCCAGCCTTATTAATCTCTCCTCACATGGAAGCCGTTCTATACCCCTCATAATTTTTGTTGCCCTTTTAGAGGCTGCAACACCCTGCAAAAATGGCCTGGAGGATATGCAGGAAGCCAAGAATCTGAGCTTGTTATACATCCTATTCACCTCAGTATCAGAAGGGCCAAATTTGTTTAACAATTGTAACCAGCCAAGTTGGAAAAGCTTGACTCATGTCTAAACAGTTCTCCATCTGCCTGTCTGTAATTTACACCATTATGACAGCCCAAGAGCTGACTAGCAGCATATGAACATTTTATGCATTTGGGTAAATCTGCTTCCTTTTGGTCAATTCACACCAACTGCAGATCTGACATCAGAAAGTAGCAGTCCTGGCAGATATGCTGACATATTCTTCTGGGAGCAGGGCAGAATCTAGGCCCATAAGCAGTTTAGGCCTGGTATCCCTTCTTCTACATTCCTTGTTCTGGTGTCTGGAGCCCCCAGTGGACCTACGGGGGTGATAAAGCCAGAGAACATTTTGAAAAAGAACCTTTCAAACTAATGTGTTTAAGAATGAAGGTTGGACACCGTCCCCATTCTTCCCTCCAGCAGCCCAGATCTGAAAAGAGGTGAAAAGGTCAAGTTAACAATAGCCCGTTTTCCTGGGTTTTGCAGCTAATAGATATGAAAATCATCACAAGCTGATACTGAAATTCATATTCTTTTGCAGCAGACAAAATATAGAACCATGCCTTCAAATGATGACATATTGGCACATAGCATCCAAATCAGTTCTTCCTTGCCTGAAGCACACCTTCTCACCCAGCTTCAGTCCAATCTGCCGCTGTGAATTTGACGTATTCTTTGATCCCAGCTATCTTTATTGTTTCCTAGGCATGGTATCATGCTGCATATTTGTTTCCTATTTCATAGCAGTGACATGGCTTTTATAATAAAACAAACAAGATATAGATCCTCGGAATGAATCAAGGAAACAATCTGAGATGTAAAATTCTTTGCAATAGTCTTCAAGTTAGTACCGTCAATCCCACCTTCATTTTTCTGCTTTTCTTTCCTGCTCAGATTTACTGTTCAGAATTCATCAACAATAGCATCACTTGAAAAAAAATGGCTCAGCTGTAGATAGCACTTTCAGTATTTAGTTAAGTCATTTCATGTGGTAAAACACAATGGAATTGGGATATGCTCAGAATTAAAGCGATCCTTTTTTATGCTTGTATACAATTAAATATTGAAACAGGGCTGCAAATGAGTATAAACAAATCCTGCGACCACCAGCAATGATGTTCAGATCAGAGAGGACATTGGGCACAGAACCTCAGCTGGTGGATTTCAAAACTGTGTCTGCAAAAACTCTACAAAAATCAACAAACTACCTGGAAGTGTTTCACACCCCTACCTGCTGCAGGGGCATGTTGGCAAAGCCTTCAAATGGGAAGCTACTGAGAGCAGGTCAGAGATTTAGCATTGCAAAAATAAAAAAAAGGAAAGAGTCAATTTGTTGAAACCCAAACTTTGCACAGGAAAAGGTTGTTTTCAATGAATTCAGAAACCAACTTTTTTGAAAATGTTTTTTTCTGGTTTCCCATTCCCCAGTGAGACTGTTGGAATACAGACACTACTGCTGATCTTGCTGCCCAATATTGGCTCATTCTTTTCTTGTGCTGTCCTGAGTTTGTATTCGTCTGTTGTCTCTTGTCTGATCTTTGGGGCAGAGGCTGCCTTGCTGGTCAGTCTGTACAGCCCCTAGCACAATGGGGCCTGGCCTATGACCTGGGTTCCTAAGCAGAACAACAGTATATATAATAAAAATGTAAGCTAAGTATAGTGAAAACAAAGCAAAAATGGGTTAAAATTGACATGAAATGTTTTGAAATTATGACAACAAAATGTTTCAGTTGACCTGAACCATTTTTATTTTAATTTTGATTTGCTTAAAAAAAAGAGAGAGAGAGATTTTGGTTTCTCTTCCTGATTCATGATGGGGAAAGATTTTTATGTCTCAATTTTTTCTCTTGGATAGGAAAGCCAAAGCCCTCCCCCTTGGAGCGCTTCCCTAGGTTCTGGGCTAGATTTTGAACAAAAGGAACAAGTTATGCAAGTCAACCCTCAAACAACCGATGAATTCTAAAGAAGCCAGAACATTCATACCTAGCAAAACAAGGAAGAAGAAATAACTGTGGTGAATGTGCTGTGTAGTACATACTGAGAATTTTGTTGAAGCATTGTAGGATATTTAGCTCCTATTGATGGAAGAAGTGTGGTGACATCCTATGCATTGCTGTGAAGATTACAACTCGCATGGTTTTGACTAGTTTATTTTCAAGTGGAAATATTTTCAAGAGTAAACATTTTATTTTCTTGTGAAAATTCCATATTCTGATGAAAGCAATTCACTTCTGGTCAGAATATTGCTGAAATGCAGAATTGTGATTTTTTTTTCTATTAAAAAAGAAAATAGGCTTTTCTGTGGGATCAGTCACACTTTCCTTCTCAATGGGCAGGCACACTTCTGCAGATACTGGACTCTCCTAACTATCCCTCTTTGCACATAAATGGCAAAGGAGCGTCCATTGCTTGACACGGTGTAGACTGTGTGCTGATCATGTAAAAGGAAATGCAGTAAGGATTTTCACTAACTCTGGGCATGAGAGTTCACAGGGACAGATCCCTTTCCAGGAACAGGATCATAGAGCACTTCCTGCTGCTCTCGGCCGGGCACACAGACCATGTTAGGATAGTATGTTTGCACCTTTGTGTTTAAAATCAGAGACAAATGCAGGTCAGTGATGCTGTGCCTTGGATACACACAGAAATGAACACATCAGCTCTTCCCTCTTGCAGAGTGGTTTGGGGGCCAGAATTGGCTTCTTTCCTCTATCAGTCATTTCCTCCAGAAAATCCTCACAGCTTCTCTCTTCTGCCTGGCCTTTGTGCTTGCAAAAAAACGTTAGCAGGTTGAGAAGCTTCAGTGCCAAGCCTGTAATTATGGTTCCTGCCTCTGGCTGAATTTCAACACCCAGGGAGGTTGGGTGGATTGGACAATCTGGCTGAAAGTCAATCTGACACTTTCTCCTTAAGATCCTACTGGTTTTAAACAACTTTTCCTCCTTTTCCTCTTAAGCTCACAGAATGTTTTAAACCAACACTTGCTGGTACAGTTGCATTTGTACAGTCTTAATGGGCCTCTAAAGGTGAGAGGGGTGTAGTGAGGCATGGGACACCCCAAACTTTTCAAACTCTCAGTCTGGCAGCTTAGCTGATGAAAAGCCCAGAATAAACACACTGACAGATTCCACAGCCAGGAAACCAGGGGCACAAAGGTAGCCAGCCTGCCTGCTGAATGCTTTTCACCAGGAAAGCCTGGCTGTAGGACATCAAGGATTGAGTCTCACGCTAATGCTAAAAGCAACCTTTCCTTAATCATTTCTACCTTCCTTGCAGAAAGCAACATCCCCTAATAGCAAGCAGCCCTGCAGGCTCCCAGCTCACCCCTTTTATTGTGGTCTGGGCATTCCCTAACCCACCACAGCTGGGCCCCTAGAACCCTTCCTGCACTGACAGCCTGCAGCTGGGATCGGTCCTGTTCGCTGGCTCCCTGGGCTGGAACCTGCTCCCAGTTAATCCAAGGGGCCATTGCATCAACTCCAACAGGTGCAGCAACCAGTCCCGGGGCTCACAGCCCATTCCAGTAAAACCAGGGAGCAGAGGGGCAAATGCAGAGGCCAGCAGTCAGCCTGGGGAGTGGGGCCAGGTGCTGTGTGTTTGAGAAGCGATCTGAGGAGCTGCTCTACCCAGGCTAAGGCAGCCTAATGGCTGAAGTAGCTTCTGCAGACTCTCCCACACCACTGCCTCTTTCAGCCTCTCTCTGCTCTGCCTGCTCCTTGTTCTGTGCCTGGCCACACTGGGTGCTCTGTGCTGCACTGGCTGCGTAGCAGCAACCAACCTCTTTGCCTGTGCAGTGGAGCTGCACCATCCCTGCAGCCACGGTGCAGGAGGCTGGGATTGCCTCTTTCTGAAGAGTTGGCAAACTACTAGAGACTGGTTTGTTCTTTGCATTACACCAATGAGGGTGTGTAGGTCACAATCACACTGGCCATTTCTTCAAGCCTTATCAAACCTAGTAACCAGTTCTCGCTGGAGGCTGCTGCCTCCTGGTCTGTCCCTGCAGCTTGGAGCGCTACCTTCCCGAAGGGAGGATGAGCTCTGGTCTCTGCAGCTGCACATCTCTCCCTTACATAACACTAGCCGTCACCTTCACACAGTGCTCTCTTCTCTTCCCTTCCCTTCCCTGCTTCCAGTATGGGTCTCCGCTCCTCTGCTGCGGTTTCTTTCATACCCATGGGAATCAACTCCATGTTCTCCTTTTTCAATTTATTTCTAAGCTTATTTTCTACTCCAGGTGGTAGCAATTTTTCCATAAACTGCACACAGCAGCACAGGGTAAGAATTCTACACACAGTTATTTTAGGATACACAGAGATATGATTATTCGGCCGCAAAACCAGAAACATGTAGAAGAGAAAACAAACAAACAAGAACAAACAACAACGAGAACAGAGAGAATGGGATAGAAGAGCAGAAAAGGAAAACAGAGACTTTTAAATGCTTGTGATGTTCCTTTCCTTGCACTTGTTCTTATCTGTGTGGAAGGGCTTAGCAACAGATCATGACTTCAGGGTGTAGAGCAGGATTATAGAACTTCATTAAGAAGACGCTGTGGATAGATTTCACATACAGAAGGAAAGAAATGTCCTATACAGTTCTCTGTAGGGCTCTTTTGCTTTAAGGCGTCTGATAATTAATTATGGGAGAACCTCAGGACAGTCACTTTGAGGAAGATTCCCAAACTCCCACTGCTTATTTTAAATTGAATTGAGCCTTTTTGGTCAAAAAATCCTGCTGGAGACTCTCATTAGAAGTGTCTTTGTGGCCTGTTGTTATGTTCACTCTAATTTTGGTCGAACTGGGAATGCTGAGACTGGTTTTTCCCTGGTGTTCAGGTGTACCTGAGGTGGCCACTGGCAGGCTTGTGTGAATGCACATAAAAGGATAATGTTGCACATTGTTCCTATTGTAATATTTTAAAGCTATGTTTCATTATTCATATCTATTAAATCTTGTTCAGCTATGCATGTTTTCCGTAATGATTTCACTACACAGTCAGAAAACTCAGTCCCAGGTTTCATGGCAATTAACGATAACTTTGGATCAGACTCAGGGTTTAAATTATTCAAGATTTGAATGCCTATTAATTGGACTGGATGCAGTCTCCCTTTTCGTGATTCTCCCTTTCAAAGGAGAAAATGAGATACTTTGGAATATGGATTTCCAGGGAGTTAAAGGATATGTGTAAATATAACTTAGTATCTATTTTGGCCAATGCTTTGGAATATCTCATTGTATGGAAATCTCTCCCTCTAGTTCTACTGGGAAATGAATCTCCTACCAAGGCTATCATGACCTCTTTAATTTAAAGCATTACATTTTTCTCAGCCTATAAAGAATTGTCTCATAGAGGGTGAAAAATATGTATTGTTTGATGTTCAGTGGAGGAGAGAGGTATTGGATTACTTGACTTAACAAAGGACATGGGGGATACCTGGCTATAACACACTGTAGGCAGGACCAAGCAGCCAGTGTGCCTGGGAACCAAATATTATGTACCTGACCCTGGTTACTTAATAAACCCCTTATCTGATTATTGAGTTGGTCCATAAAAATATACACTGTATTTCCGGAAACACCATGCTTATACCAACCCAGATTTTTACAATATATAGGAAGATGCTGGATCATTTGACAGAATATGCAAAAAAAGTACAGCATTTGCAATAAATGTACATTTTTATGTAATATAGATTCATAGATCTGTAGGTTTCAAGGCCAGAAGGGACCATTGTGATCATCTAGTCTGACCTCCTTTATAACACAGGTCAGAGGACTGCCCCAAAATAATTGTGAAAGAAGACCTTTTAGAAAAAAACAAACAAACACCAAATCTTGATTTTAAAATTGTCAGTGATGGAGAATCCACCACCACCCCTGGTAAATTGTCCAAGTGGTTAGTTACTCTCACTGTTAACAATTAATGCTTTATTTCCAGTCTGAATTTGCCTAGCTTCAACTTTCAGCCAATGGAGCATGTTATCCCTTTCTCTGCTAGACTGAAGAACCCTTTATTAAATATTTGTTCCCCAACTAGGTACTTATAGACTGTAATCAAGTCACCCCGTAACCTTCTTTTTGTTAAAATAGATTAAGCTCTTTCAGTCTGTCACAATAATGCAGGTTTTTTAATCATTTAATCATTCCCGTGGCTCTTCTCTGAATCCTCTCCAATTTATCAACATCCTTCTTGAATTATGGGCACCAGAACTGGACACAGGATTCCAATGGTGGCTGTACCAGTGCCAAATATTGAGGTGAAGTAACATGTCTACTTCTACTTGAGTCCCTTCTTTATAAATCTCATGATCATATGACCTTACACAACCCTTTTTGAGCAGATACAATATACATGTGTCCGAAATTATTGTTCCTAAAACACCACTTTTGTGCACCCTTAGCGTGAGTGACATGTTCAAACATCATGAAGTGGATATAAAGCACCTTGGCTATTGTTAACAGGTCAGTCCTGATGAACAGCATGGATGGATCCAGCGGGAGCGCAACATCAGTTATGGTTCCATCTGTTCAGAGTAAACCTCATCATGCTCCATAGCTCAGCAAGAGCAACATGGCACTTGGACCAATTCAAAAGGAAACGGCAAACAATACTCAGTTGTTTCAAAATGAATAACATGAACTAATCCCTGCAGCATGGCTTTGTGTCCATTTGCTGCAGGAATGGTACTGCCTTTGCATTAGGTACTTTATTGGGGAAAATGCTATCCTGCCATATTTTAAAGGCCTGAGTGGGGTAGAGGGGAAGACTCTTGTCTTCATGGCAGCTGGAAGTTTCCAGAAATTGCTCTTTGCCTTCTGCTGGTGGTACACACAGTAAAAAAAAACAACAACTTTTTGGTTTTGGTGAGACATTGGCAGATGGGCTTTGCGTATGCACAGTTGAATAATCCCATGTGTCTTTAAATCCTATTGATAAAATATAAGTAGAATTTCTTACAGTTCCTCTGTACATTGTTCCCTTTCAACTTACACAGATGTCATTGCAACAGCGAGGGGCTTGTTCTGTCTTTGAGATTATTGGATCCATAGCTTCCCATTATTTGCAATCTAGCTAGATGGGGGAGGGGGGAAGAGATAGATACAGATATCTACAGATATGCAAAACAAATCATCCAATTGATCCTTTGACTTGCCAGTTGAGCTTTTGAACATTTTGGTGTGAATAGAATCCAGTCATTCACTTCAGAATGGACCATTTGGCATCTCAATGACACTGGGGTAAGCTGGCCGTGATGCCAGCACCACCATCAATGGAGTTGTGCCACATTTAATATGGATATAATTGAGATCAGATCTGCCCCACAGAAAGCAGAATAGATAGAGTGACATCCTTATGTCACTGTTTTCCTAATAAAATCCTAGTGTGAGACCCTATTTGTAGGGCGTACATAGTATATGTAATGGTCCTTCCGCCATGTGCAGGCCCTTCGAGCAGAGGTGAATATCACCACAAAAAGAGATCCATCATCCTCATTTTCATTGGTTATATTTCTAATTCCTCCCAATGTCAGCTTGCATTGAGCCAGAGAAAAGCTCTGTTTTCATTCTGCGAAGAAACACAAATGCCCTTTGGCATCCCAGATATTATTTCTAAGACATTGAATCCAAAGAGGAGCTAAAGTACAAAATGTGTTTACATCATTCAGGCTTTTTCATAGCATTCTTGAATATTTTTATAAAGAAATGAGTCACTAGCTTTGCTCAATTGTGTGGGGCAAATGCTAGAAAACATTGTAACATCAAGTTTTAGCCACTTCTAAAGCTTGGGCTTTGTCTACACTACTGCTGTAAGTCGACCTACACTACTCAACTCCAGCTACGTGAATAATGTAGCTGGAGTCGATGTACCTTAGGACTTATCGCGGGGTCTACACCCAGAGTTTCTCCCATCGACTTACCTTACTCTTCTCATCAGGAGTAGAGTACAGGGATCGACTGGACAGTGATCTGCAGGCAATTTGGTGGGTCTTTACTAGACCCGCTAAATTGATCTCCAGTGACTTGATCTCAGAGTGTCAATCCTGGCTGTAGTGTAGACCTGCCCTAGGATTCCAATTTTAGAGAAAGTAATGAATCACATCCATGTCCTATATGTAGAAGGGAGACTATTAGCCCAGCTTGCCTTACACAAACAGTGCATTTAGAAAGGCTTGCTGCATAACTGCTGAGAAAGGGGACATGCTGTAAATTATTTCAAGGTGGCTGTCACACATTACGTAAAATTCTGTTCTGTGCTATCTAGGTTCTTTCGCTGCCCTCCTCATGCTAGTATCTGAGCGCCTTCCAGTTGTGCATAAGTGATTTAACTAGCACCTGTCACATGCAGTTCATTCTCGCTCCTCCTCTCCCCACGGTGAGCTGTGCTCAAACACTCATGGAGACATGCATGTGCCATTTGTTTGTTATTTGGCTGAATGTGTAATAAAGATCATCCAGGCTGAAAGTACATGTTTTATAGTGAATGGAAAAGGAGCAGAGGAACAGAACCGAGAGGTGCATTAAAGAAGGAATCTCTACTGTTCTCAGCTTTGTGAATATTAACATACAAGGCAGCATGTTGTTCGTCATGATGTTCACTAAGGAAAAGCAACATTTAAGAGCATGAGAAAGCTGACCATCAACAGCAACGATACAACAGACAGCTAGGATGATAAATATCATTTCACTTAATTCATTCCTGTCCTGGTAACATTAAAAGCTCAATGTCTTTGTGGCTGAGGACATATTCAACAAAGGAAACTGAGCAACTGGAGGCATAAACAAGAGTAGTAAAGTTGGTAAAAATATCAAAATTCCCATCCCTCAAAAAATTATGCATTTGAAAATTTGTTTTGTCAACATATCCAACAGAAACAGAGAGCTGAAAAACTTCAATTCTGAATGGCAAAACATTTAATTTCCCTTTGTCAAACTGAAGAGAAACATTTTGTTTTTACTTGGTTCAACATCAACCTATGTTCTCTAGAGCTGGCGCAGTGCCTAAGGTTTCCATTCTCCTCTTTGAGCCAGACTCCATCATCCATGATGCACTGTGGTCATGTGACTCACATGAGGAACCGCATTGGTTCAACCAGAGAGGACACTGCAATGCATCATGGAAGATGTAATCCAGCACATATAGGAGAATGGGGGCATCAGGCAGCAAATCACAACTCCCATAAGGTACTGCCGCAGCTAAAGTAGGCACAAAATTGTGTCAAACTGACCTTGGACAAAATATTTCTAGTTCCTTTGACACAACAAAACGTTTCAATTCATGTCAACCTGACATGTCATCATAATTTCATTTTTCTCAAAAATGAGTTGACTAGCTCTCAGGACTAGGATATCCAGATGTAATGGGGGGGGGACAGTAAATTATGTACAAGTACTATTACATTATCTTCTCCTGCACCTCACACAGAGATAGGGAGAATGAACATAAGATCGGCTCTACTGGGTCAGACCAAAGGTTGATCTAGCCCAGTATCCTGTCTTCCAACAGTGCCCAATTCCAGGTGCCCCAGAGGGAGTGAACCTAATAGGAAATCATCAAGTGATCCATCCCCTGTCGCCTGTTCCCAGCTTCTGGCAAACCAAGGCCAGGGACTCCGTCCCTGTCCTGTGGAGAAACAGAGCAGGTCATAGAGCAGAATATCCAGCAGAATTCATACGAAACATTATTTGTGTGTTTACGAGGAACTGATAATACTGACCTGATTACAGAATGAACAGCAAAGACACAGAGACAATCATAGGGCAGATGACACTGGACAGAGGCACAGGATAAGATTAATGTGATGGCTCACAAGACATGACAACATCTCCCGTTGGAACATGAAGATATTTGTATGTTAATGGAGAGCATAGGAAAGAGAAACCATGTCAAGAAGGGATGGCATTGATAAAATGAGGCTGCCCAAATGCAAACCTTACACAGTGTGATAATACAATTTATCTTTCAACAGAAGGGAGAAACCAGCAGGCACAATGGTATCGCCAAAATATGAATGGTGGTGTCCTTGACAATGAAGTAAGAAATGAGATGAGGTGGCTGTATTAGCAATGAAAAAGAGTTCTAGTAGAATGTAATTACACTAAGGAATTGGCACTAGCATTTGTATTGTCATGTCTGAAGGACAGACAGTCAACATATGTGGAGAACATCAGAAATGATAGCATCTCGACCTGAGGATAATAGCAATGAATAGGAACTAAGGACTTTAGCGAGTGGTCTGTAGCCTCCAAACCTGAAGTCATGGACACAGTGTGTGAGCCACTCTTCTTGGATCTCTCTTGTGCTCTCACAACGTGCCGAGCAGTAGATAGGGCCTGATCTGTTGTAAGTCAGGGTGACCTTTGGGAATTGGTGACAGAACTGCAGAGCATCCACTGTCTCCTGTCTCAGAGTATTCCAAGCAAGCTCAGCTGCATGTAGCTAGGGTCAACAGACAAACTTTGCTCGGTACTTTCCTCCATTGATTGCTCCATATACACAAATAGAGGCCTGCTGAGGGGGCTGCTAGTAGCCTTTCCATTTATTATTAGTAAGAACCTGTTTGACGCATATTGGCAGCAATAGCTTTGGAAATCACTTGGCAAAAACACTTGTAGCCACAGGCGAACATTTCTTAACCTTGCAAATGCAGGTGGTGGCCCTGCTGCCTAGCTATTGTACCCTAAACTGGAGAGCTGGCAATTAGATTGACGTGTTTTTTTTTCTCATACAGCATGAATAGAATAGAATAGGTAGGAAGATTAAACGGATTTCAACCACACAGAAAAGGGGATTGAAGCTGCTCAAGAAGAAAAAAGGAAGCTGCTATTGAGAAGACATTACAGCTCTTGGTTTACAAGACGTTTGATGGAGATTTCTCTCCTACTGTGCTTGTCCTTTTATATTTGAAACAATGACAATCTTATTCTCCTATGTTTTAAAGAAAGCCAAAATGAGCATGACAGTTTTACTTAACAATCTAAGTTTATATAACACCTTGTCATGCTGAAACATATTTGTTTATGTCTCCTCATAACTGATTGATGTCAAAACAGCTCTGGGAATAAGTGTGCTAGTTGAATGCTGCCATGAAGCCAGCAGAGGAGCACAAACCTGTGTGTGTATGTGTGTGTGTGTGTGTGGCGTGTGCACGAATATGCTTTGTGACTACCACAGTAGCAATTGCTTTCCCTTTTTGTCCCAGAACACTATGTTTAAAAAAACCACAAAACCAACACCACAAATTCTAATTAATGATCAGACTGGCCAAGTATGAACCTAAATCACATTTTGAATTTAAAAGCCTGCCCAGTATCCCTTTGTATGTATAAATGAGGGGTTGGATGCTCTGCTCTGGCTATGATGCACTCAGAATGGGACCAAGGGGTTCAGGACACTTCTCCACTCCTCAGGACTCGTGGCCTCCCCGGCACCTTATGTGAAGCCTGGTCTGATCTACATTTCGGTCGCCGTCAGGCAGCTCACCTCAATCTCCTGATGTCTGTGTCCACACTGCAGCCTTGCTCCTGCCAGTGTAAGTGTACTTCTCCACGGACAACATAACTCCATTTCCACAGAGGCAGAGGGCTTCTGTTGATGTCGTTAGGGTGAGACACTGTCCGATTAGGGTTACTTACATCAGCTGTTGGCTGTCATTCTGGTGCAGGAGCCATATGATTGACAAGAAAGCTAGCTGTCATGGGAGGAGAGGAAGGGTTGAGGGGGACCTCAGCTAGAGCTTGACTCCCCCACCCTAGGCTCTTGGCTCCCCCTTCCGTGCCAGGCTGCTGCCAGATCTCCCTGTTCTCCCCTCTGAGACAGATGCTGCCTAGGCTCCTGCCTCTGTGTCCAGGCTTCTGGTTCCCTGCTCCCCAGGCTCTGGGCATGGAGCTCCCTACTGAGAGCTGGTAGGGGGGCAGCTGGGCTCCTGGCGGGGAGCTTTGAGCCAAGACCCTTAGAGGGGCAGATGGGCTCCTGGGAGCTAGCAGGGAGGCAGGAGCCCACGGGGCAACCAAGCTCCTGATGTGGAGGGGAGCTGGGATCCTTGGTGCAGCCGGGCTCCCTGCAGGGATCTGAGAGCTGAGAGGCCTCCACACAGCCCAGCTTATGTCAACGGAAGCACTCTTGGCAAGGACGTGCACCACTGGCAGAAGGAGAGTGGTGTGGCCATGAACCACTGCAGTAGTGGTTGTAAATCAACCTAACATAGGTCAACTTAAGTTTGTAGTGTATATATATGCCCTAAATTAGAGCAGCCCCAGGTTTCTCTAAGATGGTTAAGTTGCCCATGGCCTCCTGAGGCAGTGAGCAGCTGAGACTATCCAAAGCAGTGTTTTCTCTGGTCCCCCCACTTCCCCAGTAACACCAGCAGTACGGAAGGCAAGGATCAGCATGATTTGCTTTCTAAGCTTCGGCCTTGGAGCCTTTTCCTTCTGATCTCTGAAAGATCGCCCGCAGACCTGCCCAACATTTTCAACAAAAACTTGTTTTCAGTAAAAAATTGCAGATTTGGGTTGACCAAAGCATTTTGTGTATTCCTGTTGATGCTGGCAAAAAAGGGTTTCAGTTGGAAAAGAACCTAAATATTTTTTAAATCAAAATGTTTTCTTTTGAGATGTTTTGACTTTTCTGTTCAAAATGACTCTCCAGTTTGAAATTAAGCTTAATTTTATTTTTAAAACTTTAAAGAAAAACAACATTGAAACAAAATGCTTAACTTTAAACTGAACTTTACATTTTTTAGGGGTTTTTTTGTTATTTTTCAAATCACCAAAATATTGATTCCCCTCCCCCGAATTGTCAGTAATGTCAAAAATCCATTATTAAAACAGCTCAGATGGCAGCAGGTGCTTGCTAAAGAGAATTAACACCCTGCACTTACAGAAATGCCACTTCTTCATCATTCTTCATTCACATATCTATCAATAGGAGACAATAAGTCAATAACAGAGGGAACATGCCTGAAGCATGTACATGGCTGCGCAATTAGTGTGGCTATGTAGACAAGGGAGAGAGCAGAGACCCGGGCAGCACAGAAGAAAACTAAAGTTGTTGTTGTTGGGAATTTGGGGCCAAATTCTGCTCTGCGTGACAGAGACCTAAACTCGGGGGATTCCAGATTTACCGTTTTAGCTGCCACTGAACTTTTATTTCTAATGAAATCATACTCCCCTGCCCTCTCATTGCTGCTGTAGAGAGTGGGGGACGAGGGAGAGAGAACAATTGAACTTAACTTCAATAATTATTGCTCTTTCTGCTCTTCTCTGTTCCATTCATAATTTGCCTTATATTTGTGTGCCCCTGCAGTCTTCACTCATGCCTCGCTCAGTCAAACAAATCTCTCATTAAATCCAGTGGGAGTTTTGGCTGCGCAGGGAGGGGGTCTGATGAGGAATTGCTCCTAGCTCTCTGTTATATTAATGTTTATCCTTTCCTTGTATCATTTTACAAGACAATTCTGAACTAATATGGCAGAAAACATTATTTGCTTTCCATGGGATTAAACAATAATGAGATTCAGAAACGCTCCTTCCTGCTGCATACACCTTTTCTAGCTCCCCAGCTGCGTATTCAAAATGCAGTCTAGGCTTTTCGGTGTTAGTGTACAGCCTGAGAATGCCTCTTAGGTCCTAATAATGAAGGGTCTCTGCTGACATTTGGTTCTGAATGACTGTTTTTGAAGGTTAGCTATTCACATGGTCACTGGTGTAGGCGATAAAAAAGAAAAATGACTTCAGCTTTCATCTGGGAACCCAGATATGTAATTTCGTACTTATTTTAAATCACTTATGCACACAATTCAGATGAAAGAGCAGATTGGGATTACACAAACACACACTTTTAAAAAAGTGACTTTTTAAAAATAAATCCTGGTATCATATCTCTAACTTCGGTTAAAATCCTGTTCAGTTTTTTCTGTAATTCACTTTGTAGGAATTCCCAGACTGGCTCAGACCCCAGGTCCTTCTAGTCTAGTTTGCTTTAGATCAGTATTTCTCGACCTGGGGGTCCCGACCCAAAAGAGGGTAATGGTTTTGCCAACCTTACTTCTGCACTGCCTTCAGAGGCGGGTGACGGGAGAGCAGCGGCTGCTGGTCAGGCTCCCAGCTCTGAAGGTGGCACAACAGTAAGGTTGGCATGAAGGGAATGGATTGTCACTTTTTTGGCGGGAAGTGGAGGTGTCACAGCCTGAAATATTTTCAAAGGGAGGCCCAGCAAAATAGTCTGAGACCCTCTGCTTTAGATTAGAGGAAGGTGCAAGAAGCCCCTTTGTGGACAGTATTGGAATAACCTTCCCCTATGGGAAATTTCTTCCATCAGTTAGTGGTTGGTTTATGCTGTGGCTTCATTTTTCTTCTCAAGAAACCCCAATTTCCTCTCTAATGTGAAAGTGGATGGTCTCATTATCCATGTAACGGTTGTTTACCCTTTTGAATTCTTGCCTTTGAGAATGTCTTATGGAAATGAGCTCCCCAGGTTAATTTGAATTATGTAAGAGAAATGTCTCTGTGAGCTTTAAGTTGCTGTCTTTCAGTTTCAAAGAATATGAAATTGATTTAACTGATTTCCTGCCTGTATGATATTTGTCATTTTTTTCTGTACCATCTCTTTAAATTACCCCTTTCCAGTCTTTTTCATATCTCCTTAATTAGAGAAGTCATTCCATATCCCTCACCTATCCCTAGGCCCTTTCTGTTTATATCCCTGCATCTCTGAGATGGGATGATCAGAACTGAACACAGTATTAATAGAGAAAGAGATTAGAAAGCCAAAAAGAGACCATTGTAATCACTGAGACCAACCTCCTGTATAGCACAGGTCATAGAACTACCCCAAATAATTCCTAGAGCAGATTTAAACAAAAAACAAAAACATCCAAACTTGATGTAAAAACTAGGAGTGATGGCGAACCCAACATGGCTTTGGTAAATTGTTCCAATGGTTAATTGCTCTCACGATTAAAAATGCATATCTTATTTCCAGTCTGAATTTGTATAGTTTCAACTCCTAGCCATTGGATCATGTTATACCTGACTTACATTATTAACGATGTGTTCCTGATCTAGGTACTTATAGACTATAGTCAAGTCGCCCCCTCAGCCTTCTCTGTGTTAAGCTAAATAAATTGAGCTCTTTGAGTCCATCACTATGAGGCAGGTTTTCTAACCCTTTACTCCTTCTCACAGCTCTTCTCTGAGCCCTCTGCACTTTATAAATATCTTTCTGGAATTGTGGGCACCAGAACTGGACACAAGATTCCAGCAGTCGTGAGCACCCCCCAGCCCTGACTTCCTGAATAACATTGTAAGAGTGAGAAGTGAATAGCATGGTAATATTGTCAGTACAATTGTTCTTTACAGTCTTTCTACATCCCAGCATTCTGTTGTTTTTGATCACAGCTGCACTTTGAGCAGACATCTCCTTTCTATCTGAAGGACTGCATTTACGTTAGAACCCAGCAATGTGTCGTTAGTCCTTGCAGTGGGCTGTACTTTGCACTTTTCAGCACTGATTTTTGCCTGCCATCCTGCTGCCCACTTTGTTCAGTTCCTCTGAACTTCCTCAGTCTGCTCTGATTTTGACTGACCTAAATAACTTTGTGTCATCTGCAAATGTTCACATCACGCTGCTCAGCCCCTTTTCCAGCTCATTAATAAATATCTGTCATAATCAGATAGCTAAGGTTTAATGTCTCTTTCACCTATAAAAGGGTTAACAAACAGTAACCTGAAACACCTGACCAGAGGACCAATCAGGAAACAAGACTTTTTCAGATCTGGGTGGAGGGAAGTTTTGGGTGTGAGTTCGTTGTTCTTTGTCTTGGGTCTGTGCCCTCTCGGCTCTGAGAGTGATTTTTCTATCTCCAGTTTTCTAAACTTCTGTTTCCAAGTTGTAAGTACAAGGATAGTAAGACAATAGGTTTATATTGTTTTTTTTGTATTTACATGTGTGTAGTTTCTGGAATGTGTTAAATTGTATTCTTTTTGGATAAGGCTGTTTATTCATTTTTTTTCCTTTAAGTAATTGACCCTGTATATTGTCACCTTAATACAGAGACCATTTTATGTCCTTTTTCTTTCTTTTATATAAAGCTTTCTTTTGAAGACCTGTTTGAGTGTTTTCACTGGTTAAGGCTAAGAAACGAAGGGAGGGGGAAAGTCTCTTTGTGTTAGATTTACTAAGCCTGACTTTGCATACCCTCTGGGTGAGGGGGAAGAGAGGTTAGATCTCTTGGTACTTGTGTTTCAAGGACTTGAAGCAGGGAGGGTGGAATCCCTTTGTTTAGATTCATGGAGCTTGAATCTGTATATCTCTCCAGGAACCCAGGGAGGGAACACTTGGAGGGGAAAAGGGAGAAGGGAAGTGGGTTATTTCCCTTTGTGGTGAGACTCAAGGAATCTGGGTCTTGGGGTCCCCTGGGAAGGTTTTGGGGAGACCACAGTGAGCTAGGCACTGTATAATTCCTGGCTGGTGGCAGCAATTACCAGGTCCAAGCTGGTAACTAAGCTTGGAGGTTTTCATGCTAACACCCATGTTTTGGACACTAAGGTCCAGATCTGGGAAGAAATGTTATGACAATATTACACTGTACAATAATCCTGTTTCACAGGAGCTGACCACTCAGTTCCAGAAATGCTCTTTTGCTGATGCTGAGATGTCACACAGATGTGGCAGTACTACAAGGTGTAGGTAGACTATTTCATTCCCTGCACCTCTCTGCAGTAGATATGAATATATTCCTAAACTCCTGTGATATTTATATACAGCACTCAGCGGGGAGTGGCTCTGAGCTTGAAGGGAATCCTGCCAAGCTCTGAATTTCTTGCCATGAAACTTGCTTAATTCATTATTATTTCCATCATTAAATATTCAGCTTCTAGCAGAACACTCTTTGCCTCAAAACTTCCTCTTTGGCAGTTAGTACTAATGAAAGAGGGAGAGAGAGACACACAGTGAGAGTCTATTGAGAGGGAGAGAGAATGCTGGAAAGAGTATACAGCACATCACTTTCCTCCAGCAAAGGCGGACAACCTTCAGCACAAATGCATCAGTTTTGTCTCAGGTGTTGGTATCCCTGGGTATTCTGTTTCCAAAAAAGATGTCATAGTTTACTGCTCCTCCAGACACACCATTTATGCTGATTTTAGGGAAATTACATTCCCTGAAAAGTTGCACTGCCAGGCATGGAACATTCTAGCCCATTAGTCTAATCAGTGCAAAACATGGTTCTTCCAGAATCCAAGCCCAGCTGACTCATGAAGCTGCACTCTCCTAGACAGTCACCCCGCAGGATCCAGAGGCTTGCAAGAGGCAGAAACGCAGGATAACCTTCCTGCGCAAGAGCTGAAGACATGAAAACTCATTTGTCTCTTTTCTTTCAGCATCCATCACCCCTGGATTGTCAGCATTTCACATACCAAAAACCAGCTTCTGTCCCATCATGGGTGATTAATAGTGGTTTTAAACATGGGATTGCTGTCGCTATTTGTAATAACCCTCCAGTCTCTGGATACAGTTTTGAAAGTTGGGGACAGGAAGCTTTCATTTAAACATGAAAGCAATGAGGAATATTTGTTCAGGGACCACCTGCCTTTTAAAAATGTAGTGTAAGTATATCCTATGTGCAATGGAAGCTTGTTTGTTAAGGTAAGCTTACGATGAAACCCACATAAGTAACTTTTCTCTATTAAGGTGAAATTTTCCAAAGATACGCGGTTTGACTTATAGCCCAGTCTCAGAATACAAAGGTCACTGTTCATCATCTTGTACGAAAGAAGAATGACAACATTTCTCATAAAATGTCCAAATTAATTTTTAATTTGGCTGTTGGGTGAATGTTTAATGGCTGGTTCTTGCTAAGATCAGTTATTTGTAGAGGGTTTGGGATTGAACTTTCCTTAAACTATTTCAGAGTAGCAGCCATGTTAGTTTGTATCCGCAAAAAGAACAGATGCATCTGAAGAAGTGAGCTGTAGCTCACAAAAGCTTATGCTGAAATAAATTTATTAATCTCTAAGGTGCCAGAAGTACTACTGTTCTTATTCCATAAACTGGTGACTCTGAGTAAATCTACACCATGGCTGGCCTGGGTCAGATGACTCAGGCTGCAGGGCTAAACATTGCAATGTACTCACTCAGGCTTGGGCTGGAGGCCAGGCTGTGAGACCCTGAGGCTCCAGGCCAAGCCCGGAAGTGAATACTACAATTTGTGATCCCCGCAAGCTCAGGTTAATTGCCCTGTGCTCTAAGACTTGGTGCTGTGGGGTTTATTGCAGTGTAGACGTTCCTAGCGCATCCATTCAAGATCCTTTCACAAGTCTAAGACCATGTCAACTTCCACAGACATGGTCTTGTGTTCTGCGTTTTTTATATTTGGGTGGGTGGGGAAATCACAGACTTACAGTTTCCAGGAAATGTAAAACATTGAATATTGTTACAATTATTGGTTTAACCATAACTTTTCCCCATACTGATGTTAGCAAAGGATGAGCTAATTCAAACTGGATTGGACCACACTGCATTACACCCAGGGAGATCTCAGATCTGCCTGGTGTGAAGATCTTGAAGGGAGCTGTTGAAAGGAGAGTAAGCAAAGATTGTACAGCAAGTAAGAAAAAGCTCAGAAGGCTTTCTGGTCAGCAAGCCACCGGAGGGGAGACCGACCAGCAACCGATCAATAACTGGGCCACTCTAGCCTTTGACCAGTGTTTCCCTGCACCCGAAGGAGGCCTGCTAGTAACAAACACTCTGCCAACAGCATCACCATCTGGATCCTTAACTGCAGCCCCAGTTCCTACTTCACAAGAGGACAGAGGACTGCAAGAGTTGAGTATCAGAGGGGTAGCTGTGTTAGTCTGGATCTGTAAAAGCAGCAAAGAATCCTGTGGCACCTTATAGACTAACAGACGTTTTGGAGCATGAGCTTTCATGGGTGAATACCCACTTCTTCAGATGCATGTAGTGGAAATTTCCAGGGGCAGGTATATATATGCTAGCAAGCAAGCTAGAGATAACGAGGTCAGTTCAATCAGGGAGGATGAGGCCCTGTTCTAGCAGTTGAGGTATGAAAACCAAGAGAGGAGAAACTGGTTCTGTAGTTGGCAAGCCATTCACAGTCTTTGTTCAGTCCTGAGCTGATGGTGTCAAATTTGCAGATGAACTGAAGCTCAGGAGTTTCTCTTTGAAGTCTGGTCCTGAAGTTTTTTTGCTGCAGGATGGCCACCTAAAGGTCTGCTATAGTGTGGCCAGGGAGGTTGAAGTGCTCTCCTACAGGTTTTTGTATATTGCCATTCCTAATGTCTGATTTGTGTCCATTTATCCTTTTCCGTAGAGACTGTCCAGTTTGGCCGATGTACATAGCAGAGGGGCATTGCTGGCATATGATGGCGTATATTACATTGGTGGATGTGCAGGTGAATGAACCGGTGATGGTGTAGCTGATCTGGTTAGGTCCTGTGATGGTGTCGCCGGTGTAGATATGTGGGCAGAGTTGGCATCGAGGTTTGTTGCATGGATTGGTTCCTGAGCTAGAGTTATTATGGTGCGATGTGCAGTTACTGGTGAGAATATGTTTCAGGTTGGCAGGTTGTCTGTGGGCAAGGACTGGCCTGCCACCCAAGGCCTGTGAAAGTGTGGGATCATTGTCCAGGATGGGTTGTAGATCCTTGATGATGCGTTGGAGGGGTTATAGCTGGGGGCCGACCTGGAACAACGCTTCCTCAGGTCTCGTCCACTCACGCCCCTTCTCTACCTACGCTACATTGATGACATCTTCATCATCTGGACCCATGGGAAGGAAACTCTGGAAAAATTCCACCACGATTTCAACAGCTTCCACCCCACCATCAGCCTCAGCCTGGCCCAATCTACACGGGAGGTCCACTGTCTTGACACCATGGTGCAAATAAGTGATGGTCACATTAACACTACCCTATCTCGAAAACCTACCGAACACTATGCCTACCTCCATGCCTCCAGCTTCCATCCCGGACACATCACATGATCCATTGTCTACAGCCAAGCAGTGAGGTACAACCGCATCTGATCTAACCCCTCAGACAGAGACCAACACCTACAAAATCTCCACCAAGCATTCTCAAAACTACAATACCCGCATGAGGAAATAAGGAAACAGATCAAAAGAACCAGATGTGTACCCAGAAACCTCCTACTGCAAGACAAACCCAAGAAAGAAACCAACAGGACTCCACTGGCCGTCACATACAGCCCCCAGCTAAAACCCCTCCAACGCATCATCAAGGATCTACAACCCATCCTGGACTATGATCCCACAGTCTCTACGGAAAAGGATAAATGGACACAAATCAGACATTAGGAATGGCAATATACAAAAACCTGTAGGAGAGCACTTCAACCTCCCTGGCCACACTATAGCAGACCTTAATGTGGCCATCCTGCAGCAAAAAAAACTTCAGGACCAGACTTCAAAGAGAAACTGCTGAGCTTCAGTTCATCTGCAAATTTGACACCATCAGCTCAGGATTGAACAAAGACTGTGAATGGCTTGCCAACTACAGAACCAGTTTCTCCTTCCTTGGTTTTCACACCTCAACTGCTAGAACAGGGCCTCATCGTCCCTGATTGAACTGACCTCGTTATCTCTAGCTTGCTAGCATATATATACCTGCCACTGGAAATTTCCACTACATGCATCTGAGGAAGTGGGTATTCACCCATGAAAGCTCATGCTCCAAAACGTCTGTTAGTCTATAAGGTGCCACAGGATTCTTTGCTGCTTTTGCAAGAGTTGAAGCTTTCAAGAACCCTGTTATCTCAAGTGTTTTATTGTTCCTGTTTTCAATCTTTGTTTTGTTTTAATGAGCTGGAAGACATCCAAGCCTTTGCATATGCTTTCATGTTAGAGCATGAATGCGTGGCTGTGTTCATGCCTGAGTGTAAGGCGCCAGTGAAGACCACCCGAGGAAGGCATCAGAAATAAAGTTTCTCCATTTAAACTGCCCTAAACTTCCTCTCATAAAACAAGTGGTTACAGTGTGTTCTGGGCCCTATATTTGAACTGTCATGTGTACATGTTGGCACCTGAGGTTTGTCAAACACTTGCTTATCAGGGTACTCTGGAGGAGGAAAGGTTAGCCACCATGCAAGACCAGAAAGAGAGACAGGAAGGTCTATTATGGTTCTGTAGGTGGCATTCAGCCTTTAGACAATACTTTTATTTCATTATGAAAATATCAATTATATAGCACAGTACCCAAGGTACAACATAACCAGCTCCAAGTTAGGAATGTGATTTTTTCAGCTACAATTCTTTAGTTGGTGTTTGGAACCAAATAGACACCAATATCTACCATTCCTTTTAGGGTTTATGGGGATTGTTATTTTTGTTGTTAATCTGAGCGATTTAACTAGGCTGGTGATCTGATTCCAGTTCGATACCGAGACTAACTTGTTGATTTGATCTTGATTTGATAATTGTATTACCTTATTTTTAGTTTATTAATAATAGCTTAGCTTTAGTGATGCGTTCTTGACTTTGTTTTTGTTTCTTTGCCAGCATTAATAATATTTACAGAACTGATGCTGAGTCATATTTCTTTCAATTGGCAATTTGGGTTCAGAACTTTTGGGGTCCTAGGTAGATACTAGCCTATCAACCTATAAGCCTGGCCAGCTGTGGCCAGTTACTCTTTGGGTCTCACAAGAGGTTAGCAAGATCTCCCAGAATGTATTGCTTATGTCTGTTATATCACATAGCTCCTAAAATAAGAACCGTTTGGTAATATGCCATTTCTATTCAGTAGGATTCTGCAGGTTATATGCACCTTTAAATATTTTCAGTATCTTTTTAAGTATATATCATGATTAATACAGTGCAGTTGAAGTGGTCAAATGTGCATGATGCATTGTGGAACAGCAGTTAACACATGGCTCTCTAATGTATTACATGGAATCACAATAACCTGTATAGTAAGTGTCTATAGTGTTTATCACTTTGTTTTTCTTACTATTTTTGGTTTCAGAATTCTCTATGGCATCTGGAGTTCAAGGTCACAGATTCATAGATTCCAAGGCCAGAAGGGACCATTGTGATCTTCTTGTCAGCCGTCCTGTATAATACAGAGTATAGAAATTCACCCACAGATTTCTACCTTGATCCTAATAACTGTGGTTGAACTAGATTATAGGGATGAGAACTAGATAAGTTGTCCCAATGGTTAGTTAACCTCACTGTTAAATATTTGTGCCTTAATTTCCTATCTGAATTTGTCAAGTTTCTGCTTCCAGACACTTTAACTTGGTCTTTTCATTGCTGGATTTAAGAGCCCTTTATTAACAGAAATCTTCTCTGCATGTAGGTTGTAAATCACAATTGTGTCACCTCTTAACCTCCTCTTGGATGACCTACAAAGACTGCTGTGTCCTTGGTCTGCACACAGCATTAAGAATATGGGGAAACCATATGGATCCAATTCGACTCTAAAAGTATGTCTACACAGCCAAAAATAAATAAATGAATGAATGAATATATAAATAAAGTCCCATGGCCGCAAGTCTCAGAGCTCTGGCCAACTACTTTGGGCAGTGGGGCTAAAAATAGCAGTGTCACCATTCGAGCTCAGGCTGGAGCCCATGCTCTGAGACCCTCCTCCCTTTCTTGGTTTCAGAGCCCAGACTCTAAAGTCCTATAGGGATGGAGGGTCTCAGAGCCCAGGCTCTAGCCCGAACCTGCATGTCTACACTGCTGTTTTAGCCCCATAGTCTGTGCCTCATGACTCTTAGTCAATGATGCGGCTCAGAGACTTGCTGCCAGGGGTCTTTTTTTTTTTGCTGTGTAGACGTACTGTTAATAACAGTGTTTATTAACCATGTACAAATGTACAAGGCTCACTTACCTGTGAGCACTGCTGCTTTGGTTTCTACAACAGAAGACAGGGAACCATTACAGGGTTCCCAAAATATTTAAAGGGATGCTACCCAATACATTAACCGCTCCTCTCTCATTGCGCGGACGGCCGTGCAAAATGTTACAAATGTACTATCAAAAGCCTTTCAACAGTGCACAACATAGACTGAACTCCTTAAGCTTTGCACTGTTCTTTCCTCAAGTGATAGCAGGTGCACTGAAAAGAAACCGCCTGGCCTCAACTGTTCTGCATATCTGGATTGGCTATTAAAGCTGTGATTTGCAAAGGCACCCAGCTCCCATTGACTTGGGGGCCCAACTCCCTTAGGCACCTTTGAAAGTCCCATTCTAAAGCCACCCAATGGTGCCTCAATGTATTCCCTGGGATTTTGCAGCATGACTGCATGGGTCTCCCAGTATTAAAACTTTATGCTGTTCTTTGAGATGAGTTGGACCCTGTGCTGAAGAAATATCCCATTTGTTGGTATCCAGTATGTGTTAAAGATAAATCTAGACATCTCACATTACCTTTGTTCACCGTATACCAAAGCCTCAAACAATCCCTTGGCTAGAAGGAATCTGCAATGCTCAAACACTCCTTAAACTTATTCCATGGGATAGCAAATGTACTCTGTGATGAAACTCCCATCTGAATTACCCACACTCTCACGGCAAGCAAGGTCTTGCTTTCTGTGTCAAACGGAAGAATCTTGGAGATATTTGTTAACCAACATGTTCATGTATGATTGCAAGGCATCCCCCTGATTCTGGGGAGCGTAAAGCAGTGTTTGCGGGAATCCACCACATGTCAACGTCAGCACTTCAGAGGATTATGCTGAGTCTTACCGTTGTGATTTTGCAACTTTAGAGACACTGGAAGAGGAGCTCACACTAAATATTTGAATGTTGCGGTTTTATCAGTTGCAACTAATAAAATAATCCACCTCTTGTAATCCATATTAGCTTGAAGCATCATTTGGAAATATCCTTTAAGGCCCTAAGACAATAGACCTGAGTAGGTACAAGAAAAATGATTTCGCTAGGTTTAGGGTCCATTTGCTAAGGGTGCCAGGATAGCTAGACACCTTGTTATCTCCTGCCTCAGCAAGAGAGAGAGAAAGTTGTGCTTATGCTCAACTGGTCATCAGCTCCCAGACACCATGAGTCTCTTAGACACCCATACAATCTCCTCAGAGCTCTGTCATCCCTTACATTGCCTTGCAGGTGAACAATCTCCTCGGAAAGTGTCCTCCTGTAATAGACAGGCCTTAACCACAGGACATTCACATACATGACAGGTGAGTTGTCCCCAAAGAGACAGTGTACACACACAACTTGACTTTTATAACTCAAAATCAGGTCCTTTACAACATTACAGCACAAATATTTTTATAGTGAATCACTCATAAGGTTAAAAAAATGGGGAGTGCTTGTGGCACCTTAGAGATTAACAAATTTATTTGGCCATAAGTTTCGTGGGCTAAAGCCCACTTCATCAGATGCAGGCAGTGGAAAATACAGTAGGAAGATGCTATATTTAAAGAGATAGTAAAAAAAGAGGAAGAAATTAAGCATTCTTTAGTGAGTGAAGACACAGAAATGATTGCACATATAAAACAACATAAAACACTGCCTCAGTTTGCACTTTTTAATGATTATGTTCCTATTTCCTAGATTTTTCTCCCATGGACAAAGCTGATGGTTTTCAGTCAAAACCCATGACTAACCCAAGCTCTTCAAGGTATTTCCTCAATAAATGGAGACCAACATGGCTTTCTTGTCCCTTAGTTATACTAGAATAAATATTTGGAATACCGTCCATTGCTTGTACTACAGTGTGCTGACCCCATGTTGTCTTCACCTCCTCATGTTGACTTGGAATGCAAAAGTAGCTCTCATTGTGTTTGACTTACAATGTTTTATTTACATCAGAGACAAGCAGAGGTGAATAGACCTGCTTTGTCTGCCAGAAAATCTGTCACCTCTGCCTTGTTACATACTTTAAAACACCTTATCAGCAGTAAACATAATTCTTTAAATATCATTAGTGCAGACATTTCACACTGATATTAATGGCCTTGCATGATACCAGCTTCATATGATACCTGACAAACTCCGGAGAGGCGTGGCAGGTCCAGCTATTCGGCGGCAATTTGGCAGAGGGTCCCTGACTCCTAGTCAGAGCGAAGGACCTCCCACTGCATTGCCGCTGATCATGATCTCGCCTTTTTTTTTTTTTTTTTTTGGCTGTTTGGGGCAGCAAAACCCCTGGAGCTGGCCCTGGTGACAAAACACAATTTATTGCTAAATACCATGAAAGCACTGTGTTAGGTGTAGTGAGTTTATCAGGCCTCTTAGGAGTTGCTGATGCCAGTGAACCTTTTGCTAGTTGGCACTAAGGGGTTGTTAGGATTGTGCCACTCAAGAAACTTGAGTTCCTAATTTACAATAATTTACTATCATCAATTCATCTAGTTATAACACAGGCCACAGCATTTCTCACAATAATTACTGCCTTCAGCCCAATCACTTGAAAAACCTTTAAGGTTCAAATTTGCAAAACATGAGTGCTGAGCCCCCTCCCACCTCCCAAATCTTTTGTATTTTACTCTCTTCATAGCCATAAAACCAGGTCAAGAATTATTTTCCTAGAACCTTTATTTCTTCTCACAGCACAGTCTGACCACTACATTTCTGAAAACCCCATTCAGAATGTTTGGTATTGAATTTCTCTTGAAAATAATGGCTCAACTTAAGAGAAAACTCACTACATGGAATTCAATATGGTTTTTGAATGTAGGAACACTGCACTGTTCGCTCTGGCTAGGTAGAGCTCTCTTTTAAATAATACCCAGCAGAATATTTAAAGGAAGTGACTAGAGTGTAGCTTAAACACAAGCCAAGAGGGATAGCTCAGTGGTTTGAGCATTGGCCTGCTAAACCCAGGGTTGTGAGTTCAATCCTTGAGGGGGCCATTTGGGGATTGGTCCTGCTTTGAGCAGGGGGTTGGACTCAATGATCTCCTGAGGTCCCTTCCAATCCTAATAATCTATGACTAAATGAGGCAGGAAAAAGATTTCCCCATTCAGAAGAAAGGGGAAGAAGCTAAATAAAAAATGGGCACCTGACACCACCCCATAAAAAACATCCTCTTGACAGAGATGGATGGGAGTAGAGCTGAGCCACCACCTCTTCTGAGATCTTATTATTGGATGTTGTGGAAGAGGGATGGAGCCCTCCACACACACAGCTGATGCTCATTGTCCTGCTTCCTCCAGCATCAAGACATGGGATAGATTCTAAAATACAAGAGCCAACCCTTTCTTTTTATTTTTGTAAGTTACATTTAGCTAGTTCTTCCTGACAGTGTGTCTTCGCAGTTAAGAGCAAGGTGTCTTTTAATGAGCAAGTGATTTAGATGATTTGTTTTCAGGATCATACAGGGCTAGAAAGTTCACCATTCAGACTAGCCTAATTTGCTAGAGACATGTTCATTTTGTTTCTTAGCTATATGAGACAGGCTCAGCTAGCCAAGAAAATGTAAATCAATGAGCACGTTTTTTGTGTCTGTCCACATGCAGAGCTGTTCTACAAAAGATTTCACCTCCCTTTTCTCGACACTAAGGTATATCACCCTTGCCTCAGAAAGGAATGCAGCAGCTCTAATATTCTTGCATTGTCTTCCATTCAGATAACAGTCAAGAATCTGATTTTCAGAGTGAGGTAACCCCTAAAAACATTCTGAGATCACAGCATTAAACTTCCTTTTCAATGTGCCCCACTTTCTGAGCTACCATAAGTGGAAGAAACAACAGCTGTGAAATAGACTGCTGGTTGTCTGGATAAGGCATAGAATAAGGGACCTCAGGAGGTCATCTAGTCCAACCCCTTGCTCAAAGCAGGACCAATCCCCAGACAGATTTTTTGCCCCAGTTCCCCAAATGGCCCCCTGTCATGGTATAAACCCCCACTCTGAACCTTAGCTTCCAAAAGATGGGGTACCAGCATGAATTCCTCTAAGCTTAATTACCAGCTTAGAACCTGTAGCGCTGCCACCAACCAGGAATTCCAGTGCCTGGTACACTCTGGTCCCCCCAAAACCTTGCTGGGGGACCCCCAAGACTCAGACCCTCTGGATCTTAACACAAGGAAAGTAAACCCTTTCCCTCACCGTTGCCTCTCCCAGGCTTCCCCTCCCTGGGTTACCCTGGAAGATCACTGTGATTCAAACTCCTTGAATCTTAAACAGAGAGGAAAATCCACCTTCTCCCCCCTCCTTCTCTCTCCCCCTCCCAGACTCTCCCTGAGAGAGAAAGTAATCCTAACACAGAGAGAAAATTAACCTCTCTCTCCCCCTTCCCTCCTTTCTCCCCACCAGTTCCCTGGTGGATCCAGACCCAGTCCCCTGGGGTCTCACCAGAATAAAAAAACAATCAGGTTCTTAAACAAGAAAAGCTTTTAATTAAAGAAAGATAAAACAGTAAAAATTATCTTTGTAAATTTAAGATGGAATATGTTACAGGGTCTTACAGCTATAGACACTGGGAATACCCTCCCAGCCTAAGTATACAAGTACAAATTAAAATCCTTTCAGCCAAATACACATTTGTAAATAAAGAAAACAAACATAAGCCTAACTCGCCTTATCACCTAGTACTCACTATTTTGAATCTATAAGAACCTGTATCAGGGAGATTGGAGAAAAACCTGGTTGCAAGTCTGGTCCCTCTCAGAACCCAGAGAAAACCACCACCAAAAACTAACAGCACACACACAAACTTCCCTCCCTCAAGATTTGAAAGTATCCTGATTGGTCCTCTGGTCAGGTGACAGCCAGGCTCACTGCACTTGTTAACCATTTACATTCAAAAGAGAAATGAAATACTCCTGTTCTATTAACCCTTAACTATCTGTTTATGAAACCCCCTCAAGAATTGAACTTATAACTCTGGGTTTAGCAGGCCAATGCTCAAACCACTGAGCTATCCCTCCCCCCTCAGAGGCAGCATGCTTCCATGACTGCACATCCTCATTGCTCTGTGCATGGCCTTCCCTGCATTGGTCATGCTCTGTGGATAACACAAATCAGAGATCGGGGGGGAGAGGGCAAGTCCCAGAGTGTCAACATAGGGGCTTTTAGTCCTATTGGGTTCCGGGAAAGAACCCTCCCCCAGCCTATGGAGAGGATATACTGATCCTGGGAATTCAAATCATTATGGGGGACAACAGAAAATATAACAAGGTAGGTGTGAAGATCAAAAGGTCCAAACAAGGGAACCTGAAGGAGGTTTCAGTGAGGAGCAGAGATTACCCATAAAGAGAAGGCACGAAAGGTTTAAGACCCTCTCCTTTCTCTGACACGCGGTGCTGCCAGCATGGGACTGGCACTCAGCTCTGTGTACTGCTCTGCAAATGGAACTTCCACCAAGATCAAGATGTCCGAATGCAAGGTAAGTAAGTGAATGAGAAGGACTTGGCTCTCACTCCACCCAGGAAAAACAACATATGGTGAGAGTGGGAAGGCCAGGATAATCCCTCAGGGAACCCACCAATGCTCCAGCCTCTCCAGAGAGTCCAGAGTATTAGACTACAGATTGCCAAGGTGGTGTCAAGCCTTGGCATGATGTCAAGCTTCCTACCAGGCAGAAACACACTGTCTGGTTTCAGTGAAGTGGAATAGCTTCTTCCATCACAGACTGGGCCAAGAGTGTTCCTCTGTACCTCCCGGACAAGGGCCGAGATCCCCAGTGCACACACAGGCTCCTCCAGCGTAGACACTGCTCTCACTCTACTGACAGCTGAAAACTAGAGCAGGTTGAAATGTTTTTCTCAAAGGCCTCGGAGGGCCTCCTGGGCCACCCAATCCAGTCTCCTGCAGGCCACGTTATCACTACGGAATTGTTCTAATGAAACTTGTTTAGAAATGAAAATTGTCACAAACTAATGATTTTTTTTAATTAAAAAGAAAACTGAACATTTTTGCAAAAAGAGAATTTTACTGAAAAGAAATTTCAAAAGCAGAAAATTCTTCTGGTTTTGGTTTCAGTTTTTCCTTGAAAACATTTCATTGTTTGCTTTTATAATTACATGGCATTGAGGACAGGGCTACCAACTTTCTATTGACACAAAACTGAACAGCCCCACGCCTTCCCTGAGGCTCCACCCCGCCCTGCCTCTTCCCCAAGGCCACTCCCCTCCCGCTCACTACATCCCCTCTCTCGGTGGCTCGCTCTCCCCCACCCTCACTCACTTTCACTGGCCTGGGGCCGGGAGTTGGGGTGCAGGAGGGGATGAGGGCACTAAATGGGAGTGTTGGCTCTGGGGTGGGGCCAGAAGTGAGAGGTTCAGGGTGAGGGAGAGGGCTCTAGGCTGAGGCAGGGAGTTGGGGTGCAGGAGGTGATGAATGCTCTGGGCTGGGGGTGCAGGCTCTGGGGTGGGGCTGGGGATGAGGGGATCAGGGTGATGGAGGGGGTCCAGGTTTGGGTGGGGCTCAGGCTTGGGGAGGGGATTCGAGAGTGGGCTAACCTTGGGCAGCTCCTGGTCAGTGGTGCAACAGGGGTGCTAAAGCCGGCAGCCAGTCTGTCCTGGGGCACTGCACTGCACCCTGGAAGTGACCAGCATGTCCGGTTCCTAGGCACAGGGGTGTGTGGGGGGACACAGGAGGCTCCACAGCTCACAGTGCTCTTGCCCACAGACATCACCCCCCCCAGCTCTCATTGGCCAGTTCCCGTCAGACAGTGGGAGTACGGTGCCAGTGCTCAATGTAGGGGCAGCGCGCAGAACCCCATGTCCCCCCCGCCTAGGAGCCAGACCTGCTGGTCGCTTCCAGGGCACAGCGTGGTGCCTCAGGGCAGGTGGGGACTAACCTGTCTTGGCTCCACAGCATCGCCGACCAGATCTTTAACAGCCCGGTCGGTGCTGCTGACCGGAGCTGCCAGGATCTCTTTTTGACAGGGTGTTTCAGTCAAAAATCAGACACCTGGACACCCTAATCAAGGGTCTGCTGATAAGCACTCTATATATTCATATATGAATGCATGCTTTTGTGCCAAAGATATTTCCAGTGTTCTTTCTGCCTCAAGGAGCAGAATAACCTCAGTATCACCTCTCAAATGGGTTTCTAGAACTGCTGCCATGACCTCATGATAATTCTTAAATTCAGCGCTTATGCTATTGTTACACTTGTGTCTCTTTCCAGGCTGGCATACAGAGCAGTAATGCTGTAATTTACATTCACTCGACTTTGTTTTCAAAGATTCTCATTCATTTTCTCTCTGGCTCTCCCTCTCTTTCCCTCTCCTAGAATTACACTGGAATTTTTAACAATACCCTCAGCATGGTGAAAAAATGTGTGCTGAGAATGCATGGAAATCTGGAGAGCAATCGGGCCATACGTAATGTGACTGGGACCAGCCTGGAACTGTGCTGTAGCTGTGCCAGGGTGCTGTGATGGTCATTCCTTGTCAATATCTCAGCCATGCTTTCTTTTAAGGCCGTTTGAATTGACAGTGGAGGCCTGATCTCAGGTTTGGAAAACATTTGTTTGGCTCACTGTCCACAAAGAGGAGTGTGAGAAAATTGCATGTTTGATGAAAGGAAGCAGCCTTCCCTTCCTTTGGCCGTGTACCCAGTCTTCGCAGCGTAACTCACTGCACTCCCATCTTCTGGGGGCTGCAGTCAGAGAAAATGAAACAACAGATTCAAAAGTGTGAACTTCCAGCATTTATCTGTACAGAGTGTTATCTTCAAAGCCTGCTTTATCTCCAAGTGCTCACTCCCTCCGTCACAACGAATATTTACTGTACATGTAATTTTTCTTTCTTGAAAATCTTCAGAAGAGGTGTTACAAGCCTCCGAGCCTGCAGGTTTCCAGGGGCCTGTAGCGGGTTGCTCTCCTATCACTCATGTTTCAGACGTGTTCCTTTTTACTAGGAATGCTCTAACAACCTACAAAACGTGTTTGTGCTCACTAACAATGCCCTATGGAGAGCACTGGAGTCCTCTTCACAGCCACAGAGCTTCTCCAGGCTGCCCTGCTAACATGCGCCCTTCGTAATGTCCCATTTCTAGCAGCTGCCTTTTGATGCCAAGCACATGCTGGATGAGATTGACTCAGTAGCAGAGGATAGTGTGGACAGTAACGATCCCCTACCATGGCCTCTCTGTGCTCAGGTGAGTGCTAGCCCTCTCCTGGTGCCCTGGAGTCTCACTCACCTGGGAGCAAGTGGGAAAGGATTTATGGAGGTTGTACCGTGTGCAGCGATTCCCTGCTCAGCTCTTATGAAGCCCAGCATGGGGTGCCTTATTATGACGATAGGTGTGTCTGCCGGACGACCTCTCCCCTCATAGGACACCTCAGCTCTACTGAAGCTTCAAACATTTCATTTCTTACCTGAGAGGAAGCTAGTTACACATCTTCAATGCAGACCAGCCCAGAATCCCAGCTGAGGGAACTTGGCAGCCATTTGTTACTTCCCTGCATCCCCACAGCAGCACACGGTACATTGCTTGTCGTTACTTGGTCCTGTTTCTAATATCACTGCTGGTTTATTTCTTTTTTTAATCTTCAGGACACTGGCAGCAAGGTCGGTTCATGCAGGGTGCAGGACGCAGACAGAATCCCTGCAAGCTATCGAAGTCATTTCTAGGGCTCCCAACCCGAGTGTCGTGTGCATGAAGCAATTAAGGCAGAGGTGCCTGTGGTAGACTCTGTTCTCCCATCCTGGAGAGCATGTAATTACTGTGATTGGTGGGTTGGCTGTAGTAACTGCTGCAATTCCTTAGCTCTAGTTATCGCAGCTCTCCTATTGGGCTGTTTCACCTCCTCTGACAGATGTTGCACATCTGGTATTTTATCTCCAGTTCTCTCCCTCGAGTTTCACAGAAGCACCATCAGCTGCATTTCCCAGCTGTCTCAGTGAGTTGCCAATAGAGAGGGGGTGTCATATGCAGCCCGGCCCTGCCCCTGCACATTCTTAGACATTCAGATCAGGGCTGGATTTGGCATTAGAATTGCACTGGAGTCAGTGGAGGGAGCTGTGGGGAATCGTCCTAGGGGAACAGTTTTCTGACAAGAAGGGTGTTTGCTGCATTCTTTACATGCTGCCATTTCTACAAGAGTCACCACAGTATCGCCGGCAGGTGGTGGACTCAGAGGCCCCTGTGGCTAGATTCACAGTCAAGTATCAGGGGGTAGCTGTGTTAGTCTGTATCCACAAAAACAACAAGGAGTCCTGTGGCACCTTAAAGACTAATATTATTTTAAAGAAAGAAGCAGGACTTCCTGACCAATCATTCTCCCCGTTTCTGCCACATGGGTATCCCGGATCAATGAGAACCCGACTCTGTACTGCCTTAACAAGAAGAGAGAACAACGACAGGAGAGGCCAGCACTGTGATTACTTCATCAGGGCCTTTCCCTTCCGCCAGCATCGCAACAGAAGACGACTGCCAAAGTCCTGGAGGATGAAATACGCTGCTAGCTCAGAACTAGCACTTGTCTCGGGCTCTGACCCCACATGAGACTAAGAACCCTCTGTGATGATGCAGTTCTGGTGGGACCCAACTGAGAGTGCCAATTCAGGATCAATTGCTTAAACAGGGCAGTTACAGCCCTAGGTTGGGGTTTTTCCAACTCTAAGGCAAACCAAACCAGCCAGACAAAAAGGACTTCGGTGTTACCCCACTGGCTAACCACAAGTCACACAAGCAATTTCCTTAGCCACTCCAGTCTTCCTGTATCACCACCAGTGCCACTTGTCCTGGGGATGAATAGTTATGAAAACCAACACCCCAATAAATGAAAAAAGTTCCCTCGATCCCAAAGGACCAAGCCCCAGACCCAGGTCAATATATATATCAGATCTTACCCACAAATCACGCTGTTGCCAATCCTCTAGAATCTAAAATCTAAAGCTTTATTCATAAAGGGAAAAAGATAGATGAGAGCTAGAATTGGTTAAATGGAATCAATTACATACAGTAATGGCAAAGTTCTTAGTTCAGGCTTGTAGCAGTGATGGAGTAAACTGCAGGTTCAAATCAAGTCTCTGGAGAACATCCCCCGCTGGGATGGGTCATCAGTCCTTTGTGTAGATCTTCAATTTGTAGCAAAGTTCCTCCAGAGGTAGGAAGCAGGATTGAAGACAAGATGGAGATGAGGCATCAGCCTTATATAGGCTCTTCCAGGTGTAAGAACACTTCTTTGTTCTTACTGTGGAAAATTACAGCAAAATGGAGTTTGGCGTCACATGGGCAAGTCCCTGCACACCCTGCTGAGTTACAAGGCGTATCTGCCTCCTCTCAATGGGTCAACTGTGTAGCTGATGGTCCGTAATGGGCCATCAAGCAGGCTAGGCAGAGCTAACACCCACTTGTCTAGGGTGTTTCCCAGAACTGCAGCACCAATTTGAAATACAGACAGTATACAACCAATACTTATAACTTCAACTACAAAATGATACAGACATACAGACAGCGTAATCCTAACCAGCAACCCAGAACCTGGTCTTAGACACCTTATATGACCCCCTTTACATAAGATTTGGTGCCACTACAGGACCTTGGTTGCAAACCATGTTCTATATGGTCCCAGTTCATATCAATAACGTCACACCCTCAGCTTGCAATAACTTGATGCTCAGGCTGTCTTGGGGTCGGGCCAATGCAGTGCAGCAAAATTGCTATCAAGCCACTGCTGTCTGTGTGCAGGGAAAGCCAGAAGAAGGGGTTTAATTCCAAAGTGCATTGTGTATTTGAAGTCTGGTTGGGCTATTCTGGGCTGTTTTAGCGGTCAGAGAAGTGGCCATGGATAATGAGGGGATGAGGGAGTGTGGCATGCTTGGCAGAGCGGCACACAGTATCAGACAGAGCTCTCCCAGAGTAGCTTGCTTGCAAAACGCAGCTCAGGCTAAATGAATACACTCTTGCGCCTACAACTCTGCTGTGAATAGCAGTATGTAATTTCCAGAAAACTGCATTTTTACCTTCACTTAATGTCTGCATTCAGGATGTCAGCAGTGAGGAAGGAATAACAGCAAATGCAGCTGCTGAACTGGTACAGAATCCTACCTGGATAAGGCCAATAAGAGCCTCTGAAGGATAATTGCTTCACTTCGGGGGAGCTGCACATGTCAAGTAGCTTGGCACCTGGACATAGAGCCGAGGCTCCTGTTGGTTATTGCCATCTCACATTGACCCTGACAGCTAAACTGTCAGCGCTGTCAAAATCACTGCTATTAATGCACCAACTGCAGTGAGCAACATCTCCTGTCAGGAGCCATTCTGGGAGAGGAGCCAGTTATACAGTGTGGACAGTAGCACATTTTGCAATTCGTGTGATATTTTCCAAAGGGCACTTAGAACTCATTTAAACATGCAGTTTGGAAAAAAAAATTCTAGATGTGAACCTTGCATAAACCACTCTTTCTGTCCTTCTAACAGACAGTTGCTTTTCTCACGTCTGATATGACGTGGGCAGGCGGGTTGTAAAAGCCTGGAAGCTAACGCCTTCCTTTTCAGATCTTTTTTGTGATAATCTTACTGATTTTTAGGAGAGAGGTTCTCAAAGTCCCAGAAAGCTGATTTGGGGGTAAACTTTTGGTAACTGGGTCACAAGTCCACTCAATTGTTGCCTTTATTGATACAATTTCAGACATATTGCCCCTTATAGTGTCTGGAGGTACTGTTACCCGGGGTTCTTTCAACCCAAAGCTCTTGGTAACTTTACTCCGTGCAAGGAAGTGTCAGGAAATAAATCAGAGGAGACATAGCCGTCTGACCGATAGATGGCTGCACAAACAGAACAACACAAGAGTGCTTTCACTTAAAGCTAAACTTTACTTAGCCTCAAGCACTTACACACGTCTGCAACAAGTTAGTAAAACACCCCCAACCCTTGATAATTACCAAAGCTGAGTGTGGCTTTCAAGTGATACAGCAGCAGCTCGTCTGCCGCTTGGGAACAGAAGATGCATCCAGAGGGAGAGGCCAGTCCCAAAAGGAGTCCCACCTGTCTCAAGCTTTTTCCCCTCATTTATATATTGGTAATTAAAGGAACCTTGTTAAGTCAGCAGTTTCAAGCAAGAGGTTCCTTCTGATAATTGATTAACCAGGTGTGGGTTTTCCAGAACTTGCAACCTTGAGACCTCAATAGACATTCCTGGGGCATATCCTACTCTTTGAAAACGCATGTATCAGCAATTTTAACCCAATTCTTACCAGGAAGGACGTGGGGTCAAGCCGCCCTTTCAGTGGCACCCTAAACCCCCCTCCCCTCCTGCTTTGGTCAAGCTGAGACTTGCTTTTAACAGATTGCTGACTAGGCTGTCTTTAACAATAAGCCATAGTGGTTTCAGGCACTTTACTGGTTTGCCAAAGTCTCCCGGTACAGTACATTTATGCCAGACACATAATAAAAGTGAAGACAGAATTGGTAAATAGGAGCAAGTTCCCACATTCTGGGACACTGGGAGGCTCTTTCACCTTCCCTGGAAGTCATCACCTTCTCTGATCTCTTGGTCTGGTTCTTCAGTCCCATTCTTCAGTTTCTGCCTTGAGCTTTCTTCAGGTTGGGCTCATGTTTACTAAGGTCTTTAAAACATTTCTACGTTACAGATCACTGTAACGTAATCTTTATCCCATCAGCTTTTAGCACATCAGTCCTTTGGATTTTAGCTAACTAGTTCATTATGCAATCTTCAGTTACCCAGCTTGTGTATTTCTCCTGTTTGGTTTGCAGTTTCTGGACTACCCTTCCCTGAGTATTCCCAGAGAAGGCGAGGGGAGTTCATTATCATTACGTTTGTATATATTTTACGTACACCCTCCAACACATCTTCCAACACAACATTGTCTTTGTTCTGGCAGCAAGAATATTTTAAGCAGATTAGCAATTCCATCTGAATGAAGCATTACCAAACCCACACCTATGTCAGCAAGGAGTTGGCCAAAATGTTACCTCATCTGCACTCATGCCCTATCCATAAACTACAAATCATTAAAAAGAGAACTCTCAAAGCTTTTAATCACGTCAGTAACAATCCTTCATTTTATGTTTCAATGTAGTAAGTCAGCATATGTTATTCTGTGCCACCTTTAACCTATTAGAAATGGGAGGGGGAGTTACAGAAAACATCATGTTTCTTTAATATCAACATTTCTTATCTTCCTGAAACATTTTTTCCTTCCAAGTCCAGTTTTGTTTTTATGAACCATACTAAGAAACGTTATTAGAAATGTCCATGTGAAAGCATTTGAGAGGTGTCTCCGTTTTAGGGCCTTCATATTTAGCTGCCTTTAATGGTATCCCAGCACTCCCATTGCCTTCCAGTGGAAGGGACGCTCCTGACTTCCATCTGTGTCTTTTGAATATCTCCATTTAAATGCCTTGTCTCCTTCGAGGGTGTGCAAGAAGGGAGGAAGGTGAAAAGGCTGAACTGGAGAGATTTGGGTTCTAAGTGAATGCCATTGACAATGGCTATCTGAGCTAAAAAAGCAGTGGTCAACATTCATAAAATTAATTCCAATAGGAATTGTGGATACTCTGTGCTTTTGGGAATCAAGCCGTGTCCTAGATGTTTAACTTTAGTGCACAGAAGCCATCCTCCCCGAGCAATTCTGTTGTGCCACTGCTGGAGCTCCACTTTCTGCACTCACAGCTCGAGGCTGGTGGTTTGTCCTGCCTTAGGACAGCACAGCACAAGCTACCACCCCTTGTTCCATCAAACCGTGACAATTCCAAGTAACAGGGTGACATTGGATTTTATGAGGGTTCAGATATGTCCACACTTTCAGCTAAATTCTGCCTGAACTTACTCGTCTGAAGGATTCCATGAGATATAAATCAGAACAAAATTTGGCTTCCAGAGTAAGAATCTTAGTGACAAGGCAGCGCTGTGATCAAATGGGGAAATGAGTTTGTTTCCAAATAATAACACCAAGATCTAATTTACTGTGTGAAATTCTCTTCTGCAGCTCTGCATATCTTACTGGTCTCTCCTGGGCAGTCGGCAGCTCCAAGGATGCTGAGTGTACGAGAAATCCATTCATGAATTGTGAACAGGCTGTGGTCATTATAACAAGCTCTGTAAAAGCGTAAGGAACCAGAAAAAAATAGTTATTCTGCCATGTGGGTATGTCTGTAGATAATCCACCAGTGACTGCAGAGCAACACACTGTGCAGCTTGTTCTGCGACTAGAGTGAAAGACAAGCTGGCGTTTCTTTCTGCGCTGGTGAGTTCGCTCTAATGGCTATTGGAGGAGATAGTCGTGGTTGTATTAATTGTGTTACAGCAGCACATCAGGTCTCATCTGAGACCCATACCCTATTTGATACACACTGCAGAGATTCAGAGGGTGTCCTGAATATCTTACAACCTAAAAACGACAGACAAAGAGCAGGAGGGGGAAACAGATTCACAGGCAGGTAAAGTGCCTTGAACAAGGTCACAGAACAGATCAGTGGCAGACCTGGGAGCAGAACCCAGTGCCAGGCCTGAACCACAAGATCATCCTTCCTTTCTAAAGGAAGAAGAGAAACTCATGTGAGCTGGATTTGGTCCTATGGTCTCACATATATATACTCTGGCCTCTCAGCCCAGCTCCTCAGTGACTGACCAATGCTGCCTCTACTAGACGATATAATGACATCACAATCATATTTAGAGTTATAAAGAACTCTTGGGGTACCCATCTCAGAGTGATGTACACCTCAAATAAGATGATACAGAAAAGGTCACAAAAATGTTAATCATGCATACCCAATGACAGCACTTAATAGCGAATAAATGCTGAATTAACAGGACCTTGAATTTGGGTTCAGAAATAAAAGTGAGCTTTGCTTGCAGAAGTCACTTGATAGGTTACATTACTGCTGGAGAGTGAACATTTCTTGTTCCAAAGGAAAAATGTGAATTTTGGAGACTTCAAGAGTTTAGCCATTAATTAATGCTGAAATACCAGATAATGTGTATGTGATGGGGCAGCTGCCCCTTCCTGGCAAAAAAGGGGTTAACAGCAGCCTACGGAGGCTGTGCCGGAGGCAGCCAATTAGAAAGGGGTGGAGAGGAGTAGCCAATCCTGGTCCAGCAGGCTCATATAAGAAGGTCTGCAGAGCAGAGGGCAGTAGCTGAGAGGAGAGGGCCAGGTTCCTAGCAGGAGGAAGGAGTGCCAGCACTTGGATCAGAGCATCTGGAGAGAGCTCCTGGCTGGCTGCTAGGTCCTGAGATAAGGACAGAAGAGGGTGCTGGAGCCGCATGGGAAGCAGCCTGGGGACAATGGACTGCAATTGTCACTGAGGGCATGGCTGGACAGAGATTGCAAGTCCCCTGGGAGTGGGGGACACAGAGTGTGGCATGGGTCCTGGAGCAAAGATGACAGTGGCAAGGCATGACCAGAGGAGGGTGCCCTGGAGTACAGAACTAATTCCCAACTGGTGGGAGGGGCTAGAGTGGTGAGTCCCACCCCATCACAGTGTGACATAAGGAACTTGCAGAGCAGTGAATATAAAAGACCAAGAACATGTAGATTGTCAAAACCTTTCAAATCATTTTTTTCCAGAGGCCCATGCAATTAGTTAAGATTAAGAGTTACTCACTAATCACTTGACACCTGCCAAGAGCATGTACAGTAATATTTTAAAACAATTGTGATATAGGAGAAGAAGATTGTAATAAATACTGCTAGAGGATACCAGGGCATTTTTAAAAATCATTTTACTGTCTCTTGGATTGTATAATGTATAGTACAATAATTTAATTTGTTCAGTTTAAGCAGTTAAAAAATACTCCCACAGCCCGACTCTCCACAGTCTGTGATATCGGTATTATACTGGCAAAAATTCATCTGAAACCAGGGAAGTTTCCACTGACGTATAGTGGCTAGAAGGGAGAGAATTTACCCTGAGGAATCTGAACTGTCTCATCTAGAGTCTGAAAGATGTGGAGGAAAATAAAACTACACAGAGCTAATAAATAACAAATGAAGCAGATCCCTCTCTTTTGGAAAGGCTGTATTGTGTACGATATCACAGCATCAATCAATCAATCAATCAATCAGTGACGGTAGACATTATTTCTGAAGAACCAGAGGAAACACACAGACATTTGCATGTTATCTGCATAACAATGATGTCAGATATTGCAGTGATTAAAAACAGAGCTGAAGGAAAGCTTAGACATTGGCAAGAACAATGGGACCTGGAGGTAGGCCCAAGTAAAGTGAATGAGTCTCTTAGGCCAGTTCACAGTGCAGTAATTACGGTAGCACACTGAAAATGGTGAGTCAGCAATCGACTGACTAGATTCTATGAGATTATGTACAAGGACCTCAAAATTTCTTGTCCCATGGTTGAGTGTGTCAAAAAGAGCTGACAAATCCAGGCCAATTAGTGCAGAGTTCATGCTCCTGTCATCCAGAAAGCTGAGAACTGCTGACGCCTGTGACTGGATCCAAGAGCTGACTGGAATTTTCATAGAATAGCGTTTTGAAAGTATATTTGAAGCTGTGCAGAAGTTTCCTTTTCCACAAAACCTATACAAGAAATGCAATGAAATCTCTGGCCAATACACTCACAAGCAGAAAAGGCAACTGAACAATGAACTGAATAGCAGATGATATAAAAGGGAAAAGCCATTCTTGTGCTAAATCCTACCTGAAGTTCCCATTGAAGTCAATGGGGCTTATGCATAAGTGTCTCTGTAGACAAAATCTAGCACCAAGTATGGCTGAGTATAATATTATTGTAACTTGTTCAGTCAATTGCAGCTCCTGAACATAAAGCAGAAGGTTGCAATATGTCCGGCAAACACCCTCGTGGTACGTGTTGAGAGTCCAGCATGTCCACATAATGAGCTAAAGAGATTTTATCCATTTGATGTTGTTTTTCTTTTCTTCTTCTTCTGGACTTGGTGGGTCTGAGGTTAAGGTGGAGTTTTCCTACGCTGTGACAACATGATTGGTGGGCTCTCACCAAAACACAGTGGGATGTTCTGTTAGAAATGTTCACATTCTTTTGCATTTATTTTGCTAAATTTTCTTGTGAGAAAAAGATTCTCAGACTCGGATGAACCATTTTTGTTGAAACTTTCCAAAAATAATTCCCTGATAAGGAAAACTGACAAACTTGACCCATGTGGACGGCAAAGATATCAGCAACTGAAAATGGGGTCTGATAATGGAAAACATCTGAGGATCTCAACTATAGGGCTACTTCCAGCACCCCTTCTGTGCCATGATTTCCTTCATAAAACAGATGAACTCTAAATATCATGCAGATGAATCTGGCTTACCCAACCATTCCACATACTCACTGCACCTTTCGCCTTGCCCAAGTACCCACTGGTCATTTGGGGGAAGGGTGTCACATCTCCATTTTCTCAGCACCCATCTGTCTGCAAAGGAAACAGCAAGATAAATTGCTGATCATAGCCTTGACACTGAAAATCTTGTCACTGCAAAACACTTGTTTCAGAGAGCAGTTCTTGGTAATCGCAGCTCTTATTAGATATATCAGAGAGATGTTAAATGTAGCCCATAACTATAAAGTACACCTGGCATAGCTCTGACCGATTCTGCCATCTCTGAACCTTCATTTAAACAGGTGTGCAAGAATCCAATAAATCCTCCACACTGCTTTCACTTGCATTAGCTTCAGTTCTGCCTCCCTTGCAATCCTGTGTGTGAAGTTTTCATAGACTCATAGACTTTAAGGTCAGAAGGGATCATTATGATCATCTAGTCTGACCTCCTGCACAATACAGGCCACAAAATCTCACCCATCCACTTCTATAACAAACCCCTTACCTATGTCTGAGTTACTGAAGTCCTCAAATTGTGGTTTGAAGACCTCAAGCTGCAGAGAATCTTCTGGCAAGTGACCCTTGCCCCATGCTGCAGAGGAAGGCGAAAAACCTCCAAGGCCTCTGCCAATCTGCCCTGGAGGAAAATTCCTTCCTATCCCCAAATATGGCGATCAGCTAAACCCTGAGCATATGGGCAAGACTCACCAGCCAGCATCCAGAAAAGAATTCTCTGTAGTAACTCAGATCCCGCCCCTTCTAACATCCCATCACAGACCGCGGGGCATACTTCAGTATGGCTTGCCCCGCAAATGTGCATTCAGTTCACTCTCCCATCTTGTCCTCTGGGATGATCATTCGGGGGAGAGGTAATACAAATTTGGAGAGCAGAGTCCAGATCCTCAGTGTGTGTAAATGGTCCTGGCTCAGTTCTTGTGGATGATGTGGGTCTTTCCCTCAAACAAATCTGCTGGGAAGGAGGGATATGGCCTTGTGGCGAGCCCAGGCACCAGGGCAGCTGAGTTCTGTTCCTGGCTCTGCCTTTGCCTGCAGTGCTTCCCTGCTGATACTCTTTCGGGGAGAGTGCTGCTCCAGCTGGGCTCAGGGCCTGCGGCTGCCCTTGGTGGCCCAGGAACGTCTGGGTGTGGCAGATTAAGCTTACCGTGAGTGGCAGGACACCGTTTTACCAACGTTCAGGTGCGGCCCTGTTAAGAGGGGAACTCCCTTGATGAGCTGTGTGATAGCAGAGGTCCTGATGGCCCTCCCACAGCTTTGGTCATGTTGCAGTCTTTTCATTTTCATCCTCAGACACTTAGGGTGAAGTCCTGGCCCTATTGAAGTCAATGGTAAAAAAGCCTATTTGCCTTCTACATGACCCAGCTTTGCATTCAGACCCCTGGATTTTGCCCATTGTAAATTTCTGAGTTTCCTCATCTGCAGTTTGCCGCTGTGGGACACTTGCCAAACATCACCACTGAAGTTTTGCTTCCCAAAGGGAGAGATCAGTGTGCACTTGTGCATTGCCCTGGTACGGTAATTATGTTTCTCTCAAGTTTCCTTCCACTCCCGATGTTGCTAAACAGTGTCTAGCGTTAAGCTTTATCCATTTGTCCCATTTTCATCCACCCCCGTAGTGGTGCTGCAGGGATCCTTTGTTTCGGTTGGAATACCTTTAGATTAAAAGCCATCTCCGAGCACACCGGGAACCTAAACACATAAGCTTTTTATAAAATATGCAAAGACAGAGTAACAGGGGACATACGGAATAGATGTAGAGACTCAACTTCTTGCTAAAGAGCTTTTAGTTGCCTGGGGTCTGAATGTAGCTCACAGTCTGATGTTCAATACATGACATTTGTGGACACGTCATTTGCACATGCTGGACAACAGACTTGGCAAGTGTAAATTTGGTCCCAAATCCATTTCCTGAAATCAAACTTAAGTCTGTAATTCGGAAGCAATCAAGCCGCGTCTCATTCATAGCTTAATAGATTCATAGAGGTCAGGCCAGAAGGGAGCATGAGGTCATGTAGTCTGGCCTCCAGCATCATACAGGCCAATAACTGAGCCCACAAATTAGCGTTTAGCTGCAGATCTCTTCCAGAAAGGCATCACCTTGAGATCTGAAGACAAGAAGAGATGGCGAATGCACTGCTTCTCCTGGCAGTTTGTTCCGGTGGCTAATCACCCTAATGAGAATGTATCTGTCTTCAACTTCCAGCCATTGATTCTTATTCTGCTTTTCTCCTGGAAAGAGCCCTTTAGTGCCAGTATTTTCTCCCCACGAAGGTACTTGCACACTGGGATCAAGGCACCTCTCCATCTTCCTTTTTGATAAACTAAACAGACTGACTCTTTAAGTCTGTCCCTGTGCGGTGTTTTCTCTGCCCTCAGATTATGTTGGTGGCTCTTCTCTGCACCCTCTCCAATTTTTTAAAAATGTAGGTGCCAGAAGGCGACACAGTATCAGCCTGGTACGATCTCACCAGTGCTATATACAGAGGTAAAATCATCTCCCTGCTCCTACTCACTGCTCCCTTGCTTATATTCACCCAAGAATCCTATTTACCTTTTATACCACAGCTTTGTCCTGGGAGTTCATGTTCAGTTGTTTGTCCACCGTGATCCCTAAATCCTCTCCAGAGTCCCTGCTTCCCAGGATACAGTCCCCACCTGTTGGCACAGCCTGCATCCCTTGTTCCAAGATTGATAACTTTGCATTTGGCTGTGTTAAAATGCACTTTGTGTGAATGGGCCCAGCTTACGAGACACCCAGATGGCTCTGTATGACTGCTCTGCACTTATCATTAAGTACCACTTGTTGGTGTCACTAAGCATAACCCTACGTAACTCGGGAGATGGAAGGCCACAAGAGTATGGAGCCTTCCTGGTTTTAGGCCTCAGCAGACAAGAGTCCCTCCATGTTTGAACTTTAATCGACCTAAAAGGCCAGGTGTAACAGCCGTTATCAGTTGCAAAAGTTCTAACTGGTCTAAAGCAGAAATAATGAGGCCTGTGCACCTTTAGCAGAAGGACAAGATAACTTGCAGAAGGAAAACTTACTAACGAGCTGCCGCGGCCAAGATTACTTAATGCACCTGCACTTACGTAATTGCTACAGGGGGAGGAAGGAGGAGGAGGGAGGGGAAACGGGGGATTGCTAGTCAGTGAGAAATGTTCTCATGGATATAAAGGAACAGACTGCTTGTTTTAGGTGTGCTTGATCTGAGTCAATCTCCCTGCACCGCTTTGAGATCTCAAATAAACTTGGTTTGCTTCTCCACCCTGGTGTGTTTATTGGCGCAGCAGACCAGGCGACGGACCCCCCCGCTGTTGCTTGGCCTCAGGCAGTTATCTGCCGGCAACACACTCCACCAATCTTTGTGTCATCTGCAAATGTTGTCAGCAGTGATATTATATTTCTGTGATATTTATTTTTGTACCATCACGAAGGGAGACATAAATACCACACACAGACATCAAAGAGTGGAATTAATGCATTAAAGCAAAGTTATGGTTCAGAAAGCGACATTGTAAAAATGGCACCTTCTTGACCAAACAGGTCTGCTCCCTATATCTATTACGAATTAGATCGGATTACGTTAGTGGCCAGAAAAATCTTATCCCTTTTTACTCCTGTTAGGATAGTAAAGCCAACACAGCTCTGGAAGTGTGAGCTGGGGCCATTCTGCTGCAGACACCAGCTGCAGACACCGTCTTGCCAGTGAGTGATGAAAGGGTCACAAAGGACAGAGTTTGACTGTAACATACCAGGTAGAGTTATTGTGGTCCCAGGATATTAGAGAAACAAGGTGGGTGAGGTAATATCTTGTATTGTTCCAACTTCTGCTGTTCATCTTCAGCTTTGAGCCACAACAGAGCTCGTCTTCAGGTCTGGGAAAGGAACTCCCAGCGTCGCAGCTAAATGCAAGGTGGAACAGACAGTTTAGCATCAGTAGTTGACAGGTATTTCAAGGGAGCCTTCAAAGTAAGTGTCTGTTGACACCCTTCCGGTCATAGGAGGAAAGCGGAGGGCAGCTGCTAGAGGGGTTGCTAGTTGGTTACAGGTTGCTGTAATAAGCCATAATCCAGTGTTCCTGTTTGATCCATGATTTTTGGTGTCCAGCAGAGCAATGCATTCAGTCTCCTAGATTCGTCTTTTGAAGGGGTTGTGCAGATTTCCTTTGAGGATGAGGACTAATGTGTTAGATACAATGTGATTGCTTTGTGAAAGGTGCTCACCCACAGGTAACATGGCGATTTGTCTTGTATCATTTTACTGTGTGAGCTCATTCAAAAGTGCAGTGATTGTCTGGTTTTACCCACATAGTTGTTTTCAGGGCACTAGATGAGGTACACCAATTGTGACAGGCATGTGTAGGACTCAGGGATCTTGAAAGGTCTGTTGTAGGGATGTTGATCATTTCAGCAATAGATTTATGTTTTTGCATTTGTTTTTCTGGCAAAGTTTGGTGCCCCTTTGAGTTGATGTGTCCTGGACTCTGGAGAGCTTACTTCTGATGATGAGCTTGGAGAGGCTGGGGGTTGTTTGAAGGCCAGAAGAAGGGGTTCAGGAAATATTTCTTGCAGGATGGGATCTCCATCGATTATGGGTTGTAGTTGTTCGGTGATACCTTTTATGGGTTCTAGAGTGGGGTGGCAGGTGACAACTAGGGTCTCTCTCACCAACAGAAGTTGGTCCAATAAAAGATATTTACCTCACCCACCTTGTCTCACTAATATCTCTTGAAATCCCAGGTAGAGGTGGTCATGCTAACCATTAGAAACCCAGCTCTTTACTAGGCCTAGTCACAAATTTTCCATCAATTCTTTTTAAACAAACAAAAAAGTCCTTTACTCCTAAATGATTTTTTTCATTTTATTTTAATGCATGAAAACAAAAACTGCTTTGTTTTCAGTTTATGAGAATTGTTTTCAGCTCTCTATGAAATTCTGAAATTGAAAAAAAGAAACTTTTTTTTTTCTTTTCTAACAAGGTCACACTTGGAAGGGGGTGGCCATGTTAACCAGGACCACTTGTGTTACTGAAGTAAAACAGCAAGAATTAATGAATTATTCATAATAATTAATAATAAATGTATTTCATCACAGTGTTTTCCTGAACATCTACCAAATCTTCCCCCTTTGCCCAGAGAACGATAGAATGGTGCTGCTGAATGTGCACGTGGCACCCTGAGTCAGAGCCTGGCATCGCACCAGAGTGTTCCCACTATAGATCATTTCTATCAAGGGCGTGGACTTCAAATGAAAAAGATCATGTTGCTCAATGATATTTTCACATCAAACACCTGAAAAAACAAGGCTAAACTGTTCGGCCACCACACACAGTCTGACCTTGGGTGCAGACAGTAACTCTGCTTCCCCTGCTGCCTTTCTGGTATCACACTTGAAATGTTGAACATGATGCATGTTGTGAAGTGGCTTTGTAATTAAAAATTAATCTAGCCATATTGTGCTGCTAATAATTTAGATGCTGAAATGATCCTCTTGGAGTGAGGACAGAAGTTTTACACCATTGTGTTTGTGTGTGTGCACTCACAAACACGAGTGTCTGGGTCTGCCAACCTTGTAGGGTCATCTGGCTCCTTTGTGGGTACTTGGGGGCGCAGGGGGAGAAGAGAGCAGAAGAAATTACTCTTATGCCCCAGAACAACATGGGACACAACATGGGACACTCTAGCCAAAAGACTGTGCATTATGAACTGCACACATTACAAATCAACATTTAGGCTGTGTTTAGTTCCATACCGTACATCTGCATAAATTAATTATACAGATTGCAATATGTTATATGATATATTCAGAAATAGAACTTGCAATTAACACTCCAGGTGATCTAGAGACCAAGGTTCATTTGCTGAAGCAATTTGTGAATAGTTTTGTATGATAACTAAACACTAGAAAACAGTTCCCTGTATCCTTAGATTTCACAGCTTTTGATAAGAAGGTTCATTATTATTACTATCTCCATTTCCAGATGGGGAAACTGAGGCACAGAGCAAGACATGACCTTCCCAAGGTCACCCAGAAATCCACTGGCACAGCTGGAAATTGAACCCAACTCTTCTAAGTCCCAGGCTGGTACCCAGCCATTAGGCTACACTGCCTTGCAGTTATTTCTGCAGATGTGTGCACCACCCAGCCAGGTTTATGTAAGCTTCTGACAGTGTCAACTAGCAATCCTTAGCCAGCTCTGCTCAGCACCACTCACTGTTACAATAATTCTGGAAACATCACAATTAGTGCCAAACACAACTGCTTAAGTGAGGTAAAAGCACCAAGAAGGGGAAATAGCAAATACCACACGGCATCCTGGACTCCGCACTGCCCACTATTCCACTTGCAGTGTTATCCTCACACCAAAACTCTTCCTAGCAGTGCAGCAGAGTGTTCCGCTTAATTAACAGGTTTCCTTTCTGCCTGCTGGTTTCTGATCAGATTGCGCGCCTGCTCCTGATGGAGAACCCAGGAGATCAACCTTTCAAAGCCTGTCCTTTGCCAGCTCTCAGAAGGAAGAGCCATTAATATCTGGGAGATGGATTAGGACAGACTTTGTTCTCACTGAATGCTTGAGGAACAAAGAAAAGACGAAGAAACTTAGCAATGGGGTCTTTTTATTTTTAATTAAAAATAAATCACACTGATCTCTCTGATAATATTCTGCATTTGATTAAGCATCTAAGCTGCAATTATCTAAACTAAGAAAACAGTATCTCTTGGGGTAATTATGGTGAAGAAATAATTGTCATTGATGCCTATACTGTGTATTCAGTTACAGTTCCTTTATCATGGTGCCACCTTGCCACACTGAACACTCTAGGTCTTAGGTAAATTCAGTTTCCTATTAGAAATGATTTCTGGTTACGTTTATAACTCCCTAGCCACTGACAGTCTGCAACTTTCAGCACTAGCATCTTAAAATAAAAGCTCTATTTAGGGTCCTGTAACTGGGGAATAACAGCTGCTTCATTCTAGTAGCATCTCTGCAGATCCAGTTTCAAACAGGCTATTTACAACAGTTGTAAAAAGAGCACAATCAGGGCTAGAAATTGTATCGTATCAATCCTGCAAGATGTACTATTGGCCTTGTTCTGATCTCATGAAACATTCTGTAGATCTGCTTTGGTGTAGCCATTAGAATCAAAAGAGGACACATATACAGGCACTTTATTATACAGTCGCCTAGGATCTGATGTGGAGGCTGGAGAAGTTGTCAGGTGAGAAAAGGGAGAACATATCGGTAAAGGCTAGGTTTTACCCAATGCATAACTAACTAGCGGCACTCATTGTCACAAGATATTGCTGAGCTGAAGAGTTCCAAAGGGCTCAGGAAAGGAATAGACATTTATACTCATGAGGATAAAATCCACAGTTATGCTTCTTGATGATAATAATAATAATGAATAGGGGAATCTCATCCACCATTCTTCAGGACATCAACCAACCACTAATGGTCTGGGACAAGGAAGAGACTTCTTTCAAAGAGATTGCATCTGATACCTGACCATTCAGTACTAGGGGTAACATGGGTCAAAGTCTAGTCCAATATATTTTCTCAGACATGTAGAAATCTTGAAAACTCTGATAGCCAAATGCTCGACTCCTGTGAGTATTTGTTGTTATTCTTTACAGGGCCACAATCTAGGACAGAGTGGGCCGTGAGTATTTAATTTAAAGGAGCATCTCCAGGTCCCAGTGCTATAGAATGGTGGAGTAGGACCCTGTCTGTTCCTCACAATATGCCTCACTTTGGATATCAATTCTATTATGGCGACTGGGCCTAACTTCCATGTCTTGCAAAGAAGCAAATAGGGAAGTAGAAGAGCAGGCTTCCTTCTGAAATGCCAGGAGCAAAGAAGCAGCTCATTTAGCCCCCCATGCAGATGGTGAGATTGTAGAGAAAAGGACCAGACTGCACCGCAGAGGACAGCTAGACGTTAGGAGAACGTCTGGCCTGGCGGGCTTTGGGAATCTGGTAAATGGGTAGGAAGTGTCAAAATGCATGGCTAACTAGCATCGTTCACCAGCTGACCTTGGGTTGTGCTGTCAGTTTGGGGATTTGACTGAACAGGACTCTCAAAGCAAACCACCCAGCGTTCAAACCCATGGGAATCGCACCAACCAGCAAAGTTCACCAAAACACACACAGACGGACACTTGTAGATTTCTCACATCCATAACAAAAGCCTCCTAATAATGCACCTAGACAATTGTGTAATGCTTTACAGTGCAAGGAAATGCCTTCCTACCCTCAATATGGATCAGCTCATTCCCCAAGCACTCGAAGCATAAAGTGTTCTGCAGAACATGTCTCAGACATGGCCTTTCCTATCCGTCCACCGAGCTAAAACTCTCATCCAGACTCTCATAATCTCACAGTTCGATTACTGCAGCCTTGAGAACTGCAGTCTTGCCCCACTCACATCCTTTCAGAGTTCTTTGATTTTATGACACAGATTTATACGACCAGCCCTCAGACAATGTCTCACTGGTCAGCAGTTAAATTGTTTAGGCTATCAACAGGGCAAAACTCTTTTAGGTCACATGATCATGTCACGACCAATTCTATTGAGTTTGGCAGTCCAAAGGTGCCAAGCAGATGCAGTTTTGATTCATAGAGATGTTCTTAACCTTCCTGTTAGGGGTTTTCCCTTTGCCTCCTCCCCTGGTTCTTGTCATGCCGACAGAAAGCAGAAGACCAGAAGTCCTAGGTGCAGGCAATGCGATGTTTATTGGGGTTAGTCTCCAGCAAACATGTTCCATAACTCTGATGCTGCGAAGTCTTGTTTCCCAATGTCCTGTCCATCACCCTCCTCAGCAGGCACAATTATCTCTGCAATGCAGGCTCTCAGTCACACCCCTTGCAACATAAGGTCATGTTCCATTTTTTGTGGGGATGGGGAGAGTCTGGGGTCTTTGTCACACCTTTTTTGTACCTCATGGGAGGGGTAAGGAGTGAGGTTGTGCTCTGGTCAGGAGCAGGCATTTCTCTGGCCTTTTAGTATTTAATACCTTCCCTCAATACTCCTTTGCACCTCCCAACCAGTTGCTTGACTTTGCCTTGAGATAGGAGCTGAGGCAGACTTCAAGTGTGCGCTATATATTATACTCCCACCATGCCCAGTAACACTTCAACTGCTCTAATCTGTTCCCATGACACTAACAAACCCATCTGGCCAGGCAGAAGCAACACACACAGTGTCTTTGTCCTTTGTTCACACATACTAGTAAGGATCCCTTTGTTTACACATATTAGTAAAAATATGAGTGTATCAAAAATCAGACAGGCAAACAAGACCTAAAATTCTATCTACAGCAAAAATACAGGCCTGGATCCTAGATCATTACTAGCACTCCTACCGCTTCCTTTTGTCATGAGCAGTCTGTTCTGTTCTTTGGCATTCCGGTTTTAAACTACTTGTGTGACCTTTTCGAACATAATTGTTCTCATTTCCCAAGGAAAGTTCTGAAACTTTTGGACAGATGAATTGATTCACCCTTATCTCTCCTCTATAAGGTAAATATGATCAATATGAACATTCTTCCCCGTTTTCATTTTTCTGGTATATCTTCATGGTCATGAATACCCAATTCAGGACACAGAACTGCCACATGCCATGGTTCAAACACCAATGTGCACTGAAAGGTTTTTGGCATTATTTGTCTTTATCTTTAGGGCTAGGAATCTATTCTGAGCTAGTGAAATACAGCAATTGTCCAGCCCCATGCCAATAGGATTACGACCAACCAGGATTCAGTTGTTGCAGTATAATCTACCTGTTGTCTAAACTACCCTCTTTCTCCTTTTCAACAGGGTAGTTCACTGAGGATCATTCAGTGATTGTGCTAGTGCCCTTATTCCAGCTCAGGAGTAACTCACTCAGCAGGATTCCCTTCTGACCAGTGGGGATTGGGCTCAATCAAACATCTAGGAGCCTATTTCTGAAATAAATAGATTTGGCTCGAACACCAACTAAAATCTGATCCCCTCCCAGGTTGGTTTTCTGAGCCTTTTCATGTATTTCTTCCCACTCACAATCACCCACAAATAGCTTTTAAGAACCTAAGAACATAAGAACAGCCGTACCAGGTCAGACCAAAGGTCCATCTAGCCCAATATCTGTCCACCAACAGTGACCAATGCCAGGTGCCCCAGAGGGAATGAAGCTAACAGGCAATGATCAAGTAATCTCTCTCCTGCCACCCATCTCCATCCTCTGATGAACAGAGGCTAGAAACACCATTCTTTACCCTTCCTGGCTAATAGCCATTTATGAACTTAGCCACCATGAATTTATCCAGTTCCCTTTTAAACGCTGTTATAGTCCCAGCCTTCACAATCTCCTCAGGTAAGGAGTTCCACAAGTTGACTGCGCAGTGTGAAGAAGAACTTCTGTTTATTTGTTTTAAACCTGCTACCTATTAATTTCATTTGGTGACCCCTAGTTCTTGTATTATGGAATAAGTAAATAACTTTTCCTTATCCACTTTCTCCACATCACTCATGATTTTATAGACCTCTATCATATCCCCCCTTAGTCTCCTCTTTTCCAAGCTGAAGAGGTCTAGCCTCTTTAATCTTTCCTCAGAGGGACCCTCTCCAAACCCCTAATCATTTTAGTTACCCTTTTCTGAACCTTTTCTAGTGATAGCATATCTTTTTTGAGGTGAGGAGACCACATCTGTACAGAGTATTCGAGATGTGGGCATATCATGGATTTATATAAGGGCAATAATATATTCTCAGTCTTATTCTCTATCCCCTTTTTAATGATTCCTAACATTTTGTTTGCTTTTTTGACCGCCTCTGCACACTGCATGGACATCTTCAGAGAACTATCCACGATGATACCAAGATCTTTTTCCTGACTCCTTGTAGCTAAATTAGCCCCCATCATATTGTATTTATAGTTGGGGATATTTTTTCCAGCGTGCATTACTTTACATTTATCCACATTAAATTTCATTTGCCATTTTGTTGCTCAATCACTTAGTTTTGTGAGATCTTTTTGAAGTTCTTCACAATCTGCTTTGGTCTTAACTCTCTTAAGTAGTTTAATATCATCTGCAAATTTTGCCACCTCACTATTTACCCCTTTCTCCAGATCATTTATGAATAAATTGAATAGGATTGGTCCTAGGACTGACCCTTGGGGAACACCACTAGTTACCCCTCTCCATTCTGAGAATTTACCATTAATTCCTACCCTTTGTTCCCTGTCTTTTAACCAGTTTTCAATCCATGAGAGGACCTTCCCTTTTATCCCATGACAGCTTAATTTACCTAAGAGCCTTTAGTGATGGACCTTGTCAAAGGCTTTCTGGAAATCTAAGTAGACTATGTCCATTGGATCCCCCTTGTCCACATGTTTGTTGACCCCTTCAAAGAACTCTAATAGATTAGTAAGACATGATTTCTCTTTACAGAAACCATGTTGGCTATTGCTCAACAGTTTATGTTTTTCTGTGTGTCTGATAATTTTATTCTTAACTATTGTTTCGACTAATTTGCCCAGTACCGACGTTAGACTTACCAGTCTGTAACTGCCGGGATCACCTCTAGAGCCCTTTTTAAATATTGGCGTTACATTAGCTAACTTCCAGTCATTGGGTACCGAAGCTGATTTAAAGGACAGGTTACAAGCCTTAGTTAATTGTTCCTCAACTTCACATTTGAACTTTCCTCAACTTTCAGAACTCCTGAGTGAATGCCATCTGGTCCCGGTGACTTGTTAATGTTGAGTTTATCAATTAATTCCAAAACCTCCTCTAGTGACACTTCAATCTGTGACAGTTCCTCAGATTTGTCGTCTACAAAAGCCGGCTCAGGTTTGGGAATCTCCCTAACATCCGCAGCCATGAAGACTGAAGCAAAGAATCCATTTAGTTTCTCCGCAATGACTTTATCATCTTTAAGAGCTCCTTTTGTATCTCGATCGTCAAGGGGCCCCATTGGTTGTTTAGCAGGCTTCCTGCTTCTGATGTAGTTAAAAAACATTTTGTTCTTACCTTTGCAGTTTTTGGCTAGCCATTCTTCAAACTCCTCTTTGGCTTTTCTTATTACACTCTTGCACTTAAGTTGGCAGTGTTTGTGCTTCTTCCTATTTGCCTCACTAGGGTTTGACTTCCACTTTTTAAAGGAAGTCTTCTTATCTCTCACTGCTTCTTTTACATGGTTGTTAAGCCATAGTGGCTCTTTTTTAGTCCTTTTACTGTGTTTCTTAATTTGGGGTATACAATGAAGTTGGGCCTCTATTATGATGTCTTTAAAATGAGCCCATGCAACTTGCAGGGATTTCACTTTAGTCACTGTACCTTTTAACTTTTGTTTAACTAACCCCCTCATTTTGTATGGTTCCCTCTTTTGAAATTAAATGCCACAGTGTTGGGATGTTGAGGTGTTCTTCTCCCCACAGGGATGTTGAATGCTATTGTTTTGCTTGAGAAAAACATAAGAACCCACTGTGACGTTCCCCTCTGGTGTTGTCCGGACCGGTGATCTGCTAGGTCACTCTAATCCTTGACTCTGGGAGCCAGCCCTACCCTGCTCTGCTATGAGAACCTCATTCCTGGGCTGTTAATGCACAGCCTCTGGCATGTCAGCTGCTCCCAGCTACTTGCAAGAGAATGAGGAGGTTAACTGTAAAGAAATAAGAAGTGATGGAATGGACAAGACAGAATCTATCTGGGCAAAAATCACACTGGGAAAGAAAGCTACCAGAGCATCCCCTGAGATAGTGCTTAGGGCATGCTACAGACCACCGGGATCTGATTTGGATGTGGATAGAGACCTCTTTAATGTTTTTAATGAAGTAAACACTAATGGGAAATGTGTGATCATGGGAGACTTTAACTTCCCTGATATAGACTGGAGGACAAGTACTAGCAAGAATAATAGGACTCAGATTTTTCTGGATGTGATAGCAGATGGATTTCTTCACCAAATAGTTGAAGAACCAACAAGAGGGGATGCCATTTTAGATTTGTTTTTGGTGAGTAGTGAGGACCTCATAGAAGAAATGGTTGTAGGGGACAACCTTGGTTCGAGTGATCATGAGCTAATTCAATTCAAACTAGATGGAAGGATAAACAAAAATAGATCTGGGACTAGGGTTTTTGACTTCAAAAGGGCTAACTTTAAAGAATTAAGGAAATTAGTTAGGGAAGTGGATTGGACTGAAGAACTTGTGGATCTAAATGGGGAGAAGGCCTGGAATTACTTTAAGTCGAAGCTGCAGAAACTATCAGAAGCCTGCATCCCAAGAAAGGGGAAAAAAAACATGGGCAGGAGTTGTAGACCAAGCTGGATGAGCAAGCATCTCAGAGAGGTGATTAAGAAAAGCAGAAAGCCTACAAGGAGTGAAAGAAGGGTGGGATTAGCAAGGAAAGCTACCTTAGTGAGGTCAGAAAATGTAGGGATAAAGTGAGAAAGGCTAAAAGCCAAGCAGAGTTGGACCTTGCAAAAGGAATTAAAACCAATAGTAAAAGGTTCTATAGCCATATAAATAAGAAGAAAAAAAGAAAAAAGAAGTGGGACCGCTACACACTGAGGATGGAGAGGAGGTTAAGGATAACCTAGACATGGCCCAATATCTAAATAAGTACTTTGCCTCAGTCTTTAATAAGGCTAATGGGGAGCTTAGGGGTAATGGAAGGATGACAAACGGGAATGAGGATATGGAGGAGGATATTACCACATCTGAGGTAGAAGCCAACCTTGAACAGCTTAATGGGACAAAATTGGAGGGTCCAGACAATCTTCATCTGAGAATATTAAAGGAACTGGTGCATGAAATTGCAAGCCCGTTAGCGAGAATTTTTAATGAATCAGTAAACTCAGGGGTTGTACCGTATGACTGGAGAATTGCTAACATAGTTCCTATCTTTAAGAAAGGGAAAAAAGTGATCCGAGTAACTATAGGCCTGTTAGCTTGACATCTGTAGTATGTAAGCTCTTAGAAAAATTTTTGAAGGAGAAAGTAGTTAAGGACATTGAGGTCAATGATAATTGGGACAAATTACAACATGGTTTTACTAAAGGTGGATTGTGCCAAACCAACCTGATCTCCTTCTTTGAGAAGGTGACAGATTATTTAGACAAAGGAAATGCAGTAGACCTAATTTACCTCGATTTCAGTAAGGCATTTGACACGGTACCACATGGGGAATTATTAGTCAAATTGGAAAAGATGGGGATCAATATGAAAATTGAAAGGTGGATAAGGAACTGGTTAAAGGGGAGACTCCAACGGGTCGTACTGAAGGGTGAACTGTCAGGCTGGAAGGAGGTTACTAGTGGAGTTCCTCAAGGATCAGTTTTGGGACCAATCTTATTTAACCTTTTTATCACTGACCTTGGCACAAAAAGTGGGAATGTGCTAATAAAGTTTGCGGATGACACAAAGCTGGTGGGTATTGCTAACACAGAGAAGGACCGGGATATCATACAGGAAGATTTGGATGACCTTGTAAACTGGATTAATAGTAATAGGATGAAATTTAATAATGAAAAGTGCAAGGTCAGGCACTTAGGGATTAATAATAAGAATTTTAGATATACATTGGGGACACATCAGTTGGAAGCAACAGAGGAGGAGAAGGACCTTGGAGTATTGGTTGATCACAGGATGACTATGAGCCGCCACTGTGATATGGCCATTAAAAAAGCTAATGCGGTTTTAGGATGCATCAGGTGAGATATTTCCAGCAAAGATAAGGAGGTGTTAGTACCGTTATATAAGGCACTGATGAGACCCCACCTGGAATACTGTGTGCAGTTCTGGTCTCTCATGTTTAAGAAGGATGAATTCAAACTGGAACAGGTTCAGAGACGGGCTACTAGGATGATCCAAGGAATGGAAAACCTGTCATATGAAAGGAGACTCAAAGAGCTTGGCTTGTTTAGTCTAGCCAAAAGAAGGCTGAGGGGGGATATGCTTGCTCTTTATAAATATATCAGAGAGATTAATATTAGGGAGGGAGAGAAATTATTTAAGCTTAGAACCAATGTAGACACAAGAACAAATGGGTATAAACTGGATACCAGGAAGTTTAGATTTGAAATTAGATGAAGGTTTCTAACCATTAGAGGATTGAAGTTCTGGAACAGCCTTCCAAGGGGAGTAGTGGGGGCAAAAGACATATCTGGCTTTAAGACTAAGCTTGATAAGTTTATGGAAGGGATGGTATGATGGAATAGCCTAATTTCGGCAATTGATCTTTGATTATCAGCAGATAAGTATGCCCAGTGGTCTATGATGGGATGTTAGATGGGATGGGATCTGAGTTACTGCAGAGAATTCTTTTCTGAGTGCTGGCTGGTGAGTCTTGCCCACATGCTCACGGTTTAGCTGATCGCCATATTTGGGGTCAGGAAGGAATTTTCCTCCAGGGCAGATTGGCAGAGGCCCTGGAGGTTTTTCGCCTTCCTCTGCAGCATGGGGCACGGGTCACTTGCTGGAGGATTCTCTGCAGCTTGAGGTCTTCAAACCACAATTTGAAGACTTCAATAACTCAGACATAGGTTAGGGGTTTGTTATAGAAGTGGACGGGTAGGGTTCTGTGGCCTGCTTTGTGCAGGAGGTCAGACTAGATGATCACATTGGTCCCTTCTGACCCTAAAGTCTATGAGTCTATGAGACACTAGCCAATATCTCTAGTCCCAGAAACAATTCTAGGAACCTCCACCTTGCAGTGTCCAGTTGTGCTCGCTGAATGCTGCAAGCTCATATGAGTTCATCAATTTAACAAAGAAATTGATATACCCGGGCTTGTTCTCCCCAGGGGAGCCTCTGACACACTTCAAACAAAAGGCGCTGCTTCAGGTAGAATAAACAAACAGATTTATTAATGATAAAGGTAGATTTTAAGTGATTATAAGTCAAAGCACAACAAGTCAGAATGGTTAGCAAAATAAAATAAAACATAAGCACGCAGTCTGAACTCTCAGCCCTATTAGACGGGGCAGCAACTAGGTGAAGCAGTTTTTCTCATCCCACTGGATATTGCAGTCCTTAATAGACAGGCTTGTTCCTTAAACCTTGGCCAATCTCCTGTGTTGGAGTCTTGTCTTCTTTTCAGTGTCTTGATTGCTTGCAACACAGCTGGGGCAGGAGAAGAGCCAAGTATGTGTCCACTCTCCCTGTTTTATACTCTCTGTCCATGGGCTTGTAGAACCCAATTCCAGGCATATGTGGGGGTATTGCTGAGTCTTTCCAAGCAAGGTTGAGCAGTTCCCTGGTGTGGCCTCAGGCAAGTGAGTCATTGACATGCTGGACATGTTAAGCACAGAGTGACCTTCCTATCTGATACAGCTAGACTTTGGGGAAGAGGGGGGAAAGAGATACTTTTCAGATAACTGGGTAGGACAGATTAACACCTTTGGATCAAAGAAAGACCAACAGGAAGTTTTGCCCCAAACTCAGACTAGTCTTTGCAGCCTTGAAAGTGTATGGATTCTGCCCTCCACATTAGTGTTGCCAAATTTCATGATTATATCACAAACTTCATGAGAGTTGTTTTTTTCTCAAAGCTCCAGCTCCTGGCGTCTTGTGATAAAAATAGAATCTCAGCTTTCATCATTTTTTTAAAGTAAGTTTCTAACCCTCGTCGTTGTGGAAGAAAAACTGGAAAATGTGGCACAAGCACAGCCCTACAGTTCATAAACCAGAAGGAAAAGGAAAAGAATTCAATTTCTTTGAATCTCATGGTATTTCTGCCATTTTTATGATTTATGGGTCCTGACTCCTCAGTTTTGAATTGTCAGGGTTGAAGATGCTGCTTCCCCCATTTATTTATTTGTTCTGCACTTCCTAGCATCATCAAAATTAGATGTGAAAATAACTTTAGGTATCTATTGATTTTATATTGCCACCATCCATCACAGGACCTGAAAGCCTTCCATGTAAAATCAATAGCAAAAGTAAAGTCCTTAGTGGACTTTCATAGACACACAGATTCCTAGGCTAGCAGAGACTATTGTGATAATCTCGTCTGACCTTCTGTCTAACACAGACCAGAGACCTGTCCCATGATAATTCCCAGTGAAGATCTTTTAGGAAAATATCCAGTTGTTATTTCAAAATTGCCATTGATGGAGAATCCACACTAACGCTTGGTAAATTGTTCCCATGGTTAATTTCTTCATGGAGTCTCTGGCATTTCTCTCTTTTGGGGTCAAAACTCTGCTTGCAGAAGGCTGTTTTTGTTTGTTTGGTTGGTTTTGGTTTTAGATGTTGATGTTCTCTCCTTGTTTCTGGGCAGCAGAGGCTCATAGGTAAATGGGGAGTCTGTGCTGGGGTTTGGGAACAGAAGAGGTGTCCATGTTGGAGTTCTGGGGTTGAAGGCTTTAAACTGCAAGAAAAGTTATTCTCATGGTCTTTCGTCGTAAATGAAAGCAGGAAGTGCCAGATAGCACACAAGCCCAGGGAATTCCACGCTTGAACCTCTGAACTTTTGCAACACCCTCCTGCCTGCTCATGTCAAGGTTCACTAATCATGGCTCGTTATACGTCATAATGTGGAACACTATCACTCAGTGAGATGAACTCTTATTTCTCCAGTGGTAACACGAAGCAACGCAGTGGTCCAGCTCTTTGCACACGGCAACTTATTTCTCATGCACGTCTGTCATAACATTTTTCCCAGATCTGGACCTTAGCGTCCAAAATATGGGTGTTAGCATGAAAACCTCCAAGCTTAGTTACCAGCTTGGACCTGGTAAAGCTGCCACCAGCCAGGGATTTACAGTGCCTAGCTCACTGTGGTCTCCCCAAAACCTTCCCTGGGGGACCCCCAGACTCAGATTCCTTGAGTCTCACAACAAAGGGGAATAAACCATTTCCCTTTCCCCTCCAGGTGTTCCCTCCCTGGGTTCCTGGAGAAATATACAGAAGCAAGCTCCGTGAATCTAAACAGAGGGACTCTACCCTCCCTGTTTCCAGTCCTGGAAAACACAAGTACCGAGAGCTAATCTCTCTTCCCCCCTCACCCAGAGGGTATGCAAAGTCAGGCTTAGTAAATCTAACACAAAGAGATTTCCCCCTGACTTCTTCCTCCCACCAATTCCCTGGTGAGCTGCAGACTCGATTCCCTGGAGTCCCCACTAAAGAAAAACTCCAACAGGTCTTACAAAGAAAGCTTTATATAAAAAAGAAAGAAAAGGACATAAAAATGGTCTCTCTGTATTAAGGTGACAAATACAGGGTCATTTGCTTAAAAGAAAAAAATGAATAAACAGCCTTATCCAAAAAGAATACAATTTAACACATTCCAGCAACTACACACATGTAAATACAAAAGAAAACAATATAAACCTATGGTCTTCCTATCTTTGTACTTACAACTTGGAAACAGATGATTAGAAAGCCGGGAGACAGAAAGATCACTGTCAGAGCCGAGAGGGTCAGACACACGACAAAGAACAAAGAACTCACACCCAAAACTTCCCTCCACCAAGATTTGAAAAAGTCTTGTTTCCTGATTGGTCCTCTGATCAGGTGTGTTTTGTTACCCCTTTCCAGGTGAAAAAGACATTAACCCTTAGCTATCTGTTTATGACAACGTCTCAATAGCTGTTGAGAAATCACGAATACTTTGTTCACAGTGTGCAATTTCCCTGACAATCAACATGGCTGTGTGGTTTTCAGCTTACAGCTGGTGTCAAGGATTTCCCAGGAACATCTCTGAGACAAACCAAACTGTGTGCAGAACACTTGTTAAGTCCCTGTCCCTTAGGGTTATGCTGTTGAATTAGTGTTTTTTAGCAGGAAATAAAATGTTTATGCTGTCAGATTAAATAAGGGGAAAACCTCTGAATCGTCTATTACACTATACATGGCTAGAATCAGGAATATTTCATTAAGGACCCTAGCTAGGGATAAGGACAAGATCATGTTCCTTGCTTGGATTGGAAGCTCTTTGGGGCAGGGACAGTTTTTACACAGCACCTAACACACTGGCATCCTGGTCTCAGGCTAAGGGTCCTATGAACAATGGTAAAATCATTAGTGACTCAATAACATGTTTCACGTCTGCTCAGACAAATGACCAGTCAGAGGAAAATCACCCTGCCCCAACTGCCAGCATGAAGGCTCTGTGACTTCTGCATACTGTTTCTCCCGGCAGTCATTCTTAATGGATCATCCAGGTGGCCCTGCGGCTCCTGTCAGAGTGCCACCCCCTCTGCGATGCCCTCCAACATGGACCGTGGCAGAGAAGCATGGTCTAGCACACCCTTCCCAAGCTCTACAGGGCTGGAACTGGTTACCAGGGATAGCTGGTGACATGCGTGGTCACCTGATACTATGAATCCCACAGTCACAACACAAAGAAACAGTTCTAGGGTCTGCAGCTGGGCAAAGACAAAGCATTCAAATGTGTATTATTCCCAGAGTGAGCTGTGAATCCTAGCCTGAGTCCTCGGTAATGTGCATTGATATTTCCCATATAAAGTGTGTCAAGAAAGACAAGTAAAGGGTCGGACATGTAGTTCCTGCCTCAGCAACCAGGTGAGCTGAATAAGTGGCCAAGGGGGCCAGTCACACCAAAGGCTAATGTGGTCCCTCTCTACACTCTCAGATCTGCATGCGGAAGGTTTTAAGTGCACTAGCAAAACTAACTTCTCACTCACTGTAGCTTGTCCACTTGAGCTAAAAAAAAAAATGAGAAACCTGATGAGGTTCAACAAGGACAAGTGCAGAGTCCTGCATTTAGGACAGAAGAATCCCATGCACTGCTACAGACTAGGGACCGAATGGCCAGGCAGCAGTTCTGCAGAAAAGGACCTGGGGGTTACAGTGGACGAGAAGTTGGATATGAGTCGACACTGTGCCCCTGTTGCCAAGAAAGCTAAGGGCATTTTGGGCTGTATAAGTTGGGGCATTGCCAGCAGATCGAGGGACGTGATCATTCCCCTCTATTCGGTATTGATGAGGCCTCATCTGGAGTACTGTGTCCAGTTTTGGTCCCCACACTACAAGAAGGATGTGGAAAAATTGGAAAGAGTCCAGCGGGGGGCAACAAAAATGATTAGGGGTCTGGAGCACATGATTTAAGAGGAGAGGCTGAGGGAACTGGGATTGTTTAGTCTGTAGAAGAGAAGAATGAGGCGGGATTTGATAGCTGATTTCAACTACCTGAAAGGGGGTTCCAAAGAGGATGGAGCTCAGCTGTTCTCAGTGGTGGCAGATGACAGAACAAGGATCAATGGTCCCAAGTTGCAATGGGGGAAGTTTAGGTTGGATATTAAGAAAAACTTTTTCACTAGGAGGGTGGTGAAGCAGTGGAATGGGTTCCCTAGGGAAGTGGTGGAATCTCCTTCCTTAGAGGTTTTTAACGCACAGTTTGATAAAGCCCTGTCTGGAATGATTTAGCTGGGGCTTGGTCGTGCTTTGAGCAGGGGGTTGGACTAGATATCTCCTGAGGTCCCTTCCAACCCTGATATTCTATGATTCTATGAAACAGATGACTTGGGGAGCCTCAAACAGAGTGCTTCTTGGTTTCCAAAACATTATGGAAAGATAAATGTTATGAATGCTTATGTAAATATGCCTTTCCCCAAGCATTTGTGCCAGAAGCAGTGATGCAGCCACCCTGAATGATCTGATGGGTTTGGGAATTGTCTAGGTGGGGAGCAGAGGCCAAGGGGAAGGGCTCTCCAATGGCATTAGCTTCCTTTGAATATCCCAGCCTGTGTGACTAAAGGCAATGGTGCAAATTGGGATTTGTGATTAGCCAATACTCAGTGCAAGAATAGGAAGATGGTGGGCAACCTCTTTATAGGCTGAAATCTGAATATAGAACCAACCTGTGAATGATTTCAAACAATCGAATTAATACAAATCTTGGGGGAGAATTTGTGAGCAGAAAAGGGCCTAATTTCATTGAACATATTAGTCAATGGAAACGTAACCCTCCATTCCTACTCACGTGCATGCAGCTAGTATGAGTATGTTGGGCATTTGGAATCAATTTTTGTTAGGAAAATTGATTTATTCAGATCTTAATGTTCACCTAACCATTTTAGAGACAAGTCTAAAAATTGCACAGATCCTGGAACCGGTAGAAGCCTATTCTGAATTCCAGATAGAGACTCACTTCTAGCAAAGGAGAGTAAATGCAAAGTGAACCCTTGGTTTACTGAAATGGGCTTCCACTAATAAACAGAGATTAGACTTTCTGAGTAGATTATCCAAATTTGAAGCCTGAGGACTGTAAACATCCAGGTGCTTATGCTTTGGGCCTTTTGCACATTCCGTTTCTGGAATACTTTGGAATATTAGTTAATCTTGTCACATTACAATTGTGTTTTGTAACTAATTCTCTGCTCAACACAAGGGAGCTGACCTGAAAATGGACCCGCTTGACAGGTTCATGAATTGAAAACTTGAACACTTCCTGTAGGTCCTTCTGGACTACAGAGCCCCAAATCACCCACAAATTGGAGTCCAGAGCTGGCTGGTGCAGCCACAAAATGTCCTGAATCAATGGCACACCCCAGTCCAGAACTTAAAACTAGTGACGGGGGAAGCTTAGAAGGTTCCCCATTTGGATACTTATTTGCCAACCTTTAGCAGAGGGTGGTGGCTTCCCAGGAGTGAATCCTGCTCAGCCGCAGCTGCCATTGCAGGGTGGTGATGGAATGGCCCATTGGTGCTCATGGGTGGGATCCAGCCCTACACCTCTCTACTCAAGTGGCTGACACAATTCATGCAGCTTGGCGAGAGGAGGATTCAGACTAAGATTTGAAAATGCTTATTCCAGCACAAAGTGAGAGTGCCCAAGCCACACACTCGTTTTGGGTGGTGCAGCCTATTCCCATCTCCAGGTCTGGCCATAGCGAGCGGCCTATCACTGTGCTTCATGCCCCATAGCTGCTCAGAGTAGGGCGAGAGTTGTAGGGTCAGGTATTGTACTAGGTGTGCATGGAGGAGGGGAAACAATCTGTGCCTTGGTCCCTGGCTGACTGACTGCAGAACTAATTGCAAGAGTGCACAATTTCCACCCTCTGAAATCACATCAAAGCCTTGCAAAACAATCATAAGCATAATAATCTCCATGAATCAAAAAGAACATTTCCAAAGCTGTTTCTGAGACAGTCACAACGGGAAAACCTTATCAATAGAATAAGGCTAAGGCTATAATTCAAAATGTTGTGTGTGCAATTACCAGGGGTGCACATGATAATCAGGCATTTGCAAATAACTGGTCCCTGTTTAATCGGCTTTTTATACATTCAGCTTTCAGATATGCACGTCAGTGAAAATGCTTGCACAAATTGGCCTTATAGTTGCACACATGTGGTTTTCAAAGCCCAGGCCCAAACCAAAGGAACAGTGAATTATCTTTCTGCATTATAAATTCTGGGGCTATTTAAAGGATCTGGAAGATCTGGATTTCTAAATAAGTGTGAGGCTCTGGTATAATTTAAAACTGTAGATAAACCTGTTAACATTTCTATACCTACATGGGATAGAAATACAGATGTGTAATCTGTACACACCTGCAGGTTCTCTATCTCATTACTATAATGGAAAAATCCAAGCTTGTGTAACGTTACATAAACCGCGTGGAGAATGTGTGGCTTACACCGGGGAATGCTGAGTGTAGTACTGGAGCTATGCTTCCCTTCAGATACAATGATTTGCTACGTATTATATTTTGTACATTTTAATGAGCAAAAAATTATCTACCATATAAAATAAAGGGATAAATATTTGACGAGGCAAACAAAAACTCTGCCAGAATGTGATGCACGTAATTTGTTGATTGAAGCATGAAGCATATTAGCTCCAATTATAGGAATTTTTAAGGTAACGCAGACTAGGAAAGGGAGGTAAAAAGAAATACTATTTTTTTAGTGTTATTTGATGTTTAAATAAAGTATATCAAAGCTAATTTGACATTGTTCATATTGTCTCTGCACATTTTGTTTTTGTCTGATATTCTTCTGGTGAAACTGCATAGTGATGGGGACGCATCCATCTTAGAAAGGTCTTACAATGCGCCGGATGCTGTATATTTAACATGTTGTGTGCAGATGAGCTGTTTGCACAGGAGTAGCTATATGTTTCCTCTTCAGCAAGCCCAGCTGTAACACGGTGCAAAAGGATCTCAGTTTGCATTGTCAAAATTCCCCAACCCCAATTGATTAACTTCAATCCTGTATCTTCAGTCCCAGAAGAGCTTAACTCAAGGCACTTGCCTGAGCTCTCGTAGGATCAGTGGCAAACTAGCAAGGTCAGTTCCATCTTCCTGTTTCCATGGTGACCACTGTGTTAATATATAACGTGGCAACACCACTTTTCTCCCCATTCCTATAGCTCAGCCCTTGATTCTGTCTGAGATCCTTTGGATGGAGGTGAGATAAAAACAGAGCTAACAGTGGTGAGCAAAAGACAGCACAAAACCTGTGAAATCATGACAAGCGCTTTGTGCCAGTTTCATGCATCAGGCAAGTTTTCCACGTGGATTTTCTTTTAAAGGCATAATGTGTGTCTCACAGGCACCATATGGTTACCCTGCACTTAGCGAGCCTGGTCCTGCCAGAGCTAATGATGCATTACTTGGATGAGCAGCATATACTTTTCTCATCTGCAAATATTGAAGAATGCTTTCTCCAGCAGGGTCATTAGGAACCAGTCCTGCTGCGACTGAAGTCAAGGGGATGGTAAACAGTATTGCCAGCCTCAAAGGTTCAAATGTCATGAGTCAGACTCACCACAGATCATGAGATGATGTGAACATAATAGATCTGGAGTTCTTTTTATTTGCCTTCTGCTTTTTGAACCTTTCAGGTGCACTGGGATCACATTTTGAAGCTTTCTCCACAGCCACTAGGGCTAGAAACATGCTTGTTTTCTTTAAGAATGAAGGCTGAAAGCATCATGTATCCACTTGACTGCAGGAGCTGGGGCTTTAAGGAAAACAATAATTATCAGGAGAGTCATGATAAAATCATGGGAGTTAGCAACACTGGTAAAGCTTATTTTGAGTTCAGAGGAAGAAGAAATGGGTCCTAAGACTTAGTTCTTTAAAGTTCACGGAGAGGAGCTGCTTGATTTTGACATGAGGTGCTTGTGACTAGCAAAGTGCAGAGTCAGTAGTTTAATGTCATGTGGGTGTGGAAAATACACCTCCAATAAAGGCACTAGCTTACACCTCGCCCTGCATGGATGCACGAGTCTTAGGCGGAGCAGAACCTCAGGAATCCATGCAGCGGACAGCAACAAGGAGTTGGTGAACTCCTGGCATGGGGGGCTATTAGCATTGCCTGGGCTGCTAATCACACAGGAAAGTCAGAGCTGGAGCCCTACTCTCACAGCCCGTCTGCTTTTAGTGTGCTAGCTCATAGCGTGTGTATGTCTACTCGAGGTGGGACACCCACCCCTCGCTCCAAGTGTAGACACAGCCAAGTTATCTGGTCAGTGCCCTCCCCCTAGTGCCATGCAAAGGCCACTGCAACTCTGGACGAACAGCTGCTACTCCTCTCCTCACTCAGGCCCTAGAGAGCTCACAGCTTATGGGGAACATTCTCTCTTCTTTCCAGGAGGCCACAAACGGGAAGGCCCATTGAGGTGCCCTGTGATGGACCCTCCCATCCACTCCACCCCAGTCATGGCAATGCTATGGATGGGCCAGGTGGTGCCAGCCAGACACAAGAGGGCTACACTGGTGGCAGCACATGTCCACACTGGGCATATCATAAAATGAACCCCCTACACACAAAAAAAACAAACAAAGTACAATTCTAAATTGGTGATGTCCTCTGCAATTTCTCTTCCTGCTGAGATAGGAAACCCGTCACAGAACCTCAACAAGTTACTTGTGTTTCCAAAGGACTACAATAACCACTGGTGCTCTTTACCATCGGACTGTGTTAGTTACTGGTGAACTTAACCAGGCTTGTCTGCGCATTCTTCATGCTGGTCTCCTAAGAGAAATTATTAACCAGTCTAAATTTATTTCCATCATGGTGTAATAGTAGTAAAACTATCTATAAGTTTGCAAAAGTATTCCATAATAAGCACCTAACTTCAATCCCCTATATCTTTCTTGACATGCACACACACACACACACACACACACACACACACACACGTTCACATAGAAGAACATGCACTGTTAGTTTCTACATCATCCTGAGATTTTCACCAAAATGTTATGTTTTCATTGCAGATTTAATCAATGTGAAATTAGTATTTTTCTACCATATTAATTGTACAGATTTCAGTTGAATTTTATTATTTTTTCAGTAATGGCTTTTAACTTTTTCTGACCTATTTTTGGAATCAAATCACAGATTATAATGTGCAGTAGATAACAATGTAACAATTTATGTGAATCACCAGCATTATTAAAGAGTGATTCCTAGTGAAATGACTAAATCTAGTATTAGCTGTAAAAGTTAAGGGAGATAGATAGATATCCCTTAATATACACTCAAATGACCTTGCCCATGAACTAGAAATGTTATCAAGTGTTCTGCCCAGGCCTGTTCTGATTTTACCATGTTTCAGTTTTTAATTTGTATGTTTCATTTCTTCTGTGATTACTGAGGTTAATGCAAAGAAAGCATCCTCAGTCCTGAATGCTCCCTCCTAATGATTAGTATTGTTGCACCATTCCCCAGCCACAACGCTGCTGTGGCAGAAGGGGAAAACTGACTCTCAGTGTAAAGATACGTTTCACATGAGATGCAGAGAAAACATAGAAAGTAGAGTCACTTCAGAGACAGAGAATGATTTAGGTCCAACTTAGATTTCATTGGTAAGTGCCAAAGGTAGGTGCCTAAAACATGAAATGATAAGTTAAGAACAAGAGAGTTGACCTACTGTATCATAGCTTTAGTGAGACAATTTGAGGCTCAGAGACACTGGGGCCAGATTGTTCACTGAGAAGGCCACCCATCTTCATAGTTCTTAAAGCTCATGGCTAGCACCACAGACTTCCTGTGTAACCTTGGGTGGGTCACTTAACCTGTCTATGCCTCAGTTCCCATCGATCAAACAACAACAGTAGCCCAGCTGTGCCTCATGGGGGCCAGATAACTGATGTAGATAGACAAGTAGCAGAAAGCAAAGATGAGTACGTAGGTACTGGGGTCTGTGGCTTACAGACACTCACCGAGATTTGTGGAGGAGAAAAGGGTCTGGTGAGGGTGAAACCAAAGAGATTGGTCTGAGGCCCCCTTTTGGGCACTTGACTGCACTTTGTGGGTGGACAGTCCTAGACTCGGTTGGTTTCTCTACTGATATCGATCTCTGCCTTACTGGCTGGACCTGTCCAGTTGTACATAAATGCAGAGTGTGATGATTTATTCATCCTCTGTTTGCATCCACGTAATTTCTCCCCAAAACAAAACAAAAGCTGCTTGTTGGATCCAATGCTGCCCCAGGCTGATACGGTGCTAGTGGTTTGCTCCCTTCCATGCAGCTCAGACCAAAAAACATGGTTGATTTGCAGCTGTCACACTGTAAATGGAACAACAGTTTTGGATACACTTTCCAGTGGGGAAGAAGTTTCTGTTTCCCTTTTTCCTTTCCATGACATTAATCCACCCCGCCAGGCACTCTGCCTTCATTTATTTCCAGGCATTTGTATGAGGCCCATCATCATCATGCCTCTCTTTATCATTCATTGTCTCTTTGAGTCTTCTAGTGAAAATCTGGCTTCATTGTTATCCTGGAGACGGGCTTCCTCCCAGAGGGGAAACACAGGTCTGGTCTGTCTGAAGAGGGGTAGCACAATGGTGTGGTCAGGAGGCAATCTCATAATCCTTATCGGAAATTATTTTAGTGAGTTGGACATGCAGTGCTAGGCACCATTTCAATCTGCACCTACAGGAAGCAAGTTGTTTTTCGGCTTAAGGTTAAAGGAATGATCTTGCTGTGCCTGGAATCACTTGGGCTCACAAATTCCTCCAAGGATCTCAGCTTTACTCAAGATTTCCCTTGTGCAGGCAGAGATGGAGAGTCTCACCTTTCTGCAGCAATTTGCTAATTGCTTTTGAATTGGCCCGAAAGCAGTTGGAACACTTGCACAGCTGATGTGGATGTCTAGTTCAGTGGATTTGGGAGCAGGCTGTTCAACTACCACAGGAGACAAACAGCTGGTAAAGAACTGGGTAAAGTGAGGAGCATGTGTGTGCAGTCCTCTTTGTTCATGAAATTATGGACAATCGCAGCAAAGACATATGAAGTGAGATGCTCTGGGAAAATCCACTGGCTCCAACAGCACATATATATGTTTTCCTTATCTGTGATATGCTGAGCCTTCCGTGACCTTGTGCATTGTCCTGTAAGCCTTGCCCCTTGGCATCAGTGAGAGGTCTGTGTGAGTAGGGAATGCAGCACCACCAGGACCTCTGCCATCTGTCTCTTGGGAGTGACAGTCACTGCAGTGCAGCATCGTTACTGCTTGCGGGTGAGCACTGGTCAGTGGTTAACCATTCTGCAACCTGAAAGGGAGAAGCTGCTCAATGAATAACGAGTATCTTGAGGAGCTTTCCTCTCAGGGGGACTTTCCAATTTGCCCTCTAGCCAAACTACAAGTAAATAAAAGCTGTTTCACCTTCCTTGGTAGTGAGTGCACCTGCTAGGGGGACCCCCTCGTTGAAGCCTGCATGGAGACATGTACAATGGATAAGCCTCTGTGGTGCATTACATTATTGTGTGTGAGAACTCTCTTCAGCTGTTACCAGCTCCAAGGTGTTTTCTGGAGTGATAAAGTATTTACTAGAAGTAAGATAAAGAGTCATTGGAGATCTCAGCTGCTCATATGCCCTCTGCAATACATGACTGGTCCAATAGCTATTAGCTTAATGCTCCCTTCTAGTGAAAACTGCGATTCATCTTCTGAAAGCAGAGTGATTTCAATGGATCTGTAAAACTTCCTTTTATCTTCATTCAGCAGTCTAGACAAGATCTGCTGTATAATTCTCTCCCTCTCCGTGCAGAGGGGGAGCTTGTGGAGGATACAGTATTCGGAGGATATCATCTGATCATATACGAAACCCATGTTAAACAGCTCACATGCTGTTAGACTTCCCAGTTGCTGCTACACTGGAACCAAATATCCTTTTCCATATGTGAACTGTAAACCACTGTCCTAACGGGGCCTCCTCCCTGTAAATTGTAAAACCATTAAACTTTAAGGACTGAGGTATTCTGAGCCAAAGCCTGCTCTGCATTATTCCATTGCAAACCTTGAGCAATTCCATGGGCTTCCCGACTCTCTGCCATGTACTCCCGTGTATGTGAGCGTATGCGCTCTACCCCATGCTCTCTAGTAGCACGGGAACTCCCTGCTAAACTGCAATGGGTTGTCCTCTTTCCAGGGTCTTTAATATTATATCCCAGCTTCTCTCTGGCCAGCCTGCACCACAGTGCCTGAGTGCTTCACAGAAAAGAGTTTATCCTCACGCCCTGCTGAAGTCACAAGGTGTATCCGCATTTTACAGGTGGAGAACCGAGAGTCATAGAAAGCCTTATTCAAAGCCCACAATGTCAATAGACATGTGTGTGATCCAGCGAGATCAAACAGCTTGCTTAAGGCCACACACAGAGTTTGAGAGACATCTAGGAAGTGAACCCAAGGTCTCAGAGTCCCATGTCTGTGCCTAACCACATGGCTTTCCCTTCTCTCTCCTCTCTCTTTTCACCTCACTATGGCCAGAATCACCTTGAATGGCGAGAGACACTTCATTCACTCATGCTGGAATTCCTTTCCCTACAACTTCTTTGAGTCATCCCAAACCCTGTATGCATCATGCTAAGAACCTGCTTCCTTTAGTTTCCTCTTTCTGTAAGTTTGAAAGTGAAACCCTGGCACCCAAATGTTGTTATACCACAGACAATACGCTTCTGAATGCAATTCAAGTGAATAAAATATTATTTCTTATCTTGCTGTGTTCTATAGGAGGTCAAGGTGTTAATCAAATTTGGGTCCTTGGAAAGAATCTGCATTTCCTCACTGTTTCTAAACTCTTCATTCCTCGGTAGAAGACAGAATGTATTTGAATAGCCCTGCCATTTAGCACACATTAAAGTCATTTGATTTAGAGAATATTGTCAGCTCAGGAAATTAGAGGCCTGTAGTTCAAAGTACTGAGCCATATTTTTGGTCTTACACCAAAGCTTTGGTTTCTTTTATTTGTCAAACGGACACATCTTCTCTGAAAGTACAAAAATCCTGTAGTAAAATTCATTGCCCTTATGATATCAAGGTTACCCAACTGGCAACCTGAGACTAGGAACTTGATATTTTAATATGCGCAAGCATAAGGCATCTCCACACAGAAGCTAGTTTCCTGTGTCATCCTGATCCCCATCAGCAATTCTTGTCTATCCCGGAGCAGTGGCCTTCTGTTCCCCAGAAAGCCCAGAAGTTTGTTCTGGCACAAAAAAATCTCTGCATGACAAAATCAAAATGCTCTGAATGTTTCTTAGAGGATTACCCGAGACTGGAACTTGATATTTTAATATGCGCAAGCATAAGGCATCTCCACACAGAAGCTAGTTTCCTGTGTCATCCTGATCCCCACCAGCAATTCTTGTCTATCCCAGAGCAGTGGCCTTCTGTTCACCAGAAAGCCCTGAAGTTTGTTCTGACACAAAAAAATCTCTGCATGACAAAGTCAAAATGCTCTGGATGCATCTTAGAGGATTTTAATAGTGAATGTTCCACACTTAGAAAACTACTCTGCAGACCCGCTGTACAGTGGTAACATACCTGTTCACATTTGAGTGCTTATACCTCACATGCATAGTACAATTTGAATCTCAAGAAATTTCATTCAGCCAAAGATCTGGATGTTCACTGAATGGATTTTATTTCAACTTCTTTGATCTACAGATCTGGTTAAATAATTCATAGGAACAGGCTGCTTGCAGAATTCCTTGTAATTTCTGCTTCTAGCAGGGTAAAAACATTAAAATACTATGAAAATTGTCTATTTTATAATGTTTTCATGATTCTGCAGCTAATCATCTTGCTATCTATGCAGTTATACCATGCAAAGCCAGACATTGGAAGGAACTGCAAAAATGGAAAATAAGCAAAAAATCAGAACATAAGAACAGCTGCCCTGGGTCAGACCATCTGTCTAGTGCAGTAGCCTGTCTTCTGACAGCATCCAGTACCACAGGGAGTGAACAGAACAGGCCAATTAGCGAGTGATCCATCCCCGCTGTACACTCCCAACTTCTGGTAGCCAGGGGCTAAGGATACCCACAGAAAGTTGTTGCATTCGTGACCAACTTGGCTATTAGCCATTGATGGACCTGTCCAGGAGGAACTTATCTAGTTCTTCATAGTTATATTTTTGGCTTTCACAACATCGTCTGGCAAAGAGTTACACAAGTAGACTATGTGTTCTGTGAAGAAATACTTATTTGTTTCAAACCTACTGCCTATTAATTTCATTGGGTGACACCAGAGTCATGTGTTATGTGAAGGGGTAAATAACACTTCCTTATTCACTTTCTCCATGTCCCATTCATGATTTTATAGACCTCTATCATATCCCCTCTTAATCACCTCTTTTCCATACTGACTAGCACCATACTTTTCTTCTCCTCCTATATGGAAAGTTTTCTATACTCGTCATAAACAGATGGTTAAGGGTTAATGCCTCTTTTACCTGTAAAGGGTTAAGAAGTTCCCCTAGCCTAGCTAACAACTGACCAGAGGAACCAATGGGGGAACAAGATGTTTCAAAAGGAAGGAGGGAAGTTTTTCCTTTGTTTAGAGTTTCAGTTTCAGCCGGAGTGAAAAAGATCAAGGAACCAGCCTCTTATCAGAGTAGTAAGTTTTAGAAAGGAATAAATAGGTTAATGTTTATTTCTTTGTAACCTGTCTGATGCAATTAGAGGTAGAATCAAAATGGGTATTCGGGTATTTTTTTGTGTAACTAAATTTGTGCCCAGGGGAACATCCTCTGTGTTTTGAATCTGTTGTCTGTGAGAGTAGCTGGTATGCTAATTTCTCCCAGAGGGTTTTCTTTTACCTTTCTTTTCTTTAATTAAAAGCCTTTTTTCTTAATACCTGATTGATTTTTCCTTGTTTTTTGATCCAAGGGGATTGGATCTGGACTCAACATGGAATTGGTGAAGGAGTCTCTCAAGGCTACCCAGGGAGGGGAAGTAGTGCTTGGGGGATGGTGGCAGTGATACCAGATCTAAGCTAATAATTAAGCTTAGAAGTGTCCATGCAGGTCCCCACATCTGTACCCTAAAGTTCAGAGTGGGGAAGAAACCTGGACAACTCCTCATCATTTTTGTCATCCTTCCCTGTATTTTTTTTCAATTCTAAGATACCTTTCTGAGGTGGGTCAACCTGAACTACACACAATATTCAAGGTGTGGGTGTACCATGGATTTATATAATAACATTATTGTATATCCCTTTCCTAATGGTTCCTAACAGTGTTAGCTTTATTGACTGCTTCTGCATGTTTAGCAGATGTCTTCAGAGAACTATCACAATGACTCCAAGATCTCTTTCTTAAGTGCTAAGAACTAATTTAGAACTCATCATTTTATATGTATAGTTGGATTATGTTTTCCAATGTGCATTACTTCGTGTTTATCACCATTGAATTGCATCTGTCATTTTCTTTCCCAGTTACCCAGTTTTGTGAGATCCCTTTGTAACTCTTCACAGTAAGTTTTGGACTTAACTATCTTGAATAATTTTGCATTGTCTGCAAACTTTGCCACCTCACTGCTTGCTCCTTTTTTTCAGATCATTTATGAATATGTTGAACAGCTCTGGTCCCAGTACAGATTACTGGGGCACCTCTGATATTTACCTCTCTTCACTATGAAAACTAACCTTTTATTCCTACCCCTTGTTTCCTGTCTTTTCACCATTTAGTCCCTCTTAATTCATAACTACTAACTTTGCTTAAGAGCCTTTGGTGAGGGACCTTGTCCAGGCTTTCTGAACAACCAAAAACACTTATATCTACTAGATCACACTTGTCTACATATTTGTTGACACCCTCAAAGAATGCTAATTAGATTGGTGAAGCATGATTTCCCTGTACAAAAGCTGTGTCACCTTTCCATAACATATCGTCTGACCATTCTGTTCTTTAATATCGTTTCAATCAATTTGCCTAGAGCTGAAGTTCGGCTTCATGGCTTGTAATTGCCAGGATTGCCACTGGAGCAATCCTCAAGTCATCTGGTACAGTGATTTCAATGACAAGTTACATACCAGAGTTAGTAGTTTTGCAATTTCATATTTGAGTTCCTTTAGGACTCTTGGGTGATACCATCTGGTCCTGGTGACTTATTACTGTTTAATTGATCAATTTGTTCCAAAACCTCCTCTACTGACACCTCAGTCTGGGAGAGTTCCTCAGGTTTGTCACCTAAAATGAATGATTCAGGTTTGAGAATCTCCTTCACATCCTCTGCAGTAAAGCATGATGCAAAGAATTCATTTAGTTTCTCTGCAATGGCCGTATCTTCCTCGAAGTGCTTTTTTAGCACCTCGATCATGCAATGCAGTGGTTGATTGGCAGGCTTCCTGCTTGTGATACACTTGAAAAAGTTTTGCTCTTAGTTTTATGCCTTTTGCTAGTTCTTCTTCTCATTCTTTTTTGGTCTGCCTAATTGTAATTTAACATTTGCCTTGTCAGGGTTTATGTTCCTTTCTATTTTCCTCAGTTGGACTTGACTTCCAGGTTTTAAAGGATGTCTTTTTGTCTCGGACTACCTCTTTTCCTCTTTTGTTTAGCCATAGTGGCATTTTTGGTCCTAATACTATTTTTGTTTGTTTGGGATATACATTTTGTGGCATTTATGGTGTTTTAAATAGTTTCTACACAATTTGCAGATATAAAAGGCAGGCTAATCAGGGCACCTGGGTTTAAAAAGGAGCTCAGTTCAGTTTGTGGTGTGCGTGTGAGGAGCTGGGAGGAGGAGGTGTAAGGAGCAGAGAATGAGAGGCTGTGCTGCTGGAGGACTAAGGAGTACAAGCGTTATCAGACACCAGGAGGAAGGTCCTGTGTTGAGGATAAAGAAGGTGTTTGGAGGAGGCCATGGGGAAGTAGCCCAGGGAGTTGTAGCTGGCATGCAGCTGTTACAGGAGGAACTATAGACGGCTGTAATCCAAAGGGCTCTGGGCTGGAACCCGGAGTAGAGGGCGGGCCCAGGTGCCCCTCAAACCTCACAACTCCTGATCAGACACAGGAGGAGCTGACCCAGACTTTGGGTTTCACCAGAGGGGAAGATCACTGAGGTGAGCAAATCTGCCAATAAGCGCAGGACCCACCAAGGCAGAGGAGGAACTTTGTCACACTGCTTCATGTGAATGTAATTGAATGAGACTCTTATGTTTGACTGTTTCTCTTTAGTTTCTACCTGTATTTTATCAACTTCTATCCTCTTCTGTTTCCTAGGATACAGAGAATCCCCTTTAATAAATCCTCCCCTCTCCTGGTCATTGTCTGAACTATGTGCTTCCCCACACCTGTCGGCTTTCTCCCAGCCTAGAGTTAAAAAACTCCTCTAGAACCTTTTTTAATGTTAAGTGCCAGCAATCTGGTTCTGTTTTGGTTTAGGTGGAGCTAGGGGCGGCTCTAGGGATTTTGCCACCCCAAGCACAGCAGGCAGGCTGCCTTCGGCGGTTTGCCTGCAGAGGGTCTGTTGGTCCCACGGCATGTAGTGTTCAAATGCAAACTGTGGGGCTGTGCTTTTATGTGCTTGGTTTTCTCCTTCCCCATATTGCTCATGTACATTTACCTACAAGGATGGTGACTACTAGCCGAATGGGGCCAGTTTGCAGGAATGACGCACAGCTCTATTTTTCTCACTCTGTTGATGTTGTAAGCTACACTTGGGACAGTGCAACTGCACTTTGCTAAATGCGGAAATGTGGCCCTTGCAGGATGAATAAATCCAGCCAGGGGTTTTTTCAGGGCTCACTGTAGGAGTGGTTCCATAATACTTTTAGGAGAAGGCCAGCAGAAATATGGGTCTGACAGTGCACCCTGACAATGGTGTCTACAGTGGGAAGGAAAATCTAGAAGAAATTTTGCAAATTATGTCAACATTTGGAACTTTTTGAAAAGTATTCCAGATTGAACCATTTTTCATTTCAATTTTTTTTATTGTGCCTTTTTCAAAACTGTTATTGATCTCAATGCTTTTTTCAATAACATTTTTGGAAAAACAATAATTGAAAACGGCACAACATTTTTCATAAAAATCTCATTTTGACAGAGCCATTGGTACTGTTTTGTTTTGGTTTTTGAAAACGATCTCCACCCTGACAATCAGCAGCAGGCCCAGGCTCTGTGATGATTTGGGCCAGTGTCCATGCAATTGCTGAATTACGTGTGAGCTTATGAACTCTCTGGAGGGATTTTTATCAAACTGTAAATTCCATTTTGGAAGCCCCCCTTCCCCTCCTTGTACTGTTTTTGTTGTCCTTTGGCTTCAATGCTGGACTGAGATTCCCAGGGTGGTGAGACAAGGCTGATAACAGAGGGTGTTAGATCAGGACGGCCCTCTGTTCATCATACACCATAGACCTGTTCCCCCTCAGGAGAACTGGTTTGCTGGGGAGTTGTCACCCGGCAATTAAGTCATCTGGTAGGTGCCAGGGATCACCTGAGGACGCTGCCCAAGGTGCCCCCTGACTGAGGTGAACTACAGTCTAGAGAGGGGGATTTCAGTAAGGGGGTTTGCTGCTTTCCAGCCAAACTGTACTTTATTGTGCTGTATCTATCACATAAAGAGCAATGGTGTGTGAGACTCCTGTACAAAGCGTGTCTGACTGTGTGCACTGTGTTACACCTGTTCTGGGCCCTTGAGAAGTTACCCTGTGGGCCCAGCGCGCCCCAGAGCTGGGGTTCTGGGAGAGGGTGCTGTTAAGCTACAGGACAGCCTGAGAGCTCAGCACTGGTGCCAGGAGTTGGGCGGTTGGACTGCGAGTTCCCTGCTTTTTGGAAAGGGAGCTGGGCAGAGGATGTGCACCCTGAGAACATGCCTAGAGACCCCAAGCCAGGTGCAGGGCCTGGATTCTGTTCAGACTCCAGAGTTTAAAATGCCTGGCATCCAGTACTCAGAACCCTTCACAGCAGGCTGGTGAGTGCCCAAGAGAGGGAGGGTGTTTCACCAAATCTGTGGCAGGCTCAGCATGGGGGTGTGAGAGGTAGGGAAAGGGGGGAGGCTGGAAATCCGTGGGGATGCAGGAGAAGTGACATGGCTGGGGGGAAGACATGGGTTAGGGCATCACCTGGTGGAGCGGAAACCAGCAAGTGGGGCAGCAAGGAGGGAAATACTGACTGGGGCAGAGAAGGAGGGAGATAAAAGGCACCGAGCTGGTAGGGGGAGGTAGCACCAAGTGGAGGGAGTGAGGCCACCCTGTGGGAGTGGTGGGACTTTGGGGACATGCAGCACCGCTGCCCCAGGGTGAATGGAGTATCCACAGCAAGCTGGGTTTCAGACATTTGGTTCTGCAAATCCTGACTCCTGTCAATGGCCAGAAGAGGCCTTTGGGCTGTGTTCAGAAGCACATGTGCATTTGTATCGCCCAGCTGCCCAGTACAATTTAAAATTATGTCCCTTCTTCTCACTAGAGCCCTGAGGAGAGACCATGCACAAGAACAAGGGCCTGACTCTGACCTCAGTGCACCCACCTTCAGGAGCGGCGCCAGGGTTTCTGGTGCCCTAGGCAGAATTGGAGGGGTGGCATTTTGCACACTCATCACGAGCGCGCGGGAGCTTCCGGTTCTGCTTCCATCACGCCGCTGAAGAAGGACCTTCTGCAAAATGGTGCAGTGGACAGCAGCAGTCATTGCTGAAAGTCGACGGTAGCTCAATTGCCTGCTGCTGTTTGCTGTGGCATGTCGGCGGAGGGTCCTTCTTCGGCGGTGCAACGGGAGCGGAACCCAAAGCTCCTGCGCGCCCCATGGGGAGCGCGCAACATGCCACCTCCTGAATCCTGGCACCCTAGGCGACCACCTAGGGTCGCCTAATGGAAGCATTGGCCCTGCCCACCTCTCTCAGTCATCTCTGGAGCTCAGGGGAGAAGAAGCAGGCCCCATGATTTCTGACATGGCCACAACCCTCGTGTACTAATAGACACAAATGAAAATCCCTGAACAGATTGCAGAGGCTTTATACAGAACCTGGCAACAGCCCCATTGTTGCTAGCTGTGAAACCAATGAATAAACACATCTTGATTGGGTTGCAGTTTTGTACCCAATGAGTCACTCAGGTTAAATTTCACACATGCCTATTTAACCTTTGCTGTCTCCTCACACAGGGATCATTATCTGTGTTACAGCAGTTGGGGTAGTTATGCAGAGCTCTAGTGTCATTCCTATGAGAGTGGCACTGAACCCTTCCAAAAACTGTGCCCATCCCAGAGAACTAAGTTGCAGAGAGATTGAAACAAAAACAACCCATCAAACAATGGTGGAATGCATGTATTCTCTTCTGGGAATCTGGGAAACACAAATACAACCCTTCAAAAGCGGGAAACACAGACGCAGGGCATGCTAATTACAATGATAATGCTGGAGGAACTCCTTGTATTTTATTATCCCCAGGCAATCCCTTTAGACTTCACTCTGCAGTCAGACCTCTCCCTGCAAATAGTCAGAAGCCCAGCCCAGCACTTACTCACACACCCATCACATTTCTTCATGTTTAATTCATGGTGGCTACTTAAAAATGTACTTTTCTTAATAGCTATCCTTTAAAACTAGTTTTATAAGTAAAAGCTGGATTGTCCTCTTTTTTTGGAGTAGGCTGAGTGCTTATGGGTGTAGAATGTTAAATACACATGTTCCATCACTATTTCCATGGCAATTTGGTGTCTGAAAACAGATCTGACCAATTCATCCTTTGTTTAGTTATTGGGTTGTGCCTTTGCAGGTGGATAGGGGGCAAATTCCACATGTGCCCGAGGTTTGCAGTTGGAAGGGGCTACTCCTCTCCTGCCCCCCACCCCCCGTGCCCATACCAAGAATTCTAAGTGACTAAGCAAAGGATACATTTTCTCTGTTATTCTCTGGGAGATAATGCTGACAGGGAGATAATTTAGGCCACATTCTATTCCACTAGTGTAACTTCTCCACTTACTAACACCCATAGTGTCATGTCTGATTTAAATGGTTTACAGAAGCCTGTCACAGAAGGTCCTGTGGGTGGCAGTGTCACAGGCTGGCAAATGAAGCACAGCGCACTATCACAAGATCATACCAGGGACTCCCAATGTTATGTGGTGTGTTACCATACTTAGCACATGGATCAACATGCAGTTTCAGGATTTTGTCTCTTTAGAAAATGAGCACTGCCGTTTTCAATGTGTGAAGTGAGGCTATTAAGGAGACAGAGTATCAGGAAAGATTTGCTGGTTAAACATTACCTTAATTCTCAGATGTAGCTTTCTGTTACCCACCAACCATACACAATTGGAAAAGCAAAGTGATAATGGAGTGAAGGTCTGGTTTCATATTTGTGTGTGTACCTTGTAAGAGGTAAATCATTATTATACTACACTGATTGATTTCAGACAGGGATGTGAGATAAAAACAGTGGGACGCAGGATGGCATTCTTTGTGAAGGCTCCAATTAGAGTGATGAAGGATATATTTACTACATTAGCCTACTTTTTATTCCAGTAAAGCTACATTTTGCTTTCTCTGTGCCTTCATTTTCTTCTTAAAAAACAGCAAAATAAAACTAAGGCAAATAATAATAAATAGAATATACATCTTCATCCATAGTACATGCTGATAGTCAATGCTTTAAATAGTAAAATTCAGGGACAATAACAAAGAATACTTACAACATACATTCAGCGTGTTATGGTTATAATAAAATACATCCCTTACCATGCCATTCTCTTTATTTGTGTATCCCACTCCCTACATTTCTGGCCTTTATCGATAAATGCATGATGATTATTCAACATCCACATGAAGGCAGAACTGCTGACATGACATGCACCCATTCGGAACTCCAAATGCTTGCACTGTTTTGCACATGTATTGGGAAGCGAAGACTTTTTTTTTAAAAACAGGCACTATGTTTTAAAGCCACTTGCTTGCACAGATGTGAAGAGAATTCTAGAGATTAAGAAAACTGATTCTGAATTATATGTTCAATTTTTGGAGTAAATTTAAAATTTAGGTTGCATTGATTAAACTTCAGGTTTTGGATTATCACTTTCAGTGCCTACTCTAGCAATTCTGTGCTTCTCACATTCTCTCAAACATTGCAGCCATTCTCCTGTACTAGGGATCTGCTCTTGAGCCAATGTTATTTAGTATTTTTACGCATGATCTAGATGATATGAAGTCTTTGCTGGTGAGTTTGCAGATGACACATAGATTGAGGGGTAGTAAACCATGTTACAGAGTGCTGTAATTCCTTTGGCTAAGTGGTCTCTCCTGTTCAGTCTCCTGAGGAGTGAAGTGCCTCAGTTTAACTAAAGTCTGTGGGCTTAATACCAGGGCATTTGGGAAAATTTAATTGCCTCTATTGTACAATAGGTCAAATTAAATGATCCAATAGTCCCTTCTGGCTTTAAACTATGACACTGTAAAAGGCTACCCATTTTCCATGAAAATGACGGGCGAACGTGAAATATCTCTTAATTGTTCTAGTTTGGCATGTGATATATGCTAGCTAGATTCTCTTTGGTGTAATGCCAGTTTCCAAATAGAAATTGTGTGTCAGACCCACATCATTTGATATAAATTAGCATAGCTCTAGAGCCATCAGGGGAGCGAATCTGTTTTACGCCAATTGAGGAACGGTATGTTCTGTTTCCTGTCTATGAGTCTGCCCTTATGTTTGAGGAGGGTGAATTGTACACAAAAAGATAATGAGTTTAAATCTAGAGTTGGATGGGAAATGAAGTTCCTGGCCTCTGAGGGTATTCAAGATTTCAATTTTTTTTCCCCTGTCCCAAAGTGGGTCAAAAAAAATTAATCTTGAAAATTAACATTAATTGATAATCTAGGGGGGAAATCAGATGCTAATCTGGAAAAAAAATCAATCCAGCTATTTGTTTTGATAATTTCCAAACATCTTGCTTTGATTTTTAATTTTTTAATAAATTCAAAATGGGACACTGACAATTTCAAATCTTTTCTTTTCAATTTTTGTGTGAACTGGAAACTGACTCTTTGTTGCTAACAGCTTCAATTTCAGCAAAAAGACATTTTCTAACCAAAAAATAATAATTAAAAACCAAATTAAAAAAACATGGTCCCACCTGGCACCTAAGTATGGATATTTCCAGATTTGGATGCAGCCAATATTATGGAGCCAGATCCTCAGCTGGTGTAAATCCGTATAAGATCTCCAGACTCATAGACTCATAGACTAATAGGTCAGAAGGGACCAATCTGATCATCTAGTCTGACCTCCTGCACAAGGCAGGCCACAGAACCCCACCCATCCAATTTTATAACAACCCCTATCCCAGGATCGAGTTATTGAAATCTTCAAAACTGGTTTGAAGACCTCAAGCTGCAGAGAAACCACCAGCAAGCGACCCGTGCCCCACGCTGCAGGGGAAGGCGAAAAACCTCCAGGGCCCCTGCCAATCCGCCCTGGAGGAAAATTCCTTCCCGACCCCAAATATGGCGATCAGCTAAACCCTGAGCATGTGGGCAAGACTCACCAGCCAGCGCCCAAGAAGGAATTCTCTGCAGTAACTCAGTTCCCATGTCATCCAACATCTCCCCGCAGACCATTGAGCAGACCTATCTGGTGATAATCCAAGATCAATTGCCCAAATTAACAATCCTATCATAACATCCCCTCCATATACTTATCAAGCTTTGTCTTAAAGCCAGGAAAGTCTTTTGCCCCGACTACTTCCCTCGGAAGGCTGTTCCAGAACTTCACTCCCCTAATGGTTAGAAACCTTCGTCTAATTTCAAGTCTAAACTTCCTAATATCCAGTTTATACCCATTCGTCCTCGTGCCTACATTAGTACTAAACTTAAATAATTCCTCTCCCTCCCTAACGTTAACCCCCCTGATATATTTATATAGAGCAAGCATATCCCCCCGCAGCCTTCTTTTGGCCAGGCTAAACAAGCCAAGCTCTTTGAGTCTCCTTTCATAAGGCAGTTTTTCCATTCCTCGGATCATCCTTGTAGCCCGTCTCTGAACCTGTTCCAGTTTGAATTCATCCTTCTTGTACATGGGACACCAGAACTGCACACAGTATTCCAGATGGGGTCTCACCAACGCCTTGTATAACGGTACTAACACCTCCTTATCCTTGCAGGAAATACCCCGCCTGATGCATCCCAAAATCGCATTTGCTTTTTTAACAGCCGTATCACATTGGCGACTCATAGTCATCCTGCTATCAACCAGCACCCCAAGGTCCTTCTCCTCCTCCGTCGCTTCCAACTGATGCGCCCCCAACGTATATCCAAAATTCTTATTATTAGTTCCTAAATGCATAACCTTGCACTTTCCACTATTGTATTTCATCCTGTTCCTATTACTCCAGTTAACAAGGAGGTTCAGATCTTCCTGAATAGTATCCCTGTCCTTCTCCATGTTAGCAATACCCCCCAGCTTCATGTCATCCGCAAACTTTATTAGCACATTCCCGCTCTTTGTGCCAAGGTCAGTAATAAAAAGGTTAAATAAGATCGGTCCCAAAACCGATCCTTGAGGGACTCCACTAGTGACCTCCTTCCAGCCTGACAATTCACCTTTCAATACGACCCTCTGGAGTCTCCCCTTTAACCAGTTCCTTATCCAACTAACAACTTTCATATTCATTCCCATCTTTTGCAATTTGACTAACAGTTCCCCGTGTGGAACCGTGTCGAACGCCTTACTGAAATCTAGGTAAATTATATCTACCGCATTTCCTTTATCTAAGTAATCCGTCACCTTCTCAAAGAAGGAGATCAGATTGGTTTGGCACGATCTACCTTTAGTAAATCCGTGTTGCAATTCTTCCCAATTACCATTGACCTCTATGTCCTTGACTACTTTCTCCCTTAAAATTTTTTCCAAGACCTTGCATACTACAGACGTCAAGCTAACAGGCCTATAATTACCCGGATCACTTTTATTCCCTTTCTTAAAAATAGGAACTACATTAGCAATCCTCCAATCATACGGCACAACCCCCGAGTTTACCGACTGCTTAAAAATTTTCGCTAACGGGCTCGCAATTTCACGCGCCAGTTCCTTTAATATCCTCGGATGGAGATTGTCCGGGCCCTCCGACTTCGTCCCATCGAGCTGTTCAAGTACGGCCTCTACCTCAGTTGCGGTAATATCCACTTCCATATCCACATTCCCGTTTATCATCCCTCCATCATCCCAAGGTTCACTAGTCTTATTAAAAACTGAAGCAAAGTACTTGTTTAGATGTTGGGCCATGCCTAGGTTATCCTTGATCTCCATTCCATCCTCAGTGTATAGCGGCCCCACTTCTTCTTTCTTTGTTTTCTTCTTATTTATGTGGCTGTAGAACCTTTTACTATTGGTTTTGATTCCCTTTGCAAGGTCCAGTTCAATGCGGCTTTTAGCCTTCCTCACTTTATCCCTACACGTTCTGACCTCACCAAGGTAGCTTTCCTTGCTGATCCTGCCTTTCTTCCACTCCCTGTAAGCTGTCTGCTTTTGTCTAATCCCCTCTCTGAGTTGTTTGCTCATCCAGTTTGGCCTACGACTCCTGCCTATGGTTTTTTTCCCCTTTCTCGGGATGCAGGCTTCCGACAGTCTCCGCAGCTGCGACTTAAAGTAATTCCAGGCCTCCTCCGCATTCAAATCCACTAATTCCTCCGTCCAATCCACTTCCCTAACTAATTTCCTTAACTCTTTAAAATTAGCCCTCGAGAAGTCAAAAACCCTAATCCCAGATCTACATTTGTTTATCCTTCCATCTAAGCCAATTGTCATTAATGTATGACCTAGCCTAATAGATTTAAGCTTTCTGGTAACAATAGCCGTTGGTAATATCCATTTCGTTGCTAAACTGAGTGCTTCGACCTTGCAATTAAAAAGCAGAAAAGTTCTTCCAATTCACCATGGCTAATGCTTCATTTTAATGCTGGTAAAAATGAAAGGCCAATCCCAACCCTTCAGAAATGCAGATCTCAGTTTCTCATTACTTGGTATTGCTCTTGCTTCCGAACCTGATGTCACGTTACATTCCCTGTGAAGCCAATACAATCCCAACAATCAATGAAAGCTTGTTTTACATTAACCCTACTTCAGCTTCGTGCTACAATCAGCTGATCTTGTCAAACAAGGCACCAGACTGAGCACAATTATTTTTTGTTCACTTGAGAGCTAGGCGGGAATAGATGAGTGGAGAGATTGCATTTAAATTTAATTTAAATTACAGACACTCACTCAGATCAGATTAGAAGTCCTGATGTTTGCTTTGCTTTTTTAGAGCTGAACCTTCGTTTGTATATGAGAGCAGTTTTTTAACACATGCAAGCATAAAAATTCAAATGGAACTAAATCATGCAGCCTTTAGTCTGTTTTTATTCTGGCAAACCTCCTGTTGGCTGTAATGGGAGATTTGCCAGGGTAAAAGCGAAGGACTTCTAGATTTGGATCAATATTTCATATCTCATATGCTTATATAGCACGTGCAAGAAACACATATGGACATTTAAAACACTTCTGAACCTGCAGAGTAGGAAATAATTAGTGCAGCAGTAGGCTTCAGCAAAAATCATGATATAGATCAAAATTTGTGGACAATTATTTTATAATTCAGGTTCCTATTAGATTTATGTAGGAAAAGACAAGGCAGGTTGAGTTACTGAAGATTTATGTCCATTTCAGAACTCTGTTTCAGAACCCAGGGCATTATCACAGTCAGTGCCAAAAGGTCTACGGAAGAAGGGCGGAGTGATAGAGGCAGCAGGTACAGATTTGGAACATGTTGACAGCAAGCAAATTCTGAGCAGTAGTCAACTTACACCTCTACTTTAGGAGTTATAATCCATCTAGTCAGGAAACAGAAATTGTACCATGTCCCCAACCCAGAACTAATCAACACATCTTGGATTGGAAGCTCTGAAAACATGTAATGAACTACCCCCAAACATTCTACCAACCATCAGTCAATGGAAATATTTGACACTAACTTGAATTAATTAATAAATGAGGGTGGGGGAATCTCAGAGAACAAATGAAGATAAAAACAACTGAAGTTCATGAAAACCAAGTTTGGCTAAAAATGATTTACTCAGCTCTTCTGCTAGCAAATGGATAGAAAGACTGTGCACATGTGCACAGACTACGGTCTCAATCCTAGAATCTAGGGCAGTATTAGGAACAAGATCAGGCCACACAATTGTCCCATACTTACCTGGTAATCAGGTAAAACAGGCAGAGAATTTCATCAGGTCCATAATGTTGGAGTAATTTAGATCAAATCTTTTATAAATTACAGAGATTTCCACATCTGGAGGGAAAGCCTTCAAGTGAGGTAGAATCTATCCCCCCCCCCACCCCCCAGCTAGATTGTTCCAGTGGTTAATTATCCTCGCTGTAAAAAAAAAAAAATGGTGACATTTCTAATCTGAATTGTTCACCTTCCAGCCATTGGATCTCGTTCTGCCTTTGTCTGCTAGACTGAAGATAAATTAGATTTTTTCCCTCTACATAGGCACTTGTATACCATGATCAAGTCACCTCTGAACCTTCTTTTTGAAAAGCTAAATAGGCTGAGTTTCTTCAATCTCTCTCTATAAGGCAAGCTGTCCAAACATCAACTCATTCTGCAGCTCTTTTCTGAACCCTTTCTAATCTGTCCTCATCCTTTTTGAAAGGTGGATACCAAAAGTACACACAGTATGCAGTAATGGTCTCGCTAATACTGTATAAAGAGCAAGTACCATCTCCCTGTGCCTTCTTGATTTTCTCTTCCTTAAGAGACTTCATTCCCACAATTTAGGTATCACCAGATGTCAAGGTTTTTCCCCCACTTTGAACTTTAAGGTACAAAAAGTGGAGACTTGCATGAACACTTTTAAGCTTAATTACTAGCTTAAATCTGGTATGCTGCCACCAGCCAGAATTTAGTGTCTGGCACACTTTCTGTTCCCCTAAAACCTTTCCTGGGGAAACCAGACCCAAACCCCTTGGGTCTTAAAACAAGGAGAAATTAACCATCTCCCTCCTTTTCCCCCCAGACTTTCCCCTCCCTGGGTTGCCTTGAGAGGTTTCACACCGATCCAAACTTCTTGGATCTTAAAACAAGGAGGAATTAACCATCGTCCCTCCTTCCCCCCCCCACCAATCCCTTGTGAATTCAGACTCAACCCCTTGGATTTTAGAACAAGGAAAAATCAATCAGGGTATTAAAAAGAAAGCTTTTAATTAAAGAAAGAAAAGGTAAAAATTATCTCTGTAAAATCAGGATGGAAAATGCTTTACAGGGTATTCAGATTCATATAGACCATAGGGACTCTCCCCCCAGCCTTAGATTCAAAGTTACAGCAAATAGAGGTAAAAATCCTTCCAGCAAAAAGACACATTTACAAGTTAAGAAAACAAACATAAGACTAATCCGCCTTGCCTGGCTATTACTTACAATTTTGAAACACGAAAGACTGATTCAGAAAGATTGGGAAAGCCTGAGTGTACGTCTGGTCCCTCTTAGCCCCAAGAGAGAACAACCAACAACACAAAAAGCACAAACAAAGACTTCCCTCCACCAAGATTTGAAAGTATCTTGTCCCCCTATTGGTCCTCTGGTCAGGTCTCAGCCAGGTTTACTGAGCTTCTTAACCCTTTACAGGTAAAAGAGACATTAACCCTTAACCATCTGTTTATGACACCAGATAACCCAGGAGTTCTGATGTTATCTTGTCTGATTTCCATCTAAACAAATGTGGCCTCGGTTTGAGTCATCAAAAATAATGATATCCAAGTGACTCCCCAGTGTTGCTCTAGGTGTCCCATCAGAACACCATTCCCACACTGATGATACAGAAGAGGGGATAAAAAGCCTTTTTCATAAAATTCATTGATTTGAGACAAGCTGCATATTTCAGAGGTGACTGAAATTGATATTTAGGGACCTAGTCAGATTAGCAACACAGTCAGTGAAGAATAAAACATTTGGAGAAATGCAAGATATGGAAGGGGCTATCTGAAATATACACTCATTGAGTTAGATTCTGGACCCCACACCAAACCCAGGTCCAGGAGTTATGGTTAACGTTAGGGTTAGGGCCTCAGGCCATCAGCACCTATAGTTCCACTGAAATCGAACTGCTTTTGAAATAAGGTAAATTGTGCAGAAATTTCATTTAAGAAAAAAAATGGAAAAAATGTTCCAACAATGTTGGAATGTCTCGTTTAGACATTTTCGGAACAATGTTTTGTTTTGTTTTTTCTTTTCAAACAACTTTCCATTTCAAAATGTTTTATTATTTTGTATTGTGTTATATATTACAGAGTTCAGTGTTTAAAAGAAGTCAAAACTGAAACTAAACATTTTGGTTTTGTTGAAATCAAACATTTCAAACAACCTGAAATAGAAAAAAAAATTATAATTTTCCTTTGCAGAGAATTTCAACATTTTGGGGTGTTCTTCTGGTTCAGACCAAAGACAAACTTTGAAATCTCAAATTCTTTTCCAAAATGCAGCTTCCTTGTCCAGATGCAGTGATTCCCATTGACTCCCCTCCCCCACACAAGGTGACTAGCCTTGAGATCCTTGCTGGGGTTGCCAACTTTCTAATCACACAAAATTAAACTCTCCTTCCCCATGCCCTGTTCCTTCTCCCCAAGGCCCTGCCCACGCCCCGCCCCTTCTCTTAGGCCTCGCCCCCAACTCGCCCCACCCCCCTTCTTCGCTTACTCTTCCTCACCCTCATTCACTGGGGCACAAAAGAGGCACAACGTTCCCCAGCATCCAGGGCTTCTCTTTGTCTCAGTACGATGTGCTCCTGTAGGAAAAGGTGTCGTGTATGGGAGGGTTTCTGCTTAATTCTATGATGTTCTTCAGTTTAGCAGAGTGAGGTCTAACACAATCCAACGGCTGGAAGCTGAAGCTATACAGATGCAGAGTGGGGATGAGGGGTAGATTGTTGATGGTTAGTGTAACTAACCCCATGAAGGATTCAACCAGGTCAAGGTGGATTCTCCATCATGGGCAATTATTGAATCAAGGCTGGATTTTTTCTAATAGCCCTGCTCTAGGAATCATTGTGGGGCAGGTCTCTGGCCTGGGCTATACAGCAGCTCAGACTAGATAGATGATCACTCTGGACCCTTCTGGCCTTGGAATCTAGGACATTGGTCCTTGTTCCACCAGGCAGAGCACAAGATGGAGGCACCATTTATGTCCTGCATCAGCTCTGTTTTGAGGCCTTAATTAGGGAGTAATATGGAGCTTGCTGTCTGGTCCAGAAGTGAATTTCATCCTTGGCTAGTACCACTTCTATTAAAGGGCTGAAGAGGGGCCCAGGAACTCGGGCAGGCTGTTAGCACTGGGGTGAAGTGACACTTAATGACCCAGATCAGCATTTTTGAGACTGGGGAGCTAAATGTAGGCTCCTATATTGATGTATAGGCACCGAACTACCAGAGACCTGCGTTTCAGAAGTGCTGAGCACTCACAAATCCACTTAAGTCTAGGGTATTAGTGGCTACTCAGCACCAGGAATATCACTGATATTTGGGGGCTGAATATGGGTGTAGGAGACTCACTTTATGTCCCAGATCTGAAAATACTTCCTTTCTAATCCCGAATAGTTTTACAAAGCCAACTTTTAAAAAAGTATGTGAGGTCATTTTGAGCATAGCAGCTGTGCATCTAGATAACTTTACTGTATCTGTAAAAAGTCATGCATTTAAATGGACCTTTCTCTTTGTGTTACCAGGCTGTGGAGTGGGAGTAAATAAGAGCAGAATTTGATCCAATACAGATCCTAGAATCATAGATTAGAGTTGGAAGAGACCTCAGGAGGTCATCTTGTCCACCCCCCTGCTCAAAGCAGGACCAATCCCCAAATAATCATCCCAGCCAGGCCTTTGTCAAGCCTGACCTTAAAAACCTCTAAGGATGGAGATTCCACCATCTCCCTTGTTAACCCATTCCAGTGCTTCACCAGCCTCCTAGTGAAAACGTTTTTTTTTTCTAATATCCAACCTAGACCTCCCCCACCGCAACTTGAGACCATTACTTCTGGTTCTGTCATCTGCCACCACTGAGAACAGCCAAGCTCCATCCTCTTTGGAACCCCCTTTCAGGTAGTTGAAGGCTGTTATCAAATCCCCCCTCATTCTTCTCTTCTGCAGTCTAATTTCTGCAGATAATACTATAGAAGTGAAAGATAGCAGGGTGTGGGGAGGGATAAGCGCGTTTTTGGAGATTTTAACAATACAAAGTTTATATTGCTGAAATCAGAATGTTTCACAAGACTCTCAATTTATTTATTCATAAGGCATTTATCTTTCCCTTTGCTCTTCAGAAAAACAACAGTTGCACACAATACGCAAACTGAGCTTCAATTAATAACATTGCAACTGTTTATAACTAAGATTAGATTGTGATGCATTATTCACAAATCCGAATGGGTTGCACCATGGAATGGCAGAAGTTAAATGAAAATGTGCCATGTTGGAGTATGAATGCAGCAGATGTAAATAGAAAGACTATAATGATAGCCATGACATTTGCAAGCAGGTAAACACCAGTGTTCAAATTTGTTGAAAATAGAGACAAAATTGTGTGAACTCAATAGAAAGCAGCTTAAATTATACAGAAAAACAATGGAGAAGCCCCTGTTATTGTGCTTGCAGGGCACACTCTACTTCTTTCCATCCAGACAGACCAAAATCTTAAATTCCTCCTTGGTAGCACCAAGCATCAGGCTTAGCATATCACAAAACCAATTCAATACTGCTGCACAAATAGAAGCTTCAGTGTGAAACAAACCAGACAACTGGTAAAGGCGTAACACAGACACACAAATCAAAGTGTTTTGGAAAATGTGAAGCCTTCTTGAGGCATCAGAGACAGGGACAGAGATTTACGTTAGCTTTCTAAAAAGCATGATGAATAATAGAAATAGAGTGTTTGTCTGAATTTTTACTTTCAGATCATTGTAAGTCTTGCTCGACAGCCTTATGTTACATTGCAATTTTGCATGATACCAGGAATAAAAACCATTTTTAATAAATTTTAGAGATCTGTCAAGTATCATGACATAATAGGCTTAAACTGCTACACAAATACAACTATCATTAATACAGTGGATTTTTTTCCCTATAATTTTAGGAAACACTTCAATTTCAGTGTAACTTTCAAGAACATTAGCATTCCGAAATAGACCACAAAGAATCTGAAATACTTCCAGACAAAGGAGTAACTAGCATAACTGATGTGGGGTACAAATGAGCACACCTGTTGGCTCTTTAATAACAGTTTAGCAGCTAATTTGTGAACAATATGCAGGAAAATTAATTGAATCTGTAATTGCTAGATACAGTGTTTCACACAAGCAGGCACCAAAAGACCAAAGTCTAAATTTCCGGAGCTCCTTCTTAGGCCTGAAATACAGTGACTATAATGAGTCTCTGCTCCCGGATGGGCAGTGAGGGCAGGTTTTGGGTACTCCATGCTGCAGTTCTACACCCCTTTGCAGACTGCACAGCAGTGACTTTTACTAGAAATACAGAACATGTCTCCACTCCAATGATGAGCTCTGGCAAGCAGCAAGACCCTTTTCAGTGCTAGTCCAACTCCCATTAAAATCAATTGAGCCTTTCTGACCAACTGGGAGTTGTGCATAAATGCAGAGATTGTGATCCCAGAGTAAAAATTACTTATTATTCTTATTCTGATGTCTTCATCAGGCACAATGGGACAATAAGAAGGATTTTTCAAGTATATCTGGAACAAAAGCTATCCTAACAACGCACAGAGTCCTGTGGCACCTTATAGACTAACGGACGTATTGGAGCATGAGCTTTCGTCGGTGAATACCCACTTCGTCGGATGCATGCCCACGAAAGCTCATACTCCAATACTTCTGTTAGTCTATAAGGTGCCACAGGACTCTTTGCTGCTTTTACAGATCCAGACTAACACGGTTACCTCTCTGATACTATCCTAACAATGGTATAGTTCAGTGGTTCTCAACCTGTGGCCCAATCAGCACACAGCTGCAGCCCATGTGACATCCTGAAGCACCTGGCATTGGGCACTGTCAGAAGACAGGATACTGGGCTAGATGGACCATTGGTTGGACCTAGTATGTCTGGTCTTATGTTCTTATCTTGGAGTCATCATGGATAGTTCTCTGAAAACATTGGTTCAGTGTGCAGTTGCAGTCAAAAACTTAACAGAATGTCAGGAACCATTAGGAAAAGGATAGATAAAAAGACACAAATATCATAATACCACTATATAAATCCATGGTACGCGACATCTTGAATACAGTGTGCACTTCTGGTTGCACCATCTCAAAAAATATATGGGACACAGAAAGAGGTAGAAAAACTGGAAAGGATCAAGATGCAAACAACAAAGATGATCAAAGGGATGGAATGCAAGCCATGAAAATCATGCAGCACTGGAGATCACGTGAGTTCCTAATCACATAAGAGTAAGACTCTGAACTCAAACAAATTTGGCTGGGATCCTGGCTCCTGGATGCACTGCTTTAAATTCTGCATGCTGCTGCTAGTGTGTATGCTCTAGATAGCTCTACATTCTATATTTCAATGGAGCAATGACACAGTTCCCTCTTTCTTTGTATCAATATATAAGGCTATAGGGCCTGTGTGAAGACAGAGTTGCTAGCCGGTGGTAGATTTTTTTCTTTCCTTGTGGGCTGGTTAAATATTTAAGAGTGAGTGTAATTAACCACTGGACCAATGTAATTAACCATTGGAACAACCTAACAAGGGTTTGTGGTGGATTCCAGAACCATGGCAATTTTAAAATCAAAAGTGGATTTTTTTTAAATGCTCCAGTTCAAACAGGAATTATTTGGAGCAGTTTTCTGGTGTCTGCTATACAGGTGGTCAAACTAGTTGATCATGGTGCTTCCTCTGGCCATATAAGCTGTGGATCTATTTTCCTTCAGCTGTGCGCACAAGGTGAATTTACTGATGATGGAGGATATTAGTAGAGTGTGCATGGCAGAGGTCTCTCCAAGTAAATGTAATTTCATATCCAAGCTGTAAGCAACATGTTCTCTTCATCCTTCTTGTTTTCAGCACCTTTAAACCCACAACCCTGAAAACAAGGTGTCTACATTTTTTTAAATATCCAGGGGATAGCTCCGTTCACTACGTGGCTGTGCCTGAGTGCAAGGTTTGTCTCATTTTGACATATCATGTTATCAGCAATGAGAACCTGAATGTGATGTATCTCTGAGTTGCAGCAGACTCAGACACTAATAATTTGGGTCAATTCATTTTGGTAAGTCATGTGGTGTGATCCTTTGATGCTTATAACAACTGCTGCTTGGCCCTCTCTTGCTGCTTCCAGCCACCTGCCATCACCTGAGTGACTGCTTCATGCTCTGTCTCTTCCTCTGCACTAGGGGCCAGAGCCCGAGGAGAGCACAGGCTGTGCCCTGCTCAAGGGCAGTGAGGTTTCTGAAGCAGTGAGCTCCGCCAGCCATGGCCTCTGCCCTGCACTCCCACCAGAGGCCGATGCCTTCAAGGTACAATGTATCTCAAAGCATCCAGCATGATTGGGATTCCATATGCTAATTTATCATCTGCCTACCCAGTTCCCTCATCTAGCCCTCATCACTCAGAGTCATTGCTCTCCCCATATGTTCAAAGATGCCAATGCTCACTTGCTCTCTCCCTCTCTGCTTTCAGGAACCAGGCTCAGTGCTTTTGCCTGTGTTGGTTGGCCTAGGTGAGGAGAGTTTGTCCTTGGCTTTCAATGCCTGGAAGATAGCAGTGACTCTTATTCATTCAGGCAGTGAGTTCTGTAGCCAAGGCCCAGATGCTGTGACCGTTCTGTCTCCTGGGCCACAAGCAGGTCTAACAGAGTTATAAATCCATTTAGAAAAATGCTTGCAAATAATGACATAACACAGCCACTCCTATCATCCTAGTAAGGGGACAAGTTGTGCCAGGTGCAGAAAGAAGAGGAAAGGTGTTTAATATGTGCCATAATAATAAAGCTTTATGGCATCAGAGTCAGGGAGTTTCTTTAACATCATGGACAATCTGCAGGCCAGGTGAACCTCTGTGCTATATAATCCTTTTTTTTAAGATGTCCAAATACAAAAAATAACAAAAACAGAGAAATTAAGTTTTCAGTACAGATGTGAAATTGTTCCACTGGTTTGCAAGAGTTGCTTGATTTCATGGTTAATGACAGAAATCGGTTTCTAGGTTATTACTTTATTAAGAATTAATATTCTGAATTTCACTATTGCTGTATGGGTTAGTGATCTGTATCAATGAATGGGACCATACTGCTCTGAATGGTTCTACATTGTCATTTGATTTGATGTCTCTTTCCAAAGGCTTCTGCATTGCATTTGGAATTGAAAGCTTTTTTAATGATTTTTTTCTCTCACCATCATTCATCTCTATTTCTAATATGAAGTTCAGGTACCCTGCATGGATATTTTAAACATCAGTGGGTTTAGGCTATAGATTTTCTATTGGATCCGTTGCCCAGGAGACTTAGTTTTTAGAATAAAAGCCATGTTTTTCAACAATGTCCAGCTCATCATCACTGGTTTCCAGTAATGCCAAATATGTATCTCAATGTACCAAAGGTTACCAATAGAATCACAGGACTGGAAGAGACCTCGGGAGGTCATCTAGTCCAGTCCCCTGCACTCATGGCAGGACTAAGTATTATCTAGACCAGCCCTGACAGGTGTTCGTCTAACCTGCTCTTAAAAATCCCCAATGATGGAGATAGGGTTGCCAAATTTCTGATTGCAGAAAAATGAATACCCTTGCCCCACCTCTTCCCCAAGGCCCTGCCCCACCTCTTCTCATAGGCCCTGTCCCCATTCACTCCATCCCCACTCGCTCCATTGTTACCCGGGGTTCTTTCAACCTAAAGCTCTCAGTAACTTTTACTCTGTGCGAGGTGTCAGGAAATAAATCAAGGGAGACACAGCCGTCCGACCGATAGATGGCTGCACAAACAGGACAACACAAAAGTGATTTCACTTAAAGCTAAACTTTACTTAGTCTCAAACACTCCCTTAAAAAACATTGTTAAGTAAGTAGTTTCAATGGTCAAGCAAGAGATTCCTTCTCATTATTGATTAACCAGGTGTGGGTTTTTCCAGAGTTTGAAGCCTTGAGACCCCAATAGACATTTCTGAGGCACATCCTGCTCTTTTAAAAAGCACATGTCATAAATGGATAGTTAAGAGGTAATGGAACAGAAGTACTTCATATCTCTTTTGCCTGTAAAGGGTTAACAAGATCTGTGAGCCAGGCTGTCACCTGACCAGAGGACCAATCAGGGACAGGATACTTTCAAATCTTGAGGGAGGGAAGTTTTTGTGCTGTGCTGTTAGTTTGGGTTGTTGTTCACTCTGGGGGCTCAGAGGGACCAGACGTGCAACCAGGTTTCTCTCCAATCTCTCTGATACAGGTTCTTATAGATCCAGAATAGTGAATACTAGGTAGATAAGGCGAGTTAGGTTTATGTTTGTTTTCTTTATTTGCAAATATGTATTTGGCTGGGAGGAGTTCAAATTTGTATTTTGCTGAAAGGATTTTAATTTGTACTTGTATACTTAGGCTGGGAGGGTATTCCCAGTGTCTATAGCTGAAAAACCCTGTAACATATTCCATCTTAAATTTACAAAGATAATTTTTATTGTTTTTTTCTTTCTTTAATGAAAAGTTTCTTGTTTAAGAACCTGATTGGTATTTTTATTTTGGTGTGAGACCTGGGGACTGGGCCTGGATCCACCAGGGAACTGGTGGGGAGAAAGGAGGGAAGGGGGAGAGAGAGGTTAATTTTCTCTCTGTGTTAGGATTACTTTCTCTCTCAGGGACAGTCTGGAAGGGGGAGAGAGAAGGAGGGGGAAAGGTGAATTTTCCTCTCTGTTTAAGATTCAAAGAGTTTGAATCACAGTAATCTTCCAGAGTAACCCAGGGAGGGGAAGCCTGGGAGAGGCAACAGTGAGGGAAAGGGTTTACTTTCCTTGTGTTAAGATCCAGAGGGACTGGGTCTTGGGGGTCCTCGGGCAAGGTTTTGGGGGGACCTGAGTGCACTAGGCACTGGAATTCCTGGTTGGTGGCAGCGCTACAGGTTCTAAGCTGGTAATTGAGCTTAGAAGAATTCATGCTGGTACCCCATCTCTTGGACGCTAAGGTTCAGAGTGGGGGATTGTACCATGACAGCACGTACCATCAGCAACTTCAACACAATTCTTATCAGGAAGGATGTGGAGTCAAGCTGCCCTTTCTGTGGCACCCCAAACCCCATCCCCTCCTGCCTTGGTCAAGCTGAGACTGCTTAATAGGTTGCTTTTAATGATAAGCCATAGTTGTTTCAGGCACTTTACTGGTTTGCCAAAATCTCCCCTTACACAGTCACTTGCACTCCCACACCCTCCCTCACTTCCTCATTTTCACTGGACTGGGGCAGAGTGTTGGGATCTGGGGTGGAGCCAGGGATGATGGGTTTGGGTGTGGGAGGGGCCTCTATCTTGCAGTTCTGCATCCTTTTGAAGACCACACAACTGTGACTTCTACTAGCAATACTGAACATGTCTTTAGCAGCCCGATCAGCTGTGCTGACCGGAGCCACAAGGGTCCCCTTTCGACTAGTCATTTTGGTTGAAAACCAGATGCTTGGCAGCCCTAGATGGAGATTCTACAAACTCCCTAAGCAATTTATTGCAGGGCTTAGCCACCCTGACAGTTAGGAAGTTTTTCCTAATGTCCAACTTGGACCACCCTTACTGCAGTTGGATCCTGTTGCTTCTTGTCCTGTCCACAGTGGTTAAGAAGAACAATGTTTCTCCCTCCTCCTTGTAACAACCTTTTATGGACTTAAACAAACCCAGGTTTTTTTCATTCTTCCCTCACAGGTCATGTTTTCTAGACCTTTAATAATTTGTGTTGCCCTTCTCTAGACTTTCTCCAGTTTATACACATCTTCTGTGAAATGTGGTGCCGAGAACTGGGCACAATACTCCAGCTGAGATCTAATCCATGTGGAGTAGAATGGAAGAATTACTTCTCGTGTTTTGCTTACAACACTCCTGCTAATACATCCCAGAATATTTGCTTTTTTTACAACATCATTACACTGACAACTCATGTTAAGCTTGCTATCCACTCTGACCCCCAAATACCTCTCCACAGCACTCCTTCCTAGGCAGTCATTTCCCATTTTGTATGTGTGCAATTGATTGTCCCTTCCTAAGTGGAGTACTGTGATTTTGTCCTTATTGAATTTCATCCTATTTACTCCAGTTTGTCCAGATCATTTTGAATTTTAATCCTATCTTCCAAAGCACTTGCAACCCCTCCCAGCTTGATATCATCTGCAAACTTTATGTATATTCCCTATACCATTATCTAAATCAAAAATGAAGATATTGAACAGAACCGGACTCAGAACTGATCCCTGCAGGACCCCACTTGATATGCTCTTTCAGCTTGATTGTGGACCACTGATAACTACTTCCTGGCTACCCTTTTCCAATCAGTTATGCACTCACCTTATAATAGCTCCATTTTGGTTTGTATTTCCCTAGTTTGTTTATAAGACAATCATGGGAGACAGAATCAAAAGCCTTACTAAAGTCAAGATATACCACATCTACTGGTTTCCCCCATCCATAAGGCTTATTACCCTCTCAAAAAATATATTAGGTTGGTTTGGAATGGTTAATTCTTGACAAATCCATGTTGTTACTTATCACTTTATTATCTTCTAGGTGTTGGCAAATTGATTGCTTAATTATTTGCTCCATTATCTTTCTGGGTACTGAAATTAAAATGACTGGTCTGTAATTCCTCGTGTTGTAAAACCAGAATATTAGTACATAATACAACAAATTACATATATACACAAACACACATACATATAGATACACATACAAACACACATACATATACACACACATACATATATACACACACACAAACATACACAATACATAAAACCAGAATATTAATCATGATACAATAAATTAGATGTCTGACAATGCTACGTCAATGGTTATTGAAGAGCATTATTGTGATGTTATGCATATGACAGATTTACTAGAGGTTAACTACTATAAACTCCAGTTTACTAAAAAGATGAATATTTTGTAACATTTTTAGAGTAGTTAAGCCCTAATTTATGATAAAATCCATATAGTGCTGTCTCCAAGGTTTCTATTGGTATTTTACTCATTTTTAAAGAAGGATAACAATTTCTATATCACACAATCAGGATGACAAAAGACGATACAGAAATGAGGAAATGCAGACAGTCAGCCTCATCTGTCATATTCACATATTTTATCATTGGGTTTTCTGATTGATATTCGTGTCTCAAGAGCAAAGAAAGGCATCACATTTTCCCTACATACTTTGTCTGTGTGTGGGCGGGGGGTTCACTCAAATGTGATAATCAGGTATTACTGTATCCTGATATGCAAACATACCATGTGAGAGAAAAGACAGATCTTTCCAGGCAAACAAAAATAAATAAATGTTACTATTCTACAATTGAAGTAAAGGTAATATGATCCCACCTAGACATGTTTATATGGCTATATAAGGGATGTATGTACATTTACATTGACAAGTATCACCATCAGCTTTCCTACATATTTATCAATCGTACATAAAGAACAATTACACTAATACAGGGGTCGGCAACCTTTCAGAAGTAGTGTGCTGAATCTTCATTTATTCACTCTAATTTGTGGTTTCATTTTCCAGTAACCTATTTTAACATTTTTAGAAAGTCTTTTTCTATGTCTATAATGTAAACTAAACTATTGCTGTATGTAAAGTAAATAAGGTTTTAAAAATGCATAAGAAGCTTCATTTAAAATTAAATTAAAATGCAGAGCCCCCCGGACCAGTGGCCAGGACCCAGGCAGTGTGAGTGCCACTGAAAATCAGCTTGCGTGCCGCCTTTAGCACACATGCCATAGGTTGCCTACCCCTGCACTAATATAAGTGTTGGGATCCATAAGAACATAAGAATGGCCATACTGTGTCAGATCAATGGTCCAGCTAGCTCAATGGCCTGTCTTACAACACTAGCCAATTCCAGAAGCTACAGAGGGAATGAACAGTACAAAACAATTATCAAGTGAACCATTTCCTGTGATCCAGTCCAAGCTTTTTGCAGTCTCTCTTCGAGGGACACAAAGAGCATGGTGGTGAATCCCTGACCATGCTGGCTAGTAGCCAGTGATGTACCTGTCCTCCATGAAGTTCTCTAGTTCTTTTTGAACCCAGTTACACTTTTGGCTTTCACAAAATCCCATCACAACTAGTTCCACAGTGTGATTGTGGGTTGTGAGAAATACTTCCTTATATTTGTTTTAAACCTGCTGCCTATTAATTTCATTGGGGGTCCTGGGTTCTTGTCTTCTGTGAAGGGGTAAATAACACTTCCTTACTCATTTTCTCCACACCACTCATGATTTTATAGACCTCTATCATATCCCTCCTTAGCTGTCTCTTTCCTCAGCCGACAAGTCTGAAACTTTTTAACCTCTCCTCAGATGGAAGCTGTTCTATACTCTCATGATTTTTGTTGTCCTTTTCTGTATTTTTTCCAATTCTAAAATATAGAATCAAAGGGTTACAAGGGACCACAAGAGGTCATTTAGTCCAATGGTTCGCAACGTTTCCAGACTACTGTACCCTAATCAGGAGTCTGATTTGTCTTGCATACCCCAAGTTTCATCTCACTTTAAATAACTTGCTCACAAAATCAGACATAAAAACACAAAAGTGTCACAGCACAGTGTTACTGAAAAATTGTGTACTTTCTCATTTTTATCATATAATTATAAAATAAATTGATAGGAATATAAATATTGTACTTACATTTCAGTGTGATACTTCTGCTTGTTTTTCACTTGTGAGCCTTGTCTGAAGCCCAAGCACCAGACGGTGAGGCTGAAGCATGTAATTTAGCTTTGTTGGGTCCCCTGTGGCATGAGGCCACAAGAAATTGCCCTGCTTGCCACCCCCACACTTGCAACCACCCTAAACCCATCCCATGACCCCCGTGGGTGTTGCAACTCCCCCCAGGGTGAGAAACACTGATCTAGATAAGAGTACATGTGGCACCTTAGACACTAACAAATTTATTTCAGCATGAGCTTTTGTGAGCTACAGCTCACTTCTTCAGATGCACAGAATGGAGCACACAGACAGGAGATATTTGTACAGACAGAGAACATGAAAAGGTGGAAGTACCCATACCAACAGGAAGAGTCCAATCAATTGAGATGAGCTATCGTCAGCAGGGGGAAAAAAACTTTTGAAGTGATCATTAAGATGACCCATAGAAGGTGTGAGGAGAATTTAACATAGGGAAATAGATTCAATTAGTGTAATGACCCAACCATTCCCAGTCTCTGTTAAGGCCTGAGTTAATTGTATCTAATTTGCATATTAATTTGAGTTCAGCAGTCTCTCTTTGGAGTCTGTTTTTGAAGTTTTTTTGTTGCAAAGCTGCCACCTTCAAGTCTGTCACTGAGTGGTTAGAGAGGTTGAAGTGTTCTCCCACTGGTTTTTGGATGTTATGATTCCTGATGTCAGATTTGTGTCCATTTATTCTTTTGTGAAGAGACTGTCCAGTTTGACCAATGTACATGGCAGAGGGGCATTGCTGGCACATGATGGCATATATCACTTTGGTAGTTGTGCAGGTGAACGAACCCCTGATGGCTTGGCTGATGTGATTAGGTCCTATGATGGTGTTACTTGAATCGATATGTGGACAGAGCTGGCATCGGGCTTTGTTGCAAGGATAGGTTCCTGGCTTAGTGTTTATGTTGTATGGTGTGTGGCTGCTGGTGAGTATTTTTTTCAAGTTGGGAGGCTGTCTATAAGCCAGGACTGGCCTGTCTCCCAGGATCTGTGAGAGTCAGGGATCATCTTTAAGGATAGGTTGTAGATCTTTGATGATGCGCTGGAGACATTTTAGTTGGGGGCTGTAGGTGATGGCTAGTGGCGTTCTGTTATTTTCTTTGTTGGACCTGTCCTGTAGTAGGTGGCTTCTGGGTACTCTTCTGGCTCTGTCAATCTGTTTTTTTACTTCAGCAGGTGGGTATTGTAGTTTTAAGAATGCTTGATAGAGATCTTGTAGGTGTTTATTTCTGTCTGAGGGATCGGAGCAAATACGGTTGTATCTTAGAGCTTGGCTGTAGAAAATGGATCGTGTAGTGTGTCCTGGATGGAAGCTGGAGGCATGTAGGTAAGTATAGCGGTCAGTGGGTTTCCAGTATAGGAAAAGCATTGGTACCTTAACAGCAGGATTGTATGGCTATGTGGACTCTCTCCTTAGGCCCTATGCTACCAGCACTCCCAGCTATCTTCGAGACACCACTGACTTTCTGAGAAAACTACAATCCATCTGTGATCTTCCAGAAAACACCATCCTGGCCACTATGCATGTGGAAGCCCTCTACACCAACATTCCACACAAAGATGGATTACAAGCCATCAAGAATAGTATCCCTGATAACATCACAGCTAACCTAGTGGCTGAACTTTGTGACTTTGTCCTCACCCACAACTATTTCACATTTGGGGACAATATATACCTTCAAGTCAGTGGCACTGCTATGGGTACCCGCATGGCCCCACAGTATGCCAACATCTTTATGGCTGATTTAGAACAACGCTTCCTTAGCTCTCGTTCCTTAACGCCCCTACTCTACTTGCGCTGCATTGATGACATCTTCATCATCTGGACTCATGGAAAAGAAGCCCTCAAGGAATTCCACCGTGATTTTAACAAATTCCATCCCACCATCAACCTCAGCCTAGATCAATCCACACAAGTGGTCCATTTCCTAGACACTACTGTGCTAATAAGCTATGGTTACATAAACACCACCCTATACCGGAAACCCACTGACCGCTTGAAGGTGGCAGTTTTGCAACAAAAAAACTTCAAAAACAGACTCCAAAGAGAGACTGCTGAACTCAAATTAATATGCAAATTAGACACAATTAACTCAGGCCTTAACAGAGACTGGGAATGGCTGGGTCATTACACTAATTGAATCTATTTCCCTATGTTAAGTTCTCCTCACACCTTCTATGGGTCATCTTAATGATCACTTCAAAAGTTTTTTTCCCCCTGCTGACGATAGCTCATCTCAATTGATTGGACTCTTCCTGTTGGTATCATACTTCCACCTTTTCATGTTCTCTGTATGTATAAATATCTCCTGTCTGTGTGTTCCATTCTGTGCATCTGAAGAAGTGAGCTGTAGCTCACAAAAGTTCATGCTGAAATAAATTTGTTAGTGTCTAAGGTGCCACAAATACTCTTGTTCTTTTTGCGGATACAGACTAACACGGTTGCTACTCTGAAAACTGATCTAGAAAAGTTGATTACCCCCTGGAAGACCTCTGCACCCCTGGTTGAGAACCACTGGTCTAGTCTAACTCCCTGCTAAGATGCAGGATTTGTTGAATCTAAACCATCCAAGACAGATGGCTATCCAGCTTCTTTTTGAAAACCTCTGGTGAGGGAGCTTCCATGATCACCCTACGCAGTTTGTTCCATTGTCCTACTGTGCTTAGGAATCAGAGGGGTCGCCGTGTTAGTCTGGATCAGAGAGTCCTGTGGCATCTTATAGACTAACAGACGTATCGGAGCATAGTGAGTATGCACCCACGAAAGCTTAAGCTCCAATACATCTGTTAGTCTTAAAGGTGCCACAGGACTCTCTGCTGCTTTTTACTGTTAGGAAGTTTTTCCTGAGAATTAATCTAAATCTGCTATGCTGTACTTTGAACCCATTGGTTTTTGTCCTACCAGCTGTGGTAAGAGAGAACATTTTTTTCCATCTTTTTTTATGGTACCTTTCAAGTATCTGAAGACTTCTGACATGTCCTACCTCAAGCTTCTTTTTTTCCCAAATTAAACATATCCACTAAACACATCCAGTTCTTTCAGTCTTGGCTCTTTGACCATCTTTGTTGCTCGACTCTGGATCTTTTCCAGTTTCTCTACCATCTTTCTATATCCTATCTTTTTTTGAGATGGAGTGACCAGGACTGCACACAGTATTCAAGATATCACATATCATAGATGTATATAGTTGCATTATGATATTTTTTGTCTTATTATCTATCCCTTTTCTAATGGTTACTAACATTCTGTTCACTTTTTTGACTGCCATGGCACATTGAGCAGATGTTTTCAGAAAACTCTTCACATTGACTCCAAGATCTCTTTCTTGAAAGGTGACAGCTAATCTAGACCCCATCATTTGTATGTATAGTTGGGATTATGTTTTCCAATGTGCATTTCTTTGCAGGTATCAGCATTGAATTTCATCTGCCATATCATGCCCAGTCGTCCAGTTTAGTAGCATCCCTTTGTAACTCTTCATAGCATGCCTTGGACATAACTATCTTGAGTATTTTTGTATCATCTGAAAACTTTTCTACCACTTTACTCCCTTTTCTAAATCATTTATGAACATGTTGAACAGCTCCGGTCCCTGTACAGACCCCTTGAGGTACCCCTGCTGTTTACCTCTCTCCATTGTGAACCTTGAACATTTATTTCTACCAGTTACTGATCCATGATAGAACCTCCCCACGTATCCCAAGACTGCTTACTTTGTTTAAGAGTATATGATGAGGGACTTTGTCAGAGGCTTTCTGGAAGTCCAAGTACATTATATCAACTAGATCACACTTGTCCACATATCTGATGACACTTGCAAAGAATTCTAATAGATTGGTGAGGAATGATTGCCCTTTAATAAAGCCATGTTGACTTCCCCAGCATAAGAGTTTCATCTATTTGTCTGGTAATTCTATTCTTTACTGGTGTGTCAATCAAATTGCCTGGTACTGAAGTCAGGCTTACTGGCCTATAATTGCCAGGATTACGTCTCAAGCCAAGAATCAGAGTTACTTTTGCTATTTGCTCTTCAAATTATTTTTAGCCTGCCTAATTTTACACTCAACTTTCCAGAGTTTACGTACCTTTCTCTTTTCCTCAGTAGGATTTAACTCCACTTTTTAAAGGAAGTCTTCTTGCCGCTAACTACCTTTTTCACTCTGTTCTTTAGCTATGATGGGGGTTTTTTTAGTGGCCTTACTGTTTTGGGGTTTTATTGTGTTTGGTTTCTATCTGAGGTACACATTTTGTTTAACCTCTATGATGGTGTTTTTATTTAGTTTTCCTGTAGCATGTGTAACACCAAAGAACCCAGTTGCTGGCGGGATTGAACCTGGGACCTCTGGAGCTTAGCGCAGGAGCTAAAAGCCGACTGGCCGTTAGCTGAGGCAGTAGGTCAGATTCATTTAACTCTCTCTAAGTGGTCTTGGTGGCACTAGCTGGGAGACAACAGCACACCCAGAAGGTGTGTGGGTTACACATGCAGGTATTTCCCTCTTGTACAGAGAGAATTAACTTGTTCATCCTCCTCCCTTAGCTCTGCAGTCAGAATTGTCCCTTTTAGACCCCATGGAAGGGACTTAATTCTACCACAGAACTGTTATATTAACCGCTAATGACTCCGGTATTTTCTCTCTCAGATTACACTGCTCTACAGCCAAAATGCTTCTGAAATAAATGTAGTCCAACTTTACTAATTCTGGGACACTGAGAATGAAAATGATGCTTAAAATTGTTGATTGGCTCTAGTTTTCAAGATATGCTATTGGGTCAGTATATACGACCCTTGACTTGGGAATGGCGCAGGATAAGTGAGTTATAAAGGGAAGGGATATCAATTTAAACCAGAAATGACTAAAATACATCTTTGACTGGATCTATGAATAAATCTATGACTGGGTTTGGACAGTACTTGCTTTTGAGGCAAAACAATGAATGATGCAATCTGAAGCTGGTATTGCATCATACATGATATGAATTGCATCATGTTATTCCTAGAAGTCATGGATGATGCAATCATAACGAAGCTTACATCACTCTGCTGAACAAATTGCCCTCTATCAGCTCTAGAAATCATACAGTGTCGTGCTCTCTTATTTGTCAGTGTTTGATTTTGCACAGGGACACATTTCTGTTTAGCCAAAGTGAGCAGAGATGCCTCGTACTTGTGTGAACAGTGCAGATAACTTCTGCTATGTTTGTGGTGAAGTGACTTTTGCATCACAAAAGCGCAGTCTAACCACTATGGTTAAGAAAACCTATCACCTTTATTTTGGCTGCAAAATTGGAGATCAGGACAAGAGGTGGGCCCCACACATATGCTGCAACACTTGTGCAATGAATCTTCGCCAGTGGTTGAACAGGAAAAGGAAATCTATGCCTTTTGCAGTGCCAATGATTTAGAGAGAGCCAACAGATCATACCAGCAATTGTTACTTCTGCATGGTGCCTCCAGTTGGGAAAGGTGTGTCAAAGAAGAAAAAGTGGACTGTGCATTATCCAAACATTCCATCAGCTATACACCCAGTACCCCACGGAGAAGGACTGCTGGTTCCTGATGCACCAGAATCATTCTCACTTGAGTCAGATGAGGAAGAGGAAGAGGATGAAACTTCTGGTCCTGAATCATCAGTGTCACAGGACCAACATTTTCTTCCATCCTCCTCCTCCTCTGAACCACGCCTCATAACACAAGGTGAACTGAATGACCTTGTCAGGGATTTGGAACTACCCCAGAGTAAGGCAGAGCTGTTGGGCTCCAGACTACAGCAGTGGAATCTCCCGGCAGGCTATGAGGGCAAATGAAGCCCATCAATGCTTGCAGACTATTGCTGGACAGTGACAAGAGATGCTCCATTTAATGAATACAAGAGACAAGCCAAGAAATGCCGAGTAGACACTGAATAGGACTAAATTATGTACAGAATAGTTTTTTTGCCTTTTGTTGCATAATAAATTTTATTTATATAACCCTTTTGCTGATTTTTAAAGTGTTACATAAACAGGACAGGTGAAATATTCTCATGTAAAGCAACCATAAACACATGAAAAGACCTAGGTTTACAATTTATGATTAAAATTCTACTACTATCTACACAATATACATAGATATAAAATGTAAAAACTTAAATATCTTAGAAACAGTAGCCAATCAGTTGTTTTAATTGTCATATTTGAATTCAGCACATCAAAATACATAATAAATATCACATTTTATCTCTGAAGCAGACGACTTCTCAAAAATTGTAGACCAGTGTAATCAGGCTTCTTTCCACAGAGGGGCCCAGTGTTCCCAGCTGGTCACAGCTGAGAGCGCAGAAGTACTGTTGGTAGCTCCTGAGCACAACAGAGGCCGTTACTTCTCCAGGGGTCCATCCACTAACTTGACCACTCAAGCAGCACTCAGGCCTCTCCTTGTGAAACACCTCTGCAAATCCCGTTATGACAGTGACTGCCAGGGTGGTAGCATAGGACCTGCGTACAAAGGGGGAATTCCAAGACTGGGCCCATATTAATCTTTTCAGTGAGTTTCATAAATGAAAAGTCAGAAGCCATTGTAGCCACTTTAAACTCAAAGTAGTTGAGGAAAGAGAAGGAGAGGGCTCCAGTGGAGCTGCAAATTATTGCCTGGTTGGATTTTTTTCTCCCAACAAATTACGATGATCAGGTAAATGGGCTAAAAAGACCAAACCCCATCAATGCCCCTTTGTCCCAGTGAAAGGATTTGTTTCAAAACAGCTCCCCGATTTTACAAGCTGTTCCGTGGCCTTCCACCACAGGGTATGGGCTCCAGGTAACTGACATACATCATGATTCAATGTCAAGAGGGCATGCGAGGGATTCATTTGTACTTTTTAATTCATAACTCAGGATGAAAAAAGATTCTAACTTAATCTACCTGAAAAATAACTCCATTTTTTAATGCAGTTTATGCTATTAGAAGGGCAAATATTTTTAAAATGCTAAGACAGATTCTGGTAATTATGCAGAGCCACCTGCCATGAGTCATGTGTTTAGTTTAGAAGGAGGAAAACATTAAGGATTTACTGTATTTCCATTTGAGGACTGTGGATCCTGGCACAAATCTGGCACAAATGTTCTTAGTACCTTTGCACACTGAGCAGTCTGACACTCACTCCACCGCACACGGAAACAGACACTGGGGTGATGAAGTTGGTGGCCTGCAAGGCAGATCAGCTGTCACCTGGTATTTAAATCCAAGAGCTTTAGAAGGCTAAATCAATATAATAACTTATATGTACAACTTACTGCCTATGAATAGTTGACATTTATCCTTCATGTGCTTTCAAACTTTCATATTTTTTCTTGGCAGCTTAGAGGAATGTAACAGTTCCACTAGGATAAGTATATTTCAGAGCTAATTGAAAAGAAAGCTAGGGAGAAGCAGAAGAGGAGAGATGAGATACTTTAATTTTATTCAGAATAAGTTGTTCAGGGTTCCTAAACTCCAGTTATATCCTTCCCCCAAAGCCCTCCCCAAACCTCCCAGAAAACACGTGGCACACATATAAGTTCCCAGTGATCCTGGAACTATAAAAGACCTTGAATTGGCACAGCTGTTTTCCAGCTCGAGTGATCTTCCTCTGAGAATTACACCAATCAGAACAGGTTTTCGTCTTCTAATAATTAAATTCAGAAGACTCAGGAAGAAAGGTCACCTATGAAAAGGCACAAACTGGTAACCTGCCTATTGGATGTCAAGCAGCTGCATGGAAAAGTAAGCTGTTTATATAGCAGCTCTGTAACAGCCACTAATTGTTAACTATTTGTCTTCCCATTAATTATATAGCCAGCTAAAAATTCTGATGCCTTTGTAATTGGTCTCCTAGCAGAGATACTCTGGGTAGTTTTGTTTCCCTCTCTCTCTCCACCCCTTCATTTAGACTCCAGCTGCAATGCAGCATTATATGTGAGTGATGTGCCTCCTGCCTGCCCGGGATATTGTAGTTAGATGTAGCCCTATGGCAAAGTGGTAATCATATTGATTTTTCACCGCTGAAGCAAGTGTGCCCATGGCCATCTGCTAAGCAATAGGGGAAGGGGTGGGGAATACAATAAAACCACTCCGAAGAGAGCGCTTATGAAGCAAGGTTTCAAGTGCCCCGGAAGCCTTGTCTGCAAGGTTGCCTTCCAAGCAGGACAACACTGGATGAAATTTACATATCACAAGAAGAGTGTGTGCCGGGGGTGGGGGGCAGGGTTGAGGGGGCATAGTGCTGTTTATTTTTCAGTCTGCAACACTCAGTGTGAAATATTATGGTGAAATTTCAAGGAGTGCCAGTTGCAAGGCTGCTGGTGGAACAACTTCCCAGGGGAGCCTGTGTACTCCCAGCCAGCCTATCTAGGGTTCTCCACTCTAGTGCTGGGTAAGAGACAACGAAGGGAGCCGCCTGGGTTGAGGAAAGGGAGGAATCATGGGATTTAAATTCATGAGTATCTAACACTTGTGGCTGCTAGTTCCTGGCAGTGAATACTGTGTCCTTGCCCAAGTGTATGTGCAGGTTGGGTAGACACCCCCATCCCCAATCTCACCCACACCACATTTCAGCTGCATCCAGCTTGATCCCTTAGGCTCTACTATTATAACTGCATAACGCCCAGAGTCCCCGAGTGAGAGCATGGCATCGTTGTAGCTGGCAGTGTACAATCATCGAGTAAGAGACAGTCCCAGCCCCAGACTGCTTCCAAGTGAAAGATTCTATGTGAATGAAATGGCTTCTATCCCAAATACTAAAATAACACAGACTCCAGAACAGTGCCAGCCCAGAGGGCCATTATATCTATGCACAGCAAGAGAGAAGCGGAGGAGAGAAACAGTCAGTCTGACTAGCCTAGACTGGACTAGATTGGTGTGCGCTGGACGAGGCTAGAATCCTGAGGCCTGTGCTACAAGGTGTCCAAGAGAACAACAGTACAACTCAGGTCATTATATAAAATGGTTGGTACAAGACGGATTGGGCTCATCAAAAGAGCTGTGCTAAGGGGTGGGCCGGGCTTCTTGAGTAATCATGGGTTGGAAGTGAGCCAGAAGCTCCAGGCATGGGGAGGAAAATCAGCGAAGTGTGTTGTGATTGGTTACTGGGGACAGAATGTGGCTGCCACCCCCTTTGGGACATCGTTTCTCTGGAGCTCACTGAAAGGGGAGGGATAGCTCAGTGGTTTGAGCATTGGCTTGCTAAACCCAGGGTTATGAGTTCAATGTTTGAGGAGGTCATTTAGGGAACTGGGGTAAAGATCTGTCTGGGGATGGGTCTTGCTTTGAGCAGGGGATTGGATTAGATGACCTCCTGAGGTCCCTTCCAACCTGAGATCCTATGAAAGGACTGCAGGATGGATAGACAAAAAGGAGTGGGCTGTGGCCCGCACCATCCCCTGGGATCCCAGGATCCTCCTCCATCATCCTGATCCTGAAAGATGTCTCTACCAGCCCATCCCACTTATGGGACCAAAGGATATCTAGTGTGGCCACTGATGCATGCCCAGAATGGAGGACATGGGCCCACAGTTGTCCCCACCCTTGTCACAATAAAATTGCCCCCCACGTGGGGTTACCTGGGTAAGCCCTAGCATTGTATATTGATAATGCTTTGAGACGAACTGGAAGGGTTGAAGGTGTGAGTGTGGAATGCAAAATTCTTTTGCAGGTTGTGAGAGACCGAAGGGGGAGAAAGGGAGAAGGGGATGGGTTAACTCGACGCTCCAGCTAGGTCCAAAGAGAAGAAGCCAACTCCAGCCGCTCAAAGCCAACGCACACAAACAGACTCTCGGATGCCCAAAACCCGGGAGCTTGTATCTCAACCCCGACCAGCTGTGAGAAAAAAAAAAAGAATTGAGCTGAACAAAACTGCAAGGGCTGCAAGCTGGTGAGACTGCGAAGGTCAGTGAGTTGGAAAACAACAATCTCGTGTCCTTGAAGCCAGTGTGTTTCAGGAAAGTTGAGGAAGCCGCGGAAAGCTGGTTGGGATTGGTACAAAGAGCACAGGGGACAGAGGTCCCAGGGCTTAAAACCCTCCCGAGAGCTGAAGCAAGTCTGAGATCAAGAGCAGTCTCTGGATGGCCTGTGCACAGGACAGAACTCTCATCCACCCTTTCCCCTCTTCTTCTTATGTTACACCCAGGCTTGGCCAGCCTTGGGTTGTGCATGTATGAGTATGAAAATGGGTTAGGGCATGGGCGCTAGCATTTTCTTCCTTCCTCTGAGTGACACGGGGAGCACCCAGAGCTCACTGCTGTTATTTTATTAATAAAGATTTGAAATTTAGTCAGTTGGTGTGCTCCTTCATCTCCTCCCCTAATGATCCTGCAGCCTCAGCCTGATCACCTGAAACCTCAGGCAAATTGGTAACATAAATCTGTCATCACAATTTGTGACTACAGGATGCCATTTTGAAGAGTGCCTCAGCCCACTTCTACAGCATGATCTGAGGGGTATGCTCTGCAAAATGGCCTCTCCTCTGTGTGTGATACCAGACAACACCACATCAGTACCAGGCAAGGGACAAGCCAGATAGACACAGTATTGTTACTTCAAACCAGGCGACTGGCTTGACTGGGACATCACCACTTCCACTAGCTTAGGTAAAACCTGAAGAACACCAGGGGTTCCTGCAACCCTCTCCTTCCAGATGTGTCTTTTTTCTTTCCCACCTTTCACCTCTGTCCTCTCTCTCTTTTTCTTTCCTTCTGTCCAAGAGGGTGACTTATCAGCACCTTTTTCAACAGTGCTGTGGCCTCTGCCCTGAAAGGCAGAGAAATGCAATGACTATCAATCCACTGCTGAAAGAGGTGTGCTTGGTCTTGAATTGGCCGATCAGACCTTATATGTGTTGGACTTGTGTTCCTCCAGCAGTGAGGTTGCAAATGAAAGTCAGCACCAGAGATAGAAACTGTTATTGCCACTTGTTTAAGGAGGACGAGACCCCTTGGACTAAACTGAGCATCTCTTGTTTCTCAGAAGAAGCGAATTCTGGTAGCAGTCTGCTTGTTTACTTTTCAGTTCATTTAAGTTATTTTCAAGATACCACTGTGCATGAACCATGTATCACTTTGTCTCAATCCATCAACTTACTCAGGTAGTTTAAAAGACTGTTCAGGGTGGGGGTTTTGTTTTGCTTTAAACAGAGGAGACAAAATTGATGACGATATCTAGACAATAAGATGATGTGACATGCAAAATCTGCTGGGCCCAGGCAATGTGGAGGAGGCAGCTGTCTGATCTGAATACACAAGGGACAAAAGATGGACCAGGTGAAGGGAAAGGAATAGATTGGGACAAGGTGTCTGGTGAGATTGAGACTGGAGGGTGAGAGGGCAGGCTAGGAGGCTAGAATGGGGAGTGGCTGGGAGCATGGGAGGGAGACTGGGCTGGGAGCTGGCAAGGTTAAGGGAAGGCTGGACTGTTGAGCAAAGAGCGATGGGAACAGAGGGGAAATGGACTGAGAGCCAACTTGCGGGGATGGAACATTGAGCCTGGGTGAGGAGCTTAGGGAAGGGAGGAGACTGGGACTGGCTGGACAAGGAGACTGGGACCAGGAAACAGCTGGGGAGGAATAGGGCCAGGGAAGGAGGAGAGACAGATCTGCCCAGCAACTCAGGAGTGAGGGAAGAACTGGAAGAAACTGGGCAAAAAGACTGGGAGAAGGAGCCAAGGAAGGGGTGCAGGGGAGATAGCTTTAGTGGGGAATCTGGGGAGGGAGCCAGACTGGGAGACAGTTGCACAGGCAATCTCAATTCTGCCTTTTCCTAACTTTTGTGTACTTGACTTTGAACCCCAGTGATGTTCTATTAATACACTTTATTGTATTTAATATTTATATTACAGTAACACCCATCTGTACAACTAACCTCATTGGCATCTTGCTATACAGCTCTGCCTTCTCCCATCACTCTTCCATGTGTCTGACAGTGTAGTGTTTTCTGTATCCCTCTGGCTACACGACTGGGCCTTCAGCCCCCAGGCCTGTCTTGTTTCTGCATGTGTATAGTGTCTAAGAAGGGAGGCAACTTTCTAATTTGCCAAAAAAAAAAGAAGTAAAGTAATTGATTCTATCAGAGAGGAATTTCTAAATTCCAGTCCATCTGCTTTCAGCTTAGCTCAGCCTACCCCAGACACTATTGTTCTGAAACAGAATATTGTAACTATGGCGCAGCGGTACTGTGTGGTTACTTATCTGTACAGCAGTGGCTACAGCATGCCAAGACCAGCACACTGGTCGTTATTCATTAGAGATGGACCAATTCCAAAACACAAGATCTGAAAAGCCCCGGACTTTGGAGAACTCTGGATCCAAATCTCAATTGGGAGCCCTCTACACCATCTTTATAATGGGACAAAAACTGCAGGTCTTAACACCCCAAGCACTGGAAGCCAGGTCCAGAAATCAGGGCGAAATCAAAACCTGGATCTGCCCAGCTCCGAACTCTGCAGTTTGTATCATTCACTTGCACCCATCTCTATCAGCAATGATACAAATCCCTGCTCTCTGATTGGCTACTGCAGCCAACTAGCCATCGGCAGTAAGCTCCCACAACAAATACTGCTCCCTTCACTTCTCATTTGGGCCTAAGTTAGAACCATTTAAGTCAGTGCTTAGTTGTTTTGCTGATTAGGGAAGGACTCTGCTGAATTGGGGCCTTAATATTTCCTTTCAGATAAAGGTAAGCTTTCTTATGTACAGTTACATATCAAATATATCTGATCAGCAGTTTTCTGAATACAGACAGTCACTTTGAGAGTACTTTCCATTGATGAGGTAATACACATACACTCTCTCAAGAGATCCGTTAATTCTTGTAATTTGGATAAAAACTTGTCAGTTACTGACAGAACAGTTAGTAGGCGAACAAGCATTTCCTAATCAGAGCACTAACAACTTTGTTGGACAAAGATTCAATAACAAAAACTATAGAACAAATTGTTTCTGTAATTTCCCAAAGGGTCAGTCATCTTCAACTTCTGATCCAAGAGCTGGCGTATTTGTGTCAACTAAAGTGTAGTTTTTGAGGCCATGTGTGTGGTAAAATGTATTTTATAGAGGCAAATTGATTGCTCTATTTATCAATTGCATATTGGACCATTTAAGCATGCACATGTAAGGTAGGATGGCTCACTTTCATTGTTCTCGCCACGACTATAGAGTCTGTCTTTGGGAAGATATCGTCCTTCCAATACATCCATTTATAATATGGTCTCATTTATTTAGTAGTTAAACAATAGCAGTGACATGTTTAAAAATAAAAATGCGCACTCTCACAAAGTACTTCAAGAATAAGTATCTTTGGGACATTTTTTTTTATTAACCAAAATTCAGATATATTCTTATTACCAAAATCTTTGTTTCTGAAATAGCTTCATATTTTCATTATGGAGTTATAAACCAGTAAACAATTGCTCAGGCCCTGCATGCCAGAAAAGTGCTTTTCAGATTTTTTTTTACAGTTGCCTTATTTATCTAATCTCTGTGTCATATTTCCTTTAGAGCCATTTTCCTCTTGATCCACAGCCTCTCACAGAAAGATTTGTAACACATAAACACTAGGGGTACACTTTCTCTGGCACACAGACCTCAGAGAAATGCTGCCCATAATTTCCAGCTGTTGAGCTGTTTCTGATTGGAACAGGCATTTCCAGCGTTTGAGCTGTTTCTGATTGGAACAGGCATTTCCAGCATTCTAGTCAGCTTGAAAAAAGTCTCAAGACAAAAGACTTAGGGACACTGTTGATGCACAAGGAGCAAGAAAACATGTGCAGCCTCCCCGCTGGGGCTAGACAAACTGGGTAAATGAAGCAAGAACTCGACTGCTTCCCTATCCTCCATCCTTAGCAATTTTCAGAATAAAGCTGCTGAGTTTAGGGTCCATTTTATTCCCTCCCATTTCCACCATGAGCCAGAAGTGATAAGGTAATAGAAGTGAGATGGGATTTGAACCAGCTGCCTCTGCCCAGTTGTTTAAAGGATTCAAATCCAATGCACTCCATTGCTTTTGATTCTGGATTGGAACCTGTACATGGCAGAGGCTGGCATTTTCCTGTTCCAGTTTTTTCCAGCCAATATTTCAAGAGATCACAGGATTTTCAGAAATGTCTGTTCTGTTTATTATTTAACAATTATTTTGCCTTAGTCCCTCAGAGCCTCAGTCAGGGTGGTGCCTATTGCGGTAGGTGTTGTACAAACACCTAGTGAAGGACAGTCCTTGCCCCAGTGAGTTCACATTCCAACAGACAAGATATAGCAGGTGGATGAGACATACAAGTGTTGAGGCTGGAGGGGAGGACATGGTTAATAAAATTAACAGGATCTTTTAACAGCAACTAGCCACATGCCCAATTCTTAGCTGATCTCTAGCAATTTTAGGCACATTCGAGAAAGTAAAACTATGCTCATTTGAGAATCAAAGAGTACTAGTGAGGAATGGGACCTGTGTCGCATGACAAAAATAGGAAGAATATGGGGAAGTCAAAGTTATGCCTGCCTCCGTCACTGCAGATGAGCCCTCAAAAGATACAGAGCCAGTGTTTGCCAAAATCCATGTCGGGCCACAATGCACGACGGACAAACCCTCAGTAATAAGCGGTGTTGCGCCAAGATTGAACCAAAAGGCTGATGAGGATGATGGTGACAAAAGGCTGATGAGGATGATGCCTGTGGCATGCCAACATGCCAGGCTGTCTCATTCTTCCGGCATGTCAGCTCTCCGTGTTCAGCTGGTCCATTTCAGGCCTTGTCTCCACGAGACATGTATCATATGTTAAACTTTCACATTCTAAAATGATTTAGCGAAGTTGGTGCAAATTTCTCATGTAGACAAGGCCCCAGGCAACATGCACTCAGCATGAGAACTTAGTCAGCAGGGGAAGACAACAGGAGCCATCTTGGTCCTGATCTTTGTACCACCCTGTAATAGCACTGCATGGAGCGCAAGGGCAGCCTTGTATTGCTGGGGCTGGGGACGGGGATACGTTGGTCTGGATGAGTCTTCTCCTGTGAGGAGAGAACACTTTGTCTAGCCAGAGCCACAGTGCGGAGCCGATGACTCTGCTGCTGCCAGCTGACAAGGCAGAGACCCTGGGACCACATCTAAGGCTCATTTCTACAGCCCCAGATTGGCTGGTTAGTCGAAGAAAAGTCACCAATTGGCACCCTCCTCCCTCCCCAGACACACTGTTGCCCCCTCCCAAAGCCAGGAACAGCTGACAGGAAGGGTAAGGGGAAGTGACTCCAGCCATTCTTGCACAGAACACCTTCTTCTGCAGGCATGCTGGAGGCTATTGATCATGACAAGAACACATAATGCACAGACAGTTTGGAGCAGTGGGCACACAGGCAGGCCGACCTGGCTCATCTTCTGCCTAATTACTAAGCTGAAGTATCTTTTTATCCCCGTCCCTCTCCATGACACTTACTTTCGCTAGGCTTGAATGATGCAAGACCTCTCTCTGAGAGGCCTATACAGCACTAGATCTATGGAATGAACAGAAATTCAGTGTACATGGATTTCTCAGGCTTGCATCTCACACATCACTAATCTCCATTGTTATTGTTTTATATTTCAGCACGCTTCTATCTGTCAATTTTGCAACCATTTGCATTACCTTTGAAATACTTAGATTAGCTACATGCTGGGTAAATATACCAGTATGTTAGAGAGAAAATAGTATTTTGTTTTGTAGTTCTTAAGTCACGTTTAACTATTCATGCCCAACACATCTTTCAATTTACACTTCAGACTTTGAAACCAGGGTAATATGTCTTTCATTCTGAAACACCTGATGAAATCTAATAAAATGGCAGGTAAACTAACAGGAAAAAATTAAGATTTACGACAACATTTCTTCAGGCAGAAACTGTTCCTGCTAGAAAGCTTTTTCTCTTTGTTTTCAAATGTAATTAACATATAGAAACAACTGCAAAAGATGAACTGGTTCTTTGCATTAGATTAATTGTATGTGTGACCTGGAATCTAAATGATTGCTCCAAAGATCAAGCAATTCAAAATTGCCACTTAGCTGGCATTGCAGACAGTGTGGCATCCTGGAACAGAGCTGTGTGAAACAAGCATTTGTGTCATTGACTAAGCCAGTAAATGGAAGTTATGAAAACTCAGGTCTTCATGGGGTTTACAGACAGAAAAGAAAAAAAGGAGAAAAGGGAAAAAAAAGGAAAAGTTGCATTTTCGACTGTAGGCAAAGGCAGGAGTTTGCAGGTGAAAACTGTATTTCATCTTCATGCCTGGCAGAAAAACTGCAACAAGCCTAGTCCCAAAGAAAATAAAAATAAATCTCTCTCTATTGAGCCTGCTCCTTCTTGTGCACCTTCAGTCCTGTCTGACTTACTTGGGGCTTGATTCTGATCTTATAATGGTATTAATCAGGAGTGGAGTTCTGTGGGAACCAGATACTTGATGGGAAATTCAATGACTTTGACATTTCTTTTTGTTCAGAATTGGAGTGCAGCATTGAATTTTGGAAAATTTCCATTAAATGATTTTTTAAAAGAATGTTGTTTCAGGTCAGTTAAAACATTTTCTTTCTACAAAATCAAAACATTATGGTTCGGTTTCAATTTTCACTTTTTAAAAAATATAAAATAAATTTTGAAACAAAAAGTCATTTTCCGAACAGAAAAATAATTGAAATGTTCCATTCTGAAAATAATAGCATGGATTTACATTATCCAAATGCTTTATTTAGGTTTTTTCTGAACAAAATTTAGTTGATGTCAACACATTCCCACAAAAGTTTCAGTTTTGACAAAACATCATTTTTGGAGAGACAAATGTTTCTTTAGAAAATTTTCAACCAGCTCTAATGAGGGATAACTCCACCGAAGTGAATGGAGCTGTACCGGTGTCAGTGAGAGCAGAGTCAGGTCATTTGTGACATCTGAGACCAGGTAGACAAGTAGAGTTTGCTTTCAACAGTTGGTGGCCTTTCTGGGACAGCCCCGATGGAAACAGATCGCCCTTCTATATTTATACTTAAATTTGCAACAAGCTGCCATTACAAAGCTGTCTTTTAGCCTCTTAAAACTTTGTTTGCTTTGGCCTTCAGAATAAAGGTGTCCATTTATAGCTCAACCAAATTTCCAAGCTTAAGTTTGTGTAAAGAATGATGAAAATGTGACAAACAGTTGTTAACTTACAGGCCATTCAAAAATTACCCTTGTCCTAAATGTGCACTTCTCTCTTCATCTAGCTCAAAAATACTTTATTAATGCCCTTTCAATATTTATATATATTGGGAAATCCTTGGAAACTCCTGCACTAGCTATTTAAACCATGTTTCCTCATGTTATTACATTTGTATTACAGTAGGATGTAGAAATGCTAGTCGAAAATCAGGACAAAGTATTGAAGATGACTGTTCCTGCCCCCAGCAGTTAACAACCCAGGTATCAGATAGGACACAACACATGGACAAAACAAACAAACAAGATGAGGTATAAAAATGAATAGAATTTAGCAGAAAAGTGTATGTCTTGGTCACCCACTTACCTAGTCACCCAGAGCATCACTGACTCCTGCATTCAGTGCTGGGTTTTATACCCTCCCTCTTCTGCCTTTTCTGATCTTTATTTTGTTTCCACCCATCTCTCTCTTTAAAAGGTGGACAATTATTACTAAAAATTCTGCAAGAAAAACAAAACAAAAGAGGTCTCTCACTGGTTACAGTGCTTGAAAATGCAGTGATTGTTTTGCTGTGGGATCAAGCAGGCCACATTATAGTCAATACACTTATCTTTGGTCACCGAAAGGGGATTATGATTTTAATCCCATTAATTTTTGCATTTTTACAAGTCTTATTATGTTTCCACACTTCAGTCAGTCAGGTTTAACGGGTTCATAGTCACTTACGTCACTTAGGCACTTGATACTACCTATTAAACCCTATTAAAAAACTGGCATACAATGATTTAGTGCTATCTAGCTGATTCGTTAAAGGGAAACCAAACTGGGCAGTATTTGTGCTTGGACTCATTTTGTCAGGTGAATGAGTTTCCATTCTCTGAGTTCCAAACTGAGAACACTAATAGAGTGGGAGGCAGGACTGCAGGATGCAGGACAGTAGAAATGGTTTGATTTGTTTGCAAGCAGTTGACATTCCTGTTAGCTTAACATTTTTCAGTAAGTCTTGGAGCACTGGGGAAGTTCCAGAAAACTGGAAGAAAGCTCATATGCCATTTTTTTACAAAGGATGACCTGGGTAATTTAAGGTTTGTCAGCCTGACATTGATCCCAAGCAAGATAATGGAGTGGCTGATATGGTACTTGATTAACAAAGGTGATGTAATTAATTCCCATCAACATGGATTTATGGAAAAAGATCCTGTCAAACTAACCTGATCTCTTTTTGATGAGATTAAAAATTCGGCTGATAAAGGTAATAGAGCTGATAAAGGAAACTTAGACTTCTGTCAGGCATTAGACTTAGTACTGGCCAACATTTTCAGTAAAAATGAGAACGATAAGTTTACCATGAGGAAATATCTTTTACTGGATCAAATTCTGTTGGTGAAAGAGACCAGCTCACCAGCAGAAGTTGGTCCAATAAAAGATATTACCTCACCCACCTTGTCTCCCTAATATCCTGGAACCAACACGGCTACAACAATATGACATACATAAAATTATCATGGCAGACATTAAGTGGATTAAAAACTGACTGATACGTCTCAAAATGTAATTGTAAGTTCTTGGCCGTAGGCGACTTAGTATTATTATCAGTGACCTGGAAGAAAATATAAAATTATCACGGAGAAACAGGGCCAGCTCTGGCTTTTTTGCCACCCCAAGTAATTCAAGAAGGATGCTGATAAATTCAAGAGGGTTCAGAGAAGAGCTGCATAATGATTAAAAGATTAGAAAACATGCCTTGGAGTGATAGACTCAAGACTTAATAGATAGATAGACTTAATCATTTAACTTAATAAAGAGAAGGTTCAGGGTTGACATGGTTACATGATGTAAGTATCTGCATGAAGACTAAATATTTAATAATGGGCTCTTCAATCAAGCGGAGAAAGTTATGACATGATTCAGTGACTGGAAGTTGATGCTAGACAAATTCAGATGGGAAATAAACTGTCATTAGTTAATGCTGAGTAATTAGCACTACCAAGTAATTAGCAATTATCAAGGGTTGTGGTGGATTCTCCATCACTGACAATTTTTAAATTAAGTTTGGATGGTAAAGGGCCACTCTGCATTCCCAGCCTCTGATCTCCAGAAACCACTCCGACTCTCCAGTGAGTGGAACCTGCACATTATTTAATTATAGTTCCACCGTCAATACCAATACAGTCTTGTGCAGCCAAATGTTTGCAGTGGTTTCTTGCCCTATACAACAGGACTAGATCTCTCCCTCCCTTGGGATCTCAGCACATATTGGCCTCAGCTAACCCAGTCCTCTGCCCTTCACTTCCTTCCTGTGTCTTCTTATATAGCCCTCAGCTGATTAGCCAAGTATTCCCCAATCAGCCTTCTCCAGGAGAACTAAGTGTTCCCTAGGTGATCATAGGGCTGTCTCTCGTGTTCACCTGGACTATTTAGTCACATGACTGCTTTTCTAGGAATTATTTTGGGGATGTTCTATGACCAGACCAGATGATCCCAATGTAGGATGATCAGAGTGCAAGTGTAAAAAATTGGGACGGGGGTGGGGGGTAATAGGATCCTATATAAGAAAACGAACCCCAAATCGGGACTGTCCCTATAAAATAAGAACCTCTGGTCACCCAATCCCAACGGTCCCTTCGGACCTTGGACTCTATGAAGCTATGACCTCACAGATATTTTAGGACTAGATTGAGCAATAAGATTCAGCTCTGTGGCTGCTCCCTTCCTACTCCTGGGGAGACCTTATGTTCCTTTTAGATGTGCTGAACTCTCCCTTTTCAAACCTGATGGGATGTACTTGCTGGAACATGTGGGCTTTACCACCACGATTTCTCCTACAGCCTTTCTCACTCACCCACAGGGTGTGGAGTATCTGGAGCACAGAGATTCTACATCTCACCAGACACGAACCCAAGAGCCAGGCAGATATTGCTTGGCCGTGTGGCAGAGAAGAGCACTTCCCCATGGTCCCCAGTATGGCTGGATAAAGTATGGGTCCAATGTAGACTTTACTAACCCAGCCTAACTTCTGAAAAGAAGGAAAGCTGTTAAATGGGATGGTGCTGCTGGTATCTCATATTTCACATGTTGTCATTGTTGTGAGTTATGAGAAATCCTAAATCTATAATTACATTGAAGTAATGTATCTTTTACTGTAAATGTATTTACCAGTTCTGCCATAGTTAACTGAATTTTTAAAGAAGCACATAGATTATTTACTGTAGAACAGTCTGACACCAAGAGATCAGAAGTTAACATAATTGTGCTGACCCAACAGACAAGGATAGCACAAGGATTAGTGACAGTTCCACAGCATAAAGTCATTTATCAATCTCTGAAAAATTACTGATGATTTCATAGAAACATAGAAGATGAGGGTGGGATTCTCCTTCCTTAGAGGTTTTTAAGGTGAGGCTTGACAAAGCCCTGGCTGGGATGATTTGGTTGGGGATTGGTCCTGCTTTGAGCAGGGGGTTAGACAAGATGACCTCCTGAGGTCCCTTCCAATCCTGATATTCTATGATTCAGTGAAGAGACCTCAGAAGGTCATCTAGTCCAACCCCCTGCTCAAAGCAGCACCGACACCAACTAAATCATCCCAACCAGGGCTTTGTCAAGCCTGACCTTAAAAACCTCTAAGGATGGAGATTCCACCACCTCCCTAGGTAACCTATTCCAGTGCTTCACCACCCTCCTAGTGAACTAGTGTTTCCTAATATCCAACCTAGACCCCACCACTGGAACTTGAGATCATTGATCCTTGTATTGATTCTCTGGACTGGATGCACCAAAATGAAAAACAAAATGCAAAGATACATTGAACTAAAATTGCAAACATGTCTACATCAATTCATTCAAAACTGGGCTGAATTGAATGTCTATCTTATTGCCATATACTGCATTTGGTATCCTGAAAAATAGATTTGGGGAATTCCTAGAATGACTTGCACATTGCACCCTTAATCTGTCCTTCCTGAGGTATAAGTTTTCAGAGTTGTTAAGGAAAACACTAAAGGAAATGGTTATAACCTTCCAATAAAGTATTTGACACAGACAATATTATTTTCCAAAACAGAGTATCTTTTTATTAAAGTTGTTAGCAATCCCTTATATAGTATATTCTAAAAATCCCAAACAAGGCACAGAATCCCTTACACAAATCCCTTACTGCAAGTTTAAAGAACATTCGAGCTCCAATAGCATATAGTTTAAATGATTGTAAGTGAAGTGTTTTGTTACAAATGACCGGTGTGCAACAAATCATCAACAGTTCTTCAATTGCTTTAAAGTTTATATAGGTAAGTTGCAATTAAAAACAGAATTTTATACATTCTTATAAATACACACACGCTAATCCTACATACTGTCCTACACTATACTGGTGCTATACTCTAAGTACAAGTGGCAGGCTTACTTTATAAATCCAGTGGTATCCCTTTAAATTGCAGTTGCCAACTGCTGCTCCTCCCTAGATCTGATCAGTCAACTGCACTCTCATCAATCATCATTGCTATACTCCAGTCTTCTTCTTTATTTCTCTCTGCAGCAGTTCCCCTTCATCCATCCTCTCCCTATTGCTCTGTCGCTCTCTCCAAATCTGCCTGCTGGCAGCCAGCCTTTTATGCTGCACTCTGGTTCTCTCCTAACTCACCTTTCTGTTCTTAGAAGCAATTCCCTCATTCGCACATGCTCAGTTCTAGCCATTACCTTCGAGCTGTAACTGACAGCTAGGACCTTTGGGACAAGTTGTAACCAGTCTGAGTGGGTTCCGATCAACCAGCCAGTCCGCTAGCTGACCTCTCTCTCAGCCCGTACGGCACATGCTCACTAGCTCTTAACGCTGCACATGCTCACTGCTGTTGTTTACCTCGGAGCTCTGATTCTGCTGACCCCTCCGCACACACCCGGCCTTCTGCCAAGTCGCCATCATCGACATTCTGAGCTTTCTGCCAATTGACTGAACTCTTCACCCTATCTCAGTACTGAGTGTGCTGAAGATTGGCAGCTTCCGTCTTAGAGGGGAGTAGCTCTGGCTTGTTCAGAATAGACATTGGGCAGACAAAAATGAAAGCTGGAGAACTTCTCTAGCAACATATTCTGCTGTCTGTTTTCTAGGCTGTACTGCACTGTAGGTTTTAGAGAGATTTCTGTCTTTTGAGACCAACCTTTCAGCAACGTCTTCTAAGGTTCATGAGGATTTAATAGCAGAACTCTTCAAATGGAGCTTCCCTACGTCTCCCAGGTGGGATGAGGTTTAATTCACTAGTGCCTGAGAGTGCTCAAATACTGCAGTGAAAAACATCACAGAAATTCCTCCTGAAAAGAGAAACAAAGTTATAAACCCAGCACCAAATTGGGTGCAATTTCCCAGAATGTCTGACATAAACACCCCGTTCTGGGGGGCATGTGCTGCTTCTCAGGACTCTCAGTATGTTCTGACTCTCTTGTCGTAGGATGCCACTCAGAAAGAGAGTGATGGAGAATTACAATGCATTCAGAATGCTCTGCTTGACAAAATTATTCTTCACCAAGGGCAGATTTGTAAAAAACTATGTAATAAAGACTGCAATATACTAGAAAGTCTAGTGAAAAATAAATAAAATGCCATAATGCTCACATTTTCTTTTGATTCAAATGCCTCGCTCTTTTATCTGGATAGATCAAAACATAAAAACCCTATACATTCTTTTATGGAAACCTTCTGACACTAAATCTGAATTAATGGAGTTAGAGTGCAGAGATATTGCAGAGATATGGACCCACAACTCCTGCTGTTTCTCAGTAATCAAATAGCACATAAATCCCTGCTCACAGGCTGAGGGCTATTAAGAGGCAGTCAGACTAGAGGTTTTTTGGAACAATTGTACAGACATTTTTCATAACCTCCATATGACCAAGGCAAATGTGGCTTGCTCAGAATTTTACCGTAGTCACAACCAATACTCCACCCATCTCACCACCCCGCTGAAATGTTTTATTCTCAGTTAGCTTTAGTGTAACTTCTCTTGCATCAGTACTGAGTATTTGCATAGCTCCACCCTGCTGGCTGTCCAGCAGAGCTATCCCTCCAGCAAACAGATCTGGGTGAGCAAACTCCTCCTTCCCTTTGGAATGACTAGTTCAAACAGACTTTGAGTGCATATGTCTATAACACAACCACAGGTGCGCCATGAAAGACACACAACACTGTAAGAAAACACCCCACCACAACTGTATTTTCATCCAGTGCTTATTTCTAGGCAGCAAATCCTACAGAGCTTCTTGCTGAGGCTGCCTGGTGCTTTAAAACAGAAACATGAGAAAACAACAACAACTGGGTTAATTAAATGCTGAATAAAATAAATGCATGTTGCCAAAAGGAGATGGTTTCAAAGCTGAGAAAGACCTGCCAGCAGAGATGGAAGACCAGACTCTGCTCTCTGTGATGCCTGATACATTCCAGTATAATTCCACGGTAGGCAAAGGTGCCGCTCTGGAGTTGAGATCAGCATTTCAACAGGAGTGTTTTAACTTAACACCAGCTGGGAAGGATTTTCTGTCAGAAGTGCTGAGAGGCAAAAAGCACACTCCTCACACACACCAGTCCCAAACCTTTCCAGGTTTAACTAGTATCAATGACACCTTTAATTGCAGCCAGAAGCAAACTGCAAGTCAGCAGAGAGAGTGAGCACAGGCTGGTGTGCACTGCTCCAGAGGCAGGCAGGCCTATATTAAAATCACAGAACCATACAGTTAGAAGGGACCGCAAAGGTCATCTAGTCTAACCCCCTGCCAAGATGCAGGATTTGCTGTGTCTAAAATTGTATTCTGCATCAGCAGAACCTTTCAAGTGGAGTGCAGGAGGAGTGGTAAGGGGAGTGCACTATATTAATCTGGCATAGAGGTTGCAAAACCCTCATTAGAGAGGAATGGCTGTACTCTTCAGGCAAGTCATAGATGGCAAAAGACTCCACAAGCCATGAATGCTATCGTGTGACTCCAGGAACAACGATGGATCCCATAGCAAGAAGCAGCTGGGCACTTACAATAAGCAGTGAAAACATTGCCTGGGCCAAAGTCTGTGAGATTCTAAAGGGAATGACACTTCAGGGAGGGTTAGATCCCAGAGTCATAGATTCCAAGTACAGAAGGGACCACTGTGATCATCTAGTCTGGGCCCTGTGCGACACAGGCCAGAGAACTGCCTTATAATGATCCCTAGAACAGGGCTTTTAGGAAAACATCCCATCTTGATTTTAAAATTACCCGTGATGGAGAATCCACCACCACCCTTGATATGTTATTCTAATGGTTAATTACTCTCACTGTTATAAATGTATATCTGATTTCCTGTCTGAGTTTGTCTAGCTTCAGCTCCTGTTCAAAGAAGTCTGATTTAAATAATGCCATAGACAGATTGTCATAAACAGATAGGTAAGGGTTAATGTCTCTTTCACCTGAAACACCTGACCAGAGAACCAATCAGGAAACCGGATTTTTTCAACTTTGGGTGGAGGGAATTGGGTGTCTGAGTCTTTTGTTTCTGTCTGCCTGCTTTCTCTGAGCTTTGGAGAAGTAGTTCTGTTTTCTAATCTTTTGTTTCTAAGTGTAAGGACCAAGAGATCAGATAGTAAGTTATATGGTTTCTTTTCTTTGGTATTTGCATGAATATAAGTGCTGGAGTGCTTTGATTTGTATTCTTGTTGAATAAGGCTGTTTATTCAATATTCTTTTAAGAAATTGCCCTGTATTGTGTCATCTGTATACAGAGAGACTATTTGTATTTTTTCTTTCTTTTTATATAAAGCTTTCTTTTAAGACCTGTTGGAGTTTTTCTTTACTTCAGGAAAACTGAGTCTGTACTCACCAGGGAATTGGTGGGAGGAAGAAATCAAGGGAGATCTGTGTGTTGGATTGCTAGCCTGACTTGGCATTCCCTCTGGGGAAATAGGAAAGTACTTTTTGTTTCCAGGATTGGAAACGGAGAGGGCAAGTTACTCTGTTTGGATTCACAGAGCTTGTGTCTGTGTATCTCTCCAGGAGCATCTGGAGGGGGGGAAGGGAAAAAGGATTATTTCCCTTTGTTGTGAGACTCATGGGATTTGGGTCTTGGGGTCCCCAGGAAAGGTTTTTCGGGGGGACCAGAGTGCCCCAAAACACTCTAATTTTTTGGGTGGTGGCAGCAGGTACCAGGTCCAAGCTGGTAACTAAGCTTGGAGGTTTTCATGCTAACCCCCATTTTTTGGACGCTAAGGTCCAAATCTGGGACTAAGGTTATAACATGGTGGCAGTAGGTGGGATATAGACAGAATCCAGAAGCCAGTAGGAATATTATATTTTTCTTTTCTCTGCTAAGGGCTTTTTAGCAGAGAAAAACAGTTTGGTTTTAAAAGGGAACCAGAGAGAATTTTTTTTTTCTGCTCTCTCTAGCAGTTTGTGGTTTGCATGTTAAGCGAGAAGCCATTAAGAGACTGTTGAGGGTCTTTTGTCATGCAATAGCCCTCCCATTAGGAGGCAAGTACCAGCACTTATATGCATGCAAATAAAGTGGTTTTTCTGGTTTCCCTTCATTGAACATTAGCTAGAGAGAGAAAGGGAAAAAAGCACTGTTGCTAGGCAGACTCCAGGAGGGAACAGAGCCTGCAGTTCAGAAGATAAACACCGGAGGGCACCCCAACACAAGAAAACAGGAACCATGTCTACCAGGACAAAAATGGCGGCCGAAGGCCAGTTCAAAGAAGCTGAACACAGGCGAGAGATGGAAAAACACAAACAGGAACTAGAAATAAAACAAAAAGAGATGGAGATAAAAGAAAAGGAAGAAAACATGAAACTGGCAGCCTTCCAAAGAGAACAGGCAGCCCAAGAGGCAGCACACAAAAGAAAACTAGAAGAAGAAGAGGTGGCCTACTGAAGGAAACAAGCAGAAGATGAGTTGGCCCACCGCCGAGAAATGGAAAAACAACAAAAAGAGAATGAAGAGAAGGAAAAACAGAGAAAACATGAACTGGACTTGGCAAAAGCTGGGCTGCATGTGCCAGCCAACCCTAACAACCCGGTGCCAATTATTGCTCCACAGCACAGGAAATTTCCCACCTACAAGGCAGGTGATGACACCGAGGCCTTCTTGGAAAATTTTGAAAGAGCTTGTCTTGGGTACAGCATCCCCGAAGACCAGTACATGGTAGAATTAAGGCCACACCTCAGTGGACCTTTAGCAGAGGTGGCAGCTGAAATGCCTAAGCAGCAAATGAATGACTATAAACTTTTTCAAACCAAGGCCAGATACAGGATGGGGATAACCCCAGATCATGCCCGTCGGCGTTTCAGAACCCAAGAGTGGAAACCAGAGGTGTCATTTCCCAAACACGCCTACTACATTGCAAAAAACTATGAGGCCTGGATAACAGGAAACAACATTCAAACCTTGGAAGAACTGAACCTCCTCATACAAATGGAGCAGTTCTTGGATGGTATTCCTGAAGACATCACACGGTACATACAAGATAGAAATCCCAAAGATATCGCTGAGGCGGGGGAGATTGGAGCCAAATGGATGGAACTGGCAGAAAGCAAGAAAGCTACTGTCAAGGGGAACGATTACCACAGGGGGCACACAGACCATAAACCCTACAACCGAGGACAGCCAAAGACCCCACATACCACCCAAGTAAAGCCACAGATACCCTACCCTTCAACCTCACCAGTCTCCAGTAACTCACCTCGGCCCAGTGACCCATCAGATGGAAGATGCTTTAAGTGTAATGAACTGGGACATATCAAGGCCAACTGTCCAAAGAACACCATGCGAGTGCAATTCATTACACCACCATCACACCAAAGATCTCCAGGCCCGGATGCCTCTCAAATACCCGTGGAGCGAAGGGAAAATTTGAGAGTGGGCGGAAAGAAGGTTACTGCGTGGAGAGACACGGGGGCACAAGTGTCAGCTATCCACCAATCCTTCGTTGACCCCAAATTCATCAACCCAAAGGCCAAAGTTACAATTTACCCCTTCATGTCACAAGCTGTAGACTTGCCTACAGCTGAACTGCCTGTCCAGTACAAAGGCTGGTCAGGAAGGTGGACTTTTGCAGTCTATGACAATTATCCTATCCCCATGCTACTGGGGGAAGACTTGGCCAACCAGGTGAGGCGGGCCAAGAGAGTGGGAATGGTTACCCGTAGCCAAACCAGGCAAGCTTCCAGACCCATTCCTGTTCCTGAGCCGTCCACAGACGCCCCGTCTGTGTTACCAGAGACCCAGACAGAGGTAGTGGACCCGGATTCCATGCCTACCACTGAAACAGCCACAGCACCTCCAGTCCCAGGCCCGGAACTGGAACAGCAACCAGCACCAGCAAGTGCAACCACATCTTCAACCTCAACGCCAGAGGGCGCCAGCGAGCCAGAACTGGCAGAAGCAACAGACAACCATACCCAAAAGGCTCAGCCAGAGCCTGAAATACCCTCAGGTGCACCAGCGGAGAGCGGTTCACCAGCAACGGAAACAACCCCATCACCTACATCGCTTCCAGAGGGACCAAGCCCAAGTCCACAGTCTGAGGAAGAACTGGTAACCCCAGCCTCAAGGGAACAGTTCCAGGCTGAGCAGGAAGCAGATGACAGCCTTCAGAAAGCGTGGGCGGCGGCACGGAGCACCCCACCGCCTCTCAGCTCTTCTAATCGATCCCGGTTTGTTATAGACCAAGGACTTTTATACAAGGAAATTCTTTCTGGTGGACACCGGGAAGAATGGCAGCCGCAAAAACAGTTGGTGGTTCCAACTAAGTACCGGGGGAAGCTCTTAAGCTTAGCCCATGATCATCCCAGTGGCCATGCTGGGGTGAACAGAACCAAGGACCGGTTGGGGAAGTCCTTCCACTGGGAGGGGATGGGCAAGGATGTTGCCAAGTATGTCCGGTCTTGTGAGGTATGCCAAAGAGTGGGAAAGCCTCAAGACCAGGTCAAGGCCCCTCTCCAGCCACTCCCCATAATTGAGGTCCCATTTCAGCGAGTAGCTGTGGATATTCTGGGCCCTTTCCCAAAAAAGACGCCCAGAGGAAAGCAGTACGTACTGACTTTAGTGGACTTTGCTACCCGATGGCCAGAAGCAGTAGCTCTAGGCAACACCAGGGCTAACACTGTGTGCCTGGCCCTAACAGACATCTTTGCCAGGGTAGGTTGGCCCTCCGACATCCTTACAGATTCAGGGGCTAATTTCCTGGCAGGGACCATGGAAAAACTGTGGGAAACTCATGGGGTGAATCACTTGGTTGCCACCCCGTACCACCATCAAACCAATGGCCTGGTGGAAAGGTTCAATGGAACTTTGGGGGCCATGATACGAAAATTCATCAACGAATTCTCCAATAATTGGGACCTAGTGTTGCAGCAGTTGCTGTTTGCCTACAGGGCTATACCACATCCCAGTTTAGGGTTTTCACCATTTGAACTTGTGTATGGTCACGAGGTTAAGGGGCCATTACAGTTGGTGAAGCAGCAATGGGAGGGGTTTACGCCTTCTCCAGGAACTAACATTCTGGACTTTGTAAGCAACCTACAAAGCACCCTCCGACACTCTTTAGCCCTTGCTAGAGAGAACCTAAAGGAGGCTCAAGAAGAGCAAAAGGCCTGGTATGACAGACATGCCAGAGAACGTTCCTTCAAGGTAGGAGACCAGGTTATGGTCTTAAAGGCGCAACAGGCCCATAAGATGGAAGCATCATGGGAAGGGCCATTCACGGTCCAAGAGCGCCTGGGAGCTGTGAACTACCTCATAGCATTTCCCAATTCCTCACTAAAGCCTAAAGTGTACCATGTTAATTCTCTCAAGCCTTTCTATTCCAGAGACTTACAGGTTTGTCAGTTTACAGTCCAGGGAGATGATGCTGAGTGGCCTGACGGTGTCTACTACGACGGGAAAAAAGACGGTGGCGTGGAAGAGGTGAACCTCTCAACCACCCTGGAACGTCTGCAGCGGCAACAAATTAAGGAGCTGTGCACTAGCTTTGCCCCATTGTTCTCAGCCACCCCAGGACGGACTGAACGGGCATACCACTCCATTGATACAGGTAATGCTCACCCAATCAGAACCCCACCCTACCGAGTGTCTCCTCATGCCCAAGCTGCTATAGAACGGGAGATCCAGAACATGCTACAGATGGGTATAATCCGCTCATCTACCAGTGCATGGGCATCTCCAGTGGTTCTGGTACCCAAACCAGATGGGGAAATACGCTTTTGCGTGGACTACCGTAAGCTAAATGCGGTAACTCGTCCGGACAACTATCCAATGCCACGTACTGATGAGCTATTGGAGAAGTTGGGACGTGCCCAGTTCATCTCTACAATAGACTTAACCAAGGGGTACTGGCAAGTACCGCTAGATGAACCTGCCAAGGAAAGGTCAGCATTTGTCACCCATGCGGGGGTGTATGAATTCAATGTCCTTCCTTTCGGCCTTCGAAATGCACCCGCCACCTTCCAGAGGCTGGTAGATGGTCTACTAGCTGGACTGGGAGAATTTGCAGTTGCCTACCTCGATGATGTGGCCATTTTTTCAGACTCCTGGCCCGAACACCTACTCCACCTGGAAAAGGTCTTTGAGCGCATCAGGCAGGCAGGACTAACTGTTAAGGCCAAAAAGTGTCAAATAGGCCAAAACAGAGTGACTTACCTGGGGCACCAGGTGGGTCGAGGAACCATAAACCCCCTACAGGCCAAGGTGGATGCTATCCAAAAGTGGCCTGTCCCAAGGTCAAAGAAACAGGTCCAATCATTCTTAGGCTTGGCCGGATACTACAGGCGATTTGTACCACACTACAGCCAAATCACTGCCCCATTGACCGACCTGACCAAAAAGACCCAGCCAAATGCAGTTAAGTGGACTGATGAGTGTCAAAAGGCCTTTACCCAACTTAAGGCAACACTCATGTCTGACCCTGTACTCAGGGCCCCGGACTTTGACAAGCCATTCCTAGTAACCACAGATGCATCTGAGCGTGGTATAGGAGCAGTGCTCATGCAGGAAGCAACAGATCACAACTTCCATCCTGTCGTGTTCCTCAGCAAGAAACTGTCTGAGAGGGAAAGTCACTGGTCAGTCAGTGAAAAGGAATGCTATGCCATTGTGTACGCCCTGGAAAAGCTACGCCCATATGTTTGGGGACGGCGGTTCCAACTACAAACTGACCATGCTGCACTAAAGTGGCTTCATACTGCCAAGGGGAACAACAAGAAACTTCTTCGTTGGAGTTTAGCTCTCCAAGATTTTGATTTTGAAATTCAACACATCACAGGAGCTTCTAACAAAGTTGCTGATGCACTCTCCCGTGAGAGTTTCCCAGAATCCAGTAGTTAAAAAGTGTTCTTAAAATGTAAAAGTCTGTTAGTTATATACTTAGTAGTATATGTAAAGGTGCATGTGTTGTATTAATCTGTTTATTTTCAAGTTCTAGAAGAAAATTGCCGCCAGTGAGCTTCCCCACTGTCTGCAATTTGGGGGGCGTGTCATAAACAGATAGGTAAGGGTTAATGTCTCTTTCACCTGAAACACCTGACCAGAGAACCAATCAGGAAACCGGATTTTTTCAACTTTGGGCGGAGGGAATTGGGTGTCTGAGTCTTTTGTTTCTGTCTGCCTGCTTTCTCTGAGCTTTGGAGAAGTAGTTCTGTTTTCTAATCTTTTGTTTCTAAGTGTAAGGACCAAGAGATCAGATAGTAAGTTATATGGTTTCTTTTCTTTGGTATTTGCATGAATATAAGTGCTGGAGTGCTTTGATTTGTATTCTTGTTGAATAAGGCTGTTTATTCAATATTCTTTTAAGAAATTGCCCTGTATTGTGTCATCTGTATACAGAGAGACTATTTGTATTTTTTCTTTCTTTTTATATAAAGCTTTCTTTTAAGACCTGTTGGAGTTTTTCTTTACTTCAGGAAAACTGAGTCTGTACTCACCAGGGAATTGGTGGGAGGAAGAAATCAAGGGAGATCTGTGTGTTGGATTGCTAGCCTGACTTGGCATTCCCTCTGGGGAAATAGGAAAGTACTTTTTGTTTCCAGGATTGGAAACGGAGAGGGCAAGTTACTCTGTTTGGATTCACAGAGCTTGTGTCTGTGTATCTCTCCAGGAGCATCTGGAGGGGGGGAAGGGAAAAAGGATTATTTCCCTTTGTTGTGAGACTCAAGGGATTTGGGTCTTGGGGTCCCCAGGAAAGGTTTTTCGGGGGGACCAGAGTGCCCCAAAACACTCTAATTTTTTGGGTGGTGGCAGCAGGTACCAGGTCCAAGCTGGTAACTAAGCTTGGAGGTTTTCATGCTAACCCCCATTTTTTGGACGCTAAGGTCCAAATCTGGGACTAAGGTTATAACACAGATGCACAATGTATTTCTTCCTAACTTCCCAGACACTAACAGGCAGGCTCCAGCGTTCTCTTTTGTCATTTTAAATGGTTGATAGTATGAGCATGAGGGTGCAGTTGTGGCTACCCCTGGGTGAGGGGTAGGGGTTACACTGATCTCTCAATGTGATTAGGTCAGGAGTGGTTCTTATTTTATAGATCCCTAGATATTAAACACAGAAAGGACCATTATGATCAAGTAGCCTGACCTCCTGTGTCATATAGGTGAGAGATCGGCATCCAGCGATTCCTGTAATCAAGCTCCTCACTCTGCTTAACTTGCAGGTCTCCGTTTAGAAAGACACCCCTCCTGGATTGTGGAAGATGTAGTCCAGCTAGAGAGACTGGCCCATGAAAGAGACTAGAGGCATTAGTCATTCAAACCACAATGCTAGTGAGGCATCATGGTGGCATTTACATATCTATATTTAAATCCAAATTTTCTGTGCAAAGCACACACTTTTCCTGAAAACGTTTGTTTCCTTGAATACTCAAAGTTGAAAAAGGAAGCAAATTTTTTTCTTAAACAATTCAAATGTTCATTATTTATTATTTTCTTAATAATATTCTTAATAAATTAATTCTTAATTAATATTTCTTATTCCTAATATATTTCAGTGTAAATTATGACTGTGTACTCAACGCAAGCATATCTTTGACTCATTTATAATTTGAATATTCAGCTGTGTCTTGAGAAAAGAGCAAATGATCTGGATTAGTAAGGGGAGATTTCAGAAGATAAATGGCAAAGTCTGGGATTTACTAGCCTGGGTGAAAAATAAATGGACAACCACATTTTTATCACTAAGAACAATACAGTGTCAACCCTGCTCACACACTGGAAATGAGCCTCAGGCACAAAGTTTTGATTTGAATCTGAACGTCCTCAAAGTTTGGTGGTCTAGGTCTTGAGTTTGGGCTTGGAACAGTAGAAATTAAGGGCTAGTGGTCTCCAAGGCCCTGATCCAGCAGTCACAGAACTTAAAGGGAGTCCTTTCCCCATCTTAACTCTGTATTTTAAGTGGGGTTTAAATGTTGCCTAAGCTCTCAATCGGCCTTCCCCAGAAGGAAGAATTCCACCCAATTTTGGTGCCTTCTGGCATTAAACTGAGCTCTCACTGTGAAACTTTAAACAAAATCAGCAAACCCAGGAAGTGTTACGGGCTACATATTAAAATCAATTAAAATAATACTTTAAGAATTTACTTTCTAAGGATTCCTCAATGAAAATCACTATTGATACAATATGTCTGCCCACCAAGATAGGAAAGCAGTAATATCCTCCCGCCATTACGTATATTTTATCTAAATTGTATCTAAATGCTGTAAATCTCCCCCCAAAACCTCCCATTTAAAGCATATTGATGACACTTATCACCTCTACCACAAAGCATCAACCAGAGTGTTCATGAGATTGTGCATTGTTATTGCTTTGGTTGAAGGATGAAATCTTCACTCCTAAAAACATTCTCCTCTAGGATTTTGTAACGGGAGTCAAGTAACAAAGATCTCCTTGCCTTTAACCCTTTAGGGAGCTCTGTATGGATGTGCAGCAAAGCAGAAGGGGAGATGGCAGGAGTGGCCCTTCCCCTGGATTCCTTGTCATGGAGGGCCATCCACCCTGCACTCCTTGCAAAGGTCACCTGAAGAAGGTGGGAAAAGAGGCTAAGGGTGAGGGGATCCAATCCTTTATCAACTTAACAGGCCTGGGACATTGGGGAAGCCAGTGCTAAGAGATAAGCTAATGGTTCTGTTCTGCCTAGGGACTCTCAAAGGAGCTGATCAGCGGATTGATTAACTGCATTAGTAGCTGCAGGTGCTGAGCTCCTCTGATATTTAGGCCTTACTGTTTAGTTCCTTTCCAGAGATACACAGGAAACTTTTATTGCACACTTTCTATGTTACCCATATCCTATGTTACCCATACCCTTTCTATCCTTGCCCACAGACAACCTGCCAACCTGAAACATATTCTCACCAGTAACTGCACACCACACCATAATAACTCTTGCTCAGGAACCAATCCATGCAACAAACCTCGATGCCAACTCTTCCCACATATCTACACCAGCGACACCATCACAGGACCTAACCAGATCAGCCACACCATCACTGGTTCATTCACCTGCACGTCCACCAATGTAATATACGCCATCATATGCCAGCAATGCCCCTCTGCTATGTACATCGGCCAAACTGGACAGTCTCTACGGAAAAGGATAAATGGACACAAATCAGACATTAGGAACGGCAATATACAAAAACCTGTAGGAGAGCACTTCAACCTCCCTGGCCACACTATAGCAGACCTTAAGGTGGCCATCCTGCAGCAAAAAAACTTCAGGACCAGACTTCAAAGAGAAACTCCTGAGCTTCAGTTCATCTGCAAATTTGACACCATCAGCTCAGGATTAAACAAAGACTGTGAATGGCTTGCCAATTACAGAACCAGTTTCTCCTCTCTTGGTTTTCACACCTCAACTGCTAGAACAGGGCCTCATCCTCCCGGATTGAACTGACCTCGTTATCTCTAGCTTGCTTGCTAGCACACATATATATACCTGCCCCTGGATATTTCCATTACATGCATCTGAGGAAGTGGGTATTCACCCACGAAAGCTCATGCTCCAAAACGTCTGTTAGTCTATAAGGTGCCACAGGATTCTTTGCTATGTTACTCAAGATATTTCAAGTGTTTTGACAACTGCCAGGATGAAGAGGTAGTAGGAGACAGCTGGTAGCGTGTCATGAGAAGAATTTGAAAAGAAACCGCCATTACAACAGTTCTGAGAAGGGATTCAGAATACCCATGGAATAGTTAAAACCTGCCATGAGACTATGTTCACTAACTAACTAAATCTGTACTGAAACGGCAGAAAACAACAAGGACACCTGTAGCTGAATGGGTCCTCATCTGTAGTCTGTGTTATCTAGTCGCTCAGTCTGTGCGATTTAAAGTTTCATCACAAATTACTGAGACACTAGATGATTATTCTCTGGCCCTTGTTATGCAGGAGGTCACACTAGGTGACAAAATGGCCTTTTCTGGCCTTAGAAATGATGGTAATGCAGCCAATTACACAGAGCATATGCAGCAGAGGATCAGAACTCAGAATTACAGATGGGACTTTTTTTTCTCATTTTGATTAAAAATGACATTTTTCAACAATTTTTTTACCAGCTTCACTCATGAACTTCTGCTCCACAAAGAGAGTGAGTTAAAAACAGCTTCATGCACGCTCATGAAGCTAGTAAAGGGAACTTATAAACACATCATCAATGAGCAAATAGACACAAGTGGATTACTGCAAACAAACCTCAGAATGGTTCTTACTCCTACACACTTCTTATATAATTAACTTTGGGAAAGAATTATCTGCCAGGGGCTCCACACTTCTCTATGTTGGGCCATATCTTTTTCCCCAGATCACGAGGCTGCACATCAATATGGATTCTTCTGAAATTTCCTTGGTAGGCTCTGGCTGAGATTTAAGACAGGAGCACGTCTTGTAGTTAATTACATGCGGAGCAAACAACATTATTTCTCAATGTCAAGGCAGTAGAGTGTTTTGGGTCCTGCAGGAAAAGACCGGCAGGTGTGTGCTTTTCTTGCCCATGAGTTTTGTTATTTTGCAATAGAAATGGCAAGAACACACTGTGGTTTCACGGAATCTCACCTCAGCTTTGCATTGAATAATTCAGTCACAGCATAGTCGTGATTGCATGAACTCTCACACCTTATTTTAACTAGGCCATTGCATATTTTTGTTGTGTTGTTGTTGCTGTGTATGGTTTTGGGTTTCTTTATTTTTTTTTATCTTGTGCTGAAAAACATTCCTCTCCCATTTAGGACACTGTGGTACCTGTTATACGCAGTCCCACACTGAGGGTGGTGCTCTGACCCTGCCCTCAGCCTCCTTCCTGGGGCAATCATGGCAATGGAGACTCAGGAACCACAGGATTAAAACTCAAAGGCTGAGCTTTCCTAAGCACTGTGGGGCACCAGATGTCCAATTCCTACTAGTTTCATTGGGGGGTTTTGTCTCCTAACTTCCTCAGAGACTGAAAATCTGAGACAAGGCCTCCCAGAATTCACTGGCACTTTAACAATGCAACAATTCTAAAGTTCCCTCCTCAGGTTAAACATGGATATTTGGAACTTTTTCCAAGAAGCAAAAAACTTCAGAACATCTGAAGAATTTGGGTCATTCCCAGCCAGGAACAACCTCATTAGTCTCCTGCACTTCTGCTATGTGCAACTGTTTGTCTTGGTTTACCACTAGAATTATAGTTGCTCCTCTTACCTTGGCCTGTGTGTCATGTAACACAATCTACCTGTCTGAGCCAGACTGAAAACTGATAAATCAAATAAATTACTAGCGTACATCACTTTGTACCCTCACTAGCACTGGGTTTTAGACAGAGATAATGAACACTTCAAACAGAGCTAAGGAAATCCTGAATAATTATCTATTGATGTTCATAGACATGGTCCTAGTTTCCTCTGAGTTGTTGCCAGCAGTTAATGTGTATTTTCACTTCTATATTTTAGCTTCCCAGTTGTTTTTGTTGTTTTTAAATTTGATTTATTTATTTATTTTGGAACCCCTGGGATTTCCCCCCCCCCATGAAGTAACTCTCAAGTGTTGTGTCTAACATCAGGACAGGAAATCAAAATGCTGCCATGAGCAGGTCTTCATCTGAATTAGATACTAATTACTATGGGATTCAGAAATAATTTACTGCCCCCTCATGACAGCTTTGTTTATAAATTGGATTTGTAAGCAGAAGATTGCACAGATAAAACACAATGGAGAGAGCAGGATCCCCCAAGGATCTGCACTAAGGCCTGTGCTGTTCAACAGATTCAGGAATGATCTGGAAAAGGGGGTGAACAATGAATTGGCAAAGTTTGCAGATGATACAAAATTATTCACCATAGTTCAGTGCAAAGCAGACTGTGAAAAGTTCCAAAGGGATCTCACAAAACTGGGGGACTGGGCAACAAAATGGCAGATGAAATTCAATGTTGATAAATGCAAAGTAATGCACTTTGGAAAAAAATAGTCCCAACTCTACATATGCAATATGATATGATACGTTATTGATTACCACTCAAGAAAGAGATCTTGTAGTCACCCTGGGTGGTTCTCTGAAAACCTGTGTTCAATGCACAGCATATGCCAAAAAGGCTAACAGTATTTTATGAACTATTTTAGGAAAGGGATAGAAAATAAGACAGAAAATATCATAAAGCCACTATGTCAATCCATGGTCTGCCAACACCTCGAATACTGTGTCCATTCTGGTTGCCTCATCTCAAAAAGGATATAGTAGCACTGGAAAAGGCTTAGAGAAGGGTAACAAAGATGAACAAGAATATGGAATTGCTTTCATGTCAGGAGAGACTAAAAAGATGTTGTTTGTCTTCATAAAGAGATGACTAAAGGGGGAGATGATAGAGGTGCATAACATCATGAATGCTGTGGAAAAAGTGAACAGAGACGTATTATTTACCCTTTCACACAATACAAAAATGCAAATCAAAATGGGATCAAGTCCAGCCTCTGCTGGTGAGGCAGGACCAAGAAAACCTAGATCATCCCTGACCTCTGGTGATGGAACTAAACAACCTTCCTTGGAAGCCTGCTGCTGAGCAGAGCTACCCTTAGACTTAGGAAGTGTTTCCTAATTAATCTAAATCTCCCTTGCTGCAATCTTGGCCTGCCTTCAGTGGACATGCAGAACAATTGATCACTGTCCCCTTTAGAACAGCCCTTAACATACTTGAAGGCTGTTCTCAAGTCCCCCCGCACCCCATTCTTCTTTTCTCAAGACTAAACATGCTAGTGCATTGGGGAGTATCTCATGGCATCAGGCTCCACAGGCAGGGCCTGGCTCCAGGCTCCTTCAGGGGAGAGGCAAGAGCGCGTTGAGGTGCATTTTGGAGCTGTACTGCCTGCCCTGCCTGGGGAGCACCCGGCCATGCAGAGGCAGCCCAGCATGGGGAGCAGGGCTGGGAGAGCTGCCAGGCAGCCAGCCAGCTCCCATAGTGCAGATAGCCAGGGGCCCAAGTGGACTGTGAGGGTCCCACTAGCTTCTGATCCACCGGCTGCTGGCAAGATGCCACGGTTTTCAAACTGCAGGACGTGCCTCACAGCTTGAAAACCTCTGTGCTAAATGGAAGGCAGAAATCTGGAGGGGGGGCTGCATGCCCCTCACACGTCACCTCTCGAGGGTGTAAGTATGCTTGCTCACCCTGGGCGCTAAAATGCCTAGTTACGGCTCTGACTCCTGAGAGAACTCACTAGCGATTGGGCAGGAGCTTCCAGCTTGTAACTATGGGGGGTACGTGTGCACATGCAGGAACGTCTGCCCTTCATGAAAACTTCCACACCAGCTTCGAAAGAGCTGCTGAGCCTGGTTAACAGTTCCCTGCGTTCCCGCTGTTGTGCTGAAATAGCAACTGCTTGTTTGCAGTCACTCCTCTACCTGGGAATGTTTCCCTATCAGCTCAGAGAAGGAGAAAGAAGCAGCAGCTGTAATTACAGCAGTAGGGCATTGGGCGGAGCACAGGAAAAGCAAAGTAACGGGGGTTACACTTCCCAGCTTGTGTCATCTTCAAATTTTATAATCATACTCTCCTCCCCATTAATCAAGTCATTAATGAAAATATTAACTAGTAGTGGACCCAGGACGGACACCAGTGGGACCCCTTGAGATATGGCACAAAGTCTGGCAGGAAGGGGCCCCGTCAGTGAGGGGCACCGGGAGGTTTCCACTACAGCAGGTTTTAGCATGGGAGATGGAGATGAGGCCTTCACTTCTCACTCACTGCAGACTCTGTGGAAGTCTTGTCAGCCCACAGACTGGGCGAGTCCTTGCTCTGGGCTGGGCCTGCACAGCTCGGAAGGATCATGCTTTGGGAGCTGCACTTGGCTGTGGCTTTGATAAGAATGTTTTTAAAAATGGAATTGATGGTTAATGACTGTCATAACTTTCCTACTCAGATCTGAACCTTAGAGTTCAGAACACGAGAAGCTAGCATGAAACCGCCAGACTTAATTACCAGCTTGGATCTGATATCGCTGCCACCAGCCAGAAGATTCCAGTGTCTGGCTCACTGTGGTCTCCCCAAAACCTTCCCTGGGGGACCCCCAGACTCAGATTGCTTGAGTCTCACAACAAAGGGGAATAAACCATTTCCCTTCCCCCTCCTCCCAGATTTCCCTGCTTCAAGTCCTTGAAACACAAGTACCGAGAGATCAAATCTCTCTCTCCCCTCACCCAGAGGGTATGCAAAGTCAGGCTTAGTAAATCTAACACAAAGAGATTTTCCCCCTCCCGTCGTTTCTTAGCCTTAACCAGTGAAAAACACTTAAACAGGTCTTAAAAAGAAAGCTTTATATAAAAAGAAAGAAAAAGACATAAAATAGTCTCTGTATCAAGGTGACAATATACAGGGTCAATTGCTTAAAAGAAAAAATGAATAAACAGCCTTATCCAAAAAGAATACAATTTAACACATTCCAGCAACTACACACATGTAAATACAAAAAAGTAATATAAACCTATTGTCTTACTATCCTTGTACTTACAACTGGGAAACAGAAGATTAGAAAGCCTGGAGATAGAGAGAGCACTCTCAGAGCCGAGAAAAAAAACAGACCAAGAACAAAGGACTCACACCCAAAACTTCCCTCCACCCAGATTTGAAAGAGTCTTGTTTCCTGATTGGTCCTCTGGCCAGGTGTTTCAGGTCACTTTTTGTTAACCCTTTACAGGTAAAAGAACATTAACCCTTAGCTATCTGTTTATGACAATGACTCATATAGGATTGTAGCAGAGTGGACCTCTGCTCCTGCCCTGAAGGGGATAAAAACAGCCCGGGAAAGGGGGTGGGGCTGGAGAAAGTAGCCTTTAAGCTGGGCAGATTGGGGAAGTGGCTGCAGCTGTGGACCATGCCCCAAACTGAGCCACAAGCTGTATAAGAAGGCCAGGGGAGCCAAAAGCAGAACACAGTCTCTCTCTGACTGGAGAGGGAGACAGCCCTGGCTGCTTGGGAACTCACCCAGGGGACCTAGAGGAACGCAGGGCTGGGGAAAGGCCTTAGGAGCTGGGAAGCCCTAGGCCAGCAACTCCCCAGGCTGCGGGGCCTAATTCTAGGCCTCCGAGGTACTGGGCTTGCAGAGGGGCAGCTGGAGGGTGGGTAAAGGCAGCCAGGCCAAAATCCCTTTGCCTATGATGAGTGGTTGATACTGCAGTCTGCCCCAGAGCGTGGGGCTAGACAATGACTGGGGAGTAGCCAGTACTGAGGCAAAGTGGGGACAGTGGGGTGGGGTTCCCCTGGGAGGGGGGGAGACCCAGTTAAAGGGGCACCGGGGTCCAGGGAGGGACATGGGGGCCAGCAGAGGACAGGTGGATCACCGGCCTGCAGAGGGCGCTCCGTAGCTGGAATCGAGCTAATTCCCTGAAGCAACCAGCAGGAGGCACCGCGGCAGTGAGTCCACACGTTTACAGGGATTTTTCTATTTCTCCGCTTGTGATGCCTTACCATTGGCTCAGATTTCTGAGTCTTCTACCACTGCCGCTGGATCAGATTTGTCATTCCATAAACATGTCGGAGTCCACATCCCTAATTACCTTTTTCCAGCGTCAGTCTCTTGGTTTCAAGCTCTTCTGGCTAAGAAGGATGCAATTACGCCTCTATCTTCCACTACTGTGACGCATTGCAGACTGGCCTTTCAATTAGCTTCCAAAATCTCCAGACTGTGCAAAACTCCCCAGACAGGGCTGTAAGAACAATTAGAGTAGCATATTATTTCAATTTTGATATACTTCCACTGGCTTTGACAGCATATTGACTGCTAACTTGCCATAATAGTAGACTAAACAACTGTGAAGATAGTTATTATAGGGCTTGGTTGATGTTTTCCACTATAAAGTGTTGTTGTTACACCCATTCTTTCTATTTTTGTAGCTCTCCTAGTTGGAAGAAAATCTTCTGTCATTTCCTCAGATGTGTACAATTTATTAGTAGCAGCTTTTAACATTAAGCACCAGAAATGTGCATACTCAGTTACAAACAGGAAATAAAACATGGTTCCTACCCTGAATAGCTTATGAGCTAGGGATAAATTCCTGCCTCTAGTGGAGTAAATAGTACTTTTACCACTAACTTCAGTGAACCCAGAATTTCACCCGAGATACAGAAGAAACACAGTGAGCGCCAAAACGTGAGAATGGTCATACTGGGTCCGACCATTGGTCTATCTTGCTCTGAAGTACTCTGTCTTGTGCTGGTGGCCAGTTCCAGATGCTTCAGAGGGAATCAACAGAACATCATAGTTTATTGAGTGATCCATCCCGTCGTCCAGTCCCAGCTTCTGGCAGTTGGAGGTTTAATGACACACAGAGCATCTTGTGCATGCTTGAAAATCTTGGCTAATTGCCACCGATGGACCTATCTTCCATGAAATGATCTAATTTTTTTTTTAACCCAGTTATATGTCTGGCCTTCACAACATACCCTGGCAACAAGTACCGCAGGTTGAGTGTGTGTTGTGTGAAAAAATACTTCCTTTTGTTTGTTTTAAAGCCGCTGCCTATTAAATTCATCGGGCAACCCCTGGTTCTTGTGTTATGAGGAGTAAACAACACTCCCGTATTCGCTTTCTCCGCACCACTCACACTTTTATAGACCTTCATCATATGCCCCCTTAGATGAGGGATGGGAAATGGGGAAAGGGAATATGAAGGTAAGCGTAATAAGAGTGCCTGTGTGCTGAATTACAAGAGTATTACTGTAATTGAGATGGGGAATGTATTTTGTATTTGTGTAGTTTGTTTTTAGTCTTGATGGCATAGTATTTACCATGGCCTGCCCCTCAGCTGCCTCCTGGTATCTAGAGTTCAGATTTACAGAGCCCAGAATTATTTTTAAAACGACATTAAAGATTTCCCCTGCTTTGGATCTCCCTTTCCAGTTTAGTTTTAGATTTACCACAGTAGAATTAGTATTTCATATCATTCTGGACCAGTCTTTTAGTTTACTTTACTCTTACATTATTTAACGATCTTTGGAAATAAGCCTACACTCTGCAGTATTGTCAGTCAGAAATCACTGAGGAAATCTGTACAATGTAATTGTGTCTGATATCGGAGACGCTGTGCCGACAGCACAGAGAGATAAGGGCTCAGCATATCTAATCATTGGAGCCAGGCTGTGATATCTTTACTCTAACCAAATAGCACCTCACCCAGGAGTGGTCCCATGGAAGTCAATTACATTGTATCGTTAGGTACCACTAAAGGTAAATGTGGTGACACAATCTGCCCCTTATTGATACAGAATTGTCCTTAGTATCCAGAGTAGAATTATCTATAGATGGCAGATCATCACCTGGATAAAAGAAAATGTGCATCTGTTGAAAACCCTTTGCTGTTTCTCAAGAAATGCCTTGTACTTGGATGTAACCTCTGCAGTGTGTAACTAATGGGGATCCAACATGAACATCAACTGAGAGCTGCCATCTCAAAACAATCCTCTTCTAGAACAGAACTGCAGAATATCAGGATTGGAAGGGACCTCAGGAGGTCATCTAGTGTAACCCCCTGCTTCTAAGACCTCCTTTTACAGGAATTCTGACACAGGGCTGCATTTGCTGAGCACTTCCATTATTCTAAGTTGCAAAAAGTAAGAATTTGACTTCCTGTAAAATCTCCCTCTATTTTCTGGGTCAGTGTTTGCATCGTATGTCCATTATTATAATCCCCAGATCACCCCGATTCTCCAACCACCCAAAACCAGCAGGGTGAATATAGAGATTGTTTTTCTTTAAGTACACCTGTCCATACTGTCATCTTGTATATGTGAGAAAAAAACAACACAATCTTTTATTCACCACTGTATCCTCCTTAAAACCTCCACCTAACTCCCCCTCCTCCCACCTGCCATGTGCCTACAAGACACTGCCATCAGACTTTGCAAACACCTGGGAGATAAAGGGGTGATCACTAGCAGCTAGCAGGGATTTACTCAGGGCTAGTCCACACTGGCAACACTAAAGCACTGCCATGGAAACGCTTTAATGTAGCTTGTATGGTAGCGGAGCAGAGCTGGGAGAGAGTTAAAAAACCCACCTCCACCAGGGGCATGGTTCCCAGCGCTGGGGCACTGGCTACACTGGCACTTTACAGTGCTGAAACTTGGAGCACTCGGGGGGGTGTTTTTTCACACCCCTGAGCAGGAAAGTTTCAGTGCTATAAATTGCCAGTGTAGACAAGCCCTAAGAACAATTCATGCCAAACCAGCTTGATTTCCTTCTTTGACAAGGCAACTGGTTTAGTGGATGGGAGAATGCGATGGACTTAGTATAGCTGGAGTTTAGCAATGCTTTTGACACAGTCTCATATGACATTCTCATAAGTAAGCTGCAGAAATGAAGTGGATATATAGTTGGCTAAACAACCATAAACAAAGAGTAACTATTAATGGAATGATATCAGATTCGAGGGAGGTCTCAAGTGGGTCTGATGTTATTTAACATCTTAATTAATAACCTGTGTGTAGAACTAGAAAATATACTGATCAAATTTGCAGATGACATGAAGCTAGGGCAGTTGCAAACACTTTGGAGGATAGAGCTAAAATTCAGAGGGATCTTAATAAGTTGGAGAAGTGGGCTACAGACAATTAAGCAAAGACAAATGTGAGGTGCTACACTTAGGGAAGAAACACCAAATTCACAAATACAGGATGGGGGATAACTGGCTTGGCACCAGAATTTCTGAGCAGGATGTGGGAGTTGTGGTGGATCACAACCTCAATATGAGTCAGCAATGAGATTCTGTTGCGAAAAAAAGCAAAAGCAATTTCAGGTTACATTAACAGAGGCATAGTATGAAAGTCCTGGAGGTGATAGTACCACTCTACTCGGTGCTGGTTAGGCCTCAGCTGGCAAGTTTGGTACCAATGTATAGAAAGGATGTAGAGGAACTGGAAAGGATCCAGATGTCAGCAAAAAAGATGACCAAAAGGATGAAATGCAAGCCATAAAAGCAAAGGCTGAAATAACTGGGTATGTTTCATTTGGAAAAGAGGAGATTAAAGTCTTCAAATACTTGAAAGGCTGCCATAAAAAAGATGGAGAGAAGTTGTTCTCTCTTGCTACAGACAGCAAGACAAGAAACAATTGGTTCAAACTACAGCAGAGCAGATTTAGCTTAAATTTCAGGATAAATTTCCTAACTGTAAGAACAGTAGGACAATGGAACAGACGCCTTGGGAGGTTGTGGAAGCTCCTTCACTGGAGGTTTTCAAAAGGAGGCTGGAGCCTCCTGTCTTGGATGGTTTAGACACAATAAATCCTGCATCTTGGCAGGGGGTTAGACTAGATGACTCTTGCTGTCCCTTCTAAACCTATGATTCTTTGACAATAACTAGGCAGATGGCAAACTATCAAAAATGGTCATTGTGTTAAAATATGCTTAATGTATAATCACCTCAACCTTTACGTCCACCTTTCAGGCTCTTGCCCCTTTATTTTGGTTGGCCACCTGTTGGTTGGAAAAGTTCTAGATGTCAAGACCTTTGGAGCAGGGACTGGCTTTTCAATAAAAGCTCAGACAACACAGAGGACAGTGGTGGCCACTCTCTGACTGGGGACTCAGGTGCTACCACCGCAGAGATCATTGTAATTCATTTTTATTTTGCTTTCATTGATTTTCAGGCTGGAAGGAACCATTCTGATCATCTAGTTTGACTTCCTGCATAGCCCTGGCCAAATTGTGTCACCTAGTATTTCCTACAGTGGATGGAATCATATGGGAAGACATGTGAGAAGAACAACTAATTACTGAACCAGTGTGTTTCCTTTAGAAAGAAATCCAGGCTCGATGTAAGACTTCACATGACAGTGAATTTTCTACTTCTGTTGGGGAGCTGTTCCAGTGGCTATTAGACTTACCATTAAAATATTTCATCTTATTTTCACTTTTTATTTTTCCAATTTCATCCTCCAGCCACCGGAAATTATTTTGCCTTGGCTGGCTAAATTAAATCCCACCCCCCATGTCACATTTCTTTTCCACATGTAGATACTTATTACAAGGAGAAAAATTGCCTCTTACTCCTCTCTTTTCCCACTATATAGATTGTGCTCCTTAAGTCTCTCACTGTGAGTATTCTCATTTCCCGACTCCAGATTATTTTTGAAGTTCTACTCAGGAGCTTTTCAACAACTTCTTCTAAGGTGTGTACACAAGACAGGAGACAATATTTCAACAGTGGCCGCACTCAGACCGAAAGCTGGCACAACATTCAAATTGAGAGCTTGTGTCCTTCCATCTGTAGACTTGTAAATGTTCAGCATCATTGGGAATCCTTCGGTAACTGTGTTTTGTTGGTGGTGTCACATTATTTATTCATTTATTACATTATTGCTTTGAAATTAGGTGATCTATAAATGTTCCACACACTTCCCATAGTCTTCACATTGTCTTCTTGTCTTTTTCTTTTTTATTTTTGTATTTGTATTTTGAAACTTTTTATCAAGGCAAAGCTAGTTCCTGTAAAATGTTAACATACTATAGCATACATTACTTCAAAAGGCAAATTACATGCCCCACATTAAGCAACATTTCCATGTCCAATATACAAACAACGTATTCAAGAGAAACTCTGCTGTAAAGTAAACACATCTGATTACAGGTATTTCTGTTCCCTATATTCTCTTAAGCAAATTATAACCTTTTCATTCGTTTCTTGTTCTGATTAGTTTTGTTACCTATGTCTCTTTCATCTAAAGCACCAAGGGTACTCTTGATTGAAGAGCTATATTTCATAAAAAAAGGTAATCAAAAGAAGAAATGAATGAAGATGCAATTAAATACCTGTAATCAGATGTGTTTACATTATAGCAGAGATTATCTTGAATATTTCAGTTCTGTATGGGAGAAAGTAATGTGGATTAAACTGAGCCATTTAATTTGCCTTTTGAAAAAGATAGCGAAGAGGGGAACCTTTGAAAATAAGCTGTTTTCAAAGAAAAATAAACTTCCCTTTTCACACATTTGCCTTGTGTTTGTCAACAGATACAGTAGTTTGTGCTTTGGTGAGATTTGCTTTCACAAGGCGTGTCTGAGAACATAACCATGGAATTATTTCCATTGTACAGTGACTGCACTGTAAAAAAACTTCATTAATATTCCAGGAGAATCCAGTTGCATCTGCCTGTGAACCTACTGAAGAGATGTTAGCAACATTTCAACTCCACTTATCAGCCTCACTCTACTGTCAGCGCACAACACTGATTATGCCATTGTGAACTGTGGACAGAGTGCTGCAGTATATATGTACGTACGAATGATGCATTTCTGACAGTGCTCAGAGCAAACAGATACTGCTGATGAACTTCAGGAGCAGACAGCTCGCAGTGTGGTACCTGGGAGCAGGTTTTTGGAAGTACAGTTTGAATATAAGACAATGTCTCCTCTGAGTGGTTGGTTTGGGATATTGGTCTCTGTTGAGACATGCCCCTGTTCTGGCTGTTGCTCTCATCGAGATTGACTTCCATGGAAGTTGGATTGAGCCCTTAACTATGATCAGACTTCAAACCTATCTTTCCATCTATTGGAGCGTGGCCACCATTCAGCCACCCATCCCTGGTTAACAAAGCACTTAAGCCAGTTCCACTGAGAAAGCGCTTAACCGCTTGGCTGAAGTGGTGACCTGGAGAGCAAAACTAAAATCCAATAATATCCACGTCTCCAAAAGTGACGCTTGGCAATATTCCTCCTGTCCTCCGTTTTTTACTTCTGGCAAAACAGCTGAAGACAAACCACATAATCAGTGATCTGTAATTAGCCCTTTTCTGCGTGGAGAGCTCAAGAGTGAAGAAAACTGTTCTCTGCAGGAGAAAAATGACAGAAATGTTTTCAACAATCAGGACAGTTCCCACCGTGATGCAATTACAAACCTTGGAGGCATCTCCTCTGACCCACTGTGCTTGTCCCTCTGAGAAGACAGGGACAGATGCAAGGGAGGGTAATTAATGAGGGTTACGGACCTGGGCATTATGAAAAGGTTTTACATCATATTCAAAATACATATTTAATTACAGCTGAAAAGCTCTGCAGTGGCTTTGATTATTTCCTTTATTTATGCATTACTGCAATGATTTTTTTTTACATGAGCCAGCACTATGACAGATCTGCTTGCATGGGCTTCTGGAGAGAAAGGCAGAATTTTGCCCTAAATGATGCATATATTATCTACATTTTGTGAGACTATAAAGGTAGGGGATGATCAAGCTAGAGCTGACGGGGCAAGGGTGACCTTTGCTGTCCGTACGGCAAATGGAACAACGTTTTAATGCTAGAAAGGAGCAAGTATAACAGCAGCTGTATCACAGGGTGTAATTATACAGTGTCCAAACAGGAGTGCCTTTTATACAGCCACTGCACAGCCTTGATACAGACTGACTATCTCATCTTAACATCCATCAACTGGGTTAATGAGTTATAAAATCACCCCAAAGGTCAAGGATTCCCTTAAGTGTCTTCTCTCTACCTGACTCCCAAAGTGAATAGAGAAAGGGTAATCCAGAAGATTACAGGGCGGTAGGCTAATTGGCTGTGCAGAAATCTCTTTCATGTACTAAGTGGTTCAGATGCTTGGCTATAGCTGAGAACTGCACTGCACAACTCAGGAAAGGAGGGGATGGAAAGCTGGATCTTGAGTCTGATGTGTGCTGGGCCAGGCCGGGGTCTGGTTGAGTCCCAACAGCCCCCAGGGCAGCTAAGGATCAGTAGGGTTAGGAAAATCCTGCCTTGTGCCTTTTCCCAAAGCACAGCCCCAATGCTAGCAGCAGGCAGGGTGCTGAATTAGGTTCTGCAAAACTGGATCTGTGCAACCACAGGATCCTGCTACACCCAAGTCACTCTCTCCAGGCTGCATAAACTGACTTTAGGGCCATAAATTATCTTTGTAGAGCAATTCTCATCTGTAGAGCTCAAAGCACTTTACAAAGGAAGTCACAGTCATTTACTGCTGACCTTGATCCTGAATGCTTATGGATCGATGTCCTAACAGGTAAAGCATAAGATGGGGTTTCAGTTGGTGTCCCCCACGTCACACTAGGGTACAGGGTGACTGCCCTTTTGTGCACCTATCTAAAAGGTGTCAGAACAAAAACCGTGTGATCATGGGGGAGTTCAGTTTGAGTGACATATTGGAGGTCTCATGCTGCTCGTACTAAAATATCCTGGGAATTTCTAAACATTGTAGGTGGCAATTCTCTAAAGAGGAACAGATCACAGAACTAACCATGAATGGGAGTTCAGCGTCATTATGCCTAATGTGGATGATTATTGGGAATCCTGTCCAGACATCTCACTAGACACCCCAACAGCCACAAGCAGGGCAGGAAGTTGAATTGGCTAAAAAATGGTATGGTTTAGAGGGGAAAAAAAGACAGCAGTGACAAATAATCGGCTGGATCTGCCCTGCCATGAAGCAGAGGGTGAAAGCAGGGTTCACCAGAATACATGGGTTTCTGGGGATCTCAGGGCTTCCTCTGTGCTGAGAAATAAATAATTTGGGGGAATCTTTCCTTCCATATCTCCCCCACAGCGCTTGTCATGACAGGGCATGATTTGGGCCGAGGTTAAGAATTAAAGTGAAAAATCACCCTAGAACTTTGAGACATGGAACGGGATATGACAACTTTGCCGGTGCAGCAGCTGCAGATGAAACAGTGAAAGAAAAAAGTGAATGGAGTAATAAACCACTGACAGCCAAAACCAGCCTGCTGCAGATCTCCCTCTGAAGGTGAGAAGATTGTTGATTCTGCTAATGAAATGATGGCAGCAAAGGAGAGACCCAGCGCACCCCTGGTGACAATCCTTGCATGTTGGAAAGAATGTTAGGGTCGCTATGGTCAAAGCAACAAGAACGTAAAGGCTTACAGCAGATACCTGACAAAACCTGGACACTCTCCCCGCCCCTCTTGGGCAGGCTGCTGTTGGAGTTTCAGAAGAGGCACAATTTTTCTGGGCAAACTCAGGCTGGAAACAAGAGGCACATGTGACGGACGACGAAGTGGGTATTCACCCAGGAAAGCTCATGCTCCAATATGTCTGTTAGTCTGTAAGGTGCCACAGGACTCTTTGCTGCTGATGTGACAGATAGACACAGTGTGATTGGGGGCTATTGGATTAAATTTATGAATGGTTTATGTATAACCATGTTCTACTCAATGGGGGAGGGTTACCACATCTCCTCTGTTAACTAAAAGCAGTGGGGTAGATTAAGGCGAGTCACAGTGACTAAATCACTCTTGGCATCACCCTCTGGAGAGATTTTCACAGACTGGTTCAAGCTGGGTTTTCTGGAGATGAAGAAACGGCTTTGCCTACAAAGGTTTGAGCGTGAATTGATACAGGGCATGGTGGGCAACCTGTGACCCATCAGGGTAATCAGCTGGTGGGCTGTGAGCCAGTTTGTTCACACTGACCATCTGCAGGCACAGCCACCCGCTGCTCCCAGGGGCTGAGGTTGGTCGTTCCTGGCCAGTGGGAGCTGGGGAAGCAGTGTGGGACCCACAGTGACACAGGGCCTTCCTTCTGATCCAGCGAGAGGTCAGGACCATGGGGGACCCAGTGGTTCCAGAAGGGTTGGGAAGACATTGGCCCAGTACAGCTCCATAGGATTGACAGGTGACATTTGGTAAGAGTTTAGATGTGCATAGGAACAGCTATTGTTGTGTACGTTTTCTCTGGAATGCTTTTGCCTTAAGAATAACTGTGTTTTGCATAGGGTCTGTGTGGTAACTGGTAATGGCTGGCAATGCTCTGTCATTACTGTCACAGAGAAAGTGAAGAGCACGCACTGACCTTTAGGCCAGATGGCTTGCTGGGGATATCCCAGTGTAAAACAGGGAGCTGGCAGCCTTAACACCCCCTGGTCAGAAAAGAGCTGGACAAGGGTCTCTGCCCCCAGAGACAGGTGCTGGTTGGAGACCTGACGCCTGACTGGGAATTCCTGGCATAGATCATGGGGTGGGGAGAGGAGAATAGGTGCAGTTATTCCAAAAATATTGAGAACTCTCCTTTGCAGTCCTATCCAACAGGGTTAGGCTGTGGGGCTGCAGAGACTGGACCTCTCATATTGACAAGTATAGTCTCACTGTTTCCTCTCACGCCCTTGCTGTCTGTCTGTGTCCATCTGTTGTCTCTTGTCTTATAAACATATTGTAAGCTCTTTGGGACAGGGACCAGCTGTTTGTCTGTGCTTGTACAGCACCAAGCACAAGGGGGCTTCAGACATGATTGGGACTCCCAAGTGCAACCTCAATACTAATGCATAGAGCTGCTTGCAGTGGAGGAGAATCAACATCAAAACAAGTCTCTTTCTTTCCCCACCGGAATCCTAAGAACTAAAAAACCAAAGACTTTTTGGAGGCAAACTGTGGCAAACTGAAAAAAAAAATTATTTTCATGTTTTGGATTTTTGTTTTTTGGGAATTTTGTTTGTTTGTAAATTATTTGTGAGTAAACATGCTTACCACAAAAAATCCAGTTAGTCGGAAACCCACTTTTCTGTAAGAAAATGTCAACAGAAAATATTTGAGCAGCCTTAGCAATATTAACCACTAGTAATCACAACATCTGTGTGAAGTGCACACGTTGGGCAGAATGGCCAAAGATGCTGAAGCATCTCCTGCTCTGAGGAGGGCTTGCTGCTGTGAGGGTGAGCTAGCACCCAGGGAGCCGCCGTCTGGCCCTGCAGCCAATGGCCCCTATCACGAGGAGGAGAAGAACAGTGAGAGAGCTCGGGTAAAGGGTATCCCCCTACGGCTTAGAGTTGGGCTTTTCAACTGTTTCATTGACGTTTTCCTCACTCAATCTGTTGTGGCTTTGGTTGGCAATGTCAATGTGCATGAATTCCTGTGGAAAATTATGTGCGAATATAACATCAGAGCACTGCTCTGTTTCCTCCATGTTGGTTTCATGTGCTTTAATTCTCCCCTTCTGTGGCTTTCAGACCTATCCCTCAGAGTGGGACCACAAGAGGCTGTAATTATCATTGTTTTATATTTTATATGGTTTTATCAATTTTGTAAAAATGCACCAGTCTTGGCCTTTGGGGGATTGTACAGGAAAATATGTAGGGGGAGTGGGGAGGATACAAACAGGAAGAGGACCAAAGTCACTAACTGGAATAAAGAGCTTCAGAGTCACAAAAACTGCAGATGTCTCAAATCACTGCCTTTAAAAAACCCAGGGCAGAGAACTATGCCATTGGCCAAACCAGACAACCTCTATGTAAAAGAATAAATGGACACAAATCAGACATCAGGAATGGTAAGATATAAAAGCCAGTAGGAGAACATTTAAATATCCCTGGACATTCTATAACAGATTTTAAAGTAGCCACACTTCAACAAAAAAAAAACCTTCAAAAAGAGACTTCAAAGAGAAACTGCAGAGCTACAATTCATTTGCAAACTTAACACCGTTAATGTGGCTTGAATAGGGACTGGGAGTGGCTGGCTCACTACAAAAGCAATTTTCCCTCTCTCTGTATTGACACCTCCTAATCAATTGTTGGGAGTGGACCACATCCACCCTGACTGAACTGGCCTTGTTAACACTGGTTCTCCCCTTGTGGGATAACTCCTTTCTTTTCATGTGTCGGTATATTTATGCCTGTATCTGTAATTTTCACTCCATCTGAAGAAGTGGGGTTTTTACCCACAAAGGCTTATGCCCAAATAAATCTGTTTGTCTTTAAAGTGCCATTAGGAGAGTATGATTTCAAATTTCAGTGAATTTGCATGGAATAACAGGAGAATATTTATTTCATGAGCTGAGGGCAATTATGCAAAATGGTCCTATATGTCTGGGTCTAATACAGCATTGCACTGTGCAGAATTTATGTACAGTCAGTAATTGCACTGTTCCGGGCCACAGAAAAGTGTGCAACATTTGCACTGAAACCTACTTTGTTACATTAATTTCAGGGATAACTGTTCAATTACTAAGCCCCTGCCGCACAGCTAAGGAATTATCCAAGATATGTAACATCAAGTCAACACACTTAGGACATGATCAGATACTTGTCTTAGAATATCCCTTTCCTCCATTAAAATCATGGTAGAATGCGTGTTTGATTGGGCAGGGTAGCATTGTTACTCAGGATTCTTTCAATCAAAAGCTCTTAGTAACTTTTACTCTGTGTGAGGAGGTGTCAGGAAATAAATGAAGGGAGACACAGTGGCCTGACCGATAGATGGCTGCACAAACAGGACAACACAAATGCTTTCACTTAAAGCTACACTTTACTTAGTCTCAAGCACCTACACATGTCTGCAACAAGTTAATAAAACATCCCCAACCCTCGATAATTACCAAAGCTGAGAGTGACTTTCGAGCGGCACCATAACAGGCTTCTGCTGGGCAGGCTTCCATCTGCTGGTGGGGACCAAGATGCGTCCAGAGGGAGTGCCCCTGAAGAGCCCCCTTCTGACAAGTCCCATTACCTCAAACTTTTTCCCTTTATTTATACATCAGTAATACAGTAACATATCCTTAAAGAAATCTTGCTAAGCAAGCAAGTTTAAAAGGTCAAGCACCTTAAGCAACTTGTTCACCTTAGCCTCCAATGATAGAACAAGAAGCAATGGGCTTAAACTGCAGCAAGGGAGATTTAGGTTGGACATTAGGAAAAAGTTCCTAACTGTCAGGGTAGTTAAACACTGGAATAGATTGCCTAGGGAAGTTGTGGAATCTCCATCTCTGGAGATATTTAAGAGTAGGTTAGATAAATGTCTTTTAGGGATGGTCTAGATAGTATTTGGTCCTGCCATGAGGGCAGGGGACTGGACTCGATGACCTCTCAAGGTCCCTTCCAGTCCTAGAGTCTATGAGTCTATGAGTCTATGATCATCAATTAACCAGACATTATTTTTATCAGAGTGTCAATGCCTTTGGGCCCTGACAAACATTCCTAGGGGTGCATATAGACAGGCTTCTTGTTTTCTAAAATACACTCATCAGCAATTTCAACATTCTTAGCAGGAAGGGTGCGGGGTCAAGCTGCCCTGTCTGTGACACCCAAAACCCCCTCCCCCTCCTGCCTTGGTTACGCTGAAGCCGCTGCATGATCAATTTACTACCTGCTGATTTGGCTACTTTTAGCAATAAGCAAGAATGGCTCGGCATGGCCTGCTAACTTGGCTACTGTTAGCAACAAGCAATAGTGGTTTAGGCACTTTACTGGTTTGCCAAAATCTCCCTGTACAGACATAAGGAGTCGAAAAAGGGAATTCAGAAGTCATGTACTGAACAAAGGCATATGCCATTTATTTAGCATCTGTTCAACCAACCACATCCTATTAAGAAGGACCAGTAAAGTTTAAGGGACATCTGTCATAAACAGATAGCTAAGGGTTAATGTTCTTTTACCTAGAAAGGAGTAACCTGAAACACCTGACCAGAGGACCAATCAGGAAACAAGACTTTTTCAAATCTGGGTGGAGGGAAGTTTGTGTGTGAGTCCTTTGTTCTTGTCTTGTACCTGTACTCTCTCGGCTATGAGAGGGATTTTTTCTGTCTCCTGCCTTTCTAATCTTCTGTTTCCCAGTTGTAAGTACAAAGAGATTTTTTTTTTGTATTTACATGTGTGTAATTGTTGGAGTGTTTTGAATGGTGTTCTTTTTGAATAAGGCTGTTTATTCATATTTCTTTTAAGCAATTGATCCTGTATTTGTCACCTTAATACAGAGAGACCATTTTAATGTACTTTTTCTTTCTTTTTATATAAAGCTTTCTTTTTAAGACCTGTTGGAGTTTTTCTTTAGTGAGGAACTCCAGGGAATTGAGTCTGTAATTCACCAGGGAATTGGTGGTAGGAAGAAGTCAGGGGGAAAATCTCTGTGTTAGATTTACTAAGCCTGACTTTGCATGCCCTCTGGGTAAGGGGGAAGAGAGATTAGCTATCTCGGTACTTGTGTTTTCCAGGACTGGAAATAGGGAGGGTGGAGTCTCTCTGTTTAGATTCACAGAGCTTGCTTCTGTGTATCTCTCCAGGAACCCAGGGAGGTAACACCTGGGAAGGAGGAGGGGGAAGGGAAATGGTTTATTCCCCTTTGTTGTGAGACTCAAGGAATTTGGGTCTTGGGGTCCCCAAGGAAGGTTTTTGGGGGGACCAGAGTGCCCCAAAACACTCTAATTTTTTGGGTGGTGGCAGCTTCACCAGGTCCAAGCTGGTAACTAAGCTTGGAGGTTTTCATGCTAACACCCATATTTTGGACGCTAAGGTCCAAATCTGGGATTATGTTATGACAACATCAAAGTAAAAAGGCTGGAATAAATGGGCACTATGAATTAACAGTGCTTAGATTTGTATTCAGTAAACACAGGGACCAGTGGAATCCTGATTATTAATACAAACCTTTGTTTATGGAGGCTGCAATAGTGACTTTTTAATGCCCCTCCCGCTATTAGCCTATGTAGCAACCCAGATAACTCCGTTTCTTGAGTAAGCCAAGATCAGGCCACTCTTCCATAAAAGTCTCCTGAGGAAAGCAGTAGAGTTAATAGGTAATAATGCAGTAATCAAACAGTTCTAAGTGCTGTAACCAGTTCATTTAGCCATGCAGTTCCTGGGAAGTATGAGAAGGCAGAATTCATTTCAACAGCCATAAAGGAGCTGACAAATAGGAAAAGAGAAAGTGGTCTTAAGAACAGGAAGCTATTGAAAGTAAATGATAAATGTAAGCAGTAGGAGAGAGCAGAAGTGCAGTCAATGGCAAACATGAGTGAAGAGAAATGACCCATTTTCCATCTGGGGAATGTGACATTTACTCACATCTCCTTTGGGGAATACGGTGTTAACTCGCTTCTGCTTTCATGTGATAAGCAAATCCTGGCTACCCTGAGGGTTAAATTACAGGCCTATGTAAGGATAGCACAGGACAGGGCATGCATTGTGTTGTAATCACATAGGAGATATGAAGGGAACCCAAGTGCCTTCTGCCAGAAAAGCCGTATGTAGTTATTGCAACACAACGCACAAGACCTGGAGTGTGTTATCCTGCTTATCAAAAGGACACTCTAAAAACAAACAAGTTCATTATTTTTCAAACAAACTAACAATTTTATGACAAGGTGCTACTTTCCACTCCGGAGAAAAAAAAGTCACCCAAGATATTTTTAAATTATTATTTACATTAAACTGGAGACGTTCAATATTTCTATCTATTGTAAAATGTTCCATTGAAAATGGGAAATGTGATGAATCAGTGAAACAGGTGAGAGGTTTTTAACTTGTTTCTCAAACGAGTGACATTTCTTGTGTAACATTTGGTCTTTTCACAGACCTGAACTCTGGGAACAGAATGTTTAAATTTTCAAGAGAAACTGTTTCTAAGTTGATTATCTTTTCCTTTTCTTTCACCCAATCAATAAAAACACCAGCTGCCCACGCACTTGTTTTTCTTTTGTTTTGTTTTTTTGTGTTTGCTTCATCTCTATTATCTTCTCTTTCATTAAGTTGTTTACTTGTTAGAGCTCAGTCTTTTATTTTTTATTTAGTTTTTCAACAGCAGCTTTTTTCCCCTTGTACTTCTAGCCCCTTTGTCTATTTGGCATGGCTCCAAAAAGATCAAATGTTACAAGAGGAATCCTGTGGCACCTTATAGACTAACAGACGTTTTGGAGCATGAGCTTTCGTGGGTGAATACCCACTTCCTCAGATGCGGAAGTGGGTATTCACCCACGAAAGCTCATGCTCCAAAACGTTTGTTAGTCTATAAGGTGCCACAGGATTCTTTGCTGCTTTTACAGATCCAGACTAACATGGCTACCCCTCTGATACAAGAGGAATATCACCCATTTCAAAAAACTTAAAAAACCTCTCGCAGCAACGTGTCTATTTCTTGCAGTTTTAATATGTCACGTATTAGTTCTGTCTTTCAAAGTCTTAGTGCTGAAAGTCCTTCAAAATGCATCCAGCAGGTACCTGAGGGCACTTGAGGTCCAATTTACGGTGCTCAACATGTAGAACTAAGTTTTTGAAAACTCTGTAACCTTTAACCCACAATTCTGCATTTGCATGACCACCACAACTGATGTATGTGTGATCAACTGTCTGGTTACACTTGGCAGCATATTAATTGCAGAAATCATGACCTGTACAAATCTGCAACAAGCCATCAAGTGCAACTGCATGTCTGGATTGACTGAATACATTTTGTGACGGCTTCAGTCACAGAGACCCCCTTGAGTCTGTCACCTGATGTGCTGAAATTATCTCTGAGCCTGTTTTCCCTAATGGTTTGGGACTCCAGAACCCAGCCTTGTTGAGCCAGATATGTTAGCCTGCTGCAACACAGACCCAGGTTTGAACCACGCCCCCAAAGCTGCAGACTTTAACTGAAAACTACTCAGCAGGTTACCTATCTCCAGCACCCAGATACCTGGTTCCCAATGAGATCCAAACCCGAAATAAATCTGTTTTACTATGTATAAAGTGTATAGAGGGTAACTCGTGAATTATCTGCCCTCTATAACACTGTTAGAGGGATATGCACCGCTGTTTTCTCCCCCAGGTATTAATCACTTACTCTGGGTTAAATAATAAACAAAAGTGATTTTATTTGGTATAAAAAGTAGGATTTAAGTGGTTTCAAGTAACGACAGACAGAACAAAGTAAGTTACCAAGTAAAAGAAAACAAAACATGCAAGTCTAAGCCTAATACATTAAGAAACTGAATACAGGTAAATCTCACCCTTAGGGCTGGTCTACACTGGAGGGAAATCGATCTAAGATACGCAACTTCAGCTACGTGAATAGCGTAGCTGAAGTCGAAGTATCTTAGATCGAATTACCTACCATTCTCATGGCGCGAGATCGATGTTCGCGGCTCCCCGTCTACTCCTCTGCCGCCATTCGCATTGGTGGAGTTCCAGAGTTGACAGCAGCAAAGAATCCTGTGGCACCTTATAGACTAACAGACATTTTGGAGCATGAGCTTTCGTAGGTGAATACCTACTTCGTCAGATGCATGTAGTGGAAATTTCCAGGGGCAGGTATATATATGCAAGCAAGCTAGAGATAATGAGGTTAGTTCAATCAGGGAGGATGAGGCCATCTTCTAACAGTTGAGGTGTGAAAACCAAGGGAGGAGAAACTGGTTCTGTAGTTGGCAAGCCATTCACAGTCTTTGTTTAATCCTGAGCTGATGGTGTCAAATTTGCAGAGGAACTGAAGCTCAGCAGTTTCTCTTTGAAGTCTGGTCCTGAAGTGTTTTTGCTGCAGGATGGCCACCTTACGGTCTGCTATAGTGTGGCCAGGGAGGTTGAAGTGTTCTCCTACAGGTTTTTGTATATTGCCATTCCTAATTTCTGATTTGTGTCCATTTATCCTTTTCCGTAGAGACTGTCCAGTTTGGCTGATGTACATAGCAGAGGGGCATTGCTGGCATATGATGGCGTATATTACATTGGTGGATGTGCAGGTGAATGAACCGGTGATGGTGTGGCTGATCTGGTTAGGTCCTGTGATGGTGTCGCTGGTGTAGATACATGGGCAGAGTTGGCATCGAGGTTTGTTGCATGGATTGGTTCCTGAGCTAGAGTTACTATGGTGCGGTGTGCAGTTACTGGTGAGAATATGTTTCAGGTTGTCTGTGGGCGAGGACTGGCCTGCCACCCAAGGCCTGTGAAAGTGTGGGATCATTGTCCAGGATGGGTTGTAGATCCCTGATGATGCGTTGGAGGGGTTTTAGCTGGGGACTGTATGTGATGGCCAGTGGAGTCCTGTTGGTTTTTTTCTTGGATTTCTCTTGCAGTAGGAGGCTTCTGTGTACACATCTGGCTCTGTTGATCTGTTTTCTTATTTCCTCGTGCGGGTATTGTAGTTTTGAGAATCCTTGGTGGAGATTTTGTAGGTGTTGGTCTCTGTCTGAGGGGTTAGAGCAGATGCAGTTGTACCTCAGTGCTTGTCTGTAGACAATGGATCGTGTGATGTGGAGCTGGAGACATGAAGGTAGGCATAGCGGTGGGTAGGTTTTCGGTATGGGGTGGTGTTAATGTGACCATCGCTTATTTGCACCGTGGTGTCCAGGAAGTGGACCTCCTGTGTAGATTGGTCCAGGCTGAGGTTGATGGTGGGGTGGAAGCTGTTGAAATCGTGGTGGAGTTTTTCCGGAGACTCCTTCCCATGGGTCCAGATGATGAAGATGTCATCATTGTAGCATAGGTAGAGAAGGGGCATGAGTGGACGAGAGCTGAGGAAGCGTTGTTCCAGGTCGGCCATAAAAATATTGGCATATTGTGGGGCCATGCGGGTGCCCATAGTAGTGCCACTGATCTGGAGATATATATTGTCATCAAATGTGAAATAATTGTGTGTGAGGATAAAAGCACAGAGCTCAGCAGCCAGTTGTGCTGTGGCATCATCAGGGATACTGTTCCTAACAGCTTGTATTCCATCTGTGTGTGGGATGTTTGTGTAGAGAGCCTCTACATCCATGGTGGCTAGGATGGTATTTTCTGGAAGGTCACCAATGCATTGTAGTTTCCTCAGGAAATCAGTGGTGTCACGGAGATAGCTGGGAGTGGTGGTGGCATAAGGTCTGAGTAGAGAGTCCACATATCCAGACAGTCCTTCAGTGAGAGTGCCAATGCCCGAGATGATGGGGCATCCAGGATTTCCGGGTTTGTGGATCTTGGGTAGTAGGTAGAATAATCCTGGTCGGGGCTCTAAGGGTATGTTGATTTGTTCCGGTATTAGTGTAGGGAGTGTCCTGAGTAGATGGTGCAGTTTCTTAGTGTATTCCTCAGTGGGATCTGAGGGAAGTGGTCTGTAGAATTTGGTATTGGAAAGTTGTCTGACAGCCTCCTTTTGGTAGTCAGACCTGTTCATGATGACAACAGCTCCTCCTTTATCAGCCTCTTTGAGTATAATGTCAGGGTGGTTTCTGAGGCTGTGGATGGCATTGCCTTCTGCACGACTTAGGTTATGAGGCAAACAATGTTGTTTTTCCACAATTTCTGCCTGTGCATGTCGGCGGAAGCATTCAATGTATAGGTCCAGACTGTCATTTCGACCCTCAGGAGGAGTCCATGTGGAGTTCTTCTTCTTGTGCTGTTGATGGGAGGATATCTGTGTATCAGTGCGCTGTTCAGTGTTGTCCTGAAAGTATTCTTTGAGTCAGAGACAGCGAAAGTAGGCTTCCAGATCTCCGCAGAACTGTATCATGTTGGTTGGGTTGGCAGGGCAGAGAGAGAGTCCCCGAGATAGGATAGACTTTTCTTCCGGGCTGATTGTGTAGTTGGATAGTTGGAGTTGACAGGAAATCATTCGGGGATGAGACGCGATATATCGATCCCCGAGAAATCAATTGCTACCCGCCGATACAGCCGATAGTGAAGACGTAGCCTCAGAGACGTTCCAATGAGCTTCTTTCACAGTAGACTCCTTCCTAGTCTGGGGCCAATCCTTTCCCCTGGTAGTTAGTTCCAGCTCAGGTGGTAACTAGAGGATTTCTCATGACTGGCCGTCCCCTTGTTCTGCTCCACCCCCTTTTATAGCTTTGGCCATGGCGGGAATCCTTTATCTATCTGAATCCCCATCACTCCTTCTAAATGGAAAAGCACAAGGTTTAAGAAGGATTCCAGTTCAGGTGACATGATCACATGTCACTGTATGACCTCATTCTTCATTACCTAGTAGCTGGAAGACAGATACCCAGGAAGGCTTGCAGGTAAACAAACCCATTCACAGTTCATTGACTCTGAAGCACTCTTAATGTCTGCCACTTAACATGTTTACATCAGTAAAAATGTTTGTATCTTATTCTCCTAACTCCAGACATAGAAATAATACAGGCAAACAAATAGAATGAACACACTCAATAGATTATAAGCTTTTTAATGATACCTTACAAGAGACCTTTTGCATGAAGCATATTTCAGTTACATCATATTCACACTTATAAACATATTTCCATAAAACATATGGAGTGCAACATCACACATTTCTCTGTCATTAAAAGTATACATTTATTTTTACAACTTTCTGCAATTTACTTTTATTTTGTATAAAATGAAGAATCAGCAATCAAATACTTTTTTAAAGAAACAAAATGTTTCCTCAATAGATTCAGGCTTGGTTCCTGAAACACAGCAGTTCCCAGCTATAGAAAATTCTGAAAGCAGCCGTTACTCGACTGGTGCCACTGGAAATGACCAGGAATTTCAGATACCTAGAACTTTGACCTGAAATCTAAACTTTTGGCCTGATATTTACAACAAATTTAAGGAGAAACATCTCTGATTGGGCTTCAAGGACAGAAAGCTTAGTGAGTGTGCATTAATATTGTGAAATCATGAGACAGAGTTGAGTACATTTAACATAGCTTTCAAGTATTTATTATACTAAATTATATATGTGTATTTCTGAAGAATTTTAAAAGAGCTGGCTGAGGAGCTCACAAAATCATTATTGTTGATGTTTAATAAGACTTGGAATACGTGGGAATTTCCAAATGAATGGAAGAAAGCTAATGATGTGCCAATATTTAGAAAGGGTAAATGGGATGTCTGGGGAATTCTAGGCCTGTCAGTCTGAGATTGACCACAAGCAAGATAATGGAGTGGCTTGTATGGGACTTGATTAATAAAGAATTAAAAGAGGGATAAATAATTAATGCCAATCAACATGGTGTGAGATAGAAGCCCATTGGAGGTTCACTACTCTGTGTCAGCATTGCATCAAGCCTGACATGTTCACTACAACTAACACGTTGCCATGATACACACCCAGAAGGTAGCATGTAGTATATCATTGGATAACTAATAACTCCCTGATCACAAATGTTATTGTGTGGTGTATTTACAGAGGGTGAACAAAGAGATATAAATATGTGCTAGAATTTTGTTCTTAAAATGTGTTTTGGCGAGCAGTGCGCAAGCACAGTCTGCCTTAGATAAGGACTGTGTATTTGCTTGTCTGAACAGCCGGCTCATCAGGCAGAAACAATGGAAGTATATTTACATATAAGGTAGACAAAACTATCAAGCTAAGAAGCAAGGACAAAAACAGAATGGCTTCTCAGAGAGAGAGAGAGAAGCTTGGTATGGGCTTATTTTTCAAAGAATACTTTTTGAAGATTTACGGTGCTATAAAGTCAGGGGATTGGAACCTCAAATGATAAGAAATTGAATCAACTGATTTTATACATTATTCCTGTATTATAAAAGTTTATTAAGTAAGTTTTATGAAAGCAGGTGACACATTGTTGATTAATTTCATTGTGAAATGTCTGTATTAACACTATATGAGGAATTATGGAAAATAACTGATATTATCCCTCAAAGCGTGTAACCAAATACAGGGAGAAACAAGTTTTCTCCAAGACAGCTTCCTTCCCTCCTATCCATCTGTCTCCAATGTAAATTAAGCATTATGGAATCAAAACAATGGAATCCCCATTTACAGAAGGGGGATGGGAAGTCCACAGGCATGGATGAACATCAGGAAATCTTCCTGCCTCTTGAAACAGAGGCAATGAAATTTGGGATGATATAAGGAGGGCAAATGACATATGAGTTGTCCATCACTTGGGGGAACACCAAACATCAAGTCCTTCAGTCACCAGGGATGAAGTCTCTGGAAACTGAGTTTAGGTGAGAAACTTGCTTGGGCAGCGAATGTAACTTGCTAAAATTAAGTTTTAGTCTTAGAAGGGTATTTTCATTATTGTTTGCTTGTAACACTTTCTATCTTTTCCCCTTATTGTTGGTATAAATTAGTGACTTTGCCTAATAAACTCATACACTTCAGTACTGTGACTGAAATTAGAGTGTTTGTCAAACCCCAGTCAATTACTGAGCTGCAGTGTGTTGTCCCTTTAACGGAGCAACAAACTCTCTAACTTCTGTGAATGTTCCAGGAGAGGGCAGGGAGTGTCTCTGGGGAACTCAGGAGTTGGGGTTCATGGTCTGTTACCCAGAAGGCAAGGTGTGGATGAGCAGAGCCCTGAAGAGTTTGCTGGCCAGAGAGACAAGCTGGTATGTCAGGGAGGGTCGCACAACTTGGCAGTAGCAAACCTCTCACTTGCTGAGGCTGAGAGGGGGAACATAGGAAATCAGAGTTCTGGGACCCTCAGCAGATTGCCACGTTGGTAGACAGTTTCAGAGAAAAATCAGGACTGGGAAGGTGCTGGGGTCACTCTGCTAACAGTAAGTGCATGGTAGAAGGAAGAGTGTGACCTGCATGCATGTGGGCTGCCTGCTGATGTCCAGGCTGTGAGCCACAGCATCATAGCATTGAAGGCACCCGGGTGTTGACACAATCCCTCACTGGTCTGGGCTGAACCTCAAAGTGTCACACATGGTTTATGGAAAATAGATCCTGTCATAATAACTCTTGGATTAGATGACAAATTTTGGTGATAAAGTTAATAATGCTGGTGTAATAGACAGACATTCCAGTTGGTGCTGTAAGACATTTTGTTTGACAATCTAGAAAGATATAAAATTACCATGGCACACATTAAATGGATTAAAAAGCTGGCTAACTCAGAGGTCCCAAAATGCAACTGTAACCAGAGAATCTTCACAGAATGTGTGTTTCTAGAGGGGTCCTGCTGGGACTGGTTCTTGGCCCCCACTATTTAATATTTCTATTAATTATCTGGATGAAAACATAAAATCTGCAGATGACACACAAATTGGGGGAGTGATAATTAATGAAGAGGACAGGTCACTCATATAGACCAATCTCAACTGCTTAGTAAGAAAGGCACAAGCAAGCAATGTGTGTTTGGATATGGCTAAATAGGAATACATACATCTGGTAACAATGAGTGCAGGCCGTTCTTACAGTCTGGGGAACCCTCTCTGGGGAAGCAGTGACTCTGAAAAAGATTTTGGGGTCCTGGTGGATAGTGAGATGAACCTGAGCTACCAGTGTGATGTTGTGGCCAAAAGGGCTAATGCGATCCTGGGATGCATAAACAGGGGAAGCTTGAGGAAGGGCAGAGAGGTTATCTTACCTCTGTATGTGTCACTGGTGTGACTGCTGCTGGAATAACTGTGTCATGTTCTGATGCCCATAATTTGAGAAGGATGCTGAGTCCATGGATAGGGTTCTGCAAAGAACCATGGGAATGATTAAAGAATGAGAAAACATGACTCAGTGATAAGCTACATAGACTGAGCTCCTTGACTATCAAACATAAAGTTAAGGAGTGACTTGAAGACAGTCTAGTAGTGCCTATATGGGGAACAAACTCTTCTTAAAGGACTCTTCGGCATAGCAGAGGAAGGTCCAACACAATCCACTGACGGGAAGTTGAAGCTAGACAAATTTGGAATGGAATTAAAGCATACAGAGTAAGTAACCATTGGGACAATTCACCAAGAGTTCTGGTGGTTTCTCCATCACTGCCCCTTTGTAAATCAGGACTGGCTGTTTTTCTAAAAGCTCAGCTCTAGGAATTATTGCGGGGCAGTTCTCTGGTTTGGGCTATAAAGGAGGTCAGACTAGATGATCGTAGTGGTCCCTTTTGGCCTTGCAATCTCTGAAAAGATTTTTACCCCTCCTGACTTCAGTGGGAGGGAGACTTGCTTGTGCTTCACTGGGTGTTTGCTCTCTGACACCGCCTGACTTTTCCCTAGGCTATACCCTAGTTTGCCTTGCAGGTTAGCAGTAGGGGCACTCCAGTCACTGGCTCCTTTCTAAGTGCTCCCCTGTAGTGTCCAGCCCTTTATCTGGCCAAGCAATCTATGAACCTATAAACAATGAGTGTTCTGTGCACTTTGTATCTTGTCTTCATATATTATTAATCTGTAATTATTATTAATACAAAAGTGGTTTAACATTTTCTAACTCCTAATGCAAAATGTTTTGATTTTCTGTGTGTGGCGTATATTATAAAAGTGGTGCATAATGGTGCATCCGATGACCTGCAGTGTGCTTAGAGTCTTTCCGATTGGACTGTTGTAATGTTAGCAATAAGCTATCTGGCTGCAGTGTTATTGCTGTATGGGGATTTTTTATTTAAAACTTTTCTAAAATGATCTCATTTGTCTTAGAGATTGCCTGGACTGCAGTGCTGCCAAGACAACTGGAGTTTTTTAAAGGACAAGGCATATCTCTTGTTAATGAGTGGTGCAACTACTGTATTGAAGCATCTGACAATGAAAGTCAGAATATTAAGTTGGCATCCCTCAACATTAAAATTAAGAGGCAGGTGGATACATCATGATATAGTGCATAAAATCCAAAATCAGAGGAAGGCAAAGGTGCTGGGGGAAACTATTGACGTAATTTCAGTGGCTGTAAATCAGGCAAGTGAGGTTGTAGTTAGAAATGCATAGTACCTTGCCCAGAACAACTGCCCATTCAGCGACCATGAAAATCTGACTGATTTACAAGAACTCAGTGGAGTAAACATGGAAAGAAATGTGCATTCATGATATAATGGAACAGGTATTGGGAATCATATTGCAAAGATACAGAAGAACATGCTCAAGAGTCTTACATCTTCTTCATCAAAGCTGGCTGTACCTGTTGATGAATTCAGTATTCTCAGCAGAAAAGCTACCCTGATTGTTCATCTTAAAGTATCTGTGGAGGGTAAAAGTCCTATATTCTCATTCTTTGACATTGTTGGACTTAAGGAGAGAGAGTTGAGGGTACTGTCTCAGGACTCCTTCCATGATGGTGGGATGCTGAATTTGCTGACATTTATCTTCAAGAAAACTAGGTTTCCTTTGTATCTGATGTGTCCAGTGTCTAGCTTGGCAGAAACTCTTATGTGGCAAAGTGATTACATTCAACATGCCCACAGCAGTTCACATGGCTGAACCATAGACTTGGCAGATGCTCATGGGATCACCACTGTGAACTATTTCAAAGCATTTATGGAAAAAAAACAGTATAATATTTCACGGCAAGTCAAAACAAAAATGAACAGGAACTCAATGACTCATCAGCAGATGTAGGGTCCCAAATTCAATCCATTGGATAGATCTTGTATGTATGTTACATGGCTAGTAGTTTTAAGCAGTGTATGAGCTGTATCAATGTTATCAGGGCCCTTTATAACCACTTTGAAAATGCTTTTTCTGATGCACTATGAAATTACAAGAAATTTTACACATATAGGGTCTTAACAGCCCGTTTAGTAAGTTATGAATTCCTGAGACCTGGTGTTGATGTATGATGTGCTCTATGAGTTGGCTCATTTTATCTCAAGAGCTTCAGGCTTGTTCTCTGACCATTCCCAGGACTGAACGTTTGATGAAGTGAACAAATAGAATGGTAGCTTCCTTCAAGGATTCAGGGGCCGGTTTTGTTCAACATCTTTATTAATGATCTGGATAATGGGATGGATTGCACCCTCAGCAAGTTCCTAGATGACACTAAGCTAGGGGGAGAGGTAGATATGATGGAGGGTAGGGATAGGGTCCAGACAAATTGGATGATTGGGCCAAAAGAAATCTGATGAGGTTCCACAAAGACAAGTGCAGAGTTCTGCACTTAGGATGGAAGAATCCCATTCACTGCTACAGGCGGGGGACTGATTAGCTAAGAGGCATTTCAGCAGAAAAGAATTTGGGGATTACAGTGGATGAGAAGCTGTATATGAGTCAGCAGTGTGCCTGTTGCCAAGAAGGCTAAAGGCATACCGGGCTGCATTAGTAGGAGCACTGCCAGCAGATCTAGGGAAGTGATTATTCCCCTCTATTTGGCACTGATGAGGCCACACCTGGAGTATTGTGTCCAGTTTTGGGGGCCCCACTACAGAAAGGATGTTTACAGATTGGAGACTATCCAGCAGAGGGCAACAAAAATGAACAGGAGGCTGGCGCACATTGCTTGTGAGGAGAGACTGAGGGGACTGGAATTGTTTAGTCTGCAGAAGAGAAGAGTGAGGCGGGATTTGATATCTGCTTTCAAGTAACTGAATGGGGAGTTCCAAAGAGGATGGAGCTCCTCTGTTCTCAGTGGTGGCAGATGACAGAACAAGGAGTGATGGTCTGAAGTTGCACTAGGTGAGGTCTAGGTTGGATATTAGGACACACTAGGATTCTAAAACTCCCAGGGACAAATGTGAGGATTATTGAAAAGAATTCAAATTGATACTCTAAATCTAAATCTAAGGCTGAATTGTGTTAATGTTGGGCAGCTTCTTCTGAGTCTTGTTAACAATATGAGAAAGTGCCTTTCAAACGGACATGACATCTTGGCAGATATCAGCATCTTGGATTCAAGCAGATGGCCATCAAATTCATCATTCGCTCTGTGAGGAAGAAGTTAAAAGGCTGTATCAACACTGCAGTATAAATACCGAGGAAGAGATCAATCGAATGAGAGACTACATAGAAACCCTCACAGAGAACCTGCATGCAGACTTTTCCACGCAGCATTGCTGAGTGTGAATGAGATTTCAGTCTCATGAATAACATTGCAACAGATAAGACAGCAGTGCTGCCAGTGTCAAATATTGCTAGTTTGAGGCTGATTAATGTGAATGGATCTTCCCTCCCCTCCCCTCTCCCTTGCAGTATTTGAACCAAAAATTACTTTGGCTCATGGCTGCAAAATCACCATTCTGACAATGACGTTATATCTAAGGGGTGAAAGGCCCACACTTCAGAGTCCTCGGGTGACAACTTCTGTATGTTTTGTGCCCATGCAAACTATTCTGGATAATGACTATTTGGCTAGGACATAAGTTTAATTATTGTTGGCACTGTGTTTCAGGTAGATAATGTCCAATGTACTCAGATTATAACCTGTCCATTTTGTTTGCCTCAGAGAGTTTAATTTGGTATGTGCTATTTACAAAACTATCAAAATGATTAAATAATGATTCTCCTAGCTGAACCCAACTCAATAGAAGGGTGTATCTGCACACCTCTAGTTCATGTCCCAGCCCAGCCTGGAACACTACAAAGGTTGCCTTACTCACTTCTTTTAAAATAATTCCTTGCACCACAGGAAGAGAGGAAGGGTGGTCCCACGATTGGCACGTAGCCTAGGGTTCAGAACACACAGCTTGGACCTTGCCTACACTACACGGCTAAATAAGCACCAGTGCAGCAGCGTCAATTTAGTGGGTCTGGTGAAGACATGCTAAGTCGATGGCAGAGCTCTATCCCATCAACTTCTGTAATCCACCTCGAAAAGAGGCAGAGGCTGTGTTACCGGGAGCACTTTCCCATTGACATAGCTTAGCGTATACACTGCAGTAAGTTGATCTAAGGTACAGTGAGTTAAGTTATGATATTTACATAGCTTAACTTGCGTAACTTACATTGACTTACAGCATTAGTGTAGACCAGGCTTTAGCCTCTCTGTGCCTCAGTTTCTATTGGTAGAATGGGAATAATAGCCTTGCCTCACAGAGGTGTGTGTGTGAGTCAACAAATTCAAGAATGTGAGGTGCTCAGATACTACAGTAAAGGGGCACATCTAATTATTTAAGATAAATATGACACAGTATGTTCCAGATGGTACTGGGGTTGCCTCTTGCACTGAGGTTACCTCTCCGGGGGAGGGAAGTCCAGTTGCTCGGAAAAGGCAGATGTTAGTAATGGGAGATTCGATCATTAGAAACAGATAGCTGGGTTTGTGATGACCGGGAGAACCATATGTTGACTTGCCTGCCTGGTGCGAAGGTTGCGGAACTCTCGAGGCATCTAGACAGACTTATGTGTAGTGCTGGGGAGAAGCCGGTGGTCGTGGTACATGTGGGTATCAATGACATAGGGAAGGGTAGGAGAGATGTCCTGGAAGCCAAATCTAGACTGCTAGAGAAGAGACTGAAATCCAGGACCTCTATGGTGGCATTCTCAGAAATGCTCCCAGTTCCACGCGCAGGGCCAGGTAGGCAGGCAGAACTTCAGAGTCTCAATGCGTGGATGAGACAATGGTGTAGAGAGGAGGGGTTTACGTTCATTAGGAACTGGGGAAACTGTTGGGATAGGGGGAGCCTATACAGGAGAGATGGGCTCCACCTAAACCAAAGGGGAACTAGACTGCTGGCACGAAACATTGAAAAGGTTGTAGAGCAGTTTTTAAACTAGGAGATGGGGGAAAGCTAACTGCTGCAGAGGAGCATGTGGATCGGACACAGACTTCTCTTGGGGAGAGTCTCATGATAGGGAATCTCCAGGTTATAGTCAGGAACAGAGGAATGAAGAGGATAATGTAAGGGCCGGATCAGATGATAAACAGTCACATAAAAAAGAACCTGGCATATCAGATAAGGGCAGACAAATAAACAGAGACAAATTTTTAAAGTGCTTGTACACAAATGCTAGAAGTCTAAATAATAAGATGGGTGAACTAGAGTGCCTCGTGATAAAGGAGGATATTGATATAATAGGTATCACAGAAACCTGGTGGACTGAGAGCAATCAATGGGACACAATCATTCCGGGGTACAAAATATATCGGAAGGACAGAACAGGTCGTGCAGGGGGAGGAGTGGCACTATATGTGAAAGAAAATGTAGATTCAAATGAAGTAAAAATCTTAAGCGAATCCACATGTTCTATAGAATCTCTATGGATACAAATTTCATGCTCTAATAAAAATATAACATTAGGGATCTATTATCGACCACCAGACCAGGACAGTAATCGTGATGATGAAACACTAAGGGAAATTAGAGAGGCTATCAAAATTAAGAACCCAATCATAGTGGGGGATTTCAATTATTCCCATACTGACTGGGAACACTTCACTTCAGGATGAAATGCAGAGATAAAATTTCTCGATACTTTAAATGACTGCTTCATGGAGCAGCTGGTACGGGAACCCACAAGGGGAGAGGCAACTCTAGATTTAATCCTGAGTGGAGCGCAGGAGCTGGTCCAAGAGGTAACTATAGAGGACCGCTTGGAAATAGTGACCATAATACAATAGTATTCAACATCCCTGTGAAGGGAAGAACACCACAACAGCCCAGCACTGTGGTATTTAATTTCAAAAGAGGGAACTATACAAAAATGAGGGGGTTAGTTAAACAAAAGTTAAAAGGTATAGTGACTAAAGTGAAATCCCTGCAAGTTGCATGGGCCCTTTTTAAAGACACCATAATAGAGGCTCAACATCAATGTATACCCCAAATTAAGAAACACATTAAAAGAGCTAAAAAAGAGCCACTGTGGCTTAACAACCATGTAAAAGAAGCAGTGAGAGATAAGAAGACTTCCTTTAAAAAGTGGAAGTCAAATCCTAGTGAGGCAAATAGAAAGGAGTGCAAACACTGCCAGCTTAAGTGCAAGAGAGTAATAAGAAAAGCCAAAGAGGAGTTTGAAGAACAGCTAGCCAAAAACTGCAAAGGTAATGACAAAATGTTTTTTAAGTACATCAGAAGCAGGAAGCCTGCTAAACAACCAGTGGGGCCCCTTGACGATCAAGAGACAAAAGAAGCGCTTAAAGACGATAATGTCATTGCGGAGAAACTAAACGGATTCTTTGCTTCAGTCTTCACTGCTGAGGATGTTAGGGAGATTCCCAAACCTGAGCTGGCTTTTGTAGGTGACAAATCTGAGGAACTGTCACAGATTGAAGTGTCACTAGAGGAGGTTTTGGAATTAATTGATAAACTCAACATTAACAAGTCACCGGGACCAGATGACATTCACCCAAGAGTTCTGAAAGAACTCAAATGTGAAGCTGCCAAACAAGTAACTAAGGTTTGTAACCTGTCCTTTAAATTGGCTTTGGTACCCAATAACTGGAAGTTAGCTAATGTAACGTCAATATTTAAAAAGGGCTCTAGAGGTGATCCCAGCAATTACAGACCGATAAGTCTAACGTCGATACTGGGCAAATTAGTTGAAACAATAGTTAAGAATAAAATTGTCAGACACATAGAAAAACAAACTGTTGAGCAATAGTCAACATGGTTTCTGTAAAGGGAAATCATGTCTTACTAATCTATTACAGTTCTTTGAAGGGGTCAACAAACATGTGGACAAGGGGGATTCAGTGGACATAATATACTTAGATTTCTAGAAACCCTTTGACAAGGTCTCTCACCAAAGGCTCTTATGTAAATTAAGCTGTTATGGGATAAAAGGGAAGATCTTTTCATGGATTGAGAACTGGTTAAAAGACAGGGAACAAAGGGTAGGAATTAATGGTAAATTCTCAGAATGGAGAGGGGTAACTAGTGGTGTTCCCCAAGGATCAGTCCTAGGACCAATCCTATTCAATTTATTCATAAATGATCTGGAGAAAGGGGTAAATAGTGAGGTGGCAAAGTTTGCAGATGATACTAAACTACTCAAGAGAGTTAAGACCAAAGCAGATTGTGAAGAACTTCAAAAAGATCTCACAAAACTAAGTGATTGGGCAACAAAATGGCAAATGAAATTTAATGTGGATAAATGTAAAGTAATGCACATTGGAAAAAATAACCCCAACTATACATACAATATGATGGGGGCTAATTTAGCTACAACGAGTCAGGAAAAAGATCTTGGAGTCATCATGGACAGTTCTCTGAAGATGTCCACACTGGGCAGAGGTGGTCAAAAAAGCAAACAGGATGTTAGGACTCATTAAAAAGGGGATAGAGAATAAGACTGAGAATATATTTTTGCCCTTATATAAATCCATGGTACGCCCACATCTCGAATACTGCGTACAGGTGTGGTCTCCTCACCTCAAAAAAGATATTCTAGCACTAGAAAAGGTTCAGAAAAGGGCAACTAAAATGATTAGGGGTTTGGAGAGGGTCCCTACGAGGAAAGATTAAAGAGGCTAGACCTCTTCAGCTTGGAAAAGAGGAGACTAAGGGGGGATATGATAGAGGTATATAAAATCATGAGCGATGTGGAGAAAGTGGATAAGGAAAAGTTATTTACTTATTCCCATAATGCAAGAAGTAGGGGTCACCAAATGAAATTAATAGGCAGCAGGTTTAAAACAAATAAAAGGAAGTTCTTCTTCACACAGCGCACAGTCAACTTGTGGAACTCCTTAGCGGAGGAGGTTGTGAAGGCTGGGACTATAACAGTGTTTATAAGAGAACTGGATAAATTCATGGTGGCTAAATCCATAAATGGCTAATAGCCAGGAAGGGTAAAGAATGGTGTCCCTAGCCTCTGTTCATCAGAGGATGGAGATGGATGGCAGGAGAGAGATCACTTGATCATTGCCTGTTAGCCTCATTCCCTCTGGGGCACCTGGCATTGTCCACTGTCAGTAGACAGATACTGGGCTAGATGGACCTTTGGTCTGACCCGGTATGGCCGTTCTTGTGTTCTTATATGTTCTTATGATTTCTTCTTATTGGCATGGTGCCATGGCTGTGTTTATATTAAGGTGCTCTTGTGACAACTGATGTTTTCCTGGATTATACTGTCACTGGGAACGCTGGTAAAGCTCTGTCCTTATCCCAGGCAGGGAGGTATCAGCTGCTCAACACAGTGCTGAAATGCATAATCTGAACATGAGACACATTATCTTTTGTAAAACATAAAATAGGCTCAGTTTCATGCTTCATTTTGGGATTGTATCTGGAAAGTGTAAGAACTTTGGTTGCTATAGCAGCAGAACATCACTTTTGCAATTATTCTTTTCATATTGTGTTCTTAAGGCTGACAGATTAAGCATTTCCGAAGACTGGAACCAGCAAAAACAAGAAAACATTAAAATTGGCTCCACAGCACTCAACGTCTCAGAAACGATGTCCCTAAAACCATGAAAAGGGGCATTTAGAAAGATGCTGGATTTATTAGTAAAATAAAGTTTTGTTAAATGCAGGAAAACTTACAGTGTGACCTTAAAAACAACAAGGAGTCCGGTGGCACGTTAAAGACTAACAGATTTATTTGGGCAGAAGCTTTCAAGGGTAAAAAACCTCACTTCTTCAGATGCAACCTTCACACTTCAGTGTGACCTTAGACTCAATTCAGGTATCAATCAAGCAAATATTGACTATTGGTCTGAAAAAATGTTTCAAAAGAAACCTCTGATAACAGAGATCCATTCTTTTCCTTTCCAGGTGTTTTTAAAATCTACAGTATAACCTCAGAGTTACGAACAGCAGAGTTACAAACTGATCAGTCAACCACACACCTCATTTGGAACCGGAAGTACACAATCAGGCAGCAGCAGACACCCAACCCTCACCCCTCAAAAAAAACTGTAAAAGCAAATACTATACAGTGCTCTGGTGAACATAAACTACTAACAAAAATAATGGGAAAGCAGCATTTTTCTTCTGCATAGTAGAGTTTCAAAGCTGTATTAAGTCAATGTTCAGCTGTAAACTTTTGAAAGAACCACCATAATGTTTTGTTCAGAGTTATAAACAACCTCCATTCCCAAGGTGTTCTGAACTCTGAGGTTCCATTGTATCTCCTTTGATATAGGGCATGGAATGGGCTTCCCACTATAGCTTTGAAGTGGCTGTTGTTACCACATTTCCATCCTCCTCGCAAAAAAATGAACTATATCAGCAAACGATGTCAACAATTGAAAGGATGATAGTGAAAATTTGGCATGAGCCTGGAGAGCTAATAGAAAAGTGTTCTATAGAGGAAAGGTTTCAGAGTGGTAGCTGTGTTAGTCGGTATCAGCAAAAACAATGAGGAGTCCTTGTGGCACCTTAGAGACTAACAAATTTATTTGGGCATAAGCTTTCGTGGGCTAGAACCCACTTCATCAATGACCTCACACTTGGGAAGGCAACTCACATCTTTTCATGCGTAGCGAGGCGTTGTGGCTCCCCTCCCCCTCAGGGAGGGTTGAGCGCCGTCAGTCATCCAAAGGGGTGGGGCTGCTGAGCGGAAGTCCCGCCCCTCAGAGGACCAGGCGGCGACCCGGAACAATAAACGCCGGGCCCCAGCCTTCAGCTGCAGGTCTGCCACCGGCAGGAGCAGATGTGTCCGCCGCCTCCCGTAACTGGGAGACTGCCCAAGCCAGAGGCTGAGACCAGGAGCTGCCAGAGCTGCCTCACCCCTACTACGATGAGGAGCCGCTGGAGCCGCCTCGCCCCTACTACGATGAGGAGCCGCCGGAGCCGCCTCACCCCTACTACGACGAGGAGCCGCCGGAGCCGCCTCGCCCCTACTATGACGAGGAGCCGCTGGAGCTGCCTCACCCCTACTACGACGAGGAGCCGCCGGAGCCGCCTCGCCCCTACTATGACGAGGAGCCGCTGGAGCTGCCTCACCCCTACTACGACGAGGAGCCGCCGGAGCCGCCACGCCCCTACTATGACGAGGAGCCGCTGGAGCTGCCTCGCCCCTACTATGACGAGGAGCCGCCAGAGCTGCCTCACCCCTACTACGACGAGGAGCCGTCCGAGCCGCCTCGCCCCTACTACGACGAGGAGCCGCCAGAACTGCCTTGCCCCTACTACGACGAGGAGCCGTCCGAGCCGCCTCGCCCCTACTACGACGAGGAGCCGTCCGAGCCACCTCGCCCCTACTACGACGAGGAGCCGCCGGAGCTGCCTCGACCCCGCTACGGCCCCGAGGAGCCCCCAGACCAGGCGTGGCCCAAATTCCCCGAAACCCTACCGGACCTGCCGCCCAGCCCGGATTGGGAGGAACCGATGGTCCTGGACGTCCCCGGAACGGAGGCCCCGGGCCAGGTCGGAGTAGAGGGGGAATTAGGAAGTAGCCCGGGGGAGCCTGACACCAGTCAGGCTGCAGAGCTAACCTTGCCAATGTCAGTGTGTTTCGGTCAGGACCCCCACTGACCACCAGTAGCGGTGACGGCTGCTACCAGGGCCCCGGGCTGGAACGCAGAGGAGTGGGTGGGCCTGCGTTCCCCCTGCCACCCTTATCTGGGTGGCAGACTCCCCCTCTCCCTGGCCAAAGGGCCAGAGCTGATTGTAACTGTGTTTGGTGCCCCGCCCAAACCAAGGGCTGGGCCCCTTTTGACTTTGCCACTGCTCTGCCCTGCTCCAAAGGGCCAGAGCCGATTGTAACTGTGTTTGGTGCCCCGCCCGAACCAAGGGCTGGGCCCCTTTTGGACTTTGCCACTGCTCTGATTGTAACTGCAGGGACAGACCTCCCCCGGGGCAGGGCCGCAGGCCCGAGGAGCGACCCCGGGGACGACAGCGAGGCCGGTGTGGCTCCCCTCCTCCTCAGGGAGGGTCGAGCCCCAGCGGAACCCGCTTACATCATGTATTTATGCCAGCTCCGGTATTCCCCACTCTATGTATCCGATGAAGTGGCTTTTAGCTCACGAAAGTTTATGCCCAATAAATTTGTTAGTCTCCAAAGTGCCACAAGGACTCTTATAGAGCAAAGATTTCCTTTAAATTGAACTATGGCTGTGTAGTACTTGCAAGAGCTGAAGCACACACAAGGCTGCTTTTCCACAACGTCTCACATTTGTACTCATGAACCATCTTTTACATACTCCACTGTCTGATAGAAGTTTTGCTAAGCAGATGCCATCAGTCCTTACAATCAGCTGAACAAAGCCAGCAGTGCTCACGTGCCAAATTCAAGAGGTTCAGGCACCTTATAAAAGGGGTTTCTTCACTTGGATGCTGAGCCTAAACCCTTAAAGTCACTTGGAGCCTTTCAGTTGCTTCCAATGGGAGTTAGACCAGGCTCAGAAATTTCCTTATAAACAGTAATATTCACAAAGAGCAAGTCACAAATCTCTAGGCGCATGGCTCTGAGTTCACAAATTCGTCCTGCCATTTTATATTCCTGAGTACAGTGATAGTGTGATCGCATACAACCAAATCCTGCCCCTGTTAGTCACATGTTTGTTTCTATTTATTTTTAAGGGAACACTCTCTGGCTCACAATGGAAATCCCAACTAAAACGCACGAACCCCAGGAAGGATATGGAGAGTCACTGTGACAAAGTTCACTCTGAATTCCCTGTCTTTTGTCAACAGGGAGGGTGAAATTCTGACCCTAGTGCAGTCACGTCCCCCTGTGCAATTAGGGCCCAGTGCTGCTCTCAATGCAGCCAGCAAGGGTCTGGCCAGAGATGGCCACGGGAGCAGGATCTGAACTTTTATAACTCTGGACTGTGATGGTGATGATCAATGTACTGACACATCTTTAGGAGGGATCTGAGCTGCACCATGCCCCATGACACGGTGCTAGTACTTGAGATTTGAATGCCATGTGTGGCTCTGATCAAACTCAGTATGAATTCATGATACATCCCTTTGGTTTGTGTTCCCCAAATGACACCACCAGTCAGTTTTTCACAATGTGTGCCACTGAGGGCTTGTCTGTTGTGGGCTCTTGATTTAGTCGTCTTAACAATCATCACTGGACCTGGATTTGAAACAATGGACATTCCATGAAGGAAACTGACCAGCTCTTCCTCAGAAATCATCCACAGTGAAATCTAACTAGATCTTCAGTGGCGCATGAATACCAGCAAATTCAGACCATAAGCTACTTATCACTCAGTTCTCCCTGCATTTTCCATCTCCTTGCAAGCCAGATGTTCACCAACCATACAATGTCCAGCATATCCGCAAGGATCCTGTTGGAGCTGTGAAATACCCACAGGCCATCAAGGATCACATACAAAACCTCAGTACCTTTTCTCGCCATGCAGAGATCACCTAAGGTGGTATTCATGATGCTACGTCACACACCACAACTGAAAAGATTGGCTTCAGATGGTAATGTAAGTCGCCTTGGCTTTCTGAAGATGTGTTTGAGATATTAGCGAAAAAGGCAAAAAAAAAATCCAAGAAGGTAAATGGATGAAAGGCAATTTCCAGGCCATGACAAAAAGAGAGCATGAGATTTCCATCAGTTCCCTGGCCAATGAAGCAGAGAAAGAATGGCAAAAAACATGACAATTTGTGTCCTGCCTGTACAGCCAACATGCACCAGGCTGGCAGTCATACACAGCCTTCTAACATCCCCATCATGAAATCAGACAGCTCTCCCTGCTCAAGGATGCATGAAGTCCTGGACAGATGGAAGACACATTGTGAAGGAGTGCTGGACCATGCACCTTCTGACCACTGTCCAGAACTACATGATTCTTCATATTGTATGGCTGGAGACCCAGGGATGAACACCGATCCTCCATCCATTCGAGGAAGTATGAATGGCCATCCAAAAGTTACGGAATGATGTGCTGCTGGTATTCCACCCGAGCTACTCAAAGTTGCCTTAGACCCAGTGAGCATTGGCTTGCATCAACTGTTCTTAAAATGTGGGCATCAGAGGAAGTAAAGCGGAATGGAAAGATGACATCAGTGTTCCTATACTGAGCCCTCGTCCAGACTAACCCGCGGCATCGGCGGGTTAAAATCGATTGCTCTGGGATCGATATATCGCGTCTAGTCTGGACGCGGTGTATCGATCCCCGAGCGCGCTTACATCGATTCCGGAACTCCATCAATCCAAACGGAGTTCCGGAATCGACACGGAGAGCCGCGGACATCGATGCGGCGCCGTCCAGACTGGTGAGTACCTCGATTTTAGAAATTCGACTTCAGCTACGTTATTCTCGTAGCTGAAGTTGCGTATCTAAAATCGATTTTAATTCCTAGTCTGGACGTGGCCTGAGTGTAGCACTGTGTGGGGCAACTACAGGCCAATCACATTATTAGTCTCTGAAAAGGTCTTTGCTCACATTCTGCTTGGTAAGAAGCCGCCACTGTAACAGATATCGTTGTCCACAGCAATCAGGTTTCGCTGTTGGTGAACAGTGGACACTGCCTTTAACCTCCAGTTTCTTGCTGAGCTGCACCAAGTATTAACTTGACCTGGCACATATCAACATCAAAGCAGCTTTTGATTTGGTACACAGGTCAGCACTTTGGCTCTCACTGAAAGGAGCTGGCTTTTCAGATGTTTTATTAAATCAGCTGTGCAATTGTCACATCAGAGTCAATGTTCGTTAAGACTTTGTTGATTCTGTTGCCGCATTTGTGGAGAATTCAGAGAATTTCAATGCCACCCAGCAGGGTCTCCAAGACACCACTAGCACTATATGGTTTAACGACTCATGGCAGAAAAACAAGGTCCAGAACCTTGGAGCTGGGCCACCAGAACCCACAGTGCAGGTGGTGTTGAATACCATGGAAACCACTGACAAATCATTGATTTAGGTTGCAAGCAGAACACAAATGATTGCAGGAGGCAGCAAGACCTATTAGTCAAAGAATGTCTGGTTTGCTGCAGAGTCCATGTCTAGCTTATGGACGCAAAAACATCGTTACACTGAGGCAAAGTTCAGGATCAAACCTATGTATTTCCTTTATTGCTACAGTATATAGGTCAGAAACTTAGACCTTCTTATCAGCAGACTCAGAGCGGATGAGATATTCCATACGTACAGTCAGTACCAAATCTTAAGGATAAAGTGGTTTGACTTTGTGCAAAATGTCAAAATCTCAGAGATCTGACCATTCTTTAATCATTATATTGGAAAGTAGTACTGCATGCTCTTTGACCATGTCACTGGGATGGACAAAAAGATGCCAGCACACCATAATCAATGCAAAAAGGGGAGCATGCCCAAACCCTAGCTGACGTCACCTGTGAGGCCACCCCAGAGGGTTTGTCTACAATACTTGCTGGATCAGCAGGCAGCGATCAATCCAGCGGGGGTTGATTTATCACATCTACTATAGAGAAGCACAGGTGGAGTCGATGGGAGAGTGTCAGCTGGCGATTTACCGCAGTGAAGACACCATGGTAAGTCGATCTAAGTACTTTGACTTCAGCTACGCTATTCACATAGTTGAAGTTGTGTATCTTAGGCCTGGTCCACACTGAGGAGGATCGATCTAAGTTATGAAACTTCAGCTATGTGAATAACGTAGCTGAAGTCGAAGTACTGAGATCTACTTACCACGATGTCTTCACTGAGGTAAGTAGACTGCTGATGCTCCCTTGTCGACTCCACGTGCCTTGTCGACTCCACGTGTCTTGTCGACTCCACGTGTCTTGCTCCAGTGGAGTACAGAGTCGATGGGAGAGCGCTCGGCGGTCGATTTATCACGTCTTCACTAGGTGTGATAAGTTGATCCCCACTGGATCAATCACTCCGGAGGTAAGTGTAGACATGCACTTAGATCTACCCCACGTGGTACTGTTGACAAGCCCTGAGATTCATAGGTTCACAGGATTGAGCCAAATCTGGAGACTTCATTACTTGATGTCTGCTGTGACACCATCAACCATGGTCACTCTGGCTGGTGCAATGGTCCTGTATAGACTAAGCATGTCTGTTAATATGCAGTATAGAACATAAGAACACGGATGTTTCACCTTTACTTCAGAGAAATAAGGAACCCCAAAATCTCAACTAAGCTTGATCCACACCTACAGAGAGCATAGGAGCTCACAGAAGCAACAAACAAAAAAACGCAAGTGGGACATCGGGACCATCATGGACATATTTGTAGGATTGATACTAGGATTTCAGCACTATCATATATTATACCTGATAGTGCTTATTTTCCTCTCCTGTTTTGTCTACACAAGTGAATTAATTTATCCGTTAAAGCTGTGTTAGGAGATTATTCCTCTAAGCAGCCATTATTTAAAAAAGACATGTCCAATTTCTATCTGGGGAGAGCAATCAATCAATCTAAAATCTCACCCATGCTCATTTGTATCACCAGGTGGAAATATCAATTCATCTACAGGTCCTAACAGTTGGGCCAGATCCTCAGCTGCGGGAATATGATGTAGCTCAATTAAAGTCAGCAAAGCTCCACAGATTCAGTCGAGTTTGGAATCCCACAGCCTAGCAGAATGGTGAAATACATGCCAAACACTCACAGTTCTAACTATGAGGTCAGTGAGACTCCTCCCCACATGGCTTTCAGCCCTACCCCCCATCTCATCCCACCCTCACTCCTTGCTGTGACACTCTCCCACCCCCTTCTTAAAGATACTGGAGCGTCTTCTAGCATAGAACAATCCCTGCTGAACTGAATGGGCCACAGCTGACATGAGATGAGTAAGGATGCTCTGTCAGGGATACATTCTACAGAAGGAGTTACTCCAGGTTCATGCTGAGAGCAGAATTTACCCCAAAATGTTCCAAATGTGCAGAGGGATAAACAGAAAGAGTGGAATGGAGAAGAGAAAGCCACTCATACAGGGAGTGGGGAAAACTAAGTGAATTATTTGCCTCGGTCTTCACATCTGATGATATGAGGGAGATTCTCCAACCTGAGCCATTCTTTTTAGGTGACAAATCTGAGGAACTGACCCAGACTGAGGTGTAATTAGAGGAGGTTTTGAAACAAATTGATAAATTAAACAGTAATAAGTCATCGGAACCAGATGGTATTCACCCAAGAGTTCTGAAGGAACTCATATATCAAATTGCAGAACTACTAACTGTGTTATGCACCGGAAGCCTGGAGTATAGTTAATGTGATGCCAATGTTTTAAAAGGGCTCCAGAAGAGACCCCAGCAATTACGGGCCAGTAAACCTCACTTCAGTACTGGGCATATTGTTTGAAACTATAGTAAAGAACAGAATTTTCAGACACATAGATGAACATGATTTGTTGGGGAAGAGTCAACATGGTTTTTGTAAAGGGAAATCATGCCTTATCAATCTATTAGAATTCTTTGAGGGGGTCAACAAACATGCGGACAAGGGGATATAGTGTACTTAGATTTTCAGAAAGCCTTTGACAAAGTCCATCACCAAAGGCTCTTAAGCAAAGTAAGCTATCATGGAATAACAGGGAAGGTCCTCTCATGGATCGGTAACTGGTTAAAAAAGATAGAAAATAAATGGCCAGTTTTCAGAATGGAGAGAGATAAATAGTGGTGTCCCCCAAGAGTCTGTACTCGGACCAGTCCTATTCAACATATTCATAAAGGATCTAGAAAGAGGGGTAAACAATGAGGTGGCAAAATTTGCAGATGTTACAAAACTATTCAAGATAGTTAAGTTCAAAGAAGACTGTGAAGAGTTGTAAAGGGATCTCACAAAACTGGATGACTGGACAACAACATGGCAGATGAAATTCAATGTTGATAAATGCAAAGTAATGCACATTGGAAAACATAATCCCAACTATACATATAAAATGAGGAGGGTTTTATTTAGCTGTTACCGCACAAGAGTAGTGGGGTAGTTCTCTGAGAACATCCACTGAATGTTCGGCAGCAATCAAAAAAGGGAATAGAATGTTGAGCATCATTAAGAAAGGGATAGATAATAAGACAGAAAATACCCTATTGCTCCATATAAATCCCTAGTACACCCGCACCTTGAATATTGTGTGCAGATGTGGTCACCCCATCTCAGATAAGATCTCTTGAAATGGGAAAAGGTTCAGAAATGGCATAAAAAACGATGGTGGGAGAGTATGGAACAACTTCGGTGTGAGGAGAGATTAATGAGACTGGAACTTTTCAGCTTGGAGAAGAGACAACTAAGGGGGGAGATGATAGAGGTCTATAAAACATGACTGGTTTGGAGAAAGTAAATAAGGAAGTGTTATTTACACGTTCTCATAACAGAAAAACTAGAGGTCATCAAATGAAATTAATAGGCAGCAGGTTTAAAACAAGAAAAGGAAGTGTTTCTTCACACAACTGACAGTCAACCTGTGGAACTCCTTGCCAGAGGATGTTGTGAAGGCCACATACTAACAGGGTTCAAAAAATAAATCAGTAAGTTCATGGAGGATAGGTCCATCAATGGCTGTTAGCTGGGATGGACGAGGATGGTGTCCCTAGCCTCTGTTTGCCAGAAGCTGGGAAAGGGCGACAGGGGATGGATCACTTGATGATTCCCTGTTATGTTCATTCCCTCTCGGGCACCTGGCATTGGCCACTGTCGGAAGACAGGACACTGGGTTAGATGGACATTTGGTCTGACACAGTTTGGCCGTTCGTATGTTCTTGAGTGAAGAAGAGCAAACTAAACAGGAGAGAAAAGAAGACATTAAAATAGAGAACATGCAGGTCTCTGTATGTCTCTATCTGTCAGGGCAAAAGGCAGGCTGTGCAGAGAGTAAGGTGCTGTTAGAATCTCTTCACTTTCCTGAGAACTCCATGACTCCACTCCCACCTCCATCAGGCTGAGAAAAAAGTGAGCCTCATATCCCTGGGGCCTTGCCTCAAAGGCACCATCAAGCTCTTAAAATGTTCTTCCACCTACTCTCTAATGATTTTGTACATGTCAGTGTTAAGGACCTTCTAAAACATTTTAAAGACGTTTTTAACTTCTGAAAAGCTGTAATTGGCTAATATAGATGCTAAAAGCTGGAAGGAACTTTCTAGAGAGACTAAATCACAAAACATCTTGGTACTATGTTAATATCAACCTGATTTATTCCTTCCATGGTTACCGCAGCTCATGCCCTTCAGAGAACTGGTCAGGTGTCAGGTCACATATGATTAGACTAACTGAGAAGTTTCAAAGGAGACTTAATAGAAAGAGGTAAAACCTCATCTCTGAATTTAATAAAATGCCAAATGTGTATAGAAAGCCAGACAAGTATTTCATCAGGAAAAAAATAAAAGAAAAAACTGCAAATAATCAAGGCTCCCTGTATGTCATGGAGAATGAGACCTTTCTCTGGGAATTGCCCTCCAAGCAAGCCCAACCTGCACTTTGTGGACAGGTTGTTTGATACATCAACAATCCCAAGGACATTTATGAGAAGAGTTCAGTGCTAAAGATCACTGTCCGTGTCTGGTTTGTTGCAGACATCTTTGTCCATCTCTTGAAATTCAAGCAAAATTCTCTCTTGAACTTGAAAAACTTTGAAATAATATTTTTAAAATATCTACTGAGCTTTTATGATGACTGATATGATGGTTGTGTCCAGTGGTGGGTTAAGGCCTTGCTGTGCTAGGCACTGTTCAAACACATAACAAAGAGATGGTCTGCACGCCAAAGAGTGTAAACGCAACATACGAGGCAGGATGCACCAGGTTGATACAACAAAGAGATTGAGAAGCACAAGGAGACAGTGACCAGCTGGTCAGCAGCAGAAGCAGTGGTTACAGCTCACCCATTGGCAAGTTTATACAGACAGCGTGGCACAGGAGAATTTTCAGGAGGGATTTCAAGAAGGACCATGATGTGGCTTAGCAAAGGATAACATGGAGCTCCTCCCATGTCAAAGTGCTTGTATGACAATGTAACAAGTGAGCGAGGAAGTCTGGGGTGGGGTGGGAGGAATTTACAGCTCAGTAGCATTTGAGAGAAGATAGGAGGGGGAGGGATAGGATGTGAAGGGCCCTGTAAAAGCAAAGACCAGAAGCCAGTGCTTGGTGGGATGTAAATCTACCCTGCACTAACCTGCCACAGACTAATTGTCTGTGCGGACTCAGCTGTCGTGCACAAAGCGTCCCACAGTGCACTGTGATCTACTCCCCTATCAAAGCAGCATTTGAGATATTATGTAGGAAGAAGTTTCAAGGTTAAATGCAGCCTTGCTGAAAGTCTGTAAGTACAGTCAGCCAAAACAGACCATTAGGTGCTCTCTGCTCCTGGACAGGACACCGTGTGTTTTGTCCTGCCTTTGTTATCATTATGCCAGACTCATTCGTGGTCACAGCTGCTCACCCAGCAAAAGGGCTCTGCTGTGTTTCACTATCCAATTGTATACTCGATAGGGCTTCCCCCAAGGACCTCTACGTCAAGATTCAACCACTTCTAGCCCACTTCTAGCCTGTAAAAGAGCTGACCATTCACCATCTGAAAATCTGGTCCGTTTAAGGTGTCTCAAGTTGAGAATCCTAAAGTTGAAGCCACCAAAATCACTGGTCACTTTTGAAAATTTTGATTTTGTTTTCATTCTATTGACAATATTTCCATGCTTAGCAGAGATTCATTCATGCAGAGATGTTTTTATTTAGCAGGAGAGTAGCTGTAAAGGCATGCAGCATAACCTTATTCTTATGTATACTTTCTTCCCTTGCATCCCTCAAAATGTGGACAAGGAGACTTTGGTCAGCTTTGGGGAACCCCTTTTTCAATATCTTCACTCGCAGGAACAGTCTAATAATCTGGGTGCTTGTGTATGCCATAATGAAACTGTGTAAGCCATGTAAGAATCGAACCTATGGGGAAAAACACTGGATAGATTTCAGATAATTTTCTTCAAAAGACTTCCAAGAGCTGATAAATGATGCCTGTGTTAAATGGCTGCTCAAATCATCAGCAAAAGAGGAGGTAATATTTAAAAGTGAAGAGCTTCCATGTGAGTTTCTAAAACAGGAGAAGGAGGTATCTGTTGCTTAATATAGGGTTCACTACACTTCATCTGCAAATCTGGGGGAGGTAGTAAATGTTTGCTGAATTATGCATCTGGTTTGATGCCCCAAGATATGACACCTATTTAATCCTTTCCACATGACATCATGTCCAAACATCAACTAGATGAGCCATTAAATCATTGTGGTGACTGTTGGCAATAGTGCTGGGTGAGGGAAAGGCAATTGATAGGGTTGAATCAACAGCAACATTTTTAAAAGTTCACATGTGACATGTCAGATGCCATCCCCTGTTGGCATTTAAATGAACCAAGGGAATTATCCCTCTCACTTCTCACCTAGTAAAAGAAACAAGACCAGAGTCTCCTTCCTTGTCAAAATTCTTTTATTAATTAGTACCTCCATCAGCAATGTGAGTTCATTAGTAACCAGAAATGGAAAGAATCATTACCAGTCTGAAAGAACAGGAATTAAATCAGTAGTAGGTGAGTTGATCTTTTTTCTAACACACATGCCCTGCCTTTCTTCTCAACAGAGATACTCAGAGATTTAGCAGGTAATATCATTATCTGCTCCCACCCTGAGCATCTGTCCCTGAGTTTCTCACATCAATATGTCCAGACTCTCTTCTATGTTTCCCCCATGCATAGTAAGACTTTCCTGGCCTCAGCAGTGAGGCTGCTATCTTCTCTCCTTGTCTGTCTAGAGAACATCTCACCGGTTCTATCTCAAATATATCATACTCAGCTATGAGCAATCACATATTAGAGAGACATCCAAAAGGCCAGTTGTCTCTTTTGCAACTGCGTCTGTTTCAGATCTGCAAATCACTGTCTGAGGAACCAAACCAGGCCAAATAAAGTTAATCTGACAGAAAGGGACAAAATGAAGATATTCATTACACTTGGAATGATCTTTTTTTTTAACATATTGAACGGCCAGAACAGAATCCATTTTGAGTTTGGTAAGCTCCACTTGCTCCCACAAATTGAAAAGATGTTGATGCCTCTCTCTGGTTTTTGAATTGAAGGCAATGTGGTGTATCCTCCCTTTCCTAGACAGGCCAGAGGGATCCTGGCCAGTGGCCTGACTAGCACAGTTCACTCCTTGTGCTAAATTCAAGTCGCTAGCTCTCACTGATGCCCAGGGCCTTCGCAACAAAGAACGTGGCCCCCTCCGAACATATGTCCGGGGCCCCTTACAATGCAGAAACTGGAATGTGGTATTTATTTTATACAATATACAGGGTTCATATTATGTATACATAGGCCTACAGTGTACATGTATTCCGTATTTACGCAAAGCGCTTCTTTCGAGCCTTGTTCTCCACAAATTGGTTAATCAATGCGTCATAGTCCAGAGATCTGGCAATCTTGTTTTCGATTGAGATAACTGCAAGCGCAGAAAGCCTGTCATCTGTCATGGTTGAGCGCATGATATTCTTGATCAGTTTCATTCTGCTGAAGCTCCTTTCAGCACCAGAGACAGTAAGTTGTGTGGTCAGAAGAATTCTGATGCAAATGCAAAGATTCGGATATATCTCCTGAAGGCTGTTCTTGTATATGTACGTTAAAAAATTGTTTGCCGTGACAAGTCCTCTCTCTTTCTCGATGACATAAATAAAACGATTCAATTCCTTTATGAGTTCGTTGGCATCAATGTCTCCCATTTTTCTTTCAAAATTTTTGCTGTGATTCTCCAGTTCATTTTCTCTGTGACACTGCTTCAGGCTGTTAGCGTTGTACAGAAATCCAAACAACTTATACCACTCCACGAGTTGATCAAATCGCGACGAAACAGAAGATATGGCCTGATCAGTGAGAACAAGAAAGAACTGCGATTTGAATTTTTCTTCGGCAGAAAGACGACTCGAATCATCAGCACATTCATAATCAAACATTCTCTTCTTACGTCGCACTCTGGTTTCTGGAAACACCTGCTCAATACCCATATGCTCTGCTATTTCACGTGCATTTGTGACCACAGAGTTATATCCTGTATTTTGATAGTCTTCCAAAAACTTCATTGTAGCACCGACTTCTGCCTGCAGTACGTCAATTGACACATCTGGTGACTGAATTAATTTGCTGGTTTTATTGACGTGAAATAGTATATCGTACCACGTGTACACAGTCAGAACAAAAGGCCACGTAGTAACATGGTCTAAAAGCACACCGGCTTCTGTTGCTGTATTGCCATCTTTCTTTTCGAGCACATATTCCCGCAAAGATGACAAAGCATCGCACAATTCTTCAAGGTGATAACGCAATGGCTTCACAGCATCAATTCTCGACTCCCAACGAGTGTCTGATAACCCTTTAACAGATACTGGCATATGTTCTTGAAGTATATCCCAACGTGAAGGTGAAGAAGAAAAGATAACGTATATTCTGTTAATCAGACCGAAAAAGTCAACGGCATATTTCGATGACTTTGCCGCGTCTGAGATCACAAGATTCCAAGTGTGAGCTCCACATGGTACATACAAGGCACGGTCATTTATTTCTAGCATGCGGGCTTGAACTCCTTTATTCTTTCCTCTCATATTTGCGCCATTATCATAAGCTTGGCCTCTCATGTCAGCAATGTCTATTCCTAAGTTGTTTGCCTTTTCAAGAAACGCTTCCAATAAGCCCTCGCCAGTTGTATCATGAACATTAAGAAAACCAACAAATGCTTCACGAATATTGACAACACCTTCACCATTGCATTCAACAAAGCGTAGCACCACAGACATCTGTTCTTCATGTGACACGTCGGGAGTACAGTGCAAAATAACTGAATAATATTTTGCTTTTTTAAGCTGCACTATGTTGGCCTCTTGAATGTTACTGGCAACAAGCTGAATCAACTCGTTTTGGATCTGTGGACAGAGGTACTGAAAATGTGTCTCTGCCTTCTTAATCCTCTGTAAAAGTTCGCTGAGGACAGTATCATACTTAGCAAGCAATTCAAACAGTCCCAAAAAGTTGCCATTCGAAGGATCGCCGAGCTTTTCATTACTTCCTCGAAATGCCAGGTTTCTTTCGGACAAGAAAATAACGACATCAACCATGCATTTGACAACATTTCTCCAGAAATCTCTTTCTTTCAGAAAAGCCTGCAATTCGAGTTGGTCAATAGATGTACGGTTTACTATGCCTGACTGAAGGTCAAACCATTTCACCATACAATCTTGATGACCTTTGCCTGTTTCATGCTGCTGAAGTCTTTTTGATAGTGCTTTCCAAGCAGATGTTCCATGACGTGGTGGTATGTTGCCAGTGCCAAATAATTTACAACAAAACCAAAAAATGGCATCTTTCTGAACTGAGTACATTAGCCATGAACGTCTTATTTTCTCGCCATTTGCCATGGTTCGATAGAAATGAGTACTTGTGAACCTCCGTCTTTCCTCGTTAAATGGAAATTCGTAACTTTCATTCTGCTGCGGTGGGCTACGTGTAACAATGTCACACACTTGCCTGTCCGATATTATAGATGGCCAATCTCTTGGATCATCAGTCAGTGGTTCAGATTCAGATACTTCTTTCCCGGCAGCAGCTGGAATATCTGTCACAGTTTGTTTGGTAGAACAACTGGCTTCACCTTCGACCTCACTTGAAGCACTTCTGGATACGATTCATCACTGCTAGTGCTGTCCTTTTCATGTGCCTGTACCTGTACGTTGGATTGCAACGCAAAATACTTTGACAACTTTGCAATTTTCTCAAGTCCCTTCTTGGCATCTTTTGCTGCCTTTCGTTTACTAGCTCTGCTCTTATACATTCTCTTAGACATCACAAAGCACGCTTCTGTGTTGGAAACGATAAAAAACTAAACAACTAAATTAATAACATTTATTTGCTGACCGCCATTATGAACACAAATACACATTCTTTGAATGGGTCCAACTAAAATTCGAAACTGACCGACAGACAAGTGATGTAGCCAATAGCATTATGATGTATCATAATGACTTCACGGTTTTGTCAGTAAAACCGACATGGATTGTGCAATGGCGTCAATAAATGTCACTTACCTAGTTATATCTTACATTTTTTTTGCCACTTTTAGGGGCCCCCTTCCTTGCGGGGCCCCCTCTGGTAGGAGGGTACGGAGGGGTGCTCGCTACGCCTCTGCTGATGCCCAGATTCCCTGTGCTGTCCATGCTGAGAGTCAGTCCTGGCTCCCCAGAAAGAAGAAGCTGCTGCCCTGGCTTCTGCTCTGACTGATGTCTCTAGTGGTTGTCTGTGAACTATCTCGTGTACAGCATGCTTGGCTGTGCACGTGTTTGGGACATAGTACAGAATTGTTTTGCTCTTCAGCATCTCCATTTCTGATAGTCATTAAGAGATGTCCATGGTTGTTCTTTCTTTGTTTTTCATGGTTTGTAACACAGTATTGCTGACTGCAAGTGTTCAAAACCATGAGTAAGGCACCAACAGCTTTACAATCATGAGATTTTTTAAGTAACAATTTTTTTAGTTATAGGTATTTGCCTTCTGGTTTTGAATCCTAGGAAACACATTGTCAACTTTTCTCCATAACTACAAGGCAGAAATTCATTTGAAAAGGGAAGCTGAGATTCTCACAAAATCACTTGCCTTTAGGAGCTCGGACCCTCGGAAACACATCAGATATTGTGAGATGTGTCATAAGATCATGATTTGGAGACAATTGATAACATTGCTCAAGGGATTTCATCATCATACTGTTTGTGGTTGCACTGTAGCTCACCAACATTGTGAATGTAACTGACAAAGTGCTGCCGTTGCATCTCTTCTTTCCTTCCTCTCACTCCTGTGGATAGGGTGTATGGACTCGATGCCCTCTTGAGATTCCTTCCAGCCTTACATTTCTATGAATCTATGATTATACCCATTTACAGAACAGTAATATTCCTGATCTGGCATCCATCCTAACAAATATCTGCTTTAGACTAGGAACTGTTTCATTCCCCAAAACCCTCCCCTTCCCATAGCTAGTATCTTAAAATGATTTTAAGTCTGCAAATAAACAAAAATAATGAATGGAAAAGCTAAAGGAAATGAGTTTATCATGGGTCCTGTTGCAAACCGGATTTTTTTCTTACCCTTGGTGACACATAGAGCCAGGATGTCCCTTTGGTTGGAAGACAGAGAAGTATTGCATGAATGTGTAAATGAACATCAGAGACAGAATCAAGGTCTTAATACCCTTGAAAAGTACAAATGAGGAAGATGGACAAATACATTACTCAGCCCTGTCTCTGTGGGGTAGCCAAATAACACTCACCTATCCCCATCCCAGAATCCATCACAGATTAATGATTAGCTTTATGCTCAGTGAGGGATGAGTCCCTCATTCACAAATTCCACTAGGAACTTGTGTATATTTGTGCATCTCCTTGTCTCATCTCCATTCATCTCTGATGTTTAGCCACAAAACATTTATATTTGGAGAAATTTAGATACACCAAAAATCAATGGAAAATGCATATGGATAATAAAGTTCTAAGAAACACGTAAAACATGCGGAACAGAATCATTGGCAACGGGATGTGAAAACTAGAAACCAAACAAAGTAATAGTGCAACAACCACTGAACTACTCTGGGTTCAAAATATATCAAATATGCACAAAAATCAAGGATGCCTGGAGGGGAAAAATTGGCACTTGCCATCTTTTCAAATATCGCAGCCATATTGGAACTGGGTAAGAGACCCATGTGGCTCAATATTAAAAGGCTCTGAGTACATATTACCAGTAAAATGTTTTCTGTGTTAATGACTCTGCAAATAACAGCAGAGTGCTACAAAATGTTAAGTTCCTTCCAACAGCATATCTGCGCTGGGGCGATTGCTGTTGTGCTGACCAGTTTTATGCCTACAAGCACACTGGATGACCATGGATGAATATCCATGAAATAAATATTTGTAGATGAAATAAATATTTGTTTTTCCTCTCAAAGTGTAGAACTCCTGGTGTTCATTGGCTTCAAACACAGAGAAATCTTTTAACCTCCTTTACACAGAAATGCCACTGCTTTAAATGCAAGCTCCACATGTGAAGCAAGGAGAGAATATAGCTCAAATGTATTGCAGCGTGTCACTTTGGCACAAAGTGCTAATGAAGGTCATACTTGTACCAATTTGTAGAATATACAGTGTGATTTGCAATCAGAAAGTATCACAGCATATCAAATAAACGGATGGTAAACAGGTTTTGTACAACTGTACAGTAGTCAAGTAAAACAAGGTGTTGCAAAGACCTTAAGTGACTGCTATGAGTAATCTTATAATTATGATTAATAGTTATTGTCTACTAGCTTCAAACAAAGCACTTTGCCCTTTAGGGTTATCAGGAAATTAGTTAGAAGTTGTCTCCAAACACCATGAAGCCTCTGCCAGTATCCTATAGTGTTCCCACTCCAGCGTTAGACCAGGATATTGTAGCCCTGGCATGCAGTCACCTTCTAACCTAAAACGGAATCCAAATGCCCATGCTAACACATCTATCTGCAACTGTTACAACAGTCAACCAGGAGGTGCTGCTGCCTTACCACAAACTCTGGCAGAGCTGGGTAGCGTTGTGTTACCCTGGATTTCAGTGGTCAGGCTAATATCCAGTTTGTACCCATTTGTCCTCGTGCCTACATTAGAACTAAACTTAAATAATTACTCTCCCTTCCTAACGTTAACGCCCCTGATATATTTATATAGAACAAGCATATCCCCTCGCAGCCTTCTTTTGGCCAGGCTAAACAAGCCAAGCTCTTTGAGTCTCCTTTCATAAGGCAGTTTTTCCATTCCTCGGATCATCCTTGTAGCCCGTCTCTGAACCTGTTCCAGTTTGAATTCATCCTTCTTGAACATGGGACACCAGAACTGCACACAGTATTCCAGATGGGGTCTCACCAACGCCTTGTATAACGGTACTAACAGCTCCTTATCCTTGCAGGAAATACCCCGCCTGATGCATCCCAAAATCGCATTTGATTTTTTAACAGCCGTATCACATTGGCAACTCATAGTCATCCTGCTATCAACCAGTACCCCAAGGTCCTTCTCCTCCTCCGTCGCTTCCAACTGATGCGCCCCCAACGTATATCCAAAATTCTTATTATTAATTCCTAAATGCATAACCTTGCACTTTTCACTATTGTATTTCATCCTATTACTCTTACTCCAGTTTACAAGGTGGTCCAGATCTTCCTGAATAGTATCCCTGTCCTTCTCCGTGTTAGCAATACCCCCCAACTTTGTGTCATCCGCAAACTTTATTAGCACATTCCCGCTCTTTGTGCCAAGGTCAGTAATAAAAAGGTTAAATAAGATCGGTCCCAAAAATGATCCTTGAGGGACTCCACTAGTAACGTCCTTCCAGCCTGACAGTTCACCCTTCAATATGACCTGCTGGAGTCTCCCCTTTAACCAGTTCCTTATCCACCTTACAACTTTCATATTCATCCCCATCTTTTCCAATTTAACTAACAATTCCCCATGCGGAACCGTGTCAAACGCCTTACTGAAATTGAGGTAAATTAGATCTACCGCATTTCCTTTATCTAAGTAATCCGTCACCTTCTCAAAGAAGGAGATCAGATTGGTTTGGCACGATCTACCTTTAGTAAATCCATGTTGCAATTCATCCCAATTACCATTGACCTCTATGTCCTTGACTAATTTCTCCCTTAAAATTTTTTCCAAGACCTTACATACTACAGACGTCAAGCTAACAGGCCTATAATTACCCAGATCACTTTTATTCCCTTTCTTAAAAATAGGGACTACGTTAGCAATCCTCCAGTCATACGGCACAACCCCCAAGTTTATCGACTGCTTAAAAATTATCGCTAACGGGTTCGCAATTTCACGCACCAGTTCCTTTAATATCCTCGGATGGAGATTGTCTGAGCCCTCCGATTTTGTCCCATCAAGCTGTTCAAGTTTGGCCATTATCTTTAATAGTAATAAAGTAAGAGTGAATAGCAGTTGCAAGCATAATCAAGTTTGGCCTCTATGGAGGTAATATCCACCTCCCTATCCACATTCCCACTTATCATCCCTCCATCATCGCTAAACTCCTCACTAGTCTTATTAAAAACTGAGGCAAAGTACTTATTTAGATATTGGGCCATGCCTAGGTTGTCCTTTACCTCCTTTCCATCCTCAGTGTATAGTGGCCCCACTTCTTCTTTCTTTGTTTTCTTCTTGCTTATGTGGCTGTAGAACCTTTTACTATTGGTTTTGATTCCCTTTGCAAGGTCCAGTTCAATGCGGCTTTTAGCCTTCCTCAGTTTATCCCTACATGTTCTGACCTCACCAAGGTAGCTTCCCTTGCTAATCCCGCCTTTCTTCCACTCCCTGTAAGCTTTCTGCTTTCTCCTAATCCCCTCTCTGAGTTGCTTGCTCATCCAGCTTGGCCTACAACTCCTGCCCATGGTTTTTTTCCCCTTTCTTGGGATGCAGGCTTCCGACAATTTCCGCAGCTGCGACTTAAAGTAATTCCAGGCCTCCTCCGCATTTAAATCCGCAAGTTCCTCCATCCAATCCACTTCCATAACTAATTTCCTTAACTCTTTAAAATTAGCCCTCATGAAATCGAAAACCCTAATCCGAGATCTACATTTGTTTATCCTTCCATCTAGTTTGAACTGAATCAGCTCATGATTACTCGAACCAAGGTTATCCCTACCACCATTTCTTCTACGAGGTCCTCACTGCTCACGAAAACCAAATCTAAAATGGCATCCCCTCTCGTAGGTACTTCAACTACTTGATGAAGAAATCCATCCGCTATCACATCCAGAAAAATCTGACCCCTATTATTCTTGCAAGCACTCGTCCTCCAGTCTATATCCGGGAAGTTGAAGTCTCTCATAATCACACATTTCCCCTTTGTGTTTACTTCATTAAAGACATTAAAGAGGTCTCTATCCATATCCAAATCAGATCCGGGCGGTCTATAGCACACCCCAAGCACTATCTCAGGGGAAGCTCTAGTTGCTTTTTTACCCAGTGTGATTTTTGCCCAGACAGACTCTGTCTTATCCATTCCATCGCTGTTCAGTGGAGGACGCAGCCACCCTGACGCTTGCAGAGGAGGGGACACAGGCGGCTCTTTTTGGAGGAAATACTCCCACTTAAATGAGCTGTACAGATTGGCTTCAAACGTAAACACTGGAATGCTCATTAGAAATGGCTTCATTCCAGCAAGGATTCATGGAAGTGGAACAAAGGCCTGGTGACCTGGAATACCCCACCAAAGACATGAAATTCATATTTAACAATGAGAAACCTGCAGAAGCAGGTTTGCAACAGATGTCTACTTTTCCTCTAGCTTCAGTGTTGTGGCTGCTGCATCCTTTCTGAACACTTTTTAGTACAGCTGGTTGAACTGTGAATAGCAAATAAATTATTGGATAAAGCTAGCTGTCTGTGCATGGCTCTGAAACATTCCCTAGGAGGACCTGGCTTCGGTGAATGTGTTGTTTTTGACAAAGATTTGCTGAATACTTTAACATAACTAATGTCAGTCTAGGAGGTGTTTGTAAGCAGTTCATTTTAATAGTTCACTATTCATGGTGCATGATTGGTCACATAAGTCACATGATGTTATTTCTGTCCCCTGAAATAATGAATAATAAATATCAAGTAAATGGTGACTAGCAAATTGCACGTAGTGATAGCAGAGATCGCTCTTGTTTATGTCTAAACAACCTCTTTACCATGTGGATACAGGTTACTCATGGGAGAGAGCTATTCCATAAACATTTCCATGAACCAAAGCATGCTCGTTCCAGTGTTCGCAAACAGAGCATGTAATGGACACACCTGGGTGCAGCAGCCACTTGGACTTCACATGACTGTTCAAGAGCATGGTCTGCAGCACAGCATTCCATCTGCTTTTCTCTTTACTGATGTTTTGCAGCCATGCTGGTGAAGGAATCACAGATACCCAGGGCCTCCTGGTATCTGAGCAAAGAAATTTACTGTTCATTCAGGAGAAAAAACACAGTTTGGAGGCTTGTCCACAGTTTATCTGAGCAGCAATTCCTCACGTCCCTTTTCCCCACACCCCTCCTCTGCTTCCCAGATAGACTCATCCTCATGCCCATCAATTCTCCTTCCCAGATCTCCTTCACGTTATCCCAGCCCTGCACTGCTGACCCCTGCTCCATGACCCCCATCTTTAAATCCCCACAGCCCAGAGCTTGTCTTGCCACAAGTTTGACAGACTCTGCTGAGTTGGCTGCTGTCTTCAAATCGTGCATGCTCTCAGGCTTTTCTGGGTCAGATGTACAAGGATACACCCTGCATAATACTGATTCCAGAGATGACCTGAAATGCAGAAGATCTAAAAATGAAAGTCAGCCAGGAAGCACTGCCAGATCTGACACCTCTAATGTGTGATAGCAGTGCAGATACATAGACCCTGTATCCAATCTGAGGTGAGCCTTAGGAGAAACATATGGTTTGATTCAAGTTTCTTCTATTGTTTTAAGAATTGCTTTGCCTGTCACCGTCCTATGACCTTCACTATTTAAATTCCAGCTTGAGGAAGACTCTATAAATGTGTTATTTCCTATGTAAAATCAATATATGATATATAGGGCTGTCGATTAAGTACAGTTAACTCACGCTATTAACTAAAAAAATTGTGATTAAAAAAATTAATCGCAAGTAATCACACTGTTAAACAATAGAATACCAACTGAAATTTATTAAATATTTTTGGATGTTTTTTCTACATTTTCAGATATATTGATTTCTATTACAAAACAGAATACAAAATGTCCAGTGCTCACTTTATATTATTATTTTTATTACAAATATTTGCACTGCAAATATGATCAACAAAAGAAGTAGTATTTTTCAATTCACCTCATACCAGTACTGTAGAGCAATGTCTTTATTATGAAAGTGCAACTTACAAATGTAGATTTTTTTTGTTACATAACTGCTCTAAAAAATAAAACAATGTAAAATTTTAGAGCCTACAAATCTACTCAGTCCTACTTCTTGTTCAGCCAATCCCTAAGACAAACAAGTTTGTTTACATTTATGGAAGATACTGCTGCCTGCTTCTTATTTAGAATGTCACGTGAAAGTGAAAACATGCATTCGCATGGCACTTTTGTAGCCAGGATTGCTAAGTATTTATGCCAGATATGCTAAACATTCATATGCCCCTTCATGCTTTGGCCACCATTCCAGAGGACATGCTTCCATGCTGATGATGCTTGTTAAAATAATGCATTTATTAAATTTGTGACTGAACTCCTTGGCTAAGAATTGTATGTTTCCTGTTCTGTTTTACCTGCCTTCTGCCACATACTTCATGTTCTAGCAGTCTCGGATGATGACCCAGCACGTTTGTTTTAAGAACACTTTCACTGCAGATTTGACAAAACATAAAGAAGGTCCCAATGTGAGAGTTCTAAAAATAGTTACAGCACTTGCCCCAAGGTTTAAGAATTTGAAGCGCCTTCCAAAATCTGAGAGGGATGAGGTGTGGAGCATGCTTTCAGAAGTCTTAAAAGAGCAACACTCAGATACGGAAACTACAGAACCTGAACCAATAGAAAATCAACCTTCTGCTGGTGGCATCTGAGTCAGATGATGGAAATGAACATGTGTCGATCTGCTCTGCTTTGGATCGTTATTGAGCAGAACCCATCATCAGCATGGATACGTCTTCTGGAATGGTGGTTGAAGCATAAAGGGACATGAATCTTTAGTGTATCTGGCATGTAAATATCTTGAGATACTGGCTACAGCAGTGCCATGAGGACGCCTGTTGTCACTTTCAGGTGACATTGTAAACAAGAAGTCCGCAGCTTTATCTCCTGCAAATGTAAATGAATTTGTTTGTGTGGGCAATTGGCTGAAGTAGGAATGAGTGGCTGTGTAGGCTCTAAAGTTTTACATTGTCTTATTTTTGAATGCAGTTTTTTTTTTAACAATCCTACATGTGTAAATTCAGCTTTCACGATAAAGAGATTGCACTACAGTACTTGTGTGAGATGAACTGAAAAATACTGTTTCGTTTGTTTTTTACAGTGCAAATATAATAAAAGAAAGTGAGCAGTGTACACTTTGTATTCTGTGTTGTAAATGAAATCAATATATCTGAAAATGTAAAAAATATCCACAAATATTTAAATAAATGGTATTCTATTATTGTTGAACAGTGCGATTAATCAAGATTATTTTTTTAATTCACATGATTGAGATTCATTTTTTAATTGCTTGACGGACCTAATAATATCGTCTTCACTCACAGACAGGAGCCTTTGACTAAATGTGCAAAATATTCGTCTTTGACATTCTACTTCATTTACAAGCATTAATACAAGAGAGGGGCATCTTTGCAAGACAATAAGGCAATCTATCTTACTTCTCAATATGCCTCTCCCTAGATACTGGACTTTCACCTCCACACTCTCCAGATCAGTCAAACTAATGTGATGACTTCAGCATTTTTAATATTGCACCAACTTTCTTATTCCCAAGCCATTGCTCATCTCAGCAAAATTTGTAATGATTGTCCTTCTTTATTTCACATGGGTTCCGGACAAAATGAGATGGAGTCTGAATTACTGCCTCAAGAGTCTGTTCAAGATGTATTAAGAGAGAATATCAGGACAATTTGAGTCCACTGCTGTTTCTGCCCACACTTTATCTGACATGTACATAAATAAGTCTTCAGATTCCCCTGCTATCTGTCTTTCACCTCTCTCAAGCACTAAATTAATATTTTCCAAAGAGTGTCAATTGAATTGGTCAACTTTTGGGATTATACCTGGAAGCACTTGACATGATCGCAGCCTTTAATTCTTCAAGCTTCTCAGAGAATCCCAGCTGCAATTCTGAGTCTAAACATACAGTCTAGTTATAAAAATGACATTGTGTTAGAATAAAATGTTCTCTGATGAAACAGAGCAAAGATTATACTTGTACTAATTAAGCACACAGGTAGCGAGGCTGAGTTAGGTCTGAGAGCAGCCAACACAGGCTGAAATGTCCCAAATCACCATGGTAGGACCTCATTTTTTAGCCAGTCAACAGGCTTTTGTGCCCTCTTTTCTTTTAGGAATTTTTAGAAAAATAAGTATGGCTTAGCAATTGCGCTGCTATACATGGGCAGATCTCTACTGAAAGCTGTGGGCTAGGTCCCAGCTGGTGCCAGCTGGAATAATTCCATTGAGGTCGAGGTAGCGATTCCAATAAACATTAGCTAAGGATTTTATTCTGTGGGCTTCTCTTTTTGGAAAGACCTTCATGTAGTGCCTGTGAGCTCAGAGAGCCTATGATATATTGAAGGGAGTCTCAAAACGCCATCTGTGGCATATCCTCCTAGCTACCCCATGCACCAGGTACCCTTTTCTTTTCAAGAGGTGAATGAGAGGGGCGGTTGTGAGTAAGGGACGGGAGTAGCCTGCTGAGCAAAGATGTGTATGTAATTGTCCTTCAGGTGCTTGGAGCCTGCCACGTTCTTCTTTTCTTAGTGGATCCCTTGGATTTTTCTCCATAGTTGCACAGACTCATTTGAAGTGTATTCACTCCGTGCTGGCAGTATCCTGGCCTGATCAGACCAACACCTACAAAATCTCCACCAAGCATTCTCAAAACTACAATACCCGCATGAGGAAATAAGGAAACAGATCAACAGAGCCAGACGTGTACCCAGAAGCCTCCTACTGCAAGACAAACCCAAGAAAGAAACCAACAGGACTCCACTGGCCATCACATACAGCCCCCAGCTAAAACCCCTCCAACGCATCATCAAGGATCTACAACCCATCCTGGACAATGATCCCACACTTTCACAGGCCTTGGGTGGCAGGCCAGTCCTCGCCCACAGACAACCTGCCAACCTGAAACATATTCTCACCAGTAACTGCACACCGCACCATAATAACTCTAGCTCAGGAACCAATCCATGCAACAAACCTCGATGCCAACTCTGCCCACATATCTACACCAGCGACACCATCACAGGACCTAACCAGATCAGCCACACCATCACCGGTTCATTCACCTGCACGTCCACCAATGTAATATATGCCATCATATGCCAGCAATGCCCCTCTGCTATGTACATCGGCCAAACTGGACAGTGTCTATGGAAAAGGATAAACGGACACAAATCAGACATTAGGAATGGCAATATACAAAAACCTGTAGGAGAGCACTTCAACCTCCCTGGCCACACTATAGCAGACCTTAAGGTGGCCATCCTGCAGCAAAAAAACTTCAGGACCAGACTTCAAAGAGAAACTGCTGAGCTTCAGTTCATCTGCAAATTTGACACCATCAGCTCAGGATTGAACAAAGACTGTGAATGGCTTGCCAACTACAGAACCAGTTTCTCCTCTCTTGGTTTTCACACCTCAACTGCTAGAACAGGGCCTCATCCTCCCTGATTGAACTGACCTCGTTATCTCTAGCTTGCTTGCTAGCATATATATACCTGCCCCTGGAAATTTCCACTACATGCATCTGAGGAAGTGGGTATTCACCTACGAAAGCTCATGCTCCAAAACGTCTGTTAGTCTATAAGGTGCCACAGGATTCTTTGCTGCTTTTACAGGATAAACTGGTTTCCCAGGGAGGAGGGGACAGAGTGGAAGAAGGTACCATATTGTCTCTTGCCTGGTCTTACATCATCATCCTCTCTTTAAAGGCAAACTAAGCTGCCCAGAGCACAGAAAGAGGGCTCAGTCATAACACTCCTGGGCTCAGGAACGGCCCCACACTTAGCAAATAGGTGCCCTGGAAGGCATGTCCTGGAACTGTGTAATCTCACACTGAGAGCTTCCATGACAGATGTGCAGGGGGCTGTAGCTTGTCGCTGGAGGAGCTTACGAGCCCTTTTTTGTAGCTCAAACCTGCTTCTGTGGCACTTTGTGAGGCTTCTCAAACTCACGCAGTGTGTTGACAGAAAGGGGTGGGATGGGGCAAGGCTGTCAGAAAGGTGTTTGAGAAACATTGGTTCCGTTTCTCATTAAAATGCTGCTTTTGTCAAAATTTCCCAAACACTTGAATTAGAATCCAGATCATGGTATCATAGCAATGCAGGGCTGGAAAGGACCTCTAGAGGTCATCTCGTCCAGCCCCGGTGCTGAGGCAGGACTGACTCAACCGTCCCTGACAGGTGCAGGCCTAACCTGTCCTTAAAAACCTCCAGTGATGCAGATTCCCACTGGCTCTTAGAAATAAATTGCACCAGCTCTGCCCTGTTTTTGACTCAGCTCTGGCTCCCATGTCCCTTTGTTGTCTTCCTCCCCCACTGTTTGGTAAGTGGCCAGTGTCACAATGGGAGTGAGAGAGGCGACTCAACAGCTTGGGGGGTCTCTGCTTTGGCTGCTGGGGTGGCTGGTTGTCCTGGCTACATGTGCAGGTTACATTTTCTCCTTTCTACTCCCATGGGCCCTCAGCAAATGCATGTCTGTAGGGCAGCTCTCAAGGGGAGGGGGAACGGACTTGTTGTCCATCAGGAGCTACTCCCTTCCCCTGTACCATGGGAGCCATGGCTTCTTCTGATAGGGGTTCCCTAGGACCAAAGGTCCCAAGGCATGTCACACTACCAGCTGGACAAAATCATGAGGAGAAGGGCTATTCCACCCATTACTTCCCTCCGTAAAGAAGAGACTTTGGAGGGAAATATGAAAGAACTGGTGTGAGCTTCACCACCATGGCTGCCACCCCCATCATCTCTAGGACTCTGGGTCTTCTTTGTCCTAATCGTCAGGGATGTCCAGACAAGACAAGGCCAGAGAGAGGGACCCAGATAACATCACTGCCTATATCAGCTCCAAGTGAATCCCAAACACCACCTGAGATGAAGCAGGATTGGACTTTAACAGCAGCTCATCTTGGCCAACTGCTTTTCTTTTCCCTCAAAATGATGGTTATTACTGCCCTTGACACCACCTAAGGGACTGTCAGACAAGGCATTTTTCCTTCTAAAACTCTGTCTGGCTAAAGGGGAACAAAGGGTGTTGTTAAAATGAAAGCCTTACTTCATACTTTACATTTCTAATGCTTTAACTATTTGTCCTTCAGTTGTTTTTAATGGTGTGTTTGCCATAGTGCTAACCATCCTTAGAGGTTTTTAAGGACCCATTTGACAAACCTTGACTGGGATGATTTAGTTGGGGATTTGTCCTGCTTTGAGCAGGGGGTTGGACTAGATACCTCCTGAGGTCTCTTCCAACTCTGATATTCTATGATTCTATGAATCTGAAGTGTCTGTGTACCACACACTGAACTGTATTTAACACTGTTTAACGGTGGACACTTTATAGGGTATGTTAACATTTTTGGGCCCCTGTATTATATATAAGAGCACCCAACCAATACACACTACTTACCAGCATATGCAGTCTGTGCTAATTCTTAAGATAAGTCTGACCTCCCTGTGGGTCTCAGCAGTAAATTTTCCAAGTGAGCACAACAGTATCTGATTTTTATTTTTAACACAGCATTAGTATGCAGCAGTCACCATTAAAACTATTATTATTTGGCCTTTTTCCTAATTAACAATGCTGCCATATTCCCCTAAAGTAAGTGTAGAGAATACCAGGGCACTGGTAATTACTTGCAAGTGGCAATTGTGACTATATTAATAGTACCCACTGTATATTTTTTCAAAGAGGGGATTATTAATTAAAATAGGCACAAATGAGGTAAAAGTCAAGTACTAGCCTGCTTTCACGGATTAATATTTTTAAGCTCCCAAATGGCATAAATGGAAGCAGGAAGAATGGCCTGTGAGCCCTACATCTCATTCTGTTTTTGTGGAAATTTAAAGGATGATTTGTTCGTGAAGGCAGACCATTCGGATTGCAAGAGTTGACTTCCATGGTTTCCATTACAGGTATTTATAGTACTATATGTCTTGTCAGGGGAGACTTCATTGTAACATAAAGACCTGCCTATCCTCAGATAGTGCACTGGGAACCATTCTGCACCTGACTCTGAACTCCTTTATGCTAATTTTATGGTAGCGGATTCATACTGGCCTACAAACTGTGTTGCAAGTACAGAGCCAGATCCTCCGGAAGCGTTTCTGTCGTGGACAGGACAGTTTCACTATGTGCATTTCATTATTTATTTATGAGGGCACTTGGACGTAAGTGGGTTCTTTGCTCAGTAAGGATACATCCTTTCCCTTCCCGCACAGGTTACATCATAATCACTGTCAGAGCACTTCTGGCATCCAGAAACTATGGGACAAAGAAAAGATTAGTCCTTCCGCTAGAGGAGAAGCGGAGAAACTCTTATGAAACAAGGATCTCAATTGTACACAGGGGTATTGTAAAGTGAGGCATCTGTATTTCGAGTTAGGCAATTGTGACCTGATTTCCAAAAGTGCTGGCTGACTGCTCTTGCCACTCACCTACCTGAACTCAACGTTCCTCAAAATATCAAAAAGTCTCTTTAAAATAAATCATGTAGGCATCCAATAGCCTTCCCCTTTCCCCAAAACTGTCAACACATATCAGCTTCAGACACCATGGTATACTAGCAAATGAACATATCCCCCCTCTGTGTCCTCACACCTGGGTCCTCTTTGAAATTGGCATTGCTACAGATACATCCTGAGTGGCAACGTGGAGTAAAGCCATTGCTGGGTGTATTTGATATAAAATCGGCAGAAAGTGAAAGCAAAGTACCTTTGTGTTTCAAGATCTTGGAATGTTTTTAGCTGGAGTGCCTAGTGCGATGTATGTATACATAGAGTTGGCTTTTTGGATGTCAGTCATTTATATTCTATTTGTAAATCTTGCCAGGGCTCTATTTCCATACACAGTGTGTTTAGTGTGGGACTAAAAATAATAATAAAAAAAAGGTTACAACTAATTAGGAAGCAATTAGGGCCTTAATAAGCATAGTTATTAAAAATGCAAAGGAATACTTGAAAATAAATATAAAATAGACCTATCTGATCAACTGACCAAATTATTCATTGTAAATTCAGACCTTTCTTCTGAGCATGAATCTTCAGAAAACAATCCAGATTTCTGGGAATGTATTTGACTCAGAAATTAAGATTTTAAGGCCATTTGGAACATTTACTCTGACTTCGTGTGTGACACAGACCAGGCCACCAGAACAAATCAACATACCCTTAGAGCCCCGACCAGGATTATTCTATCTACTACCCAAGATCCACAAACCCGGAAATCCTGGACGCCCCATCATCTCGGGCATTGGCACTCTCACTGAAGGACTGTCTGGATATATGGACTCTCTACTCAGACCCTATGCCACCAGGACTCCCAGCTATCTCCGTGACACCACTGATTTCCTGAGGAAACTACAATGCATTGGTGACCTTCCAGAAAACACCATCCTAGCCACCATGGATGTAGAGGCTTTCTACACAAACATCCCACACACAGATGGAATACAAGCTGTCAGGAACAGTATCCCTGATGATGCCACAGCACAACTGGCTACTGAGCTCTGTGCCTTTATCCTCACACACAACTATTTCACATTTGATGACAATATATATCTCCAGATCAGTGGCACTACTATGGGCACCTGCATGGCCCCACAATATGCCAATATTTTTATGGCCTACCTGGAACAACGCTTCCTCAGCTCTCGTCCACTCACGCCGCTTCTCTACCTACGCTACATTGATGACATCTTCATCATGTGGACCCATGGGAAGGAGAATCTGGAAAAATTCCACCATGATTTCAACAGCTTCCACCCCACCATCAACCTCAGCCTGGACCAATCTACACGGGAGGTCCACTTCCTAGACACCACGGTGCAAATAAGTGATGGTCACATTACCACCACCCCATACCGAAAACCTACCGACTGCTACGCCTACCTTCATGCCTCCAGCTTCCATCCCGGGCACATCACACGATCCATTATCTACAGCCAAGCACTGAGGTACAACTGCATCTGCTTTAACCCTTCAGACAGAGACCAACACCTACAAAATCTCCACTAAGCATTCTCAAAACTACAATACCCACATGAGGAAATAAGGAAACAGATCAACAGAGCCAGACGTGTACCCAGAAGCCTCCTACTGCAAGACAAACCCAAGAAAGGAACCAACAGGACTCCACTGGCCATCACATACAGTCCCCAGCTAAAACGTCTCCAACGCATCATCAGGGATCTACAACCCATCCTGGACAATGATCCCACACTTTCACAGGCCTTGGGTGGCAGGCCAGTCCTCGCCCACAGGCAACCTGCCAACTTGAAACATATTCTCACCAGTAACTGCACACCGCACCATAGTAACTCTAGCTCAGGAACCAATCCATGCAACAAACCTCGATGCCAACTCTGCCCACATATCTACACCAGTGACACCATCACAGGACCTAACCAGAGAAGCCATACCATCACCAGTTCATTCACCTGCACGTCCACCAATGTAATATATGCCATCATATGCCAGCAATGTCCCTCTGCTATGTACATTGGCCAAACTGGACAGTAGCTACGGAAAAGGATAAACGGACACAAATCAGATATTAGGAATGGTAATACACAAAAACCTGTAGGAGAACACTTCAACCTCCTTGGCCACACTATAGCAGACCTTAAGGTGGCCATCCTGCAGCAAAAAAACTTCAGGACCAGACTTCAAAGAGAAACTGCTGAGCTTCAGTTCATCTGCAAATTTGACACCATCAGCTCAGGATTAAACAAAGACTGTGAATGGCTTGCCAATTACAAAACCAGTTTATCCTCCCTTGGTTTTCACACCTCAGCTGCTAGAATAGGGCCTCATCCTCCCTGATTGAACTATCTCATTAACTCTAGCTTGCCTGCATATATATACCTGCCCCTGGAAATTTCCACTACATGCATCTGATGAAGTGGGTATTCACCCACGAAAGCTCATGTTCCAAAACGTCTGTTAGTCTATAAGGTGCCACAGGATTCTTTGCTGCTTTTACAGATCCAGACTAACATGGCTACCCCTCGGATACTTGAAGTCCATTAATGATTATTAGCCAGGATGGGTAAGGAATGGTGTCCCTAGCCTCTGATTGTCAGAGAGTGGAGATGGATGGCAGGAGAGAGATCACTTGATCATTACTTGTTAGGTTCACTCCCTCTGGGGCACTTGGCATTGACTACTGTTGGTAGACAGGATACTGGGCTGGATGGACCTTTGGTCGGACCCCATATGGCCATTCTTATGGTCTTAAGGATGTTAGCTGACTTCAGGGGGATTTCCATCATGCTTAAAGTTAGGCATATGCTTAAGTACTTTGCTGAACCTGGGCCTGTCATAACATTTTTCCCAGATCTGGACCTTAGCGTCCAAAATATAGGTGTTAGCATGAAAACCTCCAAGCTTAGTTACCAGCTTGGACCTGATAACGCTGCCACCAGTGTCTAGCTCACTGTGATCTCTCCAAACCCTTCCCTGGGGGACTCCAAGACTCAGATTCCTTGAGTCTCACAACAAAGGGGAATAAACCATTTCCCTTCCCCCTCCTCTCCTCCAGGTGTTCCCTCCCTGGGTTCCTGGAGAGATATATAGAAGCAAGCTCCGTGAATCTAAACAGAGGGACTCCATCCTCCCTGTTTCCAGTCCTGGAAAACACAAGTACCGAGAGAGTTAAACTCTTTTCCCCCCCTCACCCAGAGGGTATGTAAAGTCAGGCTAGTAAATCTAACACAAAGAGATTTTCCCCCTGACTTCTTCCTCCCACCAATTCTCTGGTGAGCTGCAGACTCAATTCCCTGGAGTCCCCACTAAAGAAAAACTCCAACAGGTCTTAAAAAGAAAGCTCTATATAAAAAGAAAGAAAAGGACATAAAAATGGTCTCTCTGTATTAAGGTGACAAATACAGGGTCATTTGCTTAAAAGAAAAAAAATGAATAAACAGCCTTATCCAGAAAGAATACAATTTAACACATTCCAGCAACTACACACGTGTAAATACAAAAGAAAACAATATAAACCTTATTGTCTTACTATCTTTGTACTTACAACTTGGAAACAGAAGATTAGAAAGCCAGGAGACAGAAAAATCACTCTCAGAGCCGAGAGGGTCAGACACAAGACCAAGAACAAAGAACTCAGACACAAACTTCCCTCCACCCAGATTTGAAAAAGTCTTGTTTCCTGATTGGTCCTCTGGTCAGGTGTTTCAGGTTACTCCTTTCCAGGTGAAAGAGACATTAACCCTTAGCTATCTGTTTATGACAGGGCCACAAATCTGCACCTATAAAAGTGTACGAAATGGGAAAACCCTGTAGTGCCGAGATCCACGGTGCCTGAAAAGTCCCTGAGCTACGTGAAGATTGGAAACACCAAATTAAGAGATGATACAAGCTAAACCTTGAATGTTGGACAAAGAATTGTACTCCACAGACAGGCCACATCACTGGAGAGGGTTACAGTGTGACACTGCGGAGGACTGGAATATGTAATGTGCCCATTATACCTTTATCCCAATTGCCCTCATCCATCAGTTGTATGTTATTTACAATGGTGACAGGGGTTCATGGCACAGTTAAGAGAAAACAAATCACGTGACTGCAGATTGTTATATAACGAGATGCTATGGCAGCTGGTGGATGCAGATACTGACTTGCGACCCTGTAGACAGGCGCGACTCACCCCCATGGTGCCTCCTGCTGGTTGTTCTGGGAATTAGCTCACATTCTAGCTCGGAGCACCCTCTGCAGGCCGGTGATCCGCCTTTCGGCTACTGGCCCTGTGTCCCTCCCTGGACCCCAGTGCCCCTTTTATGTGGGGTTCTGCCCCCTGGCAGTAACCCCTTCCTCTTTCTTAGGGGTTTCCCCTCCCTGGGAACCCCCCCACCCTCTATCCCCACTTTGCCTCAGTGTCTTGGCAACTGCCCAGTCATTAGCTAGCCCCACGCCCTGGGGCAGACTGCAGTATTAGCCTCTCATCATCCGCAAAGGGGATTGGACCTGCTGCCTTGGCCTACCCCTGGGTTGCACCCTGAAACCCCCAGTACTTCTTAGCCTTCTATTAGGCTGCAGCCTGGGGCTTTCCAGGCAGGAGCTCCTCTGCCTTTCCCCAGCCCTGCTTCACCCTAGTTACCTTATCTCAGCTTCCCGCAGCCAGGCCCTTCTCTCTCTGAATGCAGAGAGACGCTGTCTGCCCTTGGCTTCCCTGGCCTTCTTATTAGGCCCTGTCGCTCCATTTGGGGCATGGCCCCCAGCTGCAGCCACTTCCCCAATCAGCCCAGCCTAAAAGGGCTGCTTTCTCCAGCCCCAGCCCCTTTCCCGGGCTGTTTTTAACCCCTTCGCGGCAGGAGCAGGGATCCACCCTGCTACAGACCACAAAAAAATGATGTGCTTGAATCCCATCTTGCTATCAGTGACTTGTGTCTCTGTTATAAGCCGAGTGCCAAACACACAGAAGAGCCCTGGGCCCAGACCAGAGAAATCTCACCTTCCCCTCATGCCTGCATAGCCTCCTCCAGGGCCCTTTTGTTTCAAATTCTAAAAGCTGGCCCTGAGGACTCAAACCACAGGAAAGGCAAACTCCAAATGTCAGCAGAGGCTCTATGGCATCCTGAAAAGCGCTGCCTGGGAGCCCAGGGGGCTGGGAGCCATTTTGACAGCCTTGTATTTACTTTACTGACAGCCTGGCATTTATATTTCCACTGCAGTTTCAGAGAAGTAACTAAAATAATTCATTGCACTCACATGGCCCCTTCCCTTGAATACTCTCAGGGATTTCCTAGCGACAGCCTCCCAGCACCTCAAGGGCACCGGAAAGTAGGCAGGATTATCCCCATTTCACACTGGCATACACGTAGGTGCAAAGAAGTCGAGGTGACACAAGGAGTAGCGAATGCACTGCACATCCCCTAAGGAGCTGCTAGACACTGAGGCAAGGCTGGGACAAAGCATTTGGTGCTTGTATAAAAGTGGAGAGCATTGGAAAGAGAATTAGGAGCATCTCTGCAGCTTCCGAAGTTCCATTTGGGCCGTGAGCTCAGCCCCACACCCAGCTGAAGGGAAGTGCATGTATGAGGCTTATTGCAAGACTAGACCCCAGTTCGGATCTCTCCCCCTCTCTCATTTCTAAGCTTTCTGGGTTGTTTTGTGTTAGTCCCCCCTGGTTCTATACTCAACCATGCACTAATCAGAGAATTCTTAATAAGCACTTATTGACTTTGTTGAATTTGTGCCTCCCAGCTGGAGAAAGTGCCTGGGATTTACAATGCTGGCTCCAGGAGATCTCTCTTTATTCTGAGGCCTTAGAGATATATTGCAATCTGCACAGAATTAAGGTTGAAAACAAAAATCAAATTCCAAAGCTAACCAAGGGCCGTCTGATGTGCCACGGAAAGCTATGATCATCTTCCCACTACTGCTGTCAGCATCCTTCCCATCACCTCCCGACCCAGATACTCCTGGCTGCAGCTTACTTCCTCATATGCAGATGTATTAATTAAATGAAAGTGACAACCAGCAACGCTGCTGAGATTGTTTTTAGGTCAGTGATTTACAGACAAAATTAAATTTCCAATCCCTTTGGAGCAGCAGAACAAATGCACTGTGTGTGTCAGTGCATTGCTCTTACCGGGGTAACCCCCAGTTTAAGGGCTGACTTCAATGCAAGTTTAGGTCCTTTTAAGATTACACAGCTTAATTCCTTATTCAAATCACCCAACAACTCCAGTGCTGTTTCTGGCTGTCAGAGCTTCTCTCTCTGGCTTTAAAGGGAAAGAGGCCCCAGCATTTTTGTATTTAGCTCAGCCAAAGCATTTTTAAAAAGAAAAAGAGAGTTTGGGTCTGAGCCCCATCTGCCCTCTGAGCTGCCCTCAGTTAAAGCACAGTAATGTACAGAGCATGTTAATTCCTTTTTCATTATGATATTAGCCCAAGTCTCATCGTGCTTCCTTCAGCGACCCCTCCTCCTGCCTCCCTCCCATTGCTCAGTCCCAGCTTTGACTCCTGCTCTGTCGTGTCTGGTTAAAAAGATGCAGAAATGTTTTGACAAATGCTCTCCTCCTCAGCAAGCTGCACCTGAGGTCCAGTCCAGCCCCTCACACTGGTTTATTTCTTGTCATGCAGAAATAGAATCTAATGTGCTGATTTATGCCAGCAGTCATCCTCCCTCTCCCTTGCTGGTGAGAACAGTCGCTGGGCAGCTGAGAAAGGCAGATGGGAGGAAGGTGAAGGCTGGCAAGGACTTGGACAGTTTGCTAAAAAGGCACCTTCATTATCCTTTAAACCATCCATAAACCAGGGGAGCCTTCGCTGTGGAGCAAGCCCGGGACTGTGCAGGTGGGAGAGTGGCATGTCTGGCACATCTGCCACATCCACCATTGCACATGCCTGGATTCTGTGTGTCACCGTGCCATGCCGCACACAGGAACAATGTGTGTACCAGTCTGCTGCTCCAAGACCTCTCTGTGATTGTGCTAACTTATGCGCCGCTGCCATTCCTTCTGAAGTCAAAGTGGGAGCAACTGCTAAGAGCAGCCAAACATTCTGCAAACAGATTTAACATAAACATTTCTCATGGGCATGCCCATGGTAACGCTGTTGCATGGGCAGGAAATAGGTGACGGGATGGATCACTTGGTGATTTCCTGTTCTGTTCATTCCCTCTGGTGCACCTGGCATTGGCTGCTGTCAGAAGACAGGAGACTGGGTTAGATGGAACTTTGGTCTGACTCAGCGTGGCTGTTCTTATGTTCGTATGTTGAAAATGTGTCATCAGTCTGTTCGCTCCTACAGTGACCTTCAAATGACCTTCAGGTTTGTGTGTCGATTTAGCCACAGCACTAGTGCTAGTGTTATCAAGTGTGAGGGATTTGGAGTTGCCAGTAATAACGTATTAATATCCGGGGTGGACCTGATTATGGTGATGCTCACTGAGTGCAAATGTAGGGTTAATTCAACAGCAGGGTAGTCAGCAAATGCACCCAGGAAGGGAAGGTGGAAATGGGAAGGCAGTTCTCTGCAAACACTTAAAGAGACAATGCAATAGCCATGCACTTTGATGTCCTGGCTCAGGCAGCTGCTGGACCGGCCAGACTAGTTTCCATGGGAGTGACTTGGTCCCTGTGTGGAGGGGAGTCAAAGGATTGGAGAGGGGGAGATAAAGAGGCACACACGACCTCAAGGGGAGAGAGCCTTTTGAGCTACTGAGGCTCCAGGACCTGCTGGAGAAGATCTGTGGGAAGTTATACTCACCGGAGTCCCCACCAGGAGGATGGTTAGACTCTGGGTGAGACAGACATGCCTGTACATTTCGTGCTGCTTTAAAATTCTTTTTCTCTTGTATTTTGTTCCTGTGATTAAACAAACATTTTTGTTTGTTTGTTTTAAGAAGGCTTTTTGTGTCATTGTGCAGTGTGTGAAGTATTTCTTCACACAACACACGGTCAACATGTGGAACTCGTTGCCAGGGGATGTTGTGAAGACCAAAAGTATAACTGGGTTCAAAAAAGAACTAGGTTTGTTCAGGGAGGATAGGTCCATCAATGGTTATTAGATAAGATGGTGAAGGATGGAACCCCATGATCCAGATGTCCCTGAACCTCCATCTGCCAGAAGCTGGGAATTGGCAAGACGGGATGGATCACTTGATTACCTGTTATGCTCATTCCCTCTGAAGCACCTGGCATTGGCCACAGTCAGAAGACAGGATACTGGGCTAGAAGGAATCTAAAAGAAAAAGAAAATGATGCAAAAAGGACAAAGCTGAAGCAATCGTAGTCAGCTATTATGGTGATACTTGCTAGCCCTGCCATGTGATTTCCAGAGATTTTGTCCTTTTGCCAGGTTGTCATGTCATCACCCAGTATTTCATCTATTTCCACATATTATTTACATACTGATAGGACAAAAATTGTTTTCATCAAAATATTTCAGTAATTCAAATGGATACTTGCCAGCAGTCTTCACTCACCACAGCGCACACACACGCACACACACACACACAATTTTTCTGTCAATTTCACAGTCTGAAGCTAAGCCAGAGCAGAGAATGGTGATAAAATACAGTGATAAGTGTGACTCTGCTTTGTTATTATCCATTTATTTGAAGCACATTTGCCTCTTGGTCTACAAATAAATTAAGTAAAACCAAGTCTGAGGCCAAATCCTGAAGTCTGTGCTCAACACTATGCTTTTCTGATGGGCACTAGTATGAAAACCTAAAAGAAGGAAAGAGGGAGAGCTTATCAAATGCAGTTCTTGGGTGGACAAACCTTCCATTTGAAATAATGGCAGTTTTACCAGAGTAAGAATCAAGAAAGGGCTTCAGGACCTGGTCATGTGACAAGTGAAATAGTTTGATTTAAAGTGCTGATTTGTATTGACCCAGGGGGGCTGATCCTGCACTGCACGGGGCGGGGTGTCTCTTGCTAAGCATAAAGCTAAAAATGACAAACAGGACAAGGCATGCAGGAAAGGCTGGGCCTGCATTAATGCTAGCACAGCTACTGGTCAGCCAACTAGTTACTACAGGAAGGAAGCCAAAGAGTAAGATTCGTAGGTTCTAAGGCCAGACGAAATCTCTGTGTTCATCTCATCTGACCTATAACACAGGCCAGAAAACTTCCCCTACATAATGCCAAGGGCAGATCTTTTAGCAAAAACATACAACCTCAATTTCAAAATTGTCTGTGATGGAGAATCCACCACGAACCTTGGTAAATTGTTCCAATGGTTAATTATCCTCATTGTTAAAACGTAATTCCTTATTTCCAGTCTGAATTTGTCTGGGTTCAACTTCCAGTCACTGAATCATGTTATGCCTTTTTCCGCTAGACTGAAGAACCATTTATCAAATCTTTGTTCTCCACGTAGGTGTTTATAGACTAATCAAGTCACCCCTTAACCTTCTCCTTTAAAACTAAATAGACTGGGCTCCTTGAATCTATCAGTGAAAGGCAGGTTTTCTGATCCTTTCATCATTCTTGTGGCTCTTCTCTCAACCCTATTCAGTTTACCAACATCTTTCTTGAATTGCGGACACTAGAACTGGCCAAAGTATTCCAGTAGCAGTGGTCATTTCAGTGCCAAATACAGAGTTAAAATAACCTCTCTGCTCCTACTCGAGAGTCCCCTGTTTATAGGTCCAAGGATCATATTTATCCATTAGGTCACAGCATCGCCCTGGTTGCTCATGTTCAGTTGATTACCCACTAGAGCACTCAAATCTTTTCCAGAGTCTCTGCTTCCCAGAAAACAGTCTCTCCTCTCATAAGTATAGCCCATGTTTTTTGTTCTTACATTTAGATGTTTGTGTTTAGCTATATTTACCAAGTAGGACAGATTGGTGTCCCTTCATTATTTACCGCTTCCCTAGTTTTTGCGTCATCTGCAAACTTTATCGGTTTATGATTTTGTTTCCTTCCACTTCATTGCTAAAATGTTAACTAGCATAGGGCCAAGATCTGACCCATGTGAGACCCCCCTAAATACACACCAACTTGATGATGATGATTCCCCATTTACAATTATATTTTGAGACCTATCAGCCAGCTTTCAATCCATTTAATTTGTGCCATTTTAATTGTATATTGTCCTAGTTTTTAAATCAAAATATCATGTAGCACCAAGTCCAATGCCTTACAAAAGTCTAAGTATATTAGATGAATTCTATTACCTTTGTCAACCAATGTTAATCTCATCCAAAAAAAGATATCAAATTGTTTTGATGGGATCTATTTTTCATAAACCCATCTTGATTGGCATTGATTATATCACCCTCCTTTAAGTCTTTATTAATCCACTACATTATCTTGCTTGGGACAGATGTCAGACTGACAGGCCTATAATTACTCAGGTCATAACATTTACCCTTTTTAAATATTGACACATTACCTGTCTTCCAGTCCTCTGGAACTTCCCCCTACAGTGCTCAAAGACTTATTGGAAATCATCATTAATCGTCCAGCGTCTTCCTCAGGCAGCCCCTTTTTAAACCCTTGGGTGCAAGTTATCTGGACCTTCTGATTTAAAAATGTTTTACTTTAGTAGCTGCTGTTCACATCCTCCTGAAATATGAGTGGAGTGGAAAGAGAGTCATTGTTATATGATAAGAACACATCATCTCTTTTTTTCCCCAAACACAGAACAGAAACCTTTACTGAGCACTTCTGCCTTTTCTGCCTTATTATTCGGAATTCTACCATTTCCATCTAGTAATGTACCAAAGCCATTGTTTGACCATAAGAACATAGACTAGCAGCCTAAATTTGGCCTCCAGGACCTCGCTTTTATCCTACCCTATGTCATTGGTACCTACATGTACCACAACCACCAGCTCCTTCCCAGCACTACACATAAGTGTGTCTAGATGTCTCGAGAGATCCGTACCTGGCAGGCAAGTTACCATGCAGCTCTCCTGATCATCACAGACCCAGCTATCTATGTTTCTAATGATCAAGTCCCCTGTAACTGTTACCTGTCTATTCCTAATAACTGGAGTTCGCCTTCCTCCAGAGAGTTATCCTCAATGTGAGAGGATACCATGACATCATCTAGAAAGAGGATACCAACTATGTGTTTATTTCCCTCTGCTCCAGGATTCTTTTTTTCCCTAATAGTCATTAAAAAACCCTTATTATTGTCATTAACTTTGCTGATGATAGGTTTTGCCTTGTGTCCCTTTGCTTCCCTTATCAATTTTCTACAATTCCTAGCTTGTTTTCTATCCATTACTATCAACTTCCCATTTTTTTCCATTTAATATACACATATTTTATTTTTATAAATGCTTTCACTCCCCTTCCCCCCACCACGTCAGGTTTTTATACCAGTATGGCCTTTTCCTTGATTATAGGATTGTGGCCTTTTGGCATCTAGTAAAGTCATAATCATTGCCCAGTTACCACCCACATTTTTCTGATTAAATTATTCCTCCCAGATGATCTCTTAATTGTTTTCAGCTTTTTTAACCTGCTCCTGCAGGTAGGCACCTAAGCAGGTCAGCCCTTCCTGAGTGTGTTTCCTTATGAGCAGAACTCACTCTATGAGAAGGAATAACCAGATGTTCAGGGTACTCAAGTGGGAGACCTGTGTTCAAGTCCCTGATTTGGAGTAGGGACTTTAACTTGGGTTTCCCAGCCCTCGCCCTCAGGTTATTGATGACTCTCAGTCCCTCCTGCTAAAGTCAGTCCACTTTGAGTAAATAATTAGTTTTTTATTGAACTTGGGGCTGCCAAACCCCAGGGATGCCCCCAAAATGCCCCTGTCATAAACAGATAGCTAAGGGTTAACGTCTCTTTCACCTGGAAAGAAGTAATCTGAAACACCTGACCAGAGGACCAATCAGGAAACAGGATTTTTTCAACTCTAGGTGGAGGGAAGTTTGTGTGTGAGTCCTTTGTTCTTGTTTTTCTGTCTGACTCTCTCTCGGCTATGAGAAGTGATTTCTATTTCCTGCTTTCTAATCTTCTGTTTCCAAGTTGTGAGTACAAACATAGTAAGGCAGTAAGGTTTCTATTGTTTTTCTTTTGTATTTACATGGATATAGTTGCTGGAGTGCTTTGAATTGTATTCTTTTTTGAATAAGGCTGTTTATTCATATTTCTTTTAAGCAATTGACCCTGTATTTGTCACCTTAATACAGAGAGACCATTTTTATGTATTTTTCTTTCTTTTTATATAAAGCTTTCTTTTAAGACCTGTTGGAGTTTTTCTTTAGTGGGGAACTCCAGGGAATTGAGTCTGCAGCTCACCAGGGAATTGGTCGGAGGAAGAAGTCAGGGGGAAATCTGTGTGTGTTAGATTTACTAGCCTGACTTTGCATTCCCTTTGGGTGAAGAGGGAAGTAATTCTGTTTTCCAGGACGGGAACGAGGAGGGTGGAGTCCCTCTGTTTAGATTCACGGAGCTTGCTTCTGTGTCTCTCTCCAGAAACACCTGGAAGGGGGGAAGGGAAAAGGTTTATTTCCCTTTGTTGTGAGACTCAAGGGATTTGGGTCTTGGGGTCCCCAGGGAAGGTTTTGGGGGGGACCAGAGTGCCCCAAAACACTCTAATTTTTTGGGTGGTAGCAGCTTTACCAGGTCCAAGCTGGTAACTAAGCTTTTAGGTTTTCATGCTAACCTCCATATTTTGGACGCTAAGGTCCAGATCTGGGACTAGGTTTATGATAGCCCCACCCACTAGACTATAGAGGCAATCTCTGCCAAAGACTCCTCTTGTGAGCTTGGGAAAGTCACATAATCTCTTTGTGCCTCAATTCCCCATCTGTAAATGAGGGATAATAATACTGCCTCCCACCACACACTGTTGTCTGTCTTCTCTCTTTAAAGCACAAGCTCTTTGGGTGTGGAATGTCTCTGATTGTGGGTCTGTACATCTCCAGCACCATGGGGACTTGACCTCATGTGGGGCTTTTAGGTGTGACTGCAATACAAATACATGTAATAATCAAAAAGCGCATTAAACAAACAGAAGCTGTGCTGCTGAACTTTCTGCTGTTTTTAGAACACCTCCTCTGTAAATTATCACTTGTTTTGATAAATGGTTCTGCATGATTCTGACAGCTTTAATAAATGACTTATTCCAGAAACTATCAGGATTGATATATTGTTTAACCTTAAACCAAACATTTAATGTTGATGTTAATTCATTGATAGGCTCTCTTCAGCATATATAATTAAACGTATTCCTTCATGAAATATATAAATATGACATAAAGTTGCTAATAGTGTGTCTTAAATTCCATTAACATTCATTTAATCTCTTTGGGGGGTCTCTTTAAACATTCATTTAAAATTCTAAGCACCACACAACGATTTTAATAAAATACAATGCTAATGAAATATGTGAAGAAGATATTCAAATGGAGAAGTCACCACAAAAAATACAGGTGGGAAAAAAATAAGCTAAAATAGTATGTAAGTATAGTTAATAGATTATTTAAAGTTTACCTGCATGGAATATCACATCAGATTCTTCCCTGTTGAGATGATTTTAAATGTCTTCTTAGGTTAAATACTTAAAACAACCTATGATTTTTAAAATATTGTACTTTTGTTACCCACATACATAGTTATTTTTTAGCTTCTTGCTAGGACTTTTCTGTTGGGGAAGCAACTGCCATGTACTATTTTTGTACAGCACCTACCCCGATGTGGCGAGACCTGTTTGACGACTCTAAGTGCTACTGCACTGCACAATGAGTATTAATGTTAGTGTATAACATTGCTATTTATGTGATACACAAAAGGAAAATTCACTACCATTATACTGAAAGCTGGACTTGTTGTATAATAAAGCTATTTCATTGGTGAATAACAAAAAAAGTTCAAAGAATTGTCAGGCAAACAAATGGTCTGAAAATACTCACACCACCTGTGTCATTGTTTGATGGTTGCCCTCCTGTTATACAGTTTGTAGGTCAGGTCCTCAGCTGGCGCAAAGCAGCTGTGCTGGGGTGTACACACCCAGCCTAGGCAATGACAGGGTAAGGGGCTGCTCCAGCTCAGCCTGCCCTGCCCCACCAACCTGCCAGAGATGCACAGGCTGGGGGAGGCATTAAAAGGGAGCAGACCAGCTCACCTGTGGGCAGGCCAAGGGGGAGAAAGGACCTTCACCTGGCAGCTCTTTAGGAGGGCAGGAGCTCTCCCTCAATACCTCAATGTCCCTCCCTGAGGGAAGGCAGGACTTGCTCTCTTTTACCCTCAGAAGGAGGCAACCCCCCCTCGCATACTAACCCAGATTGTCTGGGTGTGGTTTATGGACTGCCCCAGAATGGGAAAGACTTGGACCTCACCGGGCTGGAGGACCATGGCGTGAAAGGAGGAGAGAGCTGCCATGCCATGCCAGCCATGAAGTGTCACCACGTGGTGGTTTATCCCCCTCCACAGCTTCTTGCCACACTTTGGGAACTTTGGACCAGAGTAGGGTGGTCGGAAGTGGTCCAGAGAGGGCCAATTTCTGGGCTTCTGTGTGTCAGATCCTTTGATTGTCCTCACAGGGGCCTGGGCCAAAGCCTAGTGGAGTGGGACAGCTCGGGCTTCCCTGTGAATCCCACCCCTCTATGTTTGAAGAGTCCGATCCCTGACCAGTAGAGGATGTTCCCGAGGAGTGCTGTCCATCACAGATACCTTGATATGTAGCCTGTTGAACACACATATTGTCCGCTTGCACCCAGCTTGCCAAATGATCCAGATGACTCTGTACTGGTAATCTGCCCTCTTCATTACTTACCATTCCTGAACTTTTGTGCCATCTGCAAACCGTATCAATGTAATATGCAGTGTCACTTTATCAGGATAATATACAAGGACGCTGGCTGATGGATTAGAAGCTAATTTGCATGGAAAAGGTCATTTCTTTTGAATTAGGACAGGTGTGCTCTGTACAGCAAACTAGCCTTTACTATCACTCTTAAACCCCGGGCCATTATACCACTTACAGAAGACTGTGTTACATAGTGTAACATTACATACCACAACCTGAATGTAAGAAGCATTAAACTAATCTAGCAGGATTTGTTCCCTAGATTTCAAGAAGGTGATGACTCTAGGCAATAAGTGCACAAAACCCTGGCTGGGAATTGGTTTACATGACAACCACTGGGTTTTTCCTCTACACAAATGAGTAAACCTCTCTCTCTGTAGGTCCCCGTGCACAAAGTGCAGTCAACTAAAGCTTCTCTGTGCTAGTCCCTAGGCTAAGTCATAATCAGCTCGGGGTAAATCTCTCTCATTTGGAAGTTCCCATTTAAGAAAAGTCCTTCATGAAGGGTGTCACAGTTCAAAGTAACTGCGCCTATGTCTGCCCCCCGCTACATTCCAGCGACAAGCTCCTCGGCCATCACCTCTTTTGGGTGGAGACATGCGCCTCTAGCTCTCCTCACTGGGGTAGTTCCAAGTGGCACAGTTCATAAGAACGGCCATACTGGGTCAGGTCAATGGTCCATCTAGCCCAGTATCCTGTCTTTTGACACTGCCCAAGGCCGGATGCTTCACAGGGAATGAACAGAACAGGACAATTAGCAGGTGATCCATCCCCTCTCATCCAGTCCCAGTTTCTGCCAGTCAGAGGTTTTGGGGGCACCCAGAGCCTGGGGTTGCATCCCTAACCCTCCAGACTTACAGCCATTAAAGGATGTATCCTCCATAAATTTACATAATTCCTTTTAACTCAATTATACTGGCAATGAGTTCCACAGGTTGTCTGTGTTGAGTGAAAAATACTTCCTTTTATTTATTTAATTTTTTTTAAATTTTAATTTAAAATTAAAGTAATTAATTTTAATTAATTTTATTGGGTGACCCCTGAGTCTTGTGTTCTGGGAAGAAGTAAATAGCACTTCCATATTCACTTGCTCCCCACCACTCATGATTGTATAGACCTCTATCATATCCGCTCTCTGCCAACTCCTCTCCAAGCTGAACCGTCAAAGCCTTCTTAATCTCTCCTCATAAAGACGCTCTTCCATACTCTTAATCATTTTTGTTTCCTTTCTCTGTACCTTTTTCCAGCCTTTAATTGCTTCAATCCCCTCTGGAGGGGATTTTTTTTAAATGCTGTTACATTAGCTATCCACCAGTCATCTGGTAATGAGGCTGATTTAAGTGCTAGGTTACATACCACAGTGAGTAGTTCTGCAATTTCATTTCTGAGTTCCTCCGGAGCTCTTGGGGGAATACCATCTGGTTCTGGTGACTTCTTGCTGTTTAATTCATCAAATTGTTCCAAAAGCTCCTCTAGTGACATCAGTCCGGTACAGTTCCTCAGATTTGGCACCTAAAAATATGGCTCAAGTATGAGACCCTCCCTCATGTCCTCTGCAGTGACAACTGATTCAAAGAATTAATCTAGCTTCTCCACAACAGCCTTGTCTTCCTTGAGTGCTCCATTAGTGCCACAATCGTTCAGTGGTCCCACTGCGTGTTTAGCAGGTTTACTGCTTCTGAAGTATTTAAAAAAATTGTTTTGTGATTTTTTGCTAGTTGCTCTTCAAATTATTTTGTGGCCTATCCGCCTATGCTGTGAATTCCCTGGCAAAGTCAGACAGGCCGACACAGGTCAGCTTTACTTTTCTCCTCAGAGACAGTAAACAATGTAATTGCCACAGTTAAGTTACCACACAGCTCTTTGTAAACAAGCAAGTTTATTCCTAAGGGTAAAGCGTTACAGAGAAAGAATTTTAACAACAACGAGTGAACCCACACACTGGCTAATCAGCTTACCGGAGATCTCCCCAACTCCAACAAGGTCTCTGGCCAGTGACCAGTCTTCAAACCCACCTGTGGTCAAAAGTTCATAACATCTCTTCCCTCAGAACAAGCACACTCATGAATCTGAGTGTCACTTTTTTGTCCAGTCTCAGCCTTTGAAAGGCCTGGGAATAGGTAATCAGTCAGCCGTTTAGCACGTGCCTTTCACATTGATCACTATACCAAGCAACAGCCACTCCACTTGGTAACACTTCTGTGACTCTCTTGTTCCCTTTGTATTCCATTTCCTTCTTCTCCAGAGGAACTGTACCAGCTGTAGTTTCTTTCCTCAGTAGTCAGTCTGATTACTCAGTTAAGCTTTCAGAATCAAACAGAGGCTGGCACTTACTTTTTCTATGGCTTTCACGGGCAAACCATATATCAAATACTGCCAGAGCATATGTAATTGATGATCTTTTATATTATTTTGCATCTGTTCTTTTTCATGAATTGCAGTTTTATAGGCCTCCTTTCTTCTTTCAGCACAGAGCATTTCTCTTCCTTTTCATTTGTATGGAGAAATGTTCAAGGTTCCCAGTCGTGCCATATCAAATGAATAAAGATGCATTCATCTCCATTTTCCCAGTGTGTTTCAAAATTGAAGTGAACTCCATTCTTTAAGAGTCTGCGAACACTGAGAAAACTTATTTTTTGCTTGCCTCTTTTTTCTGGAATTTTCCCTTTGGCTTCTTATTTCTCCTCTTTGCTGTCTTAGTTGGAGACTCAAGAAGCCAGGGAGAACAGAGACAAGCAATGGCATTCCGGCCAAGTGGCTGCAACTTTATTAACACCTTTTCATATCAGACAAGATACTTCTCAAAGTCAGCTGTTCTGGCAGTCACAAAAGGGGGAAAGGCGACAGCTGACCAGAGCTGTCACTCACCTTCTTTCTTCTTTTGTTTCTGAAATCAGGATGATCCTAACATCTCTCCACTCAGACAGAGTCCCCAAGAGGCCTGAACTGTTCAAGTTCTAAACTTCACTCTCTAGTTACAGCGGGATGAGGATTGCTTTCCCTTTGCGTTGTGTGTCACTGTGTACAGCTACGCTGCTTCATTCAAGAGACATCATTTTTCCAAGCGGAATCAGGAGTTCCTTGTGCAGACTGTGGCTTGCAAACATTGTTGGGGTCCTTTGGCTGGATTTACTTCATTATTCAGTGAAGAATTTTTTTCTTAAAGGAAATCCACATGTGAGCATTGTAGCTAGTGTGTCTATTAGGCAGTTTGAACTTTTCCTTTCCACTCAGACTCTGCCATCTCAGGTAACTGGTGGTTAATAAACACACTTGTTATTTTCAAAAAGCAAAGTGCTGGCCCAGTAATGAAGTATGAGAGTTTGTGTAGGTAGGTGAGGGTGGCCAGATTGTCAACAACAGCCACAGAAGAACAATTCCACCACTGTGATGCTAATACGAAACCCATCACCATTGTACAAGTCGACAGAGCTGAGGAGAAAGAGCAGAAAAGGAAAAGTCTTTGGCTTGTGAAAACCCTTTATAGCTGCTTTCATAGGGATAAATTGTATCCACTAGTGTATAAGGAACCCAGACAATCAGAGAATTATATACTGGAATTTGCATAATGGTCATCTTACAGCTGGTGTCAATCCCTACCTTTTGGGCAATAAAGAGAAAATAAAGACACAAAACAAACAAGAGAAATATAGCAAGCCAAGCATTCTAAGAAATATAGTAATAGCTCAAGTCTAGGCAAAAAAAAACAACTATGGTAATTCTGGTGACAACCTGGTGAAAACAGACTCCAGCGTATTTGGCCAGTGCTCAACTCCATCCATTGCCTGAGCACAGATGAGGAAAATGGCCAGTGTCACATAGGAGAGCACCAAGGAGCAGACAAGCATTGAATCAGGGCTACGTTTAGTAACCAGGATTGGAATCCCAGTGTGCTAGGCTTTGTGTACACACATGGGCAGACATTATCCCTGCCCCCAAGAGTTTAAACTAGACCTCAAAATATCAAGATGGGAAGACATTGGAACGGTCATGTCTGTTTCAGAGTGGTGGCCGTGTTAGTCTGTATCAGCAAAAACAACGAGGAGTCCTTGTGGCACCTTAGAGACTAACACATTTATTTGGACATAAACTTTCATGGTCTAAAACCCACTTCATCAGATGCATGAAATTGGAGTGGAACCTGCTTTCTGAGTCTCCACATACCTCTGCTGTCAACAAACATCTGCATCTTCCACTGGGAAAATGTCTCCTCTCCTTCCAGTGCTAATGTACAGTTTTGATGGCAACCTACTGCTGCAATCAAGTAGCCGAAGTGCCAGAGGTCTGTACAGGGCATCCAGAACGCAACCGTAATTTAGCTCCCTTGTGCATGTGATATTATCTTTGGTCATATACTATTTTCTCTACAGGATGCCTGCTTCAATGGATCTATCTACACCACGGCTGGCGTGGGCCAGCTGACTTGACTAAGGGGCTCAGGCTGCGGGGCTGTTTAATTGCTCTGTAGACATTTGGGCTCAGGCTGGAGCCTGGACTCTAGGACCTGTGAGGTAGGAGGGTCTCAGATCTCAGGCTGGAGCCCAGACCAGAATGTCTACACCATAGTTAGACAGCCCCGCAGCCTGAGCCCTGTCAGCTCCTCAGCTGTCATGAGCCAGCTGTGGGTTTTTAATTGCAGTGTAGACACAGGGCCGGCGCTTCCATTTAGGCGACATAGGCAATCGCCTAGGGCACCAGGATTATTGGGTGGCGGCATTTTGCCGGGGAGCTGGCAGGCGGCTCTGGTTGACCTTCCGCAGGCGTACCTGCGGAGGGTCCACTGGTCCCACGGCTCTGGTGGACCTGCCGCGGACCCTCCTGGGGACCAGTGGACCCTCCACAGGAGCGTCTGCGGCAGGTCCACCAGAGGCGCGGGAGCAGTGCACAGGGCGGCGAAATGGCCGTGCATCTAGGGCGCCAGAAACACTGGTGCCAGTCCTGTGTAGACATACCCATTCAATGCACATGATGGATCTGCCTCAAGGGGGAATCAGGGGTTTGCAGTAATAATAATAATAATAATATATGGAGAGATACCTATCTCATAGAGCTGAAAGGGACCCTGAAGGGTCATTGAGTCCAGCCCCCTGCCTTCACTAGCAGGGCCAAGTACTGATTTTGCCCCAGCTCCCTAGGTGGCCCCCTCAGTGGCCCCCCAGTGAAGAAGGCTGCTGTCTCTAGGACCCCTGCTTCATTTGTTGCAGAATCTGGAAGGAGGTGAGGGATTGCAGGCAGAGAAGGAATGGTCTCATGGTGATTAAATGCTGCCTGGAGCACTGGATTCCATCCCTACCTCTACTCCAGAAGCCCAGATCCACATGGAGGCAATGCTGCAATGCCTAACTTTTAGACAGCTGGAAAATCACAGCCTACAATGTGAGCCGCAAAGTGCCAGTTAAATGACAAGGGACCTTGTATGATAAATGGGGGAAACAGGCAACTAAGAGCAGTGATCCACAGCCAGGAACCCTCCCCTGCAGGCAGGCACTGAAGTCATTGGCAAGAACCATGGGAGTGGGGATTAGCCCGGTGGTTAGAGTGCTCACTGGGTATGGGTGGGAGCCAGGGTCAGCTTCCAGCCCTCGCTTGATGGAGAGGAGGATTTGAACAGGGTCGGATCCCTCTGCAGTGAGTGCCAAAGCACTGGCTTTGGGCTAAAGAATGAAAACAAGACCGGACCCAGGGTGTCCCACTTCCAATGTGCCCCAGCTACCAGGCTCTCGCTCTCCTCTCAGGGGCAATGACGACGGGAACAGCATGGGCAGGAAAGTTAGCACGAGCCCCATACCACAGCAGCCTGTAGCTCAGGGGTTAGGACACTCGCCCAAGACGTGGAAGGCCCTTGTTAATGTGGCAGAGCTGAAATGAGTCCAGGGGGAGGGATCACTCAGTGGTTTGAGCATTGGCCTGCTAAACCCAGGGTTGTGAGTTCAGTCCTTGAGGGGGCCACTTAGGGAGCTGGAGCAAAAATCTGTCTGGGGATTGGTCCTGCTTTGAGCAGAGGGTCGGACTAGATGACCTCCTGAGGTCCCTTCCAACTCTGATATTCTATGATTCAGGTCTCCCATAGGTATAGTGAATGCTCTAACCACCATCCTACCAGTTCTAAGCAAGGGGCCACTGCTAACATTTGAGTAGGGCCCAGCCCCACCAGATCAGGCACCTGCAGGCAAGATGGGCGTCCCCCTCCTGAATTCCCTTGGTTTGAGGGTTGCCCTGGGGTTTAGGTGGGAATGAGGCATCTTGGTGCTAGGTGAAGGCTGCGGTGTGCACACTCAGGGGCAGCACCATACTCAGCGAGGAAAATTTCACTGCAAAAACTTCCGCACCGAGAGAGTGTAGGCACCTCCAGGGGTTGGTGGCAGTCAGCGAGAGGGTTTATGCGACTGTTTTCCTAAAACTGGGACTTAGGCATCTAAACCTGGGCTCTAGCCTGTGATGTCCAGTTGTGGATCGGGCCAGTGTTCCCATGTGACGCTGGGCAGTCACACAACACATATCTCGCAAAGCACTCTTCATGTTCTGGTCCTGACTCGCAGAGCTGGGAGCTGTGCTTGGAACATATACAATGCTGGATAATATGACGTTCTCTGAACAATCAGGTCTCAGGCACCTCAGATTGGGCAGCACAAATTAGCTGAGACGTTTGTTAATCTCTCTTCCTCAATTGCCCATCTCTGAAATAGGGGAAATACCCCCCTCCATCGCACGGGGGTCCTGGGAAGATGAACTCATTAGCGTTTGTGAAGTGCCCAGATGCTCTAGTGATGAGAGCCAGGGAAGAGCCATGAGGACGTTAATAATTGTGTCTTCTGAGCAGGGTTTGAATAGTGAGCAGTAAATCCCAAGTGGGGCCAGTGATGATACTGAATAGCTGCTCATTCATTCGGCATCATCCATCCCGGGTACTGAATGAGGCAGGGTCCCTGTGGAAACAAAATTATATACGATCATGTAATTCCAGACTGGACCATAATGTATGCACACAAGGGGAGCAACTTAAATTATTTCTGGCATTTCCTAACTTTGAAATGCTTGGCTTTGCCACCTTCATATTTTATAACATGTGAGTATGTGTGAGAGAGAAATACACAGACCCAGAGAGATTGCCTTATTTACTATTAAGTTGATTAGAGGTTATTCTAGAGAATTTGTAGATTAGAACTGATCAGGAATTGGCCACCCAAATTATTTTTTGATGGAAAATATATGTTCCCCAAAATCAACTTTTGGGGGGGAAAATGTTTTTTGCCTACATTTTTTATTTCCTGTCAGAAAAACTGAAACACTATATTTATTTGGAATTGGTTTGACACAAATTAGAACCTTTTGTTTTGTTGAACTGAATGAAAACATTTCATTTTGAGTCAGTTTGACATTAAAATGCATCTCTCTACAGTACCACAGTTCCTCAAAAGACCTATATCTTAGGTGCTTCATGCCCCCATCCTCTCCTATGGGCTCGGGTCTTTGGTCAGATTAAATCTCCCTTTATGCACTGCAGTTTCCCTCCGACCGAGTCACATGGTGCATCATGGGAGATATGAATCAGGCTCCCTGGCTGGACTGTGGGGAAGAATGAGGTCATGAAACACCAGAATTATAACGTGCACTTGAGGCAGATGTCGTTGAATATCAGACTGACTGAAAACGTTTTGATTTAGTTCAATGCATTTAAGTTACATTTACAAATCAAAACTTTTTGGAAATTGTCATTCTACATTTATACTTTGACTTTTTGTCCTGTTTTGAGATAAAAACAAATGTCGAAATATCATAATATCCAGCAGGTTAAAATTTCTGGGTTTTTTCGCTCAGCTTTACCATATTTAACTTAATTAATCTACTATTCAGATTAATGACAGCAGCGCAGTTAGCAGGCTAGCATTGATAATGAACCACTAGCCTCTTCCTGAATTTTGCATGATAAAAATATTCTGTCTTCTGTGTCCCCAATCTGCAACAGGTATTCTGTGCAATGGAAATAATGTATTCTGGTTTACATGTTGTTGTTTTTACGATTCAAAGACCAGTGGACATGACTCTCTTATGGAAAACGTCTGCTTTTTCAGCATGCACATTCACATCACAATCTCAGTCATGGAATTGAAATACAAGATCTAGGGACCCACCCACTTTTCAGGCAGACAAAATGGGATTTTTTTTTTATGGTTTTCTTTTCTGAGCAAATTGTACAGCAGAATCATAATTGCACAGTGCTGCTTCTGTTCTCTGTGCAGTGGACAGAAATTGGTCATTGTATGCATAATTTACAATATTCTGCAAAAGTCAATATATCATTAAGATGAGGAAAAGAGGAAGGAAATTTCTATATTATGAAAATTGAGCACATTAGGCTATGCAGTATGAATCTCATTACACTGCACGTCGCAACTTTACTGGGAACAAACTTGTTGACATAGATGTATAGGTTTTATGTGCAGAAAAAAATATAAAAAACATTGTTTTCAACTGCAATTTGAAATTTAAAGATGCAGTTACAGGAAGGATATCACGCCCGATTATTTGTTTGTAGTTGTTGCTAATTCATAGTTAAAGATACACTGAACACTGCTTTCACATCACAACCACCTCACAACTGGCTCTAGTAGTCTAATGAAAATGTACACGGACCCCACTACTGTATGTTTGAAAGCTCAGTATGGGTTCATGGCATGAAACCCACTATGGATGTGCCATACAGGTCTCTCTCTGCGCTGATCCAAAGAGGGTATGGGCTGTTTCAGCCCCAGATAACTGGTCTTGGCTGTTTAGTTCACACTGTAGCAACTCATACATCTAGCTCTGGAAATCTCCAGTTCAGCCAAGAGTGTTTCTTCCACCAGCATGTCACAGGATGTGCTGATTGCAGAATTCTCTCTGGAAAAGGCATAACTTAGTGGCCTCAGCATGAGCTTTGGAATATCAAGCTTTCAAACTGCAGCAAGGACCAAGCTTCCAAGTACAATAACTCCCTGAATTATTATAATAAACTCTATATGTGTGTGTGGGAGGGTGTCTTCCCAAGCTCAATTTACATCTATGAGTGCGCTTTTGTAAGTCTAGAAAATTGCCTTTTCTTGACCAAAGTGCCGTCTTTCCCAGCAGTTGGGACCAGACCAGTTGTTATCCTGCTTCTGAGAGGTGGTTGCATTCCTAGGGCACTGAATGTATTTAGGGACAAGTTCTGCACTCTTGACTAGACAAAACCCCGCGAAATTCCCACGAAAGACTGAGTGAAGAAAGCACCTCTTGGGCCATGGTTTTCAAAGTGTTTTGAGTTCCTGCAGATTGAAAGATGTTCTGTACAGATCTAATGTGAGTGTCTCACTCCGTGAAGAATTGCAATTTGCTACTGGGATAGTAGAGTTCTGTCTAGGGACAATTACATGTTTTGTTTGACTGTGGACCAAATGGTTCTGTGCTCAGACATGATGGCCTGCCTAACCACGAGGGTAAAGCTCCAGCTCTCCTGGTGGCCAGTCTAAGAGTGCAGCACAAATCTGTGACCAATCGGGGAAAATGTCTATTCTGTATGATCCTGGTTCCCTGGTGAGTTTGGCGTTGTCCCCTGCCGGAATACATGTAGTTCAATCAAAGGATGCTAGCCAGGAGGTTGTTAAGGAACCCAGGCTGGATTAAACGGTGACACAGATCAGAGCCTCTCAGGTTCCCAACTTCAAAGGAGTCAAGACAACAGTGCCTGAGCCACCAGTTTGGGGAAGAAAAAATTTTGCTGGCACCATTCCTAGTCAGATGTTTTTCTCTGTCCCTTCAGGGGCCAAAGAAAGAGCCATTGCCAATAAAAGGGGGCTGTTGGCTAGGTGGCGGCTAATACTCAGGCTGACTGACTGAGGGTCAGGCAAGCTGTAACTTGGTGCCCAGAGATAACACAGAGTCATGCCTACCTAGACTAACAGATGTTTTGGAGCATAAGCTTTTGTGGGTGAATACCCACTTTGTCGGATGCATGTCATCCGACGAAGTGGGTATTCACCCACGAAAGCTCATGCTCCAATACATCTGTTAGTCTATAAGGTGCCACAGGATTCTTTGCTGCTTTCACAGATCCAGACTAACACAGCTACCCCTTTGATATTTGATGCCTACCTAGGGGCTGGAGGGGATGCCAGGCATAGGCCAGACTATGGACATGTATGTTTTTGTTATTTTAAATCCACTTCTTTAAGTTCTTGTATCATTTGGGCAAAATAAATCATATTCTGTTTTGGACAAACTGCTTCCCTGTCCCTGAATGTTGTTCCTGACCCCAGGTTCCTGATAAACGATTCTGGCAGGGTCCAAGCCAAGTTGCACCTGCTAGGTACCATATTTGGTACCCAGGGAGAGTAACCTGGAAATGCAGTTGGAGAGCGATTGGATAGTGGGATCCCACCCCAGAGAGAAGTGGAGGCACAAGCTTGACCCTTGAAAGGGATACGCTCATGGGCCTAGAGAAGGGTCTCACAAGGGTCAGATTGCCCAGGCAAGATGAGAGAATTCCCCCAGGAACTAAGGACCATTGCAAACATCACCACCTTCCATTCCTAGTACAAGGCACTCTTCTTTGGCTTGCCTCCTCTGATAACACAGAGCAGTGTGTATATATAAACCCACAAACAAAACTCTCCACTACACACACTTTTCTCCTGTGGAGACCAGGAGAGAAAGAATGTACCACATGTGACAGATGTTAGTTGTGTCACTTAATGCATGACTGGAAGGCCTTCAAACACTGCGCTGATGAGTATGGTAAAGGAACAGAATACTCAAAGTCCTTATTGACTTCAGCTGGAGTTGGAAAAGCCCATAGTTTTGCTGATTTATTTCTATTTCTGATTTAGCAGCCAAAGGTGAGAAAAGCATGAAACTGCTTGCTCATGCAGTGCTTCCATCAAAACACATTTCATAACGAATAGTACATCAACAATGAAAGGTGTCAACATGCAGCAAGCAGCCATGCTATTCAGCCCCACCCAGCCCCACTCCTCCTTCTTTCATTCCTACCAGTGAGCAAGCTGTTGAGAGTATGAACAGAATCAGAACAGTCGCTGTGTAAAAATGTACCACCGTACTCCTCATGACTGCTCCAAGGGTTGAGTCACATCTGCTGCTCTGACAAACATGTTTTTACTATTGCTAGCACTAGGAAGGGCCAACACAGCTGTGGTACAGTGAGCTGGATATACAGTGAGCTGTGGTACAATGAGCTTGCACATAATCAAAACAATTGCTAGCCAACTTCTGTTTGCAGAATCATCTGTCAGTAATGCAGGGCAGGAAGCACACAGACATGTCTTTGGATCCCTGGTGAAGTTTGCTGCTTTGTCATTGAGAGAAAAATCTTGTTTTGTCTTGAAAATTGAACAATTTTGGTCTGCAATTCATTGAGTCTGAGTGAATATGGAAGCCCCACAATGTCCTGTCTACTGTTACCTGGCAGTAACTGACTGCACTTTCAGAACATAGACTTACTGAGCTTAAAAAAACCCAACCAAACAAAAAAACAAAACAAAAGAGAAACTTGCAACTGCTCACGTGGCAGCATTCTGCATCTTGGCATCAGTGCCTGTCTCGAGGGCCTAAAACATCCATCACCTAAAAAAGTGTCGACAATCTGATAGATTTTAAAGAAATAGATGGAAAGTGGAAGGGTAAAGGTTCATTTACAAATGTAGGGCAACTACAGGAGGAGGAAGACAGGGAGAGAGTGCAGGGTCATTGTCCAAGTTCCAGCCCTGCTCCTGCACTCACTTACCCTCATGAGTAATTTTATCTCCTTGAGTAGATCCGCTGAACTCAGTGGGATGACTCACATAGCCTGGGCCTGTCTTACACCAGTGGCACTCAAGCTTTGCCCACTTGGATTGTTCTAAAGCTGGTTTAGTCAATGTCATGGCAATAGAAAATGCAATTGGTCAGATCCTCTTCTCTTTTCTAGCTATCATAGAATATCAGGGTTGGAAGGGACCTCAGGAGGTCATCTAGTCTAACCCCCTGCTCAAAGCAGGACCAATCCCCAGACAGATTTTTTGCCCCAGATCCCTAAATGATCCCCTCAAGAATTGAACTCACAATCCTGGATTTAGCAGGTGAGTGCTCAAACCACTGAGCTATGACTTTCTCTAACCTCTGCATATGGCCTTGGGACTTCTGAAAGGCCATCAGCTTAGACACCCTCTCTACCTTGTCCAACTCTTCAGTTTCTTGCCCATATGATAAGAAAGGACCCAGTACGTACTACGTAATCTTAGCAGTGCTATATTAGTCTTCAAAGATAAATGCCAGGATATCATCATGACATTTTGCAGGCTATGAGTCACTGTAACAGTGACACTCTTTCTGGTTGGAGCCTACAATGTGTTAAGCTAATGTCTCTGGTTGATCCTTTGCTTTTATTTAATATTTAAAACACACAGATTGGTTAAAAAAATCTGCAAATTATATTACATCCATTTCAATCGTGTTTACACTGTTGGTATTAAATTGCTAAATAAATCGTGCCACAGGAAGCAAATTTACCAATCCAAATGATGTATCTTAATTCATATTTAATTCATATAATGTATTTAACCTAGAAAAATCTACCATATTGTAACCTAAGAAACAGTGAAAAATGAGAGTCATAATTAAGATTAAATGTTAAATCTATACTAATAAATGTTAAATTTAGTTTTAAGGGACTCAGTAAATAATACTGCAATAATATAATATATTTACCAAAATAAAGTACAGTAATAAGGAGCCCAATCCTTGGGCTCTTTAACTCCCATTGACTTTTTAATGAGGCAAAATGTACATTTGAACACAGTTTAATTTTCTCAGAGTGCTAGTGGAGGAAGTTAATTATTGAGTTTGAAAAGTGATTGCCCAGCAATGGTAAAATGTTTCCAGCAAAATGTAGCTGGTTTTGCTAGTGTATGTGAGTGGCAGCTGAACTGAAGCAAACCTTACCAAAGGCATTGTTGAAATGATTGTAGTCAAATGATGCCATTCTTACAATCAGTAGTACACTGCTAGGGTTTGAGCTAATAAATACAGAAAAGAGTGATATGTTCTTATGTCAAGAGCCTTTAATTTAAGGGTCATTATACTGCCCTTTCATTACAGACTATAATGGCTTACAGGGAGACGTGACAATGTGTTGCAATGTCAGTAATAAACAATAATATTTTGTCAAGACTCATTGTCCCAAAAAATAAACAAACAGGTTTCAGTACTAGAGACTCTATGGATTGCCCACATGTGACATAGGCACGGATCCTGCAGCCTGGGCTGATATGAGAAATGGCCACACTGAGAAGTATCCAAGTCATTAACGAATTCTGAATTAACTCGTGACAACACTAACCTGTATGGGTCCAGATCTGTGGTCATGCTCTTTTGTGACAATAATCCATGCATTAGGGAGGCCAAATCTGAGTGTTAAAGGTTCTCTGACATAGCCTCAACAGCCTTCTCCTCCTTCTTACCACTGCCCAATATAAGCCTGAGTCAAATTGCTCAGAATTTGCAGCTCATCATAATGTTTAGGATACACACCATCTTCGTTTAAGAGACACTCCAGAAACACTGAGTTTGTAAACTATATAATTCAAGCTAGCCATTCAATTCACCATGAAACCAGCAGCCCTGGGGCTCACTTTGGATTCCTAAAAGCGCTTGCTCCAGGGTTTCAGCTGGGTACCAGCAGGGGTCAGGAAGGGATACCCCCAATGTTTTCTGGGTTCTTTTTAAAATCTCTTTCCTCAGTGATGGCCCTGGCTGGAAATGGGACATTGTACTGCATGGGCCAGGGCTCTGAGATGGTACCGAGCAGGCTGTCTTTCAGGTGCTTGGCTGGCTGGTTGTTGCTGAGCCACTCTGGGTCTAACTCATTGCCATAGCTGGGTTTAGGAAGGAATTTTCCTCCAGGTCAGACTGTCAGTGACGTGGACAGTTTTTCATCTTCCTCTGCAGGGTAGGGTACAGGTCACTTGCCAGGATTATCTGGCTGTATCCCTATTCCTGCCATTGCATGGGGTCTGCAGAAATGGTGCACCTCAGTCCCTCCTATTCTTTACCTGTGACACATCATTAACTGTGAGAGATAACATAATGGTCTAATGTTGACAGCTGGGTTTAGTGTAGGGGGGCTCGTGGTGTTACTGCATGTGCTATGCTGGAGGTCAGACCAGATGGTCTGATGGTTGCTTCTGGCCTTAAACTCCATAACTGGCTGGGATTTTTGGAGTTTGTTCACAATTCAAACTGGTTCAGCAAGCATTTTACACCAGTACATTTCACTCTGTGTGACTGGCTTGTGAACTGCCCAAGCATTCACTATGTGTGATTCATTCTTCCAGCTGTGTGATGGGCAGGAACCTGATCCATGGGAGCTGTGGGGGTGACACCAGCAGGCACGAGGGCAGAGCGTGGAGCCTCCCTGGCCGCCCATGTGCGTGGGGGGTGCAAGGACATGGCAGCTCCTTCCTGGAGCCACCCGGACCTAGGAGAGGCAGGGAGCCTGCCTTATCCACAGGCTCCCACTGTGCCATCAATTGGACTTTTAGTGGCCCAATTGGCAGTGTTGACCGGAGCTGCCAGGGTCTCTTTTTGACCAGGAGTTCCAGTTGAAAACTGGAGGCATGGGAACTCTACCCCACACCACCCCAAAGCTGGGGGGTACTGAGCTGTGTTTGCAGGATTCAGGGTGATGGACCCTGTGCCTGTCTGAGGATCAGGAAGGGATTTTTTCTGCTGGGATAAACTGGCAGGGACTGGAAGGTTTTTACCTTCCTGGCAGCATGGTGGAGGCCCAGCTCTGGTACGGAGGGGTAAGAGTAGGAAGGCAAATGTTAGGAGTAACAAGGAAACATTGAGTTCATCACCATTTGTGTCTAGTGTCCCATAGAATCATAGAATATCAGGGTTGGAAGGGACTTCAGGAGGTATCTAGTCCAACCCTCTGCTCAAAGCAGGACCAATTCCCAATTAAATCATCCCAGTCAGGGCTTTGTCAAGCCTGACCTTAAAAACCTCTAAGGAAGGAGTTTCCACCACCTCCCTAGGGAACCCAGTCCAGTGCTTCACCACTCTCTAAGTGAAAAAGTTTTTTCTTAATATCCAACCTAATCCTCCCCCACTGCAACTTGAGACCATTACTCCTTCTTCTGTCATCTTCCACCACTGAGAACAGCCGAGCTCCATCCCCTTTGGAACCCCCTTTCAGGTAGTTGAAAGCAGCTATCAAATCCCCCCTCACTCTTCTCTTCTGCAGACTAAACAAAGCCAGTTCCTTCAGCCTCTCCTCAGAAGTCATGTGCTCCAGCCCCCTAATCATTTTTGTTGCTCTCTGCTGGACTCTTTCCAATTTTTCCACATCCTTCTTGTAGTGTGGGGCCCAAAACTGGACACAGTACTCCAGATAAGGCCTCACGAATGTCAAATAGATGGGAATGATCACATCCCTCGATCTGCTGGCAATGCCCCTATTTATACAGCCCAAAATGCTGTTAGTCTTCTTGGCAACAAGGGCACACTGCTGACTCATATCCAGCTTCTCTTCTACTGTAACCCCTTGGTCCTTTTCTGCAGAACTGCTTACTGGCCACTCAGTCCCTAGTCTGTAGCAGTGCATGGGATTCTTCCGTTCTAAGTGCAGGACTTTGCACCTGTCCTTGTTGAACCTCATCAGCTTTCTTTTGGCCCAGTCCTCTCCCACTTTTGTGCCTGCACCCTGTGTTTAGGCTGGTATAATAAAGAGCCTTCCACGCCTTCTCTTGCTGGATCACCCAAGTGTCTTTATTTACAGTGTCCATGCAGTTCCCCAGTCTCTCAACATCTAGTGCCCCACAGACACTCCCCAGGGACTCCTGGCCCTTGAGGCTTTCCTCTTTGGTAAGGAGATAGTGGTGAGGAGACCCTCCTGTCTCCTCCCAGTCTAGCCTCCTCACTGAGGTGTGTTCAGGGTTTTATCACCCTCCTGTGCCTCAGCCCAGCTGTCAGCACTCAGCTCAGCATGTTCCTCTGAGCCAGCCCAGATTAGGGTTTGCAGCTGGGCTCATGCTGAATACTCATGTCTCTACCCTGGCCTCCTGGCCAGCGAGCAGAATGCAGCCAGCATTTTGGCAGGGCTTTAAAGGAGGTTTTACCACCGCCCCGCCACAGTCCCTCTGGACCCTATCCCTATCTTGCAGTGTATCTATCAATCCTCCAAGTTTAATGTCATCTGCAAGCTTGCTGAGGGTGCAGTCCACGCCATCCTCCAGGTCATTAATGAAGATATTGAACAAACCCAGCCCCAGGACCGACCCTTGAGGCACTCCACTTGAAACCAGCTGCCAACTAGACATGGAGTCATTGATCACTACCCATTGAGCCCGATGATCTAGCCAGCTTTCTATCCACCTTTTAGTCCATTCATCCAGTCCATACTTCTTCAACTTGCTGGCAAGAATACTCTGGGATACCGTATCAAAAGCTTTCCATGCAGAGAGAGGCTCCCAGGACTAGCTCCCAGAGGGGAATGGGGCCTGGGATATGGCCAGTGGACTTTGCCATAAGGGGAGGGGAGACCTAGACCTTGGCAAACTGAGGTCCCCTGGGTGCCCTTTACCCCCTTGGCAGGGACAGGGCGAGAGGAGTCAGCAGTGAGCTGGTCTCAGGCTGAGGTGGGTCTAGCCGAGGTATTGGTTATATGGTGGGAGGCCTGTGACCCCACACTGGGCCCAGTTAAATGGCTGGTGTGTGGTGGAGGAGAGCGGGTAGCATTTCTCTCCAATATTAAGTTAATGAAGTTGAAATCTGCTACTTAACTCCATCCCTGTGTCTGCTTGTCATTCACCTGTGTGTCCTGATCAGTACAGAAGAAGCTTAGCTTTCCATGTAGGTAACAGAAAACAGTGGCTCTCCATTTACTTAAACAGATGACAGGAAACCTCCCTTTCATTTTCATAACTGCACAGAACACGTTTTGTGGATGTTGCATACCCCTGGGGGGAGGGTAAGGAGCCTTTCTGCTTTTTGAGATGTAACCATTGTACAAGGGGAATGTCACCAAATGGTTTATTTAGCCCAGGGGAAGTGAGAACAGGATTTGGCTGCCAGACCACCTGTCGGACGTAGATTCAAGTGCCAGTCACAGTTAGAACAGATTGGACATGGTACCATTTTGCTACCAAATGACCGCTCTGTCTGTGTTGTGTGGGGGTGTGTACACAGGACACAGCTGTGGCGAGATGGTCCCTTAGCACAACACCAGCTTCACAAAGGGACAATCAAGTGAATGTTTCTGCATATCTGGGAATGCTCCTGGAACTGGTGAAATGCCCAGCTGGCGTAAAGCCACAGCCCCATGGACTCTCCCATGGGTCCCAGCAGAGGGGGCAGCTGGGGAAAATGGGTGCGGCCAGAGTGCTGCTGTCCTCTGGCCATTGCTGGCTCCTGAATCAGACTGTCAGGCCACAGGCATCCTGGCACAAGTTAGAGCAGCCCTAAAGTTGGTCCAAGGTCTTTTGTTGTCTCACAAGCAGACGCCTAGATGTTGAGGCTGAAGGCTTCAGCCTTTGTCATCAGAAGGAATCTACTTTCAGTCTTGCTAGCTGAGGCCTTTTCCATGGAGCACCTTGAACCTCTGACCTCTCTTGCTGCCAGCTCAGGAGATGGAGGCCACAGAAGCTGAACAGCCAAGAGGCAACCACCGCCCTCCCAAGCAAATGGATATGGTGATCTATCAAGGACAGTTTGCTACCATGATTGCCTGCCATGCAGAAACCTAAAGTGGTCCCCACTGAAAGGTCAGCATGTGCTAACAGGAACAACAAAGGTGTGGAAGGATATGACACATATGCACACACACACACACACACACACACACACACACACACACACACACACACACTTGAAAAATGGAATATATACAATAACCAACTGATGACTTTTTGCTACCTCTGCTGTCATCTTCTCTGACCGATGGGTATTTATGTCTCCAACAAAGCTAAACACTAAATCAAATGGCAGCTATTAGCTAGCTCAGCCCCACATCTAACACTAGTTCAATGCTACATTTTAGTTGTTACCACAATTAAAAAAAAAACCAACATATTCCATGCACAGGTCTGGCCCGAGTGGAGGCAACAGAGGTATATCTGCTGAGAGAAATGCCGAAATCCATCCAATAACTAAAAGCACTAATGAACAAGCCCATGATTGGATTAATATTCAGGACTCCCAGTGCATTGGTTCCATGCCGTGGAAGTCACTAAATTAAGTCCTACAGTGGATATTTGCAAAGGAAATGTACGAAGGTGATCACTTCTAACACCAAAACTCTGTCTCGGATACCAGAATTGAAAGTAAATTCCTTCTGATGACAAAGTACTTACTGTCGGTGGACTAGCTGAGGTAGCCCTACCATGAAAGACTACACCAGTGGGAAAGATGGTGTGTTTTCTGTGTCTTCTTTTTGGTGTCTGAGCTTTGATTTAAAGAGCATGGTCATCAGGGAAGGAATATTGTTTTTTGTTACCAAGCTAAGGAAAAGGGAACTTGCATCATCAATATTATATTCATGCTGCCAGGCTATTTTCTTTTACAGGCTGATAATAAAAACAAACAGACATAACAAAAATAACACTTGGGTCCTTTCTGTGAAGCATTTTGAGCCAAAGTCAGCCTTCTTGTCTCTGCCCAACAGTGCCACACCCAGTGTTGCACTGAGGGTGCCTACGTGGCAGCTGCAGGGGCCTGCAGTCAGAGCGCTGAGCCAGAATAGTGGCTATTTCACAAAATAGGGGATATTTTCCATCTGCTTGTGAAAGAACCGAACCCCAACCCCTTTCACAATATACACTGACTAAAACAGCCAGGGAAAGAACCAGGAGTGCTAAATTCTCTCTACTTAATAAAAATACTCTATTAATTTATTTCCCAGTTTCTTTGTTGTCAGTGATACTTGGAAAGAGAGAAAAAGGATTTATTTATCGATTTAAAAATATCTAACTTTAGTAGCTTCCTTTTAACATCCTCCAGAGATACCAGTGAAATGGAAAGAGTGTTATCACCACATGATGAGACTATATCTTCTGGTTTTTTCCTCAAATATAGAATAGAAAACTTTATTGAACATCTCTGTCTATTCTGCATTATTATTGATATTTTTACCATTTCCATCTAGTAATGGACCAATACCATTGTTATAAATGTTTTATGAATATTGTTATAAATATATATTTTTAAAATTCCTCCTTATTGTTCTTATCTCTGCAGGCCATAGTTTTCTCCTGGTGTCCCTTGACTTACCTTATCAATTTTCTACAGTCCCTAACGTGTTTTATATTCATTATTATCAACTTCATGTTTCTTCCATTTTTTTATATGTGTAATGTTGTATAGTTGCCTTCAGTTCCTCTCTAATGAAGGGCTTTTTTTCAACCAGCACAGCCTTCTTCCTTGATAGTGGGATTGTGATTTGGGGCATCTAGTAAATTGTTTGCAAATTATTCCCAATTATCATTCACATTTTCAGATTAAATTTTTCCTCCTAGCTGATCTGGAACATAATTGATTTCAGCTTTGTAAAACTGACTCTATTAACACACACATGTATATATTACTGGTCTGGACTTTATTTTGCTTGCACATTATAACTATAACCAATTCATGATCATTTGTACCTAAGCTACTATTGATTTTTTAGTTTGGGATCAATTCCTTGTCATCTGTTAAGACAAGGTCTAATAAAGATTTCCCCCTTGTTGGCAGCACGTGACCTCCAGCATATGTCACCCAAATTGAAGTTCCACATTATCTCACAGCATTTTTCCCTTACACATTACAGATAGATGAGTAAGGATTTATGCTCTATATTTGGGGGGAAACAGATTATAAAGTCTCATCATATGGTAACAACATTCCTTCCTTCTACTAGTATTCCTTGGGTATGATAAACAAAAGCTACTAAAGTCAGATATTTTAAAATCACCAGCTCCAGATAACTTGCATATAAGAGTTTTTAAAAAGCTGGATGAGGAGCATGCTGGACTGCTAATGTTGACTTTCAGTAACTCTTGGAGCACAGGGAAATTTCAGAAGACTGCGAGAAATCTAGTGTTATGCCAACTTTTAAAAAGGGCAAATTGGATGACCTAGATTATTATAGGCCTGTCATCCTGACAGTGATCCCAGGCAAGATAATGGAGTGGCTCATATCGGACCTGATTAACAAAGAATTAAAGGAGAGTGATGTAATTGAAAGCAAATCAACATGGGTTTATGGAAATAGATTCTGTGAAACTAAGTTGATATCTTTTCTAATTAGATTACAAGTGTATTTGGTAAAGGTAAGAGTGTTGATGTAATATGTGACTTCTGTAAGGCATTTGAGTTGGTATTTCACAACATTTTGATTAAAAAATAGAACAATATAAGTTTCACGTGGTACATATTAAATGGGTTAAAAACTAGCTAACTGATAGGGCTCAAAATGTAATTATAAACAGAGAAAGATGATCAATCAGTTGTGTTTCCAGTGGGATCGGTTCTTGCCCCTATGCAACTGAACATTTTTATCAATGGATTGGAACTGCTGCTGGAATACTGTGTCCAGTGCTGTAGTCCACAATTCAAGAAGGATGTTGTTAACTTGGAGAGGGTTCAGAGAAGAGCCATGAGAATGATCAAAAGTTTAGAAAACCTACCTTATAGTGACAGACTCCAGGAACCCCATTTATTTAGATTAACAAAGAGAAGGTTAAGGTGTGACTTGATTACAATCCTTTGGTATCTACATGGGGAATAAATATTTGGTAACAGGATCTCAATCTAGCAGAGAGAGGTGTAACATGATCCAATGGCTGGAAGCTGAAGCTAGACAAATTCAGACTGGAAATACAGTGTAAATTTTTAATCATGAGAGTAGTTAACTATTGGACTAATTTACCAGGGATTGCGGTGGATTCTCCATCACTGATCATTTTTAAATGAAGCGTGGACATTTTTCTAAAATATCCTGTGCTAAGAATTCTTTTGAAGATGTTCTACAGCCTGCATCATGCAGGAGGTCAGACTAGACAATCACAGTCATCCCTTCTGCCTTGGAATCTCTGAATCTATTGGCTTGAAATAGAGTGTGTTTACAGTCATGTTTTGACCCAAATAATGGATTTCCCAGCTTTTCCAATTAGCACCAAATTGAAGAGCTAGCGACCATTGCCAAGTTCACTCTAGGGAGTTATTGACTGTATCTAGAGCATCTGGATTTGCTGTCAAAATGCTGTGAAACAGCTTGCCACAGGAGTTACAAGGAACGACTAAAATCACACTTTTTCAAAGGAGTTAATCATACTTCTTACTGAGCATGCTGTTGGTACAGTAAATTAGGCTAATAGTGGTTATGTTTTCACTGGCCAGCATTTTTAACTGTGGAAAACAGGTAAACATTTCTTTTTCCCATAGCTTGTTACATACTTCAATAAATAACAACTCTCATATCACTGTACGTGTTCATCAGACTTAATTAACAGATAATTCCACTAACCACTTAGAAATTACCATATAAGCCACCCGTGCTCTACCAATCTAAACTAGAGCATGTCTTGACTTTATAGACAGTCATTTTGTCAGCAAATTTAAACAATAGGTGTTTTGATGAATAAGACACTTTTCTTGTCAGTGGTGGGAACAGAAGTTCTCATCACGATCCTGCTGCCATTAATCTTAGTTCCCTGACTCTTCCAAATGGTTAAAAACGCAAACCACTGCTCAATATTTGCTGTATCCAGATATTTTGCCTAGTAGAAAGCAGAGCTATGCTGCAATTGCAGTTTTGGGTGCTGGAACTCAGGGTATTGGGGGTGCGGTAACACCTCCCCACTTGCAGTGGTTTCCGTCAAATACAAGGTTTACAGTCTGGTTCAATGGCTCTCATCACCCCCACTATACGAATTGTTCCAGCCCCACTGCTTGAATATACATTCTTTCATATTTGGGAAGTATACAAAAGTAATTCCCGATGTAACCCCACTCACTTTGGCCCAGTGAGCTCAATGTCTTCATGCACTTCAGTGGAGCTGCACTCATTTATACCTGCAGAGAATTTGGCCCTATATTTAATATGAGTTAGAGATTTAATTGGGGCACCTACGTTCTCAAATCCATCTGATACTTACTGAAAAATATTTTCCCAGATAACTTTGTGTAGTATTTAATGGGAAACAGCTTACAAAGGCTTTCTAGTCAGCAAGGAATCATAGATTTTAAGTCCAATAGGGACTGTTGTGATCATCCAATCTGGCCAGAGAATCCCACCTAGTAATTTCTTCTTTTAACCCAGAGACTTCTAGGTGAGCTAGAACTTATCTTTAGAAATCAATTCAGTCTTGATATAAAGACTTTAAGTGATCAAGAACGCACCACTCCCTTAGGCAAGTTGCATGATGTATAATGGACCACCTGCAGAGACAGCCTGATCTCCCAGAGAAGTGATTTACCATGGCTGGGGGGCTGGAGGCTGCACTGCACAGACAGAGGAAGAGGATAACAGGGGAAGAGACGACTCAGTGAGTTGCAAGCCCCATGATGAGAATGGAATAGCAATAAAACTGGTACAGCCAACTTTAACCTGCCCTTGTCACTGTGTTTTGAAAGGCTGGCCTCCTTTCAGAAAACCCCAGTGTGGCGTCCAGAGCCATTCCGCCTCCAGGGCAATCTCTGTGTTGGTTACTGGTTAACAAGTCTGTAACTGTGGTGGCCTTTATAGGGAAACAAGAGTGAGAGGTTCTTAGCAGCCCTTTTAGGTGACAACAACAACAGATGTTTGGACCATTTTTGCCCACATCCCCAGCAGCAGGACCACTAGCTGTGTGACAGTAATGACACCAAAACCATTTCCTGGCAACAGTTTCCGCCAATGGAAACTCCAGCTGACATGTTTCAGTGGGTTCCTGCTCCTTTCACGTGGCAATTAGATCTGAGACTGAAACAACTGCTCTGTTGTTCCTGGTTCCTGAGACTATTCGTCCTGCATTAGAAACCCACAGAGACGGAGACCAGATGGAGGATTCTAATGGGGCTTGATGGATTTCCACATTGGCTCCCTACCAGGTTCTCCTCTCTCATAGGCTCCAAGCACCATGCAATTATCTTTCCAGGCCCAAACCACTATGTGTTTAGAAAAATACACCTCCACTCAACTGAGGGAGTCTGCCTGGTCAATGTATATTTTAACTCAGCAGAGTTGGGACCCATTTCAGGACAGACTTGGTAAAGGTGTCTAGCTTTCTAGACAATATGCACTCAAACCTTTCCCCACAGTCTAGCCTGTAATTCCATTTTTAAGAGTTGAAGTCGTAAGTTTAAATTATCTAAAAGTCACATGAGATCCACATTCAGACCACTTATGGTGTACACATGGTGATGCATGAAGCTATGCAACTGCATGGAGCATTTATCACACTGTTTTCTGTACTCTTCTGTAAATAATGAGGTATCCCCTTGCCTGATGCAGAGGAAGCTGTGATGCAGCAGTCATTTTGTTTAAAGGTCAACTGCAGGATGCCATGAAGTGAACCTCCATGCTTTTTCTCACATGCCCTTTCTCTAATCATTTTTTACCTACTCTGAAATAATAATAATTAATACTGAAAAAAATAGCTGTTTTACTTTTTGTGTATAAGGAAAACAGGAAATGTGTCATCCAGAGATAGACTAGACTCCTGGAACATGCTTCATTGAGTCCCTATAGCACTGTCTTTATTAAACACTCGAGTGTAATGACATTTTGCATAGTTAGATGCGTTAAAATGTGCATTAAAAAAGTGCAGTGCAGAATGCCTAATGCTGCATTTCACTCTCATAATTGTTTCAGATACTGAGACCCTTTCTATTTCAGCAGCATATACTTAAAAAAAAATTAGTGCTCTTCAAGCAGTAAATCAGGCTTGTTATCCCTAGGTTTAATGGAAGTTTCCTGTAATGAGTTTTCCAAATGTTTAAACTTCTTAGTCTGCTCATTTGATTGAAAATAAAGTTTGCTTTTCATGTTTAATTGTGCATGCTCCATGCAGCATAGGCAGGTTATGATTCATAGAATCATAGAATATCAGGGTTGGAAGGGACCTCAGTAGGTCATCTAGTCTAACGCCCTGCTCAAAGCAGGACCAATTCCCAACTAAATCATCCCAGCCAGGGCTTTGTCTCCTCTAAGGAAGGAGATTCCATCACCTCCCTAGGTAACTCATTCCAGTGCTTCACCACTCACAGAACCTTGATGGAATGAAGATAATCAATGGGACCCAGTAATGCCAGGATGCAAAATATATTGGAAGGAGAGAACAGGTCATGCTAGTGGGGGAGTGGCACTCTATGTGAAAGAAAGCATAGAATCAAATGAAGTAAAAATCTTAAATGAATCAAACTGTACCATAGAATCTCTATGGATAGTAATTCCATACTCGAATAATAAGACTATAGCAGTAGGAATCTCTTACTGGTCACCTGACCAGGATAGTGATAGTCACTGTGAAATGCTCAGAGAGAGCAGAGAAGGCCAAAAAAGAATTTGAAGAACAGCTTGCCAAAAACTCAAAAAGTAATAGCAAATTTTGTTTTAAGTGCATCAGAAGCATGAAGTCTGTGAAACAACCAGCGAGGCCACTGGATGATCAGGGTGCTAATGGAGCACTCAACGACAATAAGGCAATTACAGAGAAGATAAATGACCTCTTTGCATTGGTCTTCAAGGCTGAGGATGTGAGGGAGATTCACAAACCTGAGCCAGTCTTTTTAGGTGACAAATCTGAGGAACTGACTCAGATTGAGATGACATTAGCGGAGGTTTTGGAACAAATTGATAAACTAAACAGCAATAAGTCACTGGGACCAGATGGGATTCACCCAAGAGTTCTGAAGGAACTCAAATGTGAAATTGCAGAACTACTAACTGTAGTCTGTATTCTATCATTTAAATCAGCTTCTTTACCAAATGACTGGCAGATAGCTAATGTGACGCCTATTTTTAAAAAGGGCTCCAGAGCTGATCCCGGCAATTACAGGCTGGTAAGCCTCACTTAAGTACCGGGCAACTGGTTGAAACTATAGTAAAGAATAGAAATATCAGACACATAGATGAACATAATTTGTTGGGGAAGACTCAACATGGTTTTTGTAAAGGGAAATCATGCCTCACCAATCTACTAGAATTCTTTGGAAGGGTCAACAACCATTTGGTCAAGGAGGATCCAGTGAATCTGGTGTACTTAGATTTCCAGAAAGACTTTGATAAGATCCCTCACCAAAGGCTCTTAAGCAAAGTAAGCTGCCACGGGATAAGAGGGAAGGTCCTCTCATGGATTGGTAGCTGGTTAAAAAATAGGAAACAAAAGGTAGGAATAGATGGTCAGTTTTCAGAATGGAGAGAGGTATATAATGGTGTCCCCCCAGGGGTCTGTATTGGGACCAGTCCTATTCAACATATTTATGAATGATCTGGAAAAAGGGGTAAACAGTGATGTGACAAAATTTGCAGATGATACAAAACTATTCAAGATAATTAAGTCCCAGGCAGAATAAAAAGAGCTACAAAAGGGTCTCTCAAAACTGGGTGACTGGGAAACAAATGTCAGGTGAAATTCAGTGTTGATAACTTGCAAAACAATGCACATTGGAAAACGTAATCCCAACTATACATGTAAAATGATGGGGTCTAAATTAACTGTTATCACTCAAGAAAGAGATCTTCGCGTCATCGTGGATAGTTCTCTGAAAACATCCGCTCAATGTGCAGCTGCAAACAGAATGTTGGAAATCATTAAGAAAGGGATAGCTAATAAGACAGAAAATATCATATTCATAGAGTCATAGAATCCCCGGACTGAAAGGGACTTCAGGAGGTCATCTAGTCCAACCCCCTGCTCAAAGCAGGACCAATTCCCAACTAAATCATCCCAGCCAGGGCTTTGTCAAGTATGACCTTAAAAACCTCTAAGGAAGGCGATTCCACCACCTTCCCAGGTAACACAGTCCAGTGCTTCACCACCCTCCTAGTGAAATTTTTTTTCCTGTTATCCAACCTAAACCTCCCCCACTGCAACTTGAGACCATTACGCCTTGTTCTGTCATCAGGTACCACTGAGAACAGCCTAGATCCATCCTATTTGGAACCCCTTTTCAGGTAGTTGAAAATAGCTATCAAATCCCCCCTCATTCTTCTCTTCTGCAGACTAAACAATCCCAGTTCCCTAATGTTTCCTCATAAGTAATGTGCTCCAGCCCCCTAATCATTTTTGCTGCCCTTTGCTGGACTCTTTCCAATTTTTCCACACCCTTCTTGTGATGTGGGGCCCAAAACTGGACACAGTACTCCAGAGGAGGCCTCACCAGTGTCGAATAGAGGGGAATGATCATGTCTCTCGATCTGCTGGCAATGCCCCTACTTATACAGCCCAAATATTGCCTGTACATAAATTCATGGTACACCACATCTTGAATACTGTGTGCAGATGTGGTTGCCCTGTATAAAAAGATATATTGGAATTGGAAAAGGTATAGAAAAAGTCAATAAAAATTATTAGGGGTATGGAACAGCTTCCGTATGAGGAGAGATTAATAAGATTGGGAATTTTTGAGCTTGGAAAAGAGATGGGGGGGATATGATTGAGGTCTATAAAATCATGAGTGATGTGGAGAAAATGAATAAGGAAAAGTTATTTACTCCTCATAACACAGGAGGAGAATGGGCTTTAATAGCTGAAGTGTATGCTGGGGGGGATATGTGTGTCTGTGTGTGTCTGTGTGTTTTCCCATGAATAATATTCATTCCTATTAGGCAGAAAAGACTCAATAACCACTCTCCACGATTTCCCCCTTTCTTTCTTATTCTTTTCGGTGTGCGGCGGCCCAGTGTTTAATAACGAGAACAGGTTGCTTTGGCACCCCTGTGCTTTACTGATTGACTCTTAGGCTTTCTTAATAATTCAGCTGCAACAGATAGGCCCAGAGTATCCAAATACATGCAAATTGGACCCAAGAGAAGAAATCTGACCTTGAAGATTTTCTTACTTGCTTGCAGCTGGAGACTGAGAGATCTCGCTGGAGCCCAGCTAGGCTTTTCTTTTCCAGAAGGTATTAATCCACTAGGGAGTTTGTTATTTTACAGGCCATGAAGGTTACAAAGAAGAGAAATTAATGAATTGAGAAATAGTAAGAAATGGTTTTGCCTGAACCAGAACAGCTGAAAGAGGTGAACATGAGCCAGCTTGCAGGGATGGCTTAGCAAGGAGAACCAGAAAGTTCGTTGAACAGTCTGCCTTTGGATCTCCTTGCCAGAGGATGTTGTGAAGGCCAAGACTATTACAGGGTTAAAAAAAGAACTAGATAAGTTCATGGAGGATAAGTCCATCAATGGCTATTATCTGGGATGGTCAGGGATGGTGTCACAGAATCATAGAATATCAATGTTGGAAGGGACCTCAGGAGGTCCTTTCCTGGGTGCTGGCTGGTGAGTCCTGCCCACATGCTAAGGGTTTAGCTGATCGCCATATTTGGGGTCGGGAAGGAATTTTCCTCCAGGGCAGATTGGCAGAGGCCCTGGAGGTTTTTCGCCTTCCTCTGCAGCGTGGGGCATGGGTCACTTGCTGGTGGATTCTCTGCAGCTTGAGGTCTTCAAACCACAATTTGCAGACTTCAATAACTCAGACATAGGTTAGGGGTTTGTTATAGAAGTGGATGGGTAGGATTCTGTGGCCTGCTTTGTGCAGGAGGTCAGACTAGATGATCATATTGGTCCCTTCTGACCCTAAAGCCTATGAGTCTATGAGGTCATCTAGTCCAACCCCCTGGTCAAAACAGGACCAATTCCCAACTAAATCATCCCAGCCAGGGCTTTGTCAAGCCGGGCCTTAAAAACCTTTAGACTCTGTTTGCCGGAAGCTGGGAATGGGCGATGGGATGGATCACTTGATTACCTGTTCTGTTCATTCCCTCTGGGGCACCTGGCATTGGCCACTGTCACAAGGCAGGATACTGGGCTAGTTGGTTTGACCAAGTCTGGTCGTTCTTATGCATAAATGATCCTTCTCTGGACTGCAGCACTTGACCTGCTGGAGTCTGTGTGTCCAAGCTGGCAGGCTCTTTCTGAGACAGGCTTAGTTTACGATTGTTAAGCTGTCTAGAGTAGCTCACAGATGTTTGTGCCAACTTCCTTGAACACTATGACAAGCCAGGGCACAAACCTCAAATGGGTTACATGGGCTACAATTAGATTTCACCAAGCAAGTATCAAGTGTGAACTCCTCAGGGATTGTAACAGCCTTTACATGGAGTCACAGACAGTCCCCTTGGGCACTCTGGTCTATCTTGCCATCCAGGCAAACCTGACATTATGATAGATGGTCCCTTACACCAAAAATCACAATGATATTCAGGTCATGCCCAGTCCCAAAGGAACAGTCACTTACCTCAGATCAATTTAACCCTAGATCTCACACCAAACACAACACTTGTAGCCAATTCTATAGTAAACTATCTAAACATGTATTAACTAGGAAAAAGAAATAAGAATAATTTCTAAGGTTAAAGCAGGTAGACACCCACACGCACGAGTTACAGTCTTAGATTCCATAGAAGCTGCTGTAATATGCAAGTTCTAGATGTCTTCTATGGCTAAACCAGGCCAAAGAGCTGGGGAACTCTTGCTTATCTTCGAAATCTTTGCTTCTCAGAGTTCATGCAACATGGAGATACAGTTCCTGTTCTTTGGTGTTTCACAATGGCTCATTTTGTTTCAATGGGCATCCTTGAAGGCAGAAGCGAGCCCCTTCTATAGGAAGCCAGTGTTTCTGCATTAATTAATACTCCTTTCCTGGTTGGTGAGTTCCAGTCACAGAGGATTACAATGCAAACCCTTAATAGAACCTTCTAACATAAGAACCAGAGGTTATAAGTGAGATCTCTACATACAGGAGCTCACATGCATTACATAAAGTCTAAATACTGTGACAGACCCAGGCCAGTGCAGTATAGGAGTCTGGTCCTATTGGTATTAAGGAGGTGGGCGGGCTTTGCCCGCCCACTTCTAAAGGACCTCCTCGCAGCCTAAAGGGAAGATCCACAGGACACCAACTAATTCCGTGGGACAACTAATGAAAAAACAGAATCGAGAGTGAGGTCACAGGGCTAAATGAAGGGAACCTGATGGGGACACCGAGCAGAGAACCCCGGACAACGCCCACTGCTCCTCGAAGGCATCAAGGGAGCCATAGGACGCCGCCCAGAGGAACTCTGCCAGGATGTGTGAACGGACAGAGGAGCAGAAATAGGCCCCCACAGTCGCAGGAAATCCCATCGGCCAACCTCTTCTCTCTGGTTTTGTAGATGGTAAGTTTGGCCAGGGCCAAGAGGAAGTTAACAAGGAGATCCCGTGACTTGATGGGGCCACGGACGGGGAGTGCGTAGATAAACAGGTGAGGGGAAAAGTGCAACCAAAAATGCAACATAAGATTCAAGAGGAGCCGGAACAGGGGCTTCAATCTGGCGCACTCTAAATAAATGTGCGCCAGGGTCTCTTTCATGTCATTAAAAGGGCAGGTGTTGGAGACAGGGGTTAACTGCGCCAAGTACACACCCGTGCTCACGGCCCCATGAAGGAGCCACCAACTGACATCCCTGGCAGGCCTCGGGACCAGGGCAGAGTGTAAGCTGGCCCACCAGGGCCTCTCACCCTCGAGAGATGGCAGGAGGTCCCGCCATTTGGTATCGGGGCAGGACGCCAGGGTGAGGCAGTGAAAGGTGTGGAGCACGGGTATGTACAGATGTTTCCGTGGTGCGGCCTACAGCAGAACCAGCTGCAGATCGTGCAGCCGGCTCGCAGTGAAAGGGTGAGGGGGCTGATTGGGTCCATGGGGAGGAGGCCCGATAAAAAGGTTCACGGGGCCTGGGATGGAGGGTGGGCGGGGCGTGCCCTCTCACAGGACCCAGTCGAGGTAAGCCCGAGCAGCAGGAGTAAAGTGGCTTTCACCTCCTGAAGTACGCGCTGGGGAGAACGAGGTCTGGAGAGCCCCATGCGCTGAGCGAGTGTCAGGGGATCCAGCCAGTCTCCCCGGTCATAGTCCAGGAGGTCTCCGACCCTGGTGACTCTCACCAAGACCAGCCTCTGGCGCACCGCGAGGGACTCCACTACCTGCACACGAAGCTGGGGATTGTGTAGCAGGGGCTCCGCGAGGAGATTGGCCCCCACGGTGGCCGTCACGGACCTGGTCGTTGAAAAGAGCATCCAGGTCCGGAGGAGGTCTTGGTAGAAGACCGGCAGCCCAGAGAGGTCTCGCGCAAGATCTCTCACATGGAGGTAAAAGAGCTGCCGGTCATATCGGAGCCCTTGGAAGCGGTGGAGGAAGGCGTGCGCTAATATGCTCCACGCCGGACTACCTGCACCATACAGGAGCCTCTGCAGGGCCTGGAGGCGGAAGACATGGATCTGAGTGTGTAGGCACTTCAGGCCCTGCCCCCTCTCCTCCAGGGGCAGGTGGAGTACCCCTGCAGGGACCCAGTGCATCCCTGGCCAGAAGAACTCCAGAATCATCGTCCGGAGGTTGGCCAGGAAACCCAGGGCTGGGACCAGAGTGTTGAGCCGGTACCAGAGCACGGACAGGACCAGCTGATTAAGCACCAGTGCCCTCCCCCAAAGGGAGAGGCACCGGAGTAGTCCGGTCCATTTCCGGAGCCGCTCCGTCACCCTGCCCTCCAAACCGTGCCAGTTCTCTGGCGGAGATGGATGCTTGGCAGAAAGGTAAATGCCGAGATAGAGCAGCGGACCCGCGCTCCACTGGATGGCCTGAAGCGTGGCTGAGAGGGAGCTCGCCTACCACCCATCTCCGGCCACCAGGCCAGAGCTCTTGACCCAGTTGACCTGGGCTGAAGAGGCCGCCGGGTAGCTGGCCTGGCAAGCCTCCACCCGCACCAAGTCGCCCGGGTCCTGGACCATGAGAAGCACATCGTTGGCATACGCCGACAGGACCAGCAACAGCTCCAGCTCCCGAAGCACCAACCTCGTCAGCCTCCGACGGAGGAGACAGAGGAAGGGCTAGCTCGCCAAAGTGTACAGCTGACCTGAGAGGGGACACACCTTCCGCACTCCTCTCCCAAAGCTGACCAGCTCGGTCAGGGTCCAGTTGAGCCTGACCAGACACTACGCAGAAGCGCACAGCACCTGGAGAAAACCCACAAACCAGGGTCCATAGCCGAACGCTCGCAGAGTGCTCAGGAGATACCCAGGGTACACCCTATCGAACGCCTTCTTCTGATCCAGGGACAAGAGGGCGAACGACAGACCATCCCTACACCCTAATTCCAGAAGGTCCCGGACCAAATACAGGTTATCAAAGATCGTGCGGCCCGGGACGGTGTAGGTCTGGTCTGGGTGGATCACATCCACCAGCAAGGACCCTAGCTGCACCGAGATGGCCTTCGCAACGATTTTGTAGTCCGTGCTGAGGAGCGAGATGGGACGCCAATTCTGTAAGTCGTGGAGGTCCCCCCTCTTCGGCAATAAGGTGAGCATGGCTTGCCTGCACGAGAAAGGGAGGACACCACTCTGCAAAGACTCGGCCCAGACGGCGACCAGGTATGGGCCAAGGATGTCCCAGAACAAGCTGTAGAACTCCATGGTCAGCCCATCCATGCCCGGAGATTTATTGGTGGGCATGCGACGGAGGGCCTCCGAGAACTCGGCCAGAGTGAGAGGCAGCTCTAGCCAGTCCCGGTCACCCATGCTGACCGCCAGGAGTCCGTCCCAGAGCACTCTTCAAGCATTAGGATCTTTCTGATCCGGGGAGAAAAGAGTCGCAGAGAAGGCCCTGGCCCTCTTGCACATCTTCGCCAGATCTGTGAGGGGGGTGCCGTCCTCCGCCAGGAGGCAGGTGACATGCTTCTTGGCCCCCCTCCTTTTCTCCAGGGTGTAGAAGAAGCGGGAGCCGCGATCCATCTCCCGAAGGAGGCAGATGCGGGATCAAACAAAGGCATCCCGGGCCAGATGGTCTTCAAGGGCCCGGAGCTCCTCCCACTTCTCCTGGCATGCTCCGCAGAGGGATGGATCCTCGGGGCTGGTGGCCAGACACCTCTCCAGCTCCAAGACCTCCTGCGCCAACTGCTCTATCACCGCATCCCTCCGTTGGCCAGTGCCCTGGGTGTAGTCACGGCAGAAGATCCGGGCGCGCAACTTCCCCAGATCCCACCACCGTCGCGCCGAGGGAAAGGTGAGCCTCTGCCCTCGCCTGGGCAGCCAGACCTCCAGGAAGGACACCACGAAGCCTGCATCCTCCAGCAAACTATTATTAAAGTGCCAATAGGCCGGCCCTGGCCTCTCCTCGCAGAGAGAGGCCGTCACAGTGGCAAGGTAGTGATCTGAAAAGGGGGCCGGCCGAACGCTGGAGGAATGGGCCCGTGAAAGGTGGAAAAGTGACAGATAAATACGGTCCAGCCGGGAGTGGCGCGACCGATGGGCTTCCACCCGGACGAAGGTGAACGTCAAGACATCGTCCTGGTGGTGGTCGCGCCAGACGTCCACCAAGGAGTGGCGATCGACAATCTCCCGGAGGACGTCCGTGATAGCTGGTCATTGCTCGGTCCCTGAAAGGTCTCGTTCCTTGAGGATGGTGTTAAAGTGCCCGCCCAGGACCAGCCATTCACGAGGATCCAGGGAGCCGAAGAAGACGGACGCCTGCTGATAAAAACGCAACCTCTCCGGGCCCGATGTCGGGGAGTAAACTTTGACAAGATTAACCAAGCCCCTCCATACGGACCCGGAGGTGCAGCAGGCAGCCCGGCACAGCCTCGGCGACCCCCAGCACCTCGGGCCATAGGTCAGGGGAGAACACGGTCCCCACTCCAGCCATGCGGACCGAGAGGTGGCTAAAGTAGACCCCGTCCCCCCACTCCAGCCACCAGCTAGCTTCAGCAGCCGGATCTGTATGGGTCTCCTGTAGGAAAAGCACAGAGTATCCCCCCTCCCGGAGGAAGGAGAGCACCTGGCTCCTGCGGAGACCCATCCTACAGCCCCGAGTGTTTAATGTGGCAAAAATGATCGGTGCCATGTGTAGGGCTGGGGGGGATCCTCGCCGGCAAACACGCCCACGGCCTCCGTCGGGCCGCGCAGCAATCCGTGACCTACCCCATAGGTGAGTAAGGAGTTGCGGAAAAGGCAGACCCGCCGGTAGGCCGCGGCGGCCTGCTTCCCGGTCCTCTTACCCTCCCCCAGGAGGGCCCTTGCGGCCTGGAGGACCTGATGGAAATCCCCCCACCGCTGGAGCGCAAGTTGGACTTTGTTACGGGAGCCACGGACGTCCTCAAGGAACTCCCGCAGCTCCTCCCTCAGCGCATGGGGCAGTCACTGATCGATGACTGGCCCCCAGTGGGGCCTGTCACAGCCCCGTGACCCACCGAGGTGGGCAGGCAGGGGGCAGACCCCAGACGTGGCGTCTGATGGGCTGACGCCACACGACCTGCCCCTCTCCCCAGTTCAGCAGGGGGCGGCGTGAGGAAAAGAGCAGCCCCTGATGGGTCGGGACTGGGAAAAATAACTAAAGCCGCTCCCTGGGGGGTATCCCCAGGGGTGGCACTGGCAGCACAGGAGTTGGAGGGGACAAGGACAGGGCTGGCATCAGGAATAGGGCATGGGACAGGAGTAGGGCGGGGATCAGGAAGGAAACCAGGGAGCGGGGCAGAAGTAGGATCCTGAGCCTCAGTAGTCGGGCAGCTGGAAGGTGGCCCCTCCTGGTTAGGCTCAGAGATCTGGGGAGTGGGAAGGAGACCTCCAACGATGCCGGGCTCAGCCACTATAGTTTGGGCGGTAGCCCTGGCATCAGAAGATGGATGGTCATCAACGGGGTCCCTGCCCGGGAAGGAGGTTGGGTGCTCCACACCCAAGAGGGACACCCCCTGGGAACCGGGTCCCGGCAGCGGGGCACTGGCCTTCACATCAATCGGCGGCCGTCAGCAGGGTGCCACCTGCAGCTGGGCTGATGGAAGATTCCAGGGGACCCCCAGAGGCGGGAGCAGAAGCAGTGGTCAGGGGAAAGGAACACGGGGACAGGGGGACCGGGGTGAGATCACCCAGATCGAGGCCAGCTGGCAGACATCGTCCTCCCCCTGCGTGACCGGGGTCAGACCCAGGGCCTCAATCTCCTCCTAGATGGAAGGGAGATCACTGTCCACCACCCCGGTGCCCTCCCCGCCAGCACCCGAGGTGACACCCACCTCAGTGCTCGCTGGGGCCTCGGATGGAAAGGGGGCGAGAGGGGCTCCCTCTGGGGCTACCACAGGAAGGGACCCCAGAGGAAGGGTGGTGTCACCTTCCGGTGCTGCCACGGGGTCCCCAGCAGGTACCACACAATGGGAGTCGTCAGGGGGCAAGGCGGAAGGCTCGTCATCGGTGCCCCCCTTCCTGCTCTTCTGAGAGGTCTCCGAATCCGAAGGATGTAACAGGGCTCGAGCCTTCCACTTGCCCCTCTTCCCCTGCACTAAGGACCAGCCCTCCATGGCATCATCCGGGGGCCGGCTAACAGGGGTCGGGTCAGGGGGCAAGGGCAATGGCTCAGGGACTCGGGGAGGCAGCGGTGGGACAGCAGAAGTGAGGGAGGATTCCCCCTGGGACGAGCCCTCTCCCACGTCCGGCGGTATCTCCGCCACACCCTCCTCCACAGTGGTGGACTGAGAAGGGGGAGGAGGGGGAGCGCCGGGTGCCGGGCAGCCAGAGGTGCCGGCGATGACAGGGCTGGCGCCTTGCTGGGGTTCAGGGGTCCCGGACACTCCTCCGTGCTGTGCCAAGGGGCAGTCCCTCCGGACATGCCCCATCGCCCGGCAGAGGTAGCACCGGGCCTCCCCAGTTGAATAATGCACCCGGTAGTGGGCTCCCTGGTAGGGGACCAGAAAGGACCCCTCGAGCACCTGTCTGCCACGCGCTGCCGGTGGCAGTTGAAGCTGTGCAGGCTGGTGGAACGAGAGGATGTGACAGAGGGCAGGGTCCTTGCAGCCCAAGGGGAGAGGGCTGATGACGGAGATGGGGCGCCCCAGGGCAGAAAGGGCCAGCAGCAGGGCGGCATTGGGCAGGAAGGGAGGGATGGAGGTCAGGACCAAGCGGACCCCCAGGTCTTCCAACGGCTCCAGGGGAACGAACATGCCTCCCACTGCCAGGCCCATCTCTACCGCCTCCTGGGAGACAGCCTCAGATGCCAGAAAGAAGATCACCTTCCCGTACATTTTGGAGTTAGTGTTATTTCAGGATACAAATGGAATTGTTGACTTACTATTACAAGAACATTTTCAGGACTGACGGATCCAACACTCCGTCTCCCTTATGCAGACCTTCCGTGACCTGCTTCAGTTACGCTCTGCAACAGATTTAACAAACCAAACCCTTTCTCTGTTTGCAACTTGTCCCTGAGCAGATCACAGTGTGAGACCAAGCTGGGTCACCAGATGTGAGTCTGAGGGTATGTCTGCATCTCGCAACAAGACCCACAGCAGCGAGTCTCGGAGCCTGGGTTAACTGACTTGGGCTTGCAGGGTTCACACTTTGGGGATAAAATTAGCAGTGTAGACATTGCTGCTTGGGCTGCAGCTCGGGCTCTGAAATCCATCGAGGTGTTGGGTCTCAGAGCCCAGTCTCCAGCTGGCTATTTTTAGTCCTACAGCACAAGCCTGAGTCTGTGAAGACTTGCTGCCGTGGGTTTTTTGTTTGTTTGTTTGTTTGTTTTACTGTGTAGAAATGTCTGGGCTGAGGGAAAGATTTGTTTAAGGACACACTCGGCTTCCAGTATGAAGAAGTGTCAGAATTTCTGGAGGAGCAAAGGTGACAGTGCCAAAAGGGTTAACGTTTCTGAACTGTATTGGGAAGCATGGAATAAGCATTGAACTTTTATGGTCTGATCCAAACTGACACCCTAAACCCTTGAAGCTTTCCGCCTCCCTGGTGAGTGGATGTACAAAGGTACAGAAGACAGGCCAGAGATGGATTTTTTCAGCAGTGTTTAAAATTTGTTTTCCCACTGTACACAGAGTGCCTCAAGCTTCCACCAGCTCGGGAAGTTCTGCATGAGACTGTGTCTGTTTGTTTCTCTCTCCCCCCTTTGGCCATTCATCTTCCTACCAGCTCAAAAACACATAAAGCCTCTGTGATTTATACCAGCAATTACCTTTGATTTCAAGAGTTGCTAGAAAAAAAATTGAGCTGATCAGCTGCGGGGGAGCCCTTTTGTCAAATTAAACTAAAGGTAGCAATAAAAAAAAAGATCAATATATAACAAATGGAAAAACAGAGATACTGATAGCAATGAATAAAATCTTCAGGTAGGAGATGGAGACTAAGGGAAGCCAAAGGTATCAGTGAAAAAAAAATTCTATGATCAGTGTGGTTAGTGACAATAAGAAAGAATTCTTTAAATGTGTCACAAACAAATGACATTCTTGCAATGGTTTAGAACCAGTTGTAGACAAAGATGGTAAAATTGTCACTTTTGATGTAGAAGTATTCAAACCAAACACTTCTGTTCTGAATTCTGAAAGAGGCAGGATGATCTATTCATACTCTACACTGATAATGAAATAGTTGCTATTCCATCCAGGACTACAACGGATATTAAACTGCAATTAAGAAAATTTAGCATTTTAACGTTTGCGGAACCCTATCACTTGTACCCAAGAATATTAAAAGAATCAGCCAGGGAGCTCTTTGAACCACAGATGTTGATTTTTAAGCTATCACTGAGGAAGTTCCATCAGACTGGAAAAATACTCATGTAGTGCTTATATTTAAAAGGGACAAACAGGATGACTTGGGAAACCATAGGCAAGTTGACCTAACAATGATCCTGGCTAAAATCATGGAAAGGCTAATGAGGAATGTAATTGGTGAAGAATGAATGGATGCTAGCATAATTAATGCCATTCAACATGGGTTTATGGAAAACAGATCTTGTGAAATATATTTAATATGTGTTAATGAGACCACAAATGTAGCTGATAAAGGTAACTGTGTTGCTAGTACGTTTAGACTTCTCTAAGGCATTTGAATTAGTCTCACATGACATTCTTATAAAAGTTATCACTGCTCAAGCTCAATGCAGTCTGCATGACATGGATTAAAAACTGGCAAACTAGTAGATCCTTGTAACCCAGTGTAGCTTGGAGCTGATTTACAACTGCAGCGGATCCACCCACTGACTTCAGGAGAGCTAATCCCATTTACACCAGCTGATGATCAGGCCTATGGACTTCAATAGAGCCCAGTGGTTTCCCTGAGTCACAGCCTTCCCTCCGGGTCCATCTGCCTTCTCCCCTCTGAGCTGTAACAGCTGTATCCCAGACTGGAGCCAGAGGAGCTCCTGCCATTCTCCTCCATGAGCAGCAGCCTGAGGCCACTCACCAATGTAGCAGAGATCTGGTTGGGTCCCTTGCTGTCCCCACTACTCCTCTCCTCTGGCTGTTTCTGTAGGGACGTGGCGCCAGTCCCGTCCTGGATACCAGTCCACGCTCCAATCCACGTAGAACAATAAAGCAAATGATTTAGAATGAGGTCCCAAAAGTTTCCTTAATATCAAATTAAAACAGGGAGTTACAACCCTGGGTGGGTAGAGATGGCCAGTAGCTGCAGAAGAACTTCAGCTAGTGCAAATCACAACAAAATAATTCAATGAGGGAGAATGAAAACTGATCATTAAAATGATTAAGTCTAAGGGAAGAATCCACAGGACTGACACCCTCCTTGTCTACCCATCCCTGGACACAGCCAGTATGTCTGCTGTGGGACACAGCAATCTTACAGCTGGTGTCTTTACCATTGGATGTTCTGTGCAGTCCTCACAGAGTAGGTAGGGAGTCGTTACCCTCCCTCCGTTTGCCACAAGCCATAGAATGCAAGTCTCACACCCAGGCAGACTCCTGATCTCTGCAGAATTCCACCTGGGGTAGGGGGACCTGCTCGACACTTTGCAGGTTGTCTGCCAGACTGATGGTTACATCAGCCATGGCTGTGACTCTGCCTATGGTGACTAGCATGCCACAGATACAGAGTTCAGCAGCCCACCTCTGGGAGCGATTTGAGCACTGTACCAGCACATCTGGAATGGTCAAATCTCTTCCAGCGAGGTGACTCTATTGTGCAGCTTTCGCAGTCCACGCCTCTCCCCAGGCTACTTCCTTTAACTCTGCCTCCCTCCCTCAGTTCTCTCGTCCCGTGCTCAAGGGGGAAAAAAGCACCTGTCCTCTGGTCCATGACCCAGCTCTCCAGCTGCCTGGTAGCTTTCAGTACCTTTTCCAAACCCCCTCCCACGCTGTTCCAAGCCCTTGGGTTAGAGAGCCCCAGACCCTTTCCTAGTCTTTCACTAGTCTTGCTTCTTTCCCAGTCTCTCTCTGTTCTGCACAGAGGGGCTGTGTATAGGGTTACCACCTTGACATGCAAAAAAACCCTAACAGCACCCCCTTCCCCCGCAAGGCAAGGCTACCACAACCACAACCCACAGTCACCAGGCAACTCTGCAACTCCCCCTTCTCCCCTTCAACAGCCACTCATGTGAGTCAGACCCTCTCTCACACCCCCGCGCAGGGCACTCAGGTGCTGGAGGGCAGACAGCTGCTGCATTTTGATCTGTTACTTATGACTTAACCTCTTTAGCTAGACACAAACTTTTAACATTCCATAGCCCCATGTATTGTGAGGATAATGCAAATCTTTAGACCCAAGTTAAAAACAAAATCAGCAGATTAAATTATTTATCTGGCAATTGGTAAATCCATTAAAAAAAAAAAAAAACGGCCAGCCCAGTCAAATACCCACCAGGTGGAAACTGTAGCTGTGCACACCGCTGGCACCATTCCAAGCAAGCACTGTTGTGAAGCCTACACACTCCCATCAGCCTCAGGGATGACAGCTCCCAGAATTCCCATGCTTAGGGATGAAACTGACAGCAGGGCTATGATGGGTCGGTAGCCTGTGTTAAAGGGTCAGCATACCCTGTCACTGTCCCCCCACACTTATCTTCTCAGGATCTTCCTACTTTTTCATTGTCAATAACCAGCAAGAACAGTCTTCCTCCCACCCCATTCATACCTTCCTTCTTCCCCTGCTGACCCCTCTCCCCCATTACACCTCTTTCACACCCACCAAGGTCTTTCTTCCGCTAACTGTCTTCAACCCACCAGCCTGTCATGATGAAAAATACTCTTGCTTTCTCCCTCATCCCTCATAAGAAAAGACATCTGCTTTCATAACTGGTACCGTCCCCAGTGTCAGCTTTGATTGTCAAGCAGCGGGCAGTTGTATCCAGCAGGAATGACAATCTGCCACTCAAGACTTAATGTGGTTCTCACCTCTGCTGGGAAAGGGAGCTCAGCACCGAGAAACATCTGCATTTTGATCTTTTTCATCCTCTACATTTTGCTCTCAGTCAGTTTATGGTTGTCAGCTACCTGCATAATGCTCAGAAGAGTTCACATTTTTAAACTATGGGATTTAGAACTACCCTATAAATAGTTTGTACCCATTACTATTTGTATGAGTTGCAATAACTCTTGTCAGAAGATATGCTTATGTCTCTGTACTCCCTGTCTGCCAGGAGGACTTATGTTACATTTATCCTGGGTGAGCTCAGTGATGGCTTACAGAACCGTGCACCAGCTATTCCTGAAGAATCAGCAGAATGTGTTTGGAAGTAGCACAGTTTTATCTACTTGGGCTGCTTGTTATAGGGAAGGTTGGGAGACCAAGTTCCCCTGCATATACTGCAGCAGAAAGGACAGCTGTTAGCAATGCTGAGCTGATTATCTGCCATCTCTTCCAGCTGCTGTGCTGAGCTAAAACAAGAGACTGAGTTATGCCTGGAAAGGGAAACGGACCACCCTGGGTCCGCGCACACGTGGACACTCAGAGGTTAATTAGAATCGAATTCAGTTTCTTTAGAAGTCCTGCTCTTGATTAATTTCCAAGCTGCAGGAAGCCATTTCTGCAGCTTCACATGCCAGTGGAAAACATCTGATTATTGCTCAGGAATAGACATTGCAATCTTTACCCAGGTAAAACTACGCTCTTGGCATCTAACTAAAAGAAAACTCCCATGGAACCAGGAGGCTGAAGGAATGAAAGCCAAGGCTAACTTTGTAATAACTCAGTAGCAATTTACTGATTCTATTTCTAAGGGAGAATAAGTCCCGTCTTCTAGCCCAAGCTGCTCTGCATCAGACCCAGAACAACTCAGCAGCTCCCCCCAATACTACACATGGGAGAACAGCGACAGCTGGGGGAGCCTTCACTCTCCTGGCATCACCATTCTGTTAACTCTGATCTGAGGCTGCAGCTGCCCTTGGATCTGGGGGTGGGGGTTGTTCTCCCGGCTTGAGCAGACATGCTGGTGCTGTGAGCTGCCATGCTGAGAGTGGAGTTGAGTAGTGTGGGTTGGAAGTGGCTCAGGGTAGTCACGCTTTGGATGTACCCCCGAGGTCTAGGCAGATTTGTACTCAGGGTAGCCGTGTTACTGCATCTGCTCTGCGATTGTTAGTGTGCCATATCTACAGACCAAAGGGCGTGTAGCCAATAACACAGTGAAAGGGGACAAACTGAAAATATCCCCTCCCCCATGCACACACAAAGCCTCTCTCCTACTTATGCCAATAAATCCTATCAGCTATAACTTGTTTTTCTTTATCACATATTGTCAGCTAGACTGACTGCATTTTCCTGCACTGAATACATCTTTGTAGAAATTTGGCAAGTGGATGAATACAACACTGATGCAAGTTATTTACCATGTTATCTCCAGATAACACAGTAGAATTACCACCAGCTACTCTGAAATTCTCTTTGTTTATAATATAATGGAGTTGTCAGGTGTTTTAAAACACACTTATTACAAAATACTATGGTGTATTTCACAGGATGCAGAAAATATCTCAGAGCAACAACATAGACATGTTATTTTATGGTTAATTGCTGAGCTCTCTTCATATCTTTATTCAGTCATTTTTTCTTATTTCCTGCTCCTGTATTTCTTAAAGGAATATGGCAAAGAACAGGACTCTGAAATTTCTTTCCCCGTTTGCTTTTTACACTTAGTCTTTGCCCATCAGTCCTGGAGTCTTGTTCCCAACCCTTTCTCTAGTAAATGCAATCAGTTCTGTACAATATCAGCCACTCAAGGCAATGGCTTTATAAGCTCTTGTTCCCAGATATTGCCTTTACCTGCTCTACCTCTGCTTGAATTGAATTTCAGCACAGACTTGTTATCAAAGCTGCTCCAAAGTCTGGGCTGCTGTTCTACAAAAAGAGAGAGAATTGTGTTTAAAGCGCAGAGCTGCTGAAGTTTTCACTGGCATTGCTGAGACTTGCTGTCAGGCGCCGGGGAGAGCACCCCGCTGCAAGGCTACTGGATTGTTCCTGTGATAGTATGCAGATGGGGCTCTATCCCCATGGTCCTGGGTTCCCCCAGATCACCATCTTCAGCCCGAGGGACTCCCACCCCAGCCCTCTGCTTCCCTACAGTATAACCCCCTGGAAGCCATGCTGGCTGGGCTTCCCTGCACACCCCTACACAGGGACCCATCAGCACAGAGCAAGTCCATGGCAAGGGATTTTTTTCTGTATGAAAGTGAAGGCTGGGGAACAATGCATGTGTCTCCAGTCTCCATCCCCTCCCCATGAAAGGAAGGCTCTCAGTGGGGCAGGCTGGGTCCAGAGAAGCAGCTGACTCGTCTTCCCGCAGTGCTTCAGCAAGGTGAAATCCACCTACTAAGATTCCTCTTGCACAGCGGCCTTTGGGAAGATCTCCCCAGGTATCCGGTCTTTCTGAGCTCATCACCCAGAGAGATCCTCCGCGACTGCCAGGCTGATGAAGGTGGAAAGGAGGTTTTTGGAAGGCAGCTGGCTGGCAGAGTTCATTTTTGAAGAACTACTGTAAATCTGGTGGGGTGTTTTTGTGCTATTAGTGGTGTGTCACAGCACCTAGAGCTGTACATAAACGTCTTCTTTATTCTTAAAGTCCAAAGAAATAAAATAAATCAGTGGCATTCCAGTAAAATCCATGCTGCTATGTACGGCCACCATTGCTAATGTACCAGAATGTCATATTTTTACCCTCACTGCTTCCATGTGAAGTAGGATGGAGTTATGATGTGGATAGGAAACGGAGGCACAGAAAATTAGGTGACTTTCCAAAAATTTCTCTCTGGTTCCTTTTAAAACCAAACCCTCTCTGCTTAAAAGCCCCTACCAGAGAAAAGAAAAATATAATATTCCTACTGGCTTCTGGATTCTATCTTTCCCACAATGCTGCACACCATGTCATAACATTTCTTCCCAGATCTGGACCTTAGCATCCAAAATATGGGTGTTAGCATGAAAACCTCCGAGCTTAGTTACCAGCTTGGACCTGGTAAAGCTGCCACCAGCCAGGAGTTATACAGTGCCTAGCTCACTGTGGTCTCCCCAAAACCTTTCCTGGTGGACCCCAAGACTCAGATTCCTTGAGTCTTACAACAAAGGGAAATAACCCTCTCCCCTTGTTTCCTTGTTACTTCCTCCCAGGCTCCCCTCCCTGGACGACTCTAGGAGATTCCCTGCTTCCAGTCCTGGAAACACATGTACCGAGAGAGCTAATCTCTCTCCCCCCCTCACCCAGAGGGTATGCAAAGTCAGGCTTAGTAAATCTAACAAAGAGATTTTCCCCCGACTTCTTCCTCCCACCAATTCCCTGGTGAGCTGCAGACTCAATTCCCTGGAGTCCCCACTCCAACAGGTCTTAAAAAGAAAGCTTTATATAAAAAGAGTGAAAAAGGACATAATATATAGTCTCTGTATCAAGGTGGCAATATACAGGGTCAATTGCTTTAAGGAAAAAAATGAATAAACAGCCTTATCCAAAAAGAATACAATTTAAAACATTCCAGCAGCTACACATGTGTAAATACAAAAGAAAACAATATAAACCTATTGTCTTACTATTCTTGTACTTACAACTTGGAAACAGAAGATTAGAAAGGCAGGAGATAGAAAAATCACTCTCAGAGCCGAGAGGGCACAGACACAAGACAAAGAACAAAGAACTCACACCCAAAACTTCCCTCCACCCAGATTTGAAAAAGTCTTGTTTCCTGATTGGTCCTCTGGTCAGGTGTTTCAGGTTACTGGTGTTACCCCTTTACAGGTAAAAGAACATTAACCCTTAGCGATCTGTTTATGACAACCAGAATGTCATATTTTTACCCTCACTGCTTCCATGTGAAGTAGGATGGAGTTATGACGTGGATAGGAAACTGAGGCACAGAATATTAGGTGACTTCCCTAAGGTCACACAGGCAGCTGGTGACAAGGCTGGGAAGTGAGCCCAGGTCTTTACACTCTAGCCAGCATCCATCAGGCCGTCTTTCCTCCCACTGCCACTCTACATTGGCTGGGCAGCTGCAGATCTCGCTTTCATGTCACAAGTCTTCGGGCAGATTGTCCTTCTTTCTACCTCCAGCCTCCTGCACCGGTGGTGAGCTGAAAGTCTGCTCCTTTGCCAGCTAAACTCTCCTGAGCTTCCTTGACCCTGGGGTTGGGCCCTCAGGGCCTGCCTGAGAAACAGACAAATTGCTGAATGTGGCAAAACACTTAAGCCTTTCCCCATCATCTGCGTGTATCGCCGGGTCTGAGCTTTCCTCTCTTCTCTAAACTCCTTCGCCTCTTGGAATGAACTTCGAGAGCCTGCAAGGCTAAGCAGGAGCAAATATTCATTCTGCTTGAGTTGTTCCATAAACACCTGTCATTCCAAGCACCAGGAGCAATTTGGCTTTAGCATTCTACTATCCAGTCCTCACGGTGCAGCTGAGACAAACTCCCCAAAACAGCATCTCAGAAAACAAGTTTATTATGGCTCAGACGAAACTCTTACCTTATCCTGGTCACATTTCATCTAAGCAGGAGACAAATTCTAACTTTTGAAAATGTGAGTTGTCAATAGTCTGTAAATCCCATGAAATGGGGAAGAGTAAATTACATTTTCAGCTCTGGATTTGTTTAGTGAAAATACAAATGCATCTTTGCCATATAGAGCCCAATAGCTAAAGGGACAAGTATCCTATATTCCTGCTATAACTGCACAGGGTTCATTTAAATAAGAAAAAACGTAATATGTGCATAACTGGTATGTAACAAAGTAAACTACATTGGCTGATATTTCTCTCACTTACACTCTATGTTACAGATGACTGGCCCAGAAATGCTTTAGGGTTCAAATCTCAAGACCCTACATAAGGTGGGCACTTTGTTCAGACAAAACACGGAGCCAGATTTACTTGTGAAGCCAATGTCGGAGTAAGAAATGGAAAAGCAGGACTGAGAATATTTAAATCCCAGAAGCCCAGTAGAAATGACAGAGCCCTTGTAGTAGGAGGGTTTGGAGTTGTGTGTAAGGATGTCTCTGGGATTCCTGGAGCATGACACAGCAACTCATCTGGCAAGATGTGCAAACACATTAAACAGTCACGACAGAGATGCCTGGTGATGTGTCAGCTCCTGAAAAACTGAGAAGTCAGCTTTAAAAATGCCTAAACAACCTGCAGTAAAATACTGTAGCTTGTGAAGGGATTTCAGTACAGACAGGCTAGTAAGAAATGGCTCTGGAGTAAGGGGAGTTATGACAGAGCCCAGAATTTGAGAAGTGAGCAGTGATTTTTGTGTAGGGTGTCAGTTTTACAAGCCTTAAAGAAACCAGTTTTGCAGAGGCTCAGCAAGAGACCCCCCTGGTCACAGCCCTTGATGGTCAGCGACCCTGGGCTGTTTTGGACTGGGCTGGGGGAAGCTTGTTCCAGAGCTGAAGGCACATCCCTGAGAGCTCTTTATTCCCCCTTTGTTAAACAGAATGGGACCCATTTCCAGGGCTTTGCTGATGGCAAGGCCAGCAACAAGGAGAACTAACCCCCTGGTGAGGGTCAGAGCCCAGTTCCGGGGGTTTTTACCTGGCATATGAGGTCACCGTGCTGCTGAGATTTGGCCTGGCCACCCCTACATCATGCCGATGGCCAGACCGTGTGAGTGGCTGTCATAAACATACAGCTACGGGTTGCATAAAATCCCTCCTTTACCTGTAAGGAGTTAAGAAGCTCAAATGACTTAGTTGGCACCTGACCAAAAGGACCAATAAGGAAAGAAGATACTTTCAAATCTAGGTGGGGGAGATTTTGTTTGTGCTCTCTTTGTTGTTCCTTCTCAAGACAAAGAGAGAAACCAAGCAGGCAACCCAGATCCTACTGAAATGATACATCTAATACATGCATCTGAGGAAGTGGGTATTCACCCATGAAAGCTCATGCTCCAAAACGTCTGTTAGTCTATAAGGTGCCACAGGATTCTTTGCTGCTGATAGATCTAAAATTACAGAAATTGTAAGTAATAGCAAAAAAATGCATTAGATTATCTTTTGTTGTAGTTTGTGAATTTTCCCTGTGCTAAGAGGAGAAATCCCCTGTTTTGAATCTGAATACGCTGTAAATTAACTTCCATCCTGATTTTACAGAGGTGCTTCTTTTACTTTTTTCTTTATAATAAAATTATGTTTTTAAGAACCCGATTGATTTTTAGTGTCCTAAAAACCCAAGGGTCTGGTCTGTGTTCACTTTGCTAACCTATTGGTTGGTATATTATTCTCAAGTCGACACAGGAAAGAGGGTGAAGGGGTTTGGGTGGGGATATTTTGGGGAAATAGGGATTCCAAGTGGTCTTTTTCCTGAATCTTGTCTAAATTACTTGGTGGTGGCAGTGTGTGTGTTTGTGTTTGGGGGTTACTTGCTGTGTGCTGAGCTTGTGTTTGTCAGTCTGTTTGGTGGTTTGTTTGTTTGAAGGACCGTGTGCTGTAGCTGGCAGTTGGAGGCTGAGCTACCAAGGAAGGTTTGAAAGCTAGAAGCCTCTGGTAATTGGCTGAGCCTTAACCAGTGGGTGGGACATTCACTCAGGCCAGGGCTTCATAAAGCTGTGCACAAGCGACCAGGGAGCTTAGCAAACAGGAGCTGCTAACAGGGAGTTTCGCAAGGGAATTTGGAAGGGGAGTAGGAAGGGAGGGGGGGTCTCTTGTCCGTCTCATCTGTGACCCATTGGTCCCCTAAACCTATAAACAAAGCCACATCCAAAACCTTTCTGTTTGAAGCAGAGCAGAGCGGACACGGAGCTGCAGATGGGAATTTGAGAGAGTTTGACAGAGGGAGGCTTACGATGGTGAGGAGGACCCGCAACACCTGTGCCAGCACTGCTTCTGTCTCCTCCACCTGCGCCTGTAGCCAGACAGAGCACCAAAGCATGGATGCTTTTACCCAGATTCTGGTGTGGGCTTGCAAAGACTGTAATTTGCAATTTCCACTTACTGATATCCAGGCTGGGGGTGGCATCCAATGTGAAAGGTGCCTACTGGTGGAATCTCTCAGGCAGCAGGTGGGAGAGCTACAAGAGGAGGTGGCTAGGTTGAGGAACATCCATATCCATGAGCAATTCCTGGACAGTATCCATGTGGAGACAGCTGACGTAGCTGTCCCAGTTCACAGGACTACTGACACACCAGTGGAGGAGGAAATGGCTCAGGGTGGACACTGGCAGCTGGTTACTTCTAGCAGCAGGCAGTGCTCCACCCCTGCTGCGAACCCTCCTGCTGTGGTAATAGATAACCATTATGCTCTTCTTGATACAGGAGAGAAGGAATCACCCCCAACAGTTAAGGAGGGGAAGCCTCGTACCCCTAAGGCTGGGAGGTCTGCTACCACCACTGATAATAAGAAACGTAGGGTACTGGTGGTTGGAGACTCTCTGCTGACGGGGACGGAGACACCCATTTGTCGCCCTGATCGTTCATTCCGGGAGGTATGCTGCCTGCCAGGGGCCCGTATCCTAGATGTTACAGAGGCATTGTCGAGGATTATCCGGCCTTCTGACTACTACCCCATGCTACTCATCCATGTGGGCGCAAATGATACTGCGAGGTGTGACACTGAGCAGAACAAGAGTGACTACAGGGCTCTGGGAGTACGGGTTAAGGAGTTTGGAGCGCAGGTGGTATTCTCTTCGATTCTTCCTGTTGAAGGTAGGAGTCCGGGCAGAGACAGATGCATCGTGGAGGTGAATGCCTGGCTGCGAAGATGGTGTCGCCAGGAGGGCTTTGGCTTCCTTGACCACGGGATGCTATTCGAGGAAGGACTGCTAGGCACAGATGGCGTTCACCTTTCGAGAAGGGGAAAGGCCTTATTTGCTCACAGACTGGCTAACCTAGTAAGGAAGGCTTTAAACTAGGTTCGACGGGGACAGGTGAGCAAACACCACAGGTAAGTGGGGAACAAGACCCGGGAGCTGGGTTGGAAACAGGAGGGAGCATGGGCTATAATGGCAGAGAGAAAGGTGGGTCAGGGCAAAGCTGGGAGGCAAGATCAAACCAGTATCTTAGATGCCTATATACAAATGCAAGAAGTATGGGTAATAAGCAGGAAGAACTGGAAGTGCTAATAAATAAATACAACTATGACATTGTTGGCATTACTGAAACTTGGTGGGATAATACACACGACTGGAATGTTGGTGTGGATGGGTATAGTTTGCTCAGGAAGGATAGACAGGGGAAAAAGGGAGGAAGTGTTGCCTTACATATTAAAAATGTACACACTTGGACTGAGGTGGAGATGGACATAGGAGATGGAAGTGTTGAGAGTCTCTGGGTTAGGCTAAAAGGGGTAAAAAACACAGGTGATGTCATGCTGGGAGTCACTACAGGCCACTTAATCAGGTGGAAGAGGTGGATGAGGCTTTTTTCAAACAACTAACAAAATCATCCAAAGCCCAAGATATGGTGACTATGGGGGACTTCAACTATCCAGATATATGTTGGGAAAATAACACCGCAAGGCACAGACTATCCAATAAGTTCTTGGACTGCATTGCAGACAACTTTTTATTTCAGAAAGTTAAAAAAGCTACTAGGGGGAAGCTGTTCTAGACTTGATTTTAACCAATAGGGAGGAACTCGTTGAGAATTTGAAAGTAGAAGGAAGCTTGGGTGAAAGTGATCATGAAATCATAGCGTTAGCAATTCTAAGGAAGGGTAGAAGGGAGTACAGGAAAATAGAGAAAATTGGTTTCAGGAAAGCGGATTTTGGTAAGCTCAGAGAGCTGATAGGTAAGGTCCCATGGGAATCAAGACTGAGGGGAAAAACAACTGAGGAAAGTTGGCAGTAAAGGGACGCTATTAAGGGCCCAAAAGCAAGCTATTCCGATGGTTAGGAAAGATAGAAAATGTGGCAAAAGACCACCTTGGCTTAACCACGAGATCTTGTGTGACCTACGAAATAAAAAGGCATCATATAAAAAATGGAAACTAGGTTAGATTACAAAGGACGAATATAGGCAAATAACACAGGATTGCAGAGGCAAGACTAGAAAGGCAAAGGCACAAAATGAGCTCAAACTAGCTATGGGAATAAAGGGAAACAAGAAGACTTTTTATCAATACATTAGAAGCAAGAGGAAGACTAAGGACAGGGTAGGCCCACTGCTCAGTGAGGAGGGGGAAACAGTAACGGGAGACTTGGAAATGGCAGAGATGCTTAATGACTTCTTTATTTCGGTCTTCACTGAGAAGTCTGAAGGAATGTCTAGTATAATGAATGCTTACGGAAAGAGGGTAGGTTTAGAAGAGAAAATAAAATAAGAGCAAATAAAAAATCACTTAGAAAAGTTAGATGCCTGCAAGTCACCAGGGCCTGATGAAATGCATCCTAGAATACTCAAGGAGTTAATAGAGGAGGTATCTGAGTCTATAGCTATTATCTTTGGGAAATCATGGGAGATGGGGGAGATTCCAGAAGACTGGAAGGGGGCAAATATAGTGCCCATCTATAAAAAGGGAAATAAAAACAACCCAGGAAACTACAGACCAGTTAGTTTAACTTCTGTGCCAGGGAAGATAATGGAGCAAGTAATTAAAGAAATCATCTGTAAACACTTGGAAGGTGGTAAGGTGGTAGGGAATAGCCAGCCTGGATTTGTAAAGAACAAATCGTGTCAAACTAATCTGATAGCGTTCTTTGATAGGATAACGAGCCTTGTGGATAAGGGAGAAGCGGTGGATGTGATATACCTAGACTTTAGTAAGGCATTTGATACGGTCTCGCATGATATTCTTATAGATAAACTAGGAAAGTACAATTTAGATGGGGCTACTATAAGGTGGGTGCATAACAGGTTGGATAACTGTACTCAGAGAGTAGTTATTAATAGCTCCCAATCCTGCTGGAAAGGTATAACTAGTGGGGTTCCGCAGGGGTATGTTTTGGGACCGGTTCTGTTCAATATCTTCATCAACGATTTAGATGTTGGCATAGAAAGTACGCTTATTAAGTTTGCGGACGATACCAAACTGGGAGGGATTGCAACAGCTTTGGAGGACAGGGTCAAAATTCAAAATGATCTGGACAAATTGGAGAAATGGTCTGAGGTAAACAGGATGAAGTTCAATAAAGATAAATGCAAAGTGCTCCACTTAGGAAGGAACAATGAGTTTCACACATACAGAATGGGAAGAGACTGTCTAGGAAGGAGTATGGCAGAAAGAGATCTAGGGGTCATAGTAGACCACAAGCTTAATATGAGTCAACAGTGTGATACTGTTGCAAAAAAAGCAAACGTGATTCTGGGATGCATTAACAGGTGTGTTGTAAACAAGACACTAGAAGTCATTCTTCCGCTTTACTCTGCGCTGGTTAGGCCTCAACTGGAGTATTGTGTCCAGTTCTGGGCACCGCATTTCAAGAAAGATGTGGGGAAATTGGAGAAGGTCCAGAGAAGAGCAACAAGAATGATTAAAGGTCTTGAGAACATGACCTATGAAGGAAGGCTTAAGGAACTGGGTTTGTTTAGTTTGGAAAAGAGAAGACTGAGAGGGGACCTGATATCAGTTTTCAGGTATCTAAAAGGGTGTCATCAGGAGGAGGGAGAAAACTTGTTCACCTTAGCCTCCAATGATAGAACAAGAAGCAATGGGCTTAAACTGCAGCAAGGGAGATTTAGGTTGGACATTAGGAAAAAGTTCCTAACTGTCAGGGTAGTTAAACACTGGAATAGATTGCCTAGGGAAGTTGTGGAATCTCCATCTCTGGATATATTTAAGAGTAGGTTAGATAAATGTCTATTAGGGATGGTCTAGACAGTATTTGGTCCTGCCATGAGGGCAGGGGACTGGACTCGATGACTTCTCGAGGTCCCTTCCAGTCCTAGAGTCTATGAGTCTATGAGCAATACCCTCCAAGGACAAAGAAAGGATTTGTGCCTTGGGGAAGTTTTTAACCTAAGCTGGTAGAAATAAGCTTAGGGGTCTTTCATGCGGGTCCCCACATCTGTACCCCAGAGTTCAGAGTGGGAAGGGAACCCTGACGGTGGTTTTACAAAGTGGCACATAGGGGTCACAGCGTCACTCACACAGATTTGGCCTGCCCCCCCCCTGTCATCATGATGGAGGGGCAGCCGGGCCAGATCTGGCCGCGTGCACTTGAGCTGGGAGCTGGGCACAGCACTGTTGGACAGGAGCTGCTGCTGTGTTTTCTTTGCAACACTCCTGACCCTGTGATCCCCCAGGGACAGGACTTGAACCCTCTACCCCTGGTGTGGATAAAATGGAGACACAAAAACCCCTTAAATCCCCCCAAATTTAAAAAAGATACCAACTTTCCCGGGGGGGGGGGTTGGAATGGGGCCGGAAAGGCTGGGGAGGAAGTGTTTGGCCCTCCCTCACATGCTGGCCAAAGGAGCTGAGGCCTGGGGAAGGGCAGGGATCGGCTGCATCCACAGAGAGGCCAGGGAGGAGCCAGGGATGTAGATAATCTGCCTTAAAAACTTCCCTGGGCTGCCCTGGGGCTGGCACCGCCCCCTGCTGCCCTGACGCTGGGCGCAATGTAACGAACAAATGCAGCCCTCTGTTAGTTCTCTGGAGTCAGGTTTGTGAATGTCCAAGTCCCCCACACACTGGGAAAGACACCTCAGATCTCCTTTGGGAGGATGCTGCAAGACACCCCAACAGCTCCTCAGGGGAATTAGAGGAAATATGTGTCTGTCCATCTGGAGCATTAGGGACACCGGTCCCTGGAGCACCTGAGGAGCTAGGATTTGGTAAATTGCGTCTTGATTCACAGGGTGAGATCCTGGCAGAAGTCAAAGAGATCGTTATCCTTGACTTCAGGAGGGCGTGGATTTTGCCCATGGGTTTTAAAGCCAGAAGGAATTGCTGTGATCGTCTAGTCAGACATCTAGCCAGAGAATCCTGTGCAAAGGTTCCTGCCTCAAGCCCATAACATCTGGCTGAGCTAGATCCTGTCTTTAAATACTAACTGGTGAACATCATTTAGGGCCTGCCCAGCTTGCAGTCAGGTACTTTGTCTGATCCCCTCCGCTGCTGGCCACACACCTCCCTCATTTCCAATCTCACCCCTCCTCTGCCTCCGTGAAGGGTGGGGGGGATATGACAGAGGCCTATAAAATCCTGGCAGGTGTGGAGAAAGTGACTAGAGAAGTGTTATTAACCCTTTCCCACAAAACAAAAACCAGGGTCGTCCAATGAAATTAATAGGCAGCAGGTTTAGTGCAAACAACAGGAAGTACTTTTTCATACAACGCACCTGTGGAACTCAATGCCCGGGGATGCTGTGATGGCCAAATATATAAATGGGGTCAAAAAAGAATTTGATAAGTTCATGGCGCACAGGTCCATCAATGGCGATTAGCCAAGATACACAGAGATGCAAACCCATGCTCAGGGCAACCTCAAGCCTCTGATTGCCAGAAGCTGGGACTGGAAGACCAGGGTGGATCACTCCATTCTGTGCACTTCCCCTGGAGCGATGAGCCACTGCCAGAGATAGGCTACTGGGCATGATGGACCATGATCTGACCCAGTATAGAAGCTTGTAAGTTCCTATGTTCTCCCTTCATTACATTGTAATATCTGACCTTTGATTAAGGTCCACACAGACAAAAAATCCCAGTCAGGCCCTTCTCCCCGTGCCTTCCCAACACCTACCGTTTCCCACTGGTCCACATAAAATGCACAGCTTGGATCATTGCCCTTCCCTGTTGCTATGATCGTGCTATATCCTTTGTTGAATCTGACTCTAGCTTCCCATCTTTCAACAACAGATCCAGTGCATGTTCCTTGTCCGTAGACCATGGGCTGTTTAGGGCAGGAGTAGTTTTCTAGGTGTCTGTGGGCAGTGCCTAATTTATTGTAGGAGCTTCCATAATACCATATAACAACAACAACCTTTACACATGCCTGTAAATGGGCTCTGAGTGCATTTCTTAACATGTCAGTTTCACTCGCCTACATGGCAGATCTCAATGGCTTTGATTGCTGCTGGTATTCAGCAAGTCCAAACGAGGAGTTACACACATAATGTCACTTCGGTCGTTGAAAAACATTATAATGGATGCACATACAAAGGCAATTGGACCAGATCCCTTATTCGGTAAAAGTCTAATTTAATCTGCCAAGTGCTACCTTTCAGTGTCATGCTTCTGTGTACAAGCACAGAGCATACACCATCCCAAGGTACTAACATTTCCTCAGTGAAAAGGAATGGTGCTCTGAGGTATTTTTAATAATGCTTTAAAATGATACTGTGGAAGCTGCTTATAAATTAAAATATTTCAGCTGTATTCCCATAGTTGTGTAATTACACCATTGTTCTCCTTTAAACCGTATTTTCCTATCAAATAACATTTACACTAGAGAGTAAAATATATTACAGAACTAGAGGCCCTGATCCAGCAAAGCACGTTGTCTCAAGCTTACCCTAAAGTGTGTGCTTAAGTAAGGCAGATGCAGAAGTGCTTTGCTGGATTGGACCTAAAGATCAGTTCCCAATGGAAGCACATTTTAAAATCTTCCAGAATGACTGCCTTTTGCACAGAATTGTGAGCCTAATCTTGCTCTCCTTAGCCTTTTTAAGTAGCAACAGACTTTTTGAGCTGATTTCAGTTAGACCACTTGAAATCTGCTTCACTTGAGTAATGGTGGCAAAATCAGCTCTATAATATTTTTGTTATTTATATATTAGGGACTTAACTTGTGAGTTGAGTGTTTCTTCCTAAGGAGTAAACAGGTAAATATATCATTATATCAAACCTCAGTAAAACCTCTCACAAATCTGGCTGGTAAATATGAGAAAATGTGCACAAAAATATAGCAAATCTTCCCTTGGCTTCAGTAGGACCTGAGGGAGCTGACCTCCTGTGGGAAATCAGCTCACTTCTTTAGGGACATCCCTTTAGGCCTCTATACTGGAAGGTTTGGCCTAACTAATTGGTAGAGTTTTGCTGTTGCCTTCAGTGGGAGCAGGACTGCAGTGGCCGCCTCCCCCCAGCTCTAAGAACTCCAGTGCTAAGTGGCTTTTCGTTACGTACCTGGACAAGTGAGCTAGGCACAGAGAATTGTTGAGTGTCCTAAGGCCGAGTAGTAAGATGGGAATGGGCGTCAGGTCACAATCCCCTTAGCTGATCCCCAACTCCCTCTGTGCTGATTCTCTAAATTGATATCAATGTGCATCAATGAAAAACATTTGGGGATGAGCCACACTAACAGGATATGTGCACATTCACCCTTCCTTCTCTGGCTAAGTCAGTACTTCTCTAACAATAGCTAACAACCTCAACGTTTCAGGAAGCGTTCTTACCAGCTGCATTAGAGTCTGCCGAACTGAACGTGAACACCGTTGGCTGAAGGCAAACCGGCTCTTGGCAGACATGCAATCCCTCCCTTTGGGACTTTTGGATTCTCACATGATGACACTGCCTCATGACATCCCAATGTAAATGTCATCATGTCCATATGCTGCATGCCTGGTAGCTGAGACTGGAGCAGAGACCACATCTCTGGTATATGAACTGACAAAGGGGGCCAGGACTGTTCAGCTTCCTGGGGAGCAGGGCCTCTCTGCCCTTTGATATTCTCAGCAGCAAACCTGTTTTCCTTAGACACTTGCTTGCAACACTCAATATTTGAAACTCTTTCCTTCCTTCCTTCCTTCCTTCCTTCCTTCCTTCCCAAACTTCCTCCAGTCCAACTGGCCTTCTCCGTCCTTGGCTCACAGCAATGAGGGCAGCTCCCAAGGCTACATGTCAGCACAAGTCATATTGGTGGGATCTGGGCCCCAAACACCAGAAGAACATCTCTAAGCAGCTCCTGGCTTCTTGATGGCATTCAAGAGTCCTGGAATTTCATCCACTTTTATCATGGTTAAGTGGCTAATTGGCTATCTGTGTTTTCTAGTCTAGCAGGAGGATTCCCTTCTGCTTTGGCTGGGAGACTTTGTTTATTGTTACATGCTTCTAACTAATCTACTACACAAGATCTTTTCTCAATTCATTTGTGAATTTCTTTCATGGCAAAAATGACAGCACCCTTCAGTGATTTTCTCCAGGAAGATGCCCTGACTCCACTCCCTGGGACAGTTTATGATATTCTAGCTAACATTATTACATTCTTTATCATTGTATTCTTAGTTACCTCATGGCATTTTTAACGCTTTGGGATTTTTTGGTCTAACTGCTGTTGCAGTAGAGCTACATGTTTTAATAACTAATTACTGAGGAATGCTAACTATGCAAAAAACCATTCTCATGTAACTCAGTATATATATTGTAGATCAGCATCATTGTTTTGTAGATGGAGTTTAGATATAAAAGTTTCTTGCACAAATATACATAAGTTTAGAACTGCCCCACACTCACACAGAACCCGTCACACTCTGCTGAAACTAACATCACGCTTTGCCCAAAGAGCGGTTTACTTTGAATACTATCACTGGGAATTCTGTGCAGAGAACCCAAATTGGGCACTTCACATATTGTTTCCCATTCAAAGCCTTTTCAGTAGCACGGCCATCCTGCGTCAGCATTTTGGGCCTGATTGAAAGCCCACTGGAGTCTTTCCATCAACTTCAATAGTCTGGAGCTGATCCTTAAAGACAGCCACAGAGATCCAGCGGAAGGCTTGTCACACAACTCAAGGGACTTCACAAGCATAGACCAAGGTCAGGAGACATTAACACTCGTCATGTAACCAGCAGCCTCGGTTTTCCAAGGCTGTCCCCAACCCCAGCTTTCCCCCACAGAATCAGCGCCTTCTCCCTGTTGTGCCTGACGTTCGGTTGGTGACTGCAAAGGGGAGAGCAACAAATGCTGCAAGTTTCATCACAAACAAGATCAGCCCTAAACCTGGCATCAGATTCAGGCAACCAGTCAGGCAGCTTCCTGCCCCCAAAGCAGCCCCCGGACAGTGACGGTACCAATGCTCCGCTCCTTTGAATATTTAAAGAGGACAAGCAGTATATACGAGAAGGGAACTGTTCTTCATACATTGCTAGAGCTGTGTTTGTTATCAGGAAGTTATAATCTGAGTCATTTTGAAATGACTCGGAAAAGAACAAACCAGGTGTTCAGTGCTGGTCTCATTAGGGGTTCATGCAAAGTGCTTTACTTTCAGAAGTACTGCAATGTCTGTATCACTCTCTAACAGTGGGGAAGCCCTCATTCCCTTCAATATCTCACCCTGCACCTAAATGAATGGCCCAGTCCCTCACTTCCACCTGGGCAACTCTCACTGAAGTCTCTAGGAACTGTGCAAATTCAGTCCTAAGGGTCACATAGGTAAAGGTTCCTGTTTGTTTATGTCAGTAAATGTTGAGTGTTGCACCAGCACATATCTCAGTGCAAACAAAAAGCCATTCCCATGTGCAAATTAGGTAATTACCCATGAAAACAGGGAACTCAGGAATGATTATCATATTTGTAAACACGAGCACTCATCTGTGTGAGGAAAATCAGTATGCATGGAGGATTGGTCCAACTTTGGTTCTTCCTCTTACAAATTTGGCCCTAAATTTGTAGCCCAAAAGTGAAGTTAATATTGTTCTCACCATTAGTAAAACTTCATAAGGAACCTTACTTATAAGTTCCTGAAGAGAGAGAGAAAAATGCAGTTTTCAGATAAATGAGAATTAATGCAATATTTCTTGAAGTGGCACCAAAGACAATGAATTCATTCTGTATTCATGGGACTGTCGGATGTACCTCCGTAGGTGTTCATTTGTAATCTGCAGCACTTAATGGAAATTTACCATTTTATAATCAGTAAGAGCCTTTTATTGTAAGTGTGCTGACATTACGAATTCATTTGGTATTCATTGTAATAGCACTGATCATAATGAACCTATTTGGTATTCATTTGGTGTCATATGTATGTTCCATATTTCCGCAAGAGCCTTACTGTAATTCAGCGTTAGTTACCAGTAGTTAATATAGAAATACTATAATGTCACGTAGGCCTTTACTTCAACTTCATAATAACTTACCCTAAATTTAGAAAGACCTGAACACGGTATTGCAAAGTTTTTATGAAGCTCTATTGTGCAGTTCAGTACAGTGATACTCATTCGTGAAGAGTAGGTTAAAAAAACCAAACCCACTTCAATCCTCTAGTAACTGTGGTGCTTGGAGATGCTTTGCCTGCTGTGTGCCTGAGCACATGACAGCTTTGGAAATGTTGGCAAGCAATATCCATTGGAGGTCCATGTCCACCTGCCTCTGTCCTTGCATGCCCCCATCTGAGGTCAGACAACAGGATGCAGCTCCAAACACCATTGACTTCCTTCACTGCTTCAATCCACTGATTTGTTGTAAGACTCTGAAAGCAGTTTAGGGAAAAGCATCTTCAAACCCCCCTGTTACAACTTGTAATTCTTTGAGCATTGTCTGTGAGCTTCCCACTCATTGTGAGAGGTCAAGCTAACTCCAGACCTAAAGGAGGTGGGTCTGAGGATCCTCAGCAGAACAGAGACTACGGGGCAGCCCTCCCAAATTAAGGAGCAATGCTGCTTAGTATAGACCCTCAGTCACTTGTGCAACTGTTCTCCCTAGTTCACTGACTCTAAGAAATGGGGACTTCCGGGGAAGGCTTAAGCGTGCTTGGCTAAGCACTAAGGAGACAGCTACTCCATGCTGACAGAAATCATTCTGTGTTCACATGGAACACAGCACAGATCTTGGATCAAGATGCAACTAGTAATTTGGTTCGATTTTTCCATGACAACCAGGCCACATCCCATGAAGGTTACCATTGCTGCACCAGGGGACACGGCCCTCCTCTGAGAGAGGAGAAACTAACATTTGAATAACATAAGTTTAGCTGCATCCCAGTGCTGAGCATGACCTGCAGCTGTTCATTTAAAGAAAGAGGCATGCGGGAGGAAAGAATTCTGTGGGGCAGCCCCCTGAAATGACAGGCTGGATAGTTGGCAGGAGAAGGGGCAGGAGGGCCTGTGGCTCACCCCAAGGACACTGAGCTTACCCAGACTCTCAGGAGTGGTGAGGACTCCGAGGAGGGGATTGCATTCACATGTTTGTTGTTTTGCATAGATCTGTAACTCCTGGGCTGTCTGAGAGTAAAGAGTGTGTGTTGAAGAAGTCTGTGCACAAAGCCCGTGTTCCTTACTTTACTTACCTTGGGACCCAGATAAAGCAGAGTGCCCAGGAGTGAAGAGCTCTGGCAGCATGCATGCAGCAGCCGCTCAGGAAGCTTGGGAAGGTCAGCACTGCTTTCAGGGCACTTGGGCTGCCGAGTCCCACATCCTGAGGAGGGGTGACAGGCAGGGTGTCTACACCCAGGAATGTATCTTGCAAGCCAGAACTAGAAACAGTGTCTGGAAACTGCCTAGAGCCAGGTGTGTTGGAAGCATTTGGGAACCAATACAACAAACTGATGATCATCCACTAAGGGGACCCACCCAGGGCTGGAACAGCCACTATCTGAGAAAACAAATGGAGTGCTATAGTTTACAGAAGAGCCTGGCAGAAATGTGAATATTTGCTTTCTTGGCTGTGAGTGGTAGATTGCCATGGTGAAGCAGCGTTGTCAACAGCTAGAGAGCCATGCAGTGAATATAACATATTCTAGGTTTTGACATATTGGACCCTTTACAGGATTTTAAATTGAAAGCTGGAAAACAAGGACTCTTAGCTCATACATCTACAAGGAAGCGTGTGGCAGCTGATGCATGTACAGGATATACCACTCGATTTCTAAAGACTGAAACTGCAGTTCAGCTGGTTACACTTGTCGGTTTTGAGGCATTTTGACAACTTTTCCCCCTTTGCTGCTACAAGAGTTCAGCTTGAACTAGAAGTAATGCAGCACCCTGTGGAAGTAGGAAGTAGCCATATTGGTTCTTTTACACATTGCTCTTACCAGTGCAGAAATGGTAGGGCCGTTCACCAGGATGAGAAAATAGAGCCTTTGACCAGAAGACTTGGGTGGACGAGTTATAAGAGCAAGTCTGGTCCTCAGTCAATTGGATCACTAGATCTGAGTTCAAAGTACACTCCAAACACACTCAAAAGGGCGTCCCGTGAAAGGGGGTACTCTAATTCAGTGGTTCCCAACCTTTTTTGTCTGGCAGGCACCAGACAATGAGCCATGGAGGACCGTGGCAGCAGATGAGCATTCGGCGGCATTTCAGCGGTGACACCTCCGGATGACGCTATTTGTCAGCGGCAAGCAGCAGCATCCAGAGGCATTGCTGCAGAAATGCAGCTGGCCAGTACGCAGGCATGCTTAGATGCCCCAGCGGGTGCCATAGCGCCTGCAGACATCACACTGGGGACCCCTGCTCTTATTCCTCTTAATACAATTTCTTTCTTCTATTGTTTACTTTATCAGTTGTTCCAGTTTCAGTGTTAGAATGACAATTAAATGGCTATTCTAAGTTGGATTCCCATGTTTCACCACATTCTATTCTCTCTAGGTCCTTATACTATGATCCTCATTCTCTGGGTAGAATTCCCATTGGAGTCAGTGTGACAGCATAGTAATACATGGCAGGACTTGATACTTGCCGTATCATGAACAAATGATGGGTGATATTTGGTTCTGATTGATATTAGAGTTCCTGCAGCATGGCTTTCGAAAGCCAAGAAGGGTTTGGTCCATGGGTGCCATTTTATACATGCTAGATTTGCCCTCCCATTGCCTGACTCAGATTATTAGGGGAATGAGCCTTCGTCACAAATGGTCAGGGACTGACCATTTGCCTAGTCAACAGGCCACGCTTTACAAGCTGGAATGTGTTTTTTAGTCTGGCAGTAGAAAGTGAGCCATAGAATGAAGAGAGGAAACTCATGTCCATTAGCCTGAAAGAGAGCCAGGTTTCTCCCACTAACAAGAGTAAATGAAGCTGTCGAGAGGTGCAGCAATGTCCTAACGTTCAGAATAAAGTGATCACGACACCAGGATTCCATTGGGAATGCATATTCCTCTCTCTGGATTTGGAGAGGGGTATGTCACGAGCCTCAGAGTGGATCGATGACTGTGTCAGGGTCATGGGCAGTGTGTGCCTTAGGCTCAGAACATCCCTTCCATGTGCCTTTTTCCTAACTGCTTTTGCCAAGAGCTCCAAGAGACTGAAAGGCAAGAAGTTAAGAGGACAGAGCATGGACAAAGCCATGTGACAGCTTGTTAAAATGCAATCTTTGGATTGCTTCACAGAAGCTTATAATTTTCAAGCCAACCTCAAGCTGCAAACCCTGGATACAACAAACCCTGCTGTATATATTGCAAATATTCATGAGCGCCACATTCTCATTCTTAAATGTTATCTTTTGTCTCCGTGAATTGTACTGAGCTTCTTATTGGCTCATGATCCTTGCCCACACAGCTACACATAGATTCTGTCTTCCACAGCTAATTGCCTGCTCAACCTAGATAGCTCACTGTCCAATTCAGCAGGACCACAATCAGCTCACTCCCTAGATATCCACAGAAGCATGGAGTTTGCATCTTCCTGGATGACTCAATACACTGTTATAACCAGTGCCTTCAGAGAGATTAACCATCCTGGTGTTGAACTCATTAATCCTGGACAACCAACAAGAAACGTCACCTTCCCACCTGCATCTTGTTGGGAGTCTTTGCCCCTTCCCAGGGAGGAGTGTCTGAGCACATTGGTCACCTGCGTAACACAGCATTTGGGATTGAAGGCAGCAGCAGCATAGACCATTTAGAGTGTGCAAAACATGGCAGGCAGCTTTCTCACTGGTTGGCCATTGAGAGCACCTGGCTGGTGTACGCCACCCTCCGTTGTTCCTCCGTTTGCTCCTGATGTCCTTCAAGGTCCTGGTGCAGATATGCTGAGTCAGTCCCCAGGTATATTAGGCACCACCTCTCAATCCATAACCCTCCAAGACAACGACATTCCTCTGGAGCTATGTAGCTAGTAAAGCCCAGGCCAGAACGGTGACAGCTTGAGACCAAACATCTTTGAGCACCTCACAATCTTTAATGTAGTAAATACATTCATATTCATTAACTGAATATAATGTAATACTGGGACTTCTGTTTTTCCTTTGGCAGAAGAGCCAGCCAGTGAGAGAAAGTGTAGGGAAAAGTAACTTTTCATGCATTGGAACAGTTTTTCAACAAGCTACAATGAGGAAAAGTAGTTTATTCCACACTTACTTATTTATTTTTTAATTTTCTTTTGGGAAAACTGCTGTTTCCTGACAGAAAATATGAAATGTGGGCTGTTTCCCATGCCATGAAAACCTTTACACTGTTACAATGAGCGGAGTGAATGTTTTATTTTCAAAAGCGGCAAAATGTTTTCTCAGGCTTGTGATTTTGCATAATAAGTTTGGGGAAGCAGCTAATTTAACCCTGGAGAGAGGAGTATATTTTTAAAAGGCAACATTGAAAGAAATGAAACTGTAGTCATCTGAACAGCAACATTATAATAACCTTCCTACCAATGTCTGCAGTAAACAATATAAGCATTTATGCAATGGAAGTACATTCTGCATGAAATATTAAAGCACTTTCCATTCTAATATGACAATTGATTTATTAACATAACATATTAGTATTCAGTCTCACGTATTCTGCTTCTCTAGGCTATTTGGCAACTATGTGTCTACCTAGGCATTTACATTCTTTCTGTTTCCTGCTTTTCTCAGTCTTTTGCCCCAGAGAGAAGCAACTAAAATGGAATGCTGAGACAAATATCTCCATATAAAAAGAGATGGATAATGTGAATACGAGAAATAAACAAAAGTGAAAGGTTAGGCAATGAGGTCTGCATGACTTCGAGATAGCTTTCAGTGACCTGCACAAAAGGAGCTGTGTACCCAGTCTCCTTATTTACTGATCTGTGTTTCTTCAATCACATAAATTCATAGATTCCAAAGATCAGAAGGGACCATTGCCATCCCCTAGGCTGACCTCCTGTATAACACAGGCCAGGAACTTCCCCGAATGAGCAAATCTTTTAGAACAACATCCAATCTTGATTTATAACTTGTCAGTGGCAGAGAGCTCACCATAACCCATGGCAAATTGTTGTTCCAGTTTCTAATTACTCTCACCATTAAAAATGTACAGCTAATTTCCAATCTGAATCTGTCTAGCTTCAGCTTCCAGCCACTGGATCATGTTACACCTTTCTCGGCTAGACTGAAGAGCCCATTATCAAATATTTGTTCTCCATGTAGGTACTTCTAGGCTTTGATCAAGTCACCCCTTAACCATCTCTTTGTTAATCTACACAGATTGAACTCCTCAGGTTTTCTAACACTGTAATCATTCTCGTGGCTCGTCTCTAAACCCTCGCCAGTTTATCATCATCCTTCTTGAATGGATGTTGGATTATCTTTCTTTCTTTCTTTCTTTCTTTCTTTCTTTCTTTCTTTCTTTCTTTGTGTGGCTTGTTGAATTCCATATCACAAAACCCACTCATTGGCACCACTGGTGCCAACTACAGAGGAGATACCAAGGACTACTTTACTTCCTTCTCCCAAAAGATGCCACTTCCAGGCCAGGATCAAGGACCCTGGGCTAGGCAGTGTCTGTGGAAGTGGGCACTTTCCCTGGCTAGGTTTATGTGTTAGGTTGTTGAGTGGGGGGGTTAAGTCTCCACTTCAGTAAGTGTTAACCTGCACAAGAAAGAAATCCACTCTCATATGAGGTTTAGAAGAAAGAAAGGCAAGCTAAAAGATCAAGAAATTGCCTTTCAGAGTATCACATGCTGTCGTGTTAGCACATGTCTCAAATTGGCAAGTGACCCAAGAAAGACACAGAGATTTGAAGCCTCGGTAGAAACACACTATCTTCATAGAAAATTACTGGATCTGACACAGGTATTACATATAGTTATTTCCCACTACAGGAAAGAATTAAGGCAGGTACATTTTCCAAAGGAAACAGTTTGAATTGCAGGCACAAATCTGATTATTAATGTGTTTAATTACGAGTTTGCAGTCCAGATCCTCAGTTGGTATAAACCAGGAAAATCACTTGGTCATCTCCTCTTTGTATAGACATGGTTCACTTGAGCTCTCTTAGCTCAACATCACATTGGAAGTTTGTGTTCAGCTTGTGCACCAATTAGAGCTGCTCAAAATTCTATCAGTGAAAAGATGTTAAAGGAAAATTTGATGTTTTGACAAGAACAACACAGGAAATTTCAAAGTACTTTTTGAAAAAAACCCTTTAAGTGATTTGAAATTTTCTAAAAAATTCATTTGAAATAGTGAGGAGAAAAATCTATTGTTTCCCTTTTTTACTTTTCCTCTTTTTTTCTAATTAGAAAAATCTAGGGGAAAAAAGAGAGAAAACATTCTGAAGGTCCAAAATCCATTTGTTGTGAATGTAAGATCTTAACTATGGTTTCTGCTAAGAACTTTTCATATAGGCCTGGAGTCCACATCTTGGTCTGGGCATGGGGGCTGGCTAACAAAGAACAATACATGGCTAAGAGAAAGCTGGGGTAGACGGACAACCTTGTGTGTTTCAAGTCGATGAGCGGAGTCAGCATGACTCCAGATAGTGAGCTGTAATTGCGCGTCCTTATTGCAAGTTATAGACACAAGAAGTGCTGAGAAAGGCCTCAAAGTTAATTCCCTTATACAGATGCCAGAACAGAATTCAGGGAGAGGCCTAACATGATTGATGTGAGTAATGACACTCTTCTCTCACAGATGTATGCCAATCCCAGTTCACAGAAATGCAAGAGTAAAACTACAAACAATTGTTATTGTTGAATACTAATTACTGCTTCTTTGCTTTAAATCTCCAGGAATGTACCTGTTGGTCAACCGGGAGAGCTGCTACTTCAATCCTTGGATCCCAAAATTAGGATTTATCCTATACACTTTAATAGAAATAGTTTAAGGGTAATTACCTGTGTGTTAGCAATATGTTAATTTGAGCCATGAGTGGAGACATTATGTAATCTTTTAGACCATTGGCTTATTGTGCTTAACTTGTCTTGCTGCTAGAACCTATCCAGTGCCCCGGACCTCCCACTCCATCACTTCTCTCCATCCAATGAGCACCCTATATAATTTATTGTCATTAATTGTTCTGCAGTGTCTCTGAGCCTAATGAGCAAAGTGACACTCTGCTAGCACTGTGCATAATGAACTCCTGTGCTTGACTCTACACGGTGTCCATTTCTGGCCCTTCAGTTTTCTTCACACTTGCTTTGCCTTTTTAACTTTAATGGAAACAAGAGGTGGGAAGGTACAAAAAAAACAAAAACTTTTTTAAGCAAAAAAAAAAAAAAACCATTAAAAAATTCAAATGAAATTAAAACTGTTCATTTTTGGAGAATATTGTTCACACATACTACCCCAAAATTTGACCAGCTAGAATAATAACAATCGTACCCTTAATGTACTTTTTATTTTTTATATATGGCAAATACTTCCAGTATACTAAGTTTTCGAGATTAAAATACAGTTTTATTAGTCGAATATTAGAAGCTGCATATTTCCTATAAAAGGCGAAAAAAAAGAAAATATAGTGATATCAATATATTTCTCAAGAGAAGTATGACGTCCCTTAACAAAAGGGAAAAATAACACACTGCAGTGACGGTGTAAAGCATTATATTGCAGTACTGGTATGTAGAGTGAGAAGACTTTATAAGGGTAATGGGAATGTTTGCTTTCTCGGAAAAGAAATGAAAGAAAGAACAGAAAAGGCCTTCCTTCGGGGAACACATTCCTAGTGCTCCCAGAAGAGGCTGTGTTTCCCCACCAGTAAAAGCATTGTCACTTATAGAGCTCAGCTGGGATGTTGCAGGCTGAATGTATAGGATACTCTAATAGACTGATGTGTTCTGCTTTTATAGTTGTTGTTCCAGAGCACACACAATAAAGAAAACACATTGTGTGGATTGTCTGGTATGGCTCCTTTTTCCACTTTGTAAACAGCCATTTTAAAGACCAGTAAACACCGTTGCTTCTCTGTGGGCTGCTTTCTGAAATACGATAAGGCTTGTTTCTGAAATGTGGAAGGCAATGTGCTAGGAGGGTTCTCAGAGTAACCGCTCAGACTTGTTTGATCAAAGGCGCAGGTGTTAACCATTCTTGCTGGTGATGTTTTGTTCTAGGTGAAGGTTGGCAAGTCAGGCCTAGTGCAAGATCCATGTGAACAGTTGCACCAATACTTCTCTCTGTCTCCTGGTTGTGAAGAACTTCCCTATCTCTGGCCTTGATTGTGCAAATCTTATTCAGCCTGGTGAGCATTTCCAAACACAAGGAGCCCCCCACTGCTGAAATGTGGTGACTCGTGTCAGTAAATCCCACCAATTAGTGAGTAAAGGGTGCTTGCTGGGAACTGTATGTTTTCAAAATCTTTAGTACCAAGCAAGGGCAACCAAAAAGAAACCTTTGTTCTAATGTTGTTAGCTTTAATCCTCATTTCAGCCCCTCCCCCGGAGTTTACAGTATAAGTAGATAACAGACCAAGGCTGACTGTGAAGACCTTAAGACCAAAGCAGACTGTGAAGAACCTCAAAAAGATCTCACAAAACTAAGTGATTGGGCAACAAAATGGCAAATGAAATTTCATGTGGATAAATGTAAAGTAATGCACATTGGAAAAAATAACCCCAACTATACATACAATATGATGGGGGCTAATTTAGCTACAATTAATCAGGAAAAAGATCTTGGAGTCATCGTGGTTAGTTCTCTGAAGATGTCCACGCAGTGTGCAGAGGTGGTCAAAAAAGCAAACAGGATGTTAGAAATCATTAAAAAGGGGATAAAGAATAAGACTGAGAATATATTATTGCCCTTATATAAATCCATGGTGTGCCCACATCTCGAATACTACGTACAGATGTCGTCTCCTCATCTCAAAAAAGATATTCTAGCATTAGAAAAGGTTCAGAGAAGGGCAACTAAATTGACTAGGGGTTTGGAGAGGGTCCCATATGAGGAAAGATTAAAGAGGCTAGTACTTTTCAGCTAGGAAAAGAGGAGACTAAGGGGGGATATGATAGAAGTATATAAAATCATGAGTAATGTTGAGAAAGTGGATAAGGAAAAGTTATTTACTTATTCCCATAATACAAGAACTATGGGTCACCAAATGAAATTAATAGGCAGCAGGTTTAAAATAAGTAAAAGGAAGTTCTTCTTCACACAGAGCACAGTCAACTTGTGGAACTCCTTGCCTGAAGAGGTTGTGAAGGCTAGGACTGTAACAGTGTTTAAAAGTGAACTGGATAAATTCATAGTGGTGAAGTCCATAAATGGCTATTAGCCAGGATGGGTTAGGAATGGTGTCCCAAGCCTCTGTTTGTCAGAGGATGGAGATGGATGACAGCAGAGAGATCACTTGATCATTACCTGTTAGGTTCACTCCCTCTGGGGCACCTGGCATTGGCCACGGTCGGTAGACAGGATACTGGGCTAGATGAACCTTTTGCCTGACCCAGTACAGCCATTCTTATGTTCTTATGATAGCTTTGTAGGGTTATTATTCCGATGTTACAGACAGGGAACTGGGGCACACAGATAGCTAGTGACTTGTCTAAAGTACCCAGGGGAACCTGTGGCAGATTGCAAATAGAGAACCCAGCTCTTTTGACCCCCAGTACATGACTAAACCATCAGAACATCCTTCCTTCTAAAGCGATTGGGACTAATTTTATCCTAATGAATTAGAATGCTCAAAACACCAAGGATGCCAATTGAGAAAACATTTCCCAGATATCGTTGCTGAGCTCTCTATTCCTCAAGGCATCCCATCCCCCTGGGCTTTACGAGAATTGGAAAACTGTAAACCAGAGCTCACACAAATGCTCTCTACTGTATAGGATGTTGGAAAGTTACCAGTGCTTGTAGCAGAGAATGTCTCATTCATGGTCAGGGCATGGCCACAGCTTCCCATCTGAGCTGCACATGGCAACCTCACATACAAGTGCAGTTACCTTGAAGCAGTGTGTAAACTGGAGGTTTATATTTAGATAGCACCTCATTTCCAGATTAACATAGGATGAAGGAAAAGCATTAAATAATGTATCCACTCTTGTATTGCAAACTTTATCTCATTTAGGAATTGGTATTATATACCTTGGCTAAAGAGTGCTTCCATTTCACTGTGATGGGTTTTATCCTCTTGCTGGCCAGTTATTTTCAAATTTCCTAGCACAATAAAGTAAAATAAAATAAAATAAACTGATATGATCTTTTAAACTTGAAAACCCACCAAGTGAGTAGGAAACAATCTGCGCTACAGGAAGGAAAGGCAAGTCACTGAGATACTGGCTGAGCCTCACCCACCATAAAATGGAGACAGCATCTCTGAGGAGACGGTTTGGTTGGGGGAGAGAATCAGGAGCTACTGGGAAAGGTTAAAATCTTAACCCACTGCACATAATTAGGTTAAGAGAGGAGGAGTCTCCTGTGGACCAGACTCTGCCCCTGAGTTTTAAGGGAATGAGAGTAACACTTTGCATTTATAAACAGCCTTTGACATGTGGGAATCTCCAGTGGTTTATGCACCTTCAGGGCCAGGTGAGAAAGGAGCCTGGGAAGCTCTGCAGTGTGTGGCGGCCGTGGTTAACTCCCAGCATTATTTCACATTTACCTAGTGGTTCCCCAATCCTTGTACACATACTCTCCTCCCCCCTGTGCCATGTCTGTGCTCAGGAGCATGCAGAGACCAGCTCACTGCCTAGAGGTGGGGGCATCCAGTGCCATGCCTGGCAGAGCGGCCCATTGGGAAGACCTTAGGGGGAAACAGACCTTTCCTATGCTGTCTGAAGGGTGGTGCAGCATTGCACCTCCCCATGGACGGCAGCTAAATACTGCCATTGGGCACAAACGGATGAAGTCTAACAACATCCCAGGGAATGTTTTCTGTGTATTTACTGCCGATGGTTTTTGCATAGTGCCCATGGCCACTGTGGGTGCTTTAGACCTCCATGGAAATGTCGAAATGAACATCCACAGGGGTCCAGCTCTTCTTCCTTCCCATTGCCTAGGAAGGTGCTTTGGTTTGGTTAAACAGCTTGGCTGTGGTGGGAAGGCTTTTCCAGTCGGTGGGCTTGGCAATGTGTTCTAGTCAGTTTTGGGTTCATTTCTTCTGGCTGCTCATTGCTCAAACAACCCCCCTCAACGAACATGTTGTGTTAATAGCACAACTGTAGAATTAGAATTGACAGTGCTTTAGTATTTCATGCTGAATGTACTTCCGTTGCGTCAATGCTTATGTTGTTTATTGCAGATGTTGTTAGGAAGGTTATTATAATATTGCTGTTCAGGTGACTACAGTTTCATTTCTTTCAGAGTTTTCTTTGAACAATACACTCCTCTCTTTGGGGTTAAAATCACTTCCTTCTTCAAACTTGTTACGCAAAGTCACAAGCCTGGTATTTATGAAAATAAAACATTCAGTTCACCCATTGTAACAGTGTAAGAGCTGTCATGGGAAACAGCCCACATTTCATGTTTTTCTGTTGGGAAAAGGCTGTATTCCCAAGGAAAAATTTAAAAAAAGATGAGGAATAAACTACTTTTCCTCATTTTAGCTTGTTGAAAAACTGCCCCAATGCATGAAAAGTGCACTTTTCCCTACACTTCCTCTCACTGGCTGACTCTTCTCCCAATAGAAACAAAAGTCAAAGTTTGTTTTTTTATGTTACATTCTCTCATTTAAAGAAAAGTAATGTATTTAATACACTAAAGATTGTGAGGTCCACAGATACTATGTTAATGGAAGTGACAGGGAGAGAGAGAGAGAGAGAGAGAGAGAGAGAGAGAGAGAGAGATTTAAAAGTGTAAGTATTATTTTTAAAGTGAAAAATAATCATTTTTTCCAAAGGAAAGTGTTATTTTTTCTCTTTAACTTTTGTTACTTTTCCCCTTATTTTTCTATGGGGAAAAACAAACAAACAAACTGGGAGAAGCCGGACATTTCCCCACAATTTTAAAATGAAAAAAAAAAGATATAATTTTTTCCCCAGAAATTTGCCATTTCCATTTTTGAAAGATAAAATATTTGATCAAAAATGAAACTTTTAGAAGAAAAAAATGTTTTTAACAAAAACAAACCAAAAAAAGCAAAATAAAAAAAAACCTTTTCATCCAAAATATCTGAACAGCGCATGTTCCAATATCTCAGCCTTCTCACGTAGATGGGGGAGGATAATCCTTCTAGACACCAACACTTTTCTTCTCCATTTTCTTCCCAAACCATCTTCACAGCACTTTGGTCCTGTGTCAGTATTGTGGACACTCTGCTCTGGCTGGCTCAACACCAGAGCTTACCAATGAACTCTGAGTGCTGGACAAAGGTCATCCCTTGATAAGAGTGCTCGGTACTTTCCCCTTTGGGGCCAGAGTGAGCTGCCTCTGTGGAGCTCCCAGTCCCAGACATTTTGGAAACTGAGAGACTGAGCAGGTGAAGGATCTGACCGTAGACCCATCTGCGGTGGCACAATACACCACCTCTAGGCTACTTGACCACCTTTGACCCTCAACTCTGAGCATTGATCCTTTGGCTGTTGACAGGTCTGGGGCCCTTGTGCTCCTCCCATCTGGAAACTCAGCATCTTCTGTGATACTGTGTGAAGTCAATAGGTGGAAGGTTTTAAATTTCTCCTTCTGCCTATTTGAGGCAATTGTTGCTTCAGTTCCCATTCCCCTTGGTGAAGCCATGGTCAGTCCTTCTGCTGAGATCACTCAGCATCCTAAACTGTGTTTCTTATCTACAATGTCCATAGCATAGTAAACATTCGAAAGTCACTCTTGCCAGAGCATGTCACACTGTGATTGTCCTTATTTCCTATTCCTGGTGGGCGCTGACCACTGTACACACACGCACACACATACACACACACACACATTACCAGCACTGGTAGGGGCTGCCTTTCTCATGCTAGCTATTCTGTTCTACCCTATACAGTTATGTACTTATACCATACCCATTAGGATGGTGTCTGACGCTGGGAATCACAAGGTCCACCCCCACCACTACCTCCTCCTCCAGCAACATTTGTGCAGGTTTAGTTCTACTCAGAGCACACCCCAAAGGCAAGAGAGCAGACAAACATCTATCCTGTAAATCCCACTGGGGCTCAGGTCTTGAGTGGCTGGGTGATATTCAGACTGAAGCAGCTGTGCACACACCTAGCCACTCAAATTCAAGTGCCTCGTTGACTCCATCAGCAGAAATGCGGGTGCGAAGGGACTTTAGGCACCAAAAGGGTTAGGCAGCAGCTGAGCAGGGGTTTTGTGAACTCCACTGGCACCAAAATGTTGGACTTAGACACCTACATCTCCTAGAAAGGCAGCAAAGAGTCCTGTGGCACCTTATAGACTAACAGACGTTTTGGAGCATGAGCTTTCGTGGGTGAATACCCACTTTGTCAGATGCACCCACGAAAGCTCATGCTCCAAAACGTCTGTTAGTCTATAAGGTGCCACAGGATTCTTTGCTGCTTTTACAGATCCAGACTAACATGGCTACCCCTCTGATACATCCCCTAGGTGATCCACCCTAGGTCCATAGTACAAAGGCCTGGACATAGGGCTGTGAGATGCAGCTCTTGTGTCCTACTTCTGGTTCCTCCCATGATTGGCTATGAGCTTTGGGAAAGTCCTTAACAAGCTTCCCTGTCTCATTCCTCACTCATAGTGAACTGGGGGAAATAGCTGAATTGTGTACAGTGACACCCTGGGGTCTCAGGCTATCCATTAGATTCTACCAATGTGGACAAAAGAACAAATGGATATAAACTGGACACTAGGAAGTTTAGACTTGAAATTAGATGAAGGTTTCTAACCATTAGAGGAGTGAAGTTCTGGAACAGCCTTCCAAGGGGAGTAGTGAGGGCAAAAGACATATCTGGCTTTAAGACTAAGCTTGATAAGTTTATGGAGGGGATGGTATGATGAGATAGCCTAATTTTGGAAATTAATTTAGCAATTGATCTTTGATTATCAGCAGGTAAGTATGCCCAGTGGTCTGAGATGGGATGTTAGATGAGTTGGGATCTGAGTTACTATACAGAATTCTTTCCTGGGTGCTGGCTGGTGAGTCTTGCCCACATGCTCAGGGTTTAGCTGATCGCCATATTTGAGGTCAGGAAGGAATTTTCCTCCAGGGCAGATTGGCAGAGTCCCTGGAGGTTTTTTGCCTTCCTCTGCAGCTTGGGGCGCGGGTCACTTAATGGAGGATTCTCTGCAGCTTTAGGTCTTCAAACCACAATTTGAGGACTTAAATAACTCAAGCATAGGTTAGGGGTTTGTTATAGAAGTGGATGGGTAGGATTCTGTGGCCTGCTTTGTGCAGGAGGTCAGACTAGATGATCATAATGGTCCCTTCTGACCTTAAAGTTTATGAGTCTATGAGTCTACTTGCACATCACAATGCATATAATGAGCAAAGCATCATTATTATTCTTGATTATTAACAGATGTTAAAGGCACAGGCATGCCATCGCGCTACAGCTCAGTTCTGAAATGCGTGCTATTCCAGTGAAGACAGAAATAAGAAAATTTAGGTAAGGTCACTTATAAATCAAGTGCATTTGGAATGATACAGCTGCTTCAGCACTGATGCAGTCAGCATTTTATTGTTTTGTACCAGGAAATCATCCTACACATCCCAGGCATACAAGAATAAACATGACAATTAGCTCTTTTCCTGAAGTGTTGGTCTTTAGCAGATTGTCAGGCACAAACCCACTGAGGGCAATACAAGGAAACTGCTTGGCAACACGATTCATACAATAGCGTCACAGGACACAGATGACCAAGATAATGTATTCTGAGAAGCTTGATTCCAGGACAAATGAACACTAATGATTACAAAATTAATTCCTTCAATTAAAAATGAATACACTGCTGGAAATGTTTAAAAAAGCCAATACTAGAAAAAAATACTTTACAATCCAATTAAATCTGAACAAGATTTGCTGAGGCTGCAATGGCATTAAATTATCTCTGAACCTCTTATGCAAATCAGAGTTAGATCTGAATGCACTATGCTAATTCACAGCAGGAGCTACATGAAGCAGTTGCAAGACTCTAAGAAAAAAAATGTACAGAACTTTCTTTAAGGTCACTGCTTGACAGAAACACTACAAAATATAGCAATGTATTTGAGGAGGTTGCTATTCAATCTTCCTTTGTAGAAGAAGAAATGATTAAATGTAGACGCTTTCACATATTTTAGGCATTTCCCATTTCCCTTGAATTTAAATGTTAACTTAAATTCTACTTAAGAAATCCTTTAACTTGATATGAAGATTCTATATCCTTTTATAAAAGCACTCATATACCATGCCTAGCACTACAGATTTTTCTTCAATTGTTTGCAAACAAGAGTTTCTGATAAAATATATCTTGTCATCTTTGTAAATTATCTGTTCTTATAAAAATTATCATTATGATATATTGATAGATTTTTCATTAAAGGACTAGTTTGGCTGACAAAGGTAACTGTGTTGATGTAATAGTCTTGTGTAAGACATTTGATACAATACTACCGGGAATTCTGATTAAAAAAAAACTCTGTACAAAATCAATGCGGCATGTATTGAATGGATTAAAAATTGGTTAATTGGTAGATCTCAATAGTAATTGTAAAATTGTTATCTAATGGAAATGCTTCAAGTAGTGCCCTGCAACTGTCTTTTCTTGGCCCCATGCTATTTCATATCTTTATCAATAATCAAGAAGAAAATTTTAAATCATTGCTGGCAAAATTTGGAGATGACACAAAAAAGATGGGCTCATTTGAACAACATGATTTTTAATATAGCTAACTGCAAGATCGTACTCAGAAAAAAACAGAAAGATAGCTCAAACATAGGATGGGGAACAGTAGTTTGGAAAGTCATGACTCAGAAAAGAACTTAAGGTCACAGTAGATAACCAACTGAACAAGATATCTCAGCGCAATGTGGTGGCAAGAAAGGGCATATAATCTTTGGATATACAAGTAGAAGAATATGGAATATTTGTGGAGTGGTGTTACTATCACAGTATTTAGCATTATTAAGACCTTTACTGGAATACTGCGTTCAATTCTGGAGCTGAAAAATTGGAAAAGATTCATTAAAAAAATCTACAAGACTGATTTGAGGCCTGGAAAAAAGCCAAAAGGGACCATTGGAGTCATGTAGTCTGACCTATAGACCTTCTTCAAAATAATTCCTAAAGCAGATCTTTGAGAAAAATATCCAATCTTGATTTTAAAATTGTCAGTGATGGAGAATCCCCCACCACCCTTGATAAGTTATTCCAATGGTTAATTACTCTCAATGGTAAAAAAATTATGTGCTATATCCAGTCTAACTCTGTCTAGCTTCAATTTTCAGCCACTGAATTGTGTTACTTTTCTCTGCTGGACCGAAGAGCCCATTACCAAGTATTTGTTTCCCATATAGGTGATTACAGACTGTGATCAAGTCACCCCTTAACCTTCTCTTTGTTAAGCTAAACAGATTGAGCTCCTTGCATCTTCTGGCTCCTCTCTGAACCCTCCAGTTCCAGTGTCCACAGCAGTGGTTGCACCAGTGCCAAATACAGAGGTAAAATATCCTTTCTACTCCTGTTCAAGATTCGGCAGTTTGTATTAACCCTTCTGGCCACAACATCATGCTGGGAGCTCAGCGGAATATCCACTACAACCTCCAAATCTTTCAGTCCTTGCTTTTCAGGATAGAGTCCCCCATCATGTAAGTATATGCTACGTTCTCTGGCTCCAGATGCATACATTAACATTTAGCCATATTAAAACACATATTGGTTGCTTCCACCCAGCTCACCATGCACTTTATCAGTGGTGACTTTAAGTTTTCTTTCACGTCATTGATAAAAATGCTAAATAACATAGGGCCCAAAACAGATCCTTGCAGGACCCTATGCAAACATATCTGCTTGATGATTATTCTCCATTTAAAACTACATTTTGAGATCTATCAGCTAGCCAGTTCTTAATCCGTTTCCTATGTGCCATGTTAATTTTATATCTTTCTAGATTTTTAACCAAAATGTCATTCAGTACTAATTTTAAATGCCTTTCAGAAGTTTATTAAATCAACACTACTACTTTTATCAACCAAAAGTGAAATCCCATCAAAAAGAGCTATCAAGTTAGTTTGACAGGATTCATTTCCCATAAACTTATTTTGATTGGCTTTCATTATCCTCTTTAATTATTTATTAATCGGGTCCCATATCAGCCACCCCATTTTCTTGCCCTGGATTGAGTCAGACTGACAGGCCCATAATTACCTGGGTCATCCTGTGTGCTCTTCTTCAATATTGGCACATGAGCTTTCTTCCAGTCTTCTGGAACATCTATTGTGCTCCAAAACTGATTGAAAATCAACATCAGTGGTGCAGTGAGCTTCTCAGTGAACTCTTCAGAAAGGTTGAGAGGTGACTTGATCATGCACTATAAAGACCTGGGTGGGAGAACCTACAGTATGATGTAGAGGGTACTAGGACAGAAAGGAATAATAGAATCCCATGGCTGGAGGCTGAAGCTAGACCAATTCAAACTAGAATTAAGGTGAACATTTTTAACAGTGATGGTTTTTAATCATTGGAACAGTTTACCAGCCATTGTGGTGAATTCTCTATCAGTTGGAGTCTTTCAGTCAAGACCAAATATCTCTTTCTAAAAGATATGCTCCAATTCAACCCCCCATTTGGGATTTGATTCAGTAATTATAGTTTGAGCATCTCCGGTTGTGCTAAGCAGGATGTAGGACTAGATGATCATAATGGTCCCTTCTGGCCTTACTTTATGATTTAATGAAAGTATAAATAGAAGCTGTGTGTAGCTGCTCAGGTCGTAATGGATCTGTGCACTAGCATGTCACCTCTGGGGCCTGGCTTTAAATCTTTCTTTGGTCACAGTCTCATTCCAATATCTATTTGAGATTCCTCTATCACAGCATCACCTCATGGCTTACCCTAACTGGCAAAGAAGGGACTAGATCAGGGACATTGTTGCAGAATCTCCATGGAATCTAAGTAGAGTGATGACACGACATTTGAGTCTTTCACTCCACCTTCTGCCTGATGGCACATCCTACTTGCTGTGCAGAGAAAAGGAAGTATCCCTGACCAGAAACTGGAAACAGCAAACTTCCATCTCCGCCTAACTCCAGAGCTGTTATTGCTATTACTATTGGCTATTATCTTGCAGTAGCACCTATGGGCCCTAGTAAAGGATGAGGGCTTCATTCTACTAGGCACAGCACAGACATGTAACAAAGAAAATGCTCTCTGCCCCAATCAGTTCATAGTCTGCAGGGCAGGTACACAGTAACCTCTCACCTTGCTTGATTTTAGAAAAACAAAGCTTTCTCCACTTGAAAATATCCTGTAAGCTCATATTTCATGTTTGCCAGAAGCTGAGAGTGTGCAACAGGAGATGGGTGACTTGATGATTACCTGTTCTGTTCTTTGCCCACTGTCAGGAGACAGGATACTGGGCTTTGGTCTGACCCTGAGTTGACGTTCAAAACAAAATAACAAGATATCAGGCCATCTCTCAATACCAGCTCTGCTCCCTCTGTGTTGTCTGAGTAGTGAAAAAGGGGCATACTCTGCCCACAGCCTGAGAACTCTTTGGAAGAAGGGAATTTTCATCTGCTGTCAATCTGGCACAGAGTAGAATCTTCTTTTCAGCAGTTCTGCTGGTGTATGATTGGTTAGAGATCATCGCTAGCTGCCATATATTAAAGCAGTCCCTGGGCTGCTCTAAGTCCATCCCTTAGGGCTGGGGTCAGGGCATTTTAAGAATCAGGGAGCCATACCTGGTGGTGCCTGCCTCCTGCACTGAGTAGACTGGTGCATTTGAGAATCTTGTCCATTGTGTTTATTACAGAATGCCCAGGACAGGTACAGATCTGTGCTATTTTAGCAGAGTTGGTTATTCATTTTTTGAGTTATTGGTGCAGTTAAACACAGAAGCATGAGAAGCAGTTATTTACATACATTATCTGGGCTTATTAGTCTGTGTTTTCTTAACTTCTCTTTGATGTAGGCTAATGCAAGTGAAAGTCTCTGCAATCTAGAGAGATTACCATTAAAATATTAGCTGATGTCATTTTTCTTGACCAGTATTGACATTTCAATAGCAGGATCTGTACAGAACAAGGTGCAAATCATTAAACATGTTTCTAGAAAGGGATCCTTTTTTGCTACTTAAACGAAAGAATGACAATGTGGTGAGTTGCGAGCCCTTGCTCCAGCATGGGGCTATGTGACAAGGAATGGGGCTAGTATAGAGTAGAAGGACCGGACAGCTGCGATCCAACAAGCACTGTTCCCCTTTGACCCCTTCTAACAACTTGTTATGGCAGATTAAGGTAGAACATACATTTTTCTGTGCAGTCAAATTATGGAGCGGCCCCAGGTTTTAAGAAAACCTAATTACAACAGCAGGAGGCCCAGTGGCTCCTGGGTTTCCAGAGATGCCTTAAAGTAGCTAGCAAAGAGAAGAAGAAAATGACTGCCTTCAGAGATGCTTTCAGGAGACAGCTACGCAGTGATTGACTAGCTGCAAGCCTACTGGGCTCTCACAAACCATCTGAGTGGCAGGTTAAAGTAATCTTGGGGGGAGACAAATGAGCTCCTGGACTCACAACCAACAGGGTCCCCTCTTGTGAGACTTTGAGCACGATGACAAGAGGATTTGTGCCTGAGGGCCTGCAGGATGTAGTCCAGGCTAATGACCCCAAGAAGAGAGAGCTTGGTTTAGATTTTCCCTGGTGAATCAACATACTGCCTTGGTGTGGGAACATCTGATTTCGAGCAATGCTCCCCCTGAGCTCTATCAACGACTTACTGTCACCAGAAGGAAGCGGGCCTGACACATCCACTTCCTTAACTGATGGGCTCTCCCCACCCCTGTGAGTAGCTTTTGCCGTTAGTTAGACCTCCTTGTGAGCCAAACCAGAGCTGAGCGGGCAGGAGGTGGTGGAATGAGGGGACAGGAGGTGGCTCAGACATTCTCTCCCCAGGCTGTCAGGCACTATTAAGGGCAATCTATATTTAGCTAAAATACTCTATTCCAGTTTACTTTGAAAGTGCCTCCCTTGCCCAGGAGGCAGAACTCAACAGATTCGAGAATCAGGGCAGAGAGCTTCGCCTCTGGACCCACAGGTGTAAAATCACCTACCTCTGAGCCAGTATTTTGCACTATAAACTACTCTCTCTTCTGTCACCAGAAACTGCAATAGGAAATAGTATCAGAGGGTAGCAGTGTTAGTCTGGATCTGTAAAAGCAGCAGAGTGTCCTGTGGCACCTTATAGACTAGCAGACCTTTTGGAGCATGAGCTTTCATGGATGAATACCCACTTCGTCGGATGCATATAAATAGGAAATATTTACACCAACTCTTTGTCCAACAAGAATATAACATCCCCGGAACACTATTTCTTTTACACAGCCTGGGACTGGCACTAACTGCTATGAGACAACATGCTGCTGGTAGATGTAGGGCAGTCATAGATCTTCTTTGGATTAAGCATTACAGGTTATGAGTCTGTGTATTTTTAGCCAATGTTTTATCTGTGTTCAGAAAGGACACTAAGATCCTTGATTCTCTACATAATTCTTTTAACTAAGCCAAAAACAAAATAAATAACATTAATATTTAACATCTTCCCTGGGTCTCTAGTGCCAGGCAGTGTTGAAATATACTTTATATTGACTTCATGGTGACTCTTAACCCCTTCCTGATGCATGAGGGACTCTGTAGACACAATAATTTTTCTGAACTTTTTCTTGTATGTTCTACAACTCACTGAGCAGCCTCAGCAGGATGCAGCATTGGACCCAGAATGAGCATATTGGACAGTAACAACAATTAATTGTAATTAGCCTTTCAAGGGTGGAAAGCGCTTACTCAGTGACCTGATCAGGCATCTCTCAGCACGCAGACCCCTTTCAGCAATGCTTCTCCCTAGGCAGTCATTTTCCCATTTGCTATGTGTGCAACTGATTGCTCCTTCCTAAATGGAGTACTTTGCACCTGCCCTGGTTGAATTTCATCCTATTTACTTCAGACCCTCTCTCCAGTTTCTCCAGATCATTTTGAATTTTAATTCTATCCTCCAGAGCACTTGCAACACCTCCCAGCTTGGTATCATCCTCAAACATTATAAGTGTACTCTCTATGCCATTATCTAAATCATTGATGAAATTATTGAACAGGATCCGTTCAATATGCCCTTCCAGGTTGACTGTGAACCAATGATAACTACTCTCTGGGAATGGTTTTCCAACCAGTTATGCACCAACCTTATAGTAGCTCCATCTAGGGTATATTTCCTTAGTTCATTTTTGAGACGTTTATGAGAGACAGTATCAAAACCTTTGCTAAAGTCAAGATATACCACGTCTACAGCTTGCCCCCAGCCACAAGGCTTGTTATCCTGTCAAAGAAAGTAATTAGCTTCATTTGACATGATTTGTTCTTGACAAATTCATGCTGTCTGTTACTTATCATCTTATTGTCTTCTAGGTGTTTTCAAATTGATTGTTTAATGATTTTCTCCATTGTCTTTCCAGGTACAGAAATTAAGCTGACTGGTCTGTAATTCCCCAGATTGTCCTTATTCCCATTTTTATAGATGGCCACCATATTTGTCCTCTCCTAGTTCTCTGGAATCTCTCCTGTCTTTCATGAGTTTTTGAAAACAATTGCTAAGGGCTCAGACATCTCCTCAGTCAGCTTCTTGAGCATTCTAGGATGGATTTCATCAGACCCTGGTGACTTGAAGACCTCTAACTTGTCTAAGTAATTTTCAACTTGTTCTTTCCCTACTTTAGGCTCAGAGCCTATCTCGTTTTCACTGTTATTCACTGTGCTACATGTCTGATTACTACTAACCTTTTTGGTGAAAACTGAAACACAACAGGCATTTAACACTTCAGAGAGAATCTTTATAAACTGGAGAACTGGCCTATAGACAACAAAATGAAATTCAATGAAGACAAACGTAAGGGGCTACCCTAAAGGAAGAAAAACCAAATGCCCAAATACAGGATGGGGGATAACTGGCCTGGCAGCAGCACTGCTGGGAAGGATCTGAGAGTTGTACTGGATCACAATCTCAACCAGAGTCAACAATGTGATGCTGATGTAAAAAAAATCCAAAAGCAGTTTCAGGTTGCATTAGCAGAGGGACAGCATGCAAGTCTTGGGAGGTGATAGTACCGCTCTACTCGGTGCTGGTTAGGGCTCAGCTGGAGTACCGTGTCCAACACTGGTCACCGACATATGGAAAGGATGCAGAGAAACTGGACAGGATCCAGAGGTGAATGGCTAAGATGAGCAAAGGGATGGAATGCAGCCATAGGAGCAAAGGCTGAAGGACCTAGGCACGTTTAGTTTGGAAAAGGTTGTTAAGGGAGGACATGATAGCTATCTTCAGATACTTGAAAGATTTCAGGATTGGACCCAAATGCAACAGGTCAGTAAGGGTTTTCATTAGATCTGGCTAAAGAACAGCAAGAACATTTAGTGAAAAATATAAAAAAAAATTCTTGATGTTTTTCTTATACATGTTAATAACTCAAAAATGTCAGCCATTGGTCTCCTTTGCAGATTGGGGGTTGCTTCATGGGAAGAAAAATCCCGTTTTCTGTAATAGGTGGGTTTTTCTGTCTCCCCACTGTGGTCAGCAGAATAAACAGACGGAGAGGTGGCTATCTGAGTTCTTGGTACACTTCATCTCAGTGTTGACTCCTTTAATCTTTCCACCTTTCTGCTCTTGTTGGAGTCGGACATACTCCTAGTCCTTTTCAAACGTCCTGTTCCTCTGACCTGATGGCTCAAAATAAAACAAAATTGATTTTACATCTGATTAAAATAAGTAATTAAATAAATAAATCCAACCTCCCTGGAGCCAACCTCTGAAAAAAGAAGACGTTTTATTTAGGTTTTCCCCCAGGGTGGCTCCTGTACCGTCTTCTTGGCCAAGTCTGAGGAGCTGGCACCCTCCCTATTGCAAACCCGAGTGTTGCTCAGTGATTCAGCCTGTGAAAGTGTGGCACAGAATGAGACCCTAATCCTTCCACTCCTCCTGATGGCCTCGTCTGCCCTGCCCACTCCAGAGCAAAGTCCAAGTTTGATTTGAGAAAAGGGCCAATGAACTATAAGAGGTGAGCTGCTTTTTGCTTAGGATGAAAAATTGCTGGAGTGGGCTGGCAGGAAGTGACACGTATTCCCTTCTCCTACACTCAGAAAAGGAAGCATCAGCTGGATTTGTTGCATGGGCAAGAAGTTACAGCAGATGTAGCATGAAATCCAGACCACAATCTTACTTTAATAAATGCCCTCTTCAATGGAATTAGATGTGTTGTTATCAAAGCTGAATGAGAAAACATGCATTAAAAAACAGACTTTTTTGTGTGAAGAGAAAAATCTCATTTTCAGCAGGGCTCTTGTCTTTTTGGAGTTTAACAAAAATAGCCAGAGACTCTCCCTTGGCCCTTTTAACTTTAATTTACATAGGCATTTAGCCAGACACATCTTTCAAGTCCATTGTATACTGCATTCATTTTAAAAATCAGTTTTAGTGGTGTAACAGCCTGTTAAACTATAGTCTGAAAGGGTGGATTTCAAAGGCATTACTGGCACTTAGACACCTCATTGCCATTCATACCTCTGAAAAAAACAACAAAGAGTCTAGTGGCACCTTAAGGACTAACCGATTTATTTCGGTATAAGCTTTCTTCAGATGTAGCTGAAAAAGTGAGGTTTTTTACCCATGAAAGCTCATGTCCAAATAAATCTGTTAGTCTTTAAGGTGCCACCGGACTCCTTGTTGTTTTTGTGGATACAGACTAACATGGCTACCCCCTAATAGTTGATACCTCTGGAAATCACTCAATAAATTCTATAAAACATTTGGAAGAAATGCTGTTTATTTACTAAAGTGACTTACCTTATTAAATCTAAATTAGCTGCATGATTAATCATATTAAGGGCACTTAATTAAAGTATTAAATATTGTGGGTTTTGAGTGGCATTTATTTTGTAATGTGTTTTCTGTGGTTTTCATCTTCCTGTTTGTGGTGTTATTGCAAAAAAAAACCTACCAGGAAATGTCAGGTTATTCTGCTAACCTTTCCTTATCTTGGTGCTTGGGGAAACACTACATAGATACTGTACGTCTGATTTTTAAAGATGCCTTTGCATAGCAGGTATTTGTGTGTGCACATGGCAAAGTATTCACCTAACTTGCCATTTTTGCAATCAGTTATCCGCTCTACACATATGGTTGTGTTTGTCTATGGAAGTTAAGTAAGCTCCCCTCTTTAATAATCAGGCCCTATATGAATGTGAAATGCATAGAAGTATTCAAAAAGGATATTTCTATTTTCTCATATACTTCTCTATCGCCCCTGTTCACCGAGTTATCTCCTTCAGCACCAATCTCCTTACTGGTTTTGATGGACAGGCCTGGGTTCATCTGGATCATGCCTTCCTCTCAGCAGGGTATAATGATTTTCTTTCCATATAACTCCCCCTTCCCCGACCTCACGCTTCCTGGCAGGGTCACCAGGGCAGCTTGGAGGGAAAATTTTAATCCCAGCATAATCCCACTGGACGGATAGTTGGAAACCACCAAGAAACAACATAAACACACACAAGGTATTCAATAGAGGAATTATATCACATAGAAAGCAAATATAACCTAACAGGGTAAAACATTATTGCTAGGGTCACCATTGCCCACCCTGATAATACCTGTGACTTTCCCATTTGGTAAAAACAGCAAAGAATCCTGTGGCACCTTATAGACTAACAGACGTTTTGGAGCATGAGCTCCAAAATGCTCCAAAATGTCATGCTCCAAAATGTCAAAATGCTCATGCTCCAAAATGTCTATTAGTCTATAAGGTGCCCCAGGATTCTTTGCTGCTTTTACAGATCCGGACTAACACGGCTACCCCTCTGATACTTTCCCATTCGGGTGACCTGAGAGAGCAAGAGTAAAACTGAGTGTCGTCTCGGTGTCCTGTCAGTGTCCTGTCCGTATGCCTACTCTGTAGGGGCACTTGATGACCTTTGACAACATCTTCTGTACCAGGAAAGCAACTTGGCTGACTTGGTTCAGTACAGCCCAAAAGACTCACATGGGATAAGATGGTCAGTCCCTCCACAGGTTTAATAGTCAGCAGGTAATGACCCCCTGGCTTGAGGGCACAGTTTGGGGAGAAAAGGGGACTGCCAAACAATTTCCCTGACTAGCTAACTGAAGGATGGTGATCACAACTCCATGAAGGATCCTCAGGTTCAGAGATGGCTCCGGATTCCTCGGCCTCTGCAGAGCGGGTGACAATCGCTGCTGGCAGGCGTCCTCTCCATGTGGGAGTCAGGCTGCTTCTGTGCCCAACATTTCTCTGGCCACAGGGGGTGCAGGGGTTGGGTGCAGAGTACAATAACTGTCCTAATAACTCTACTGAACCTCTCGCTCCAATCTCCTACCTTAGCACCCAGACACGCTCCCAGCAGGCAGGCAGCCCTGCACTAGCCGCCACTGGCCATGTGATAACTGGTTATCGCTAGGGAGCTGAGGGGCTAACTCCACCTGCCTTGGGGCTGGGGAGCGTTTTCCCAACAGAACTCCATCCACTTTGAACAGGCAAATGGCCAAAGGCCAGTTCTCAGGTGACCCTGTGTCATAAACAGATAGCTAAGGGTTAACGTCTCTTTCACCTGGAAAGAAGTAATCTGAACCACCTGATCAGAGGACCAATCAGGAAACAAGACTTTTTCAAATCTGGGTGGAGGGAACTTTGTGTGGGAGTCCTTTGTTCTGGGGTCTTCTGCCTGTCTGTACTCTCTCGGCTATGAGGGGATTTCTATTTCCTGCTTTCTAATCTTCTGTTTCCAAGTTGTAAGTACAATATAGCAAGACAGTAAGGTTTCCATTGTTTTTCTTTTTGTATTTACATGTCTATAGGTGCTGGAGTGCTTTGAATTGTATACTTTTTGAATAAGGCTGTTTATTCATATTTCTTTTAAGCAAATGACCCTGTATGTGTCACCTTAATAGAGAGAGACCATTTTTATGTACTTTTTCTTTCTTTTTATATAAAGCTTTCTTTTTAAGACCTGTTGGAGTTTTCTTTAGTGGGGAACTCCAGGGAATTAAGTCTGTACTCACCAGGGAATTGGTGGGAGGAAGAAGTCAGGGGGAAATCTGTGTGTGTTAGATTTACTAGCCTGACTTTGCATTCCCTCTGGGTGAGGGGGGAAGAGAGATTAGCTCTTGGTAATTTTGTTCTCCAGGACTGGGAACGGGGAAGGTGGAGTCCCTCTGTTTAGATTCACGGAGCTTGCTTCTGTGTCTCTCTCCAGGCACACCTGGAGGGGGGAAGGGAAAAGGTTTATTTCCCTTTGTTGTGAGACTCAAGGGAGTTGGGTCTTGGGGTCCCCAGGGAAGGTTTGGGGGGACCAGAGTGCCCCAAAACACTCTAATTTTTTGGGTGGTGGCAGCTTTACCAGGTCCAAGCTGGCAACTAAGCTTGGAGGTTTTCATGCTAAACCCCATATTTTGGACGCTAAGGTCCAAATCTGGGACTAGGTTTATGACATGAGTGGCAGTGGTGAGACAGAATCCAGAAGCCAGTAGGAATATTATATTTTTCTTTTCTCTGCTAGGGGCTTTTAAGCAGAGGGGAACAGTTTTGTTTTAAAAGGAACCAGAGAGATTTTTTTTTCTGCTCTCTCTGGCAGCTGTGGCTTGCATATTAAGCAAGCAACCATTAAGAGACTATTAAGGGACTTTTGTCACACAGTAGCACTCCCATTAGGAGGCAAATACCAGCACTATATACATGCAAATAAAGTGGTTTTTCTGGTTTACTTTACATTGAAAAAATTAGCTAGAGGAAGAAAGGGAAAGAGGCACTGTTGCTAGGCAGACCCCAGGAGACAACAGAGCCTGCAGTTCAGACAATAAACACCGGAGGACACCTCAACACAAGAAAACAGGAACCATGACTTCTAAGGCAAAAATGGAGGCAGAAGCACAAATCAAAGACCCTGAGCACAGGCGAGAGATGGAAAAAAACAAACAGGAACTGGAAAAAAGACAAAAAGAGGTGGAGCTGAAAGAAAAGGAAGAAAGCATCAAACTGGCAGCCTACAAAAGAGAACAAGCAGCCAAAGAGGCAGCCCACAAAAGAAAACTAGAAGAAGAATAGGTGGCCCACAGAGGGAAACAAGAAGAAGAAGACATGGCCCACCGCCGAGAAATGGAAAAACAACAAAAAGAAAGTGAAGAGAAGGAAAAACAGAGAAAACATGAACTGGACTTAACGCAAGCTGGGCTGCATGTGCCAGCCAATCCTAACAACCCTTCACCAATTATGCTTCCACAGCACAGGAAATTTCCCACCTACAAGGCAGGTGATGACACTGAAGCCTTCTTGGAAAATTTTGAAAGAGCCTGTCTTGGGTACAGCATCTCTGAAGACCAGTACATGGTAGAATTGAGGCCACAGCTCAGTGGACCTTTAGCAGAGGTGGCAGCTGAAATGCCTAAGGAGAACATGAACGACCATAAACTTTTTCAAACCAAGGCCAGATACAGAATGGGGATCACCCCGGATCATGCCCGTCGGCGTTTCAGAACCCAAAAGTGGAAACCAGATGTGTCATTTCCCAAACACGCCTACTACGTTGGGAAAAATTATGAGGCCTGGATATCAGGACACAATGTTAAATCCTTGGAAGAATTGCACCTCCTCATACAATTGGAGCAGTTCTTGGATGGTGTTCCTGAGGACATAACACGGTACATACAAGATGGAAAACCCAAAAATCTCACTGAGGCGGGGGAGATTGGAGCCAGATGGATGGAAGTGGCAGAAAGCAAGAAAGCTACTGTCAAGGGGAACGATTACCACAGGGGGCACACAGACCATAAACCCTACAACCGAGGACAGCCAAAGACCCCACATATCACCCAAGTAAAGCCACAGATATCCTACCCTTCAACCTCACCAGTCTCCAGTAACTCACCTCGGCCCAGTGACCCATCAGATGGAAGATGCTTTAAGTGTAATGAACCGGGACATATCAAGGCCAACTGTCCCAAGAACACCATGCGAGTGCAATTCATTACACCACCATCACACCAAAGATCCCCAGGCCCGGATGCCTCTCAAATACCCTTGGAGCGAAGGGAAAATTTGAGAGTGGGCGGAAAGAAGGTTACTGCGTGGAGAGACACGGGGGCACAAGTGTCAGCTATCCACCAATCCTTCGTTGACCCCAAATTCATCAACCCAAAGGCCAAAGTGACAATTTACCCCTTCATGTCACAAGCTGTAGACTTGCCTACAGCTCAACTGCCTGTCCAGTACAAAGGCTGGTCAGGAATGTGGACTTTTGCAGTCTATGACAATTATCCTATCCCCATGCTAATGGGGGAAGACTTGGCCAACCAGGTGAGGCGGGCCAAGAGAGTGGGAATGGTTACATGTAGCCAAACCAGGCAGCTTCCAGACCCATTCCTGTTCCTGAGCCGTCCACAGACGCCCCGTCTGTGTTACCAGAGGCCCACACAGAGGTAGTGGACTCGGATTCCATGCCAACCACTGAAACAGCCACAGCATCTCCAGTCCCAGGCCCGGAACTGGAACAGCAACCAGCACCAGCGATTGCAACCACATCTTCAAACTCAACGCCAGAGGGCGCCAGCGAGCCAGAACTGGCAGAAGCAACAGACAGCCATACCCAAAAGGCTCAGCCAGAGCCTGAAATACCCTCAGGTGCACCAGCGGAGAGCGGTTCACCAGCAACGGAAAAAAACCCCTCATCTACATCGCTTCCAGGGGGACCAAGCCCAAGTCCACAGTCTGAGGAAGAACTGATGACCCCAGCCTCAAGGGAACAGTTCCAGACTGAGCAGGAAGCAGATGACAGCCTTCAGAAAGCTTGGGCGGCGGCACGGAGCACCCCACCGCCTCTCAGCTCTTCTAATCGATCCCGGTTTGTTATAGACCAAGGACTTTTATACAAGGAGATTCTTTCTGGTGGACACCGGGAAGAATAGCAGCCGCAAAAACAGTTGGTGGTTCCAACTAAGTACCGGGGGAAGCTCTTACGCTTAGCCCATGATCATTCCAGTGGCCATGCTGGGGTGAACCGAACCAAGGACCGGTTGGGGAAGTCCTTCCACTGGGAGGGGATGGGCAAGGACGTTGCCAAGTATGTCCGGTCTTGTGAGGTATGCCAAAGAGTGGGAAAACCCCAAGACCAGGTCAAGGCCCCTCTCCAGCTACTCCCCATAATTGAGGTCCCATTTGAGCGAGTAGCTGTGGATATTCTGGGTCCTTTCCCAAAAAAGACGCCCAGAGGAAAGCAGTACGTACTGACTTTCGTGGACTTTGCTACCCGATGGCCGGAAGCAGTAGCTCTAGGCAACACCAGGGCTAACACTGTGTGCCTGGCCCTAAGAGACATTTTTGCCAGGGTAGGCTGGCCCTCCGACATCCTTACAGATTCAGGATCTAATTTCCTGGCAGGGACCATGCAAAAACTGTGGGACACGCATGGGGTGAACCACTTGGTTGCCACCCCCTACCACCATCAAACCAATGGCCTGATGGAAAGGTTTAATAAAACTTTGGTGGCCATGATACGTAAATTCTTCAACGAATACTTCAATAATTGGGACCTAGTGTTGCAGCAGTTGCTGTTTGCCTACAGGACTATACCACATCCCAGTTTAGGGTTTTCACCGTTTGAACTTGTGTATGGTCACTAGGTTAAGGGACCATTACAGTTGGTGAAGCAGCAATGGGAGGGGTTTACGCCTTCTCCAGGAACTAACATTCTGGACTTTGTAAGCAACCTACAAAGCACCCTCCGACACTCTTTAGCCCTTGCTAAAGAGAACCTAAAGGATGCTCAGGAAGAGCAAAAGGCCTGGTATGACAGACATGCCAGAGAACGTTCCTTCAAGGTAGGAGACCAGGTTATGGTCTTGAAGGCGCAACAGGCCCATAAGATGGAAGCATCATGGGAAGGGCCATTCACGGTCCAAGAGCGCCTGGGAACTGTGAACTACCTCATAGCATTTCCCAATTCCTCACTAAAGCCCAGAGTGTACCATGTTAATTCTCTCAAGCCTTTCTATTCCAGAGACTTACAGGTTTGTCAGTTTACAGTCCAGGGAGATGATGGTGAGTGGCCTGACGGTGTCTACTACGACGGGAAAAAAGACGGTGGCGTGGAAGAGGTGAACCTCTCAACCACCCTGGAACGTCTGCAGCGGCGACAAATCAAGGAGCTGTGCACTAGCTTCGCCCCATTGTTCTCAGCCACTCCAGGACAGACTGAACGGGCATACCACTCCATTAACACAGGTAATGCTCACCCCATTAGAACCCCACCCTACCGGGTGTCTCCTCATGCCCAAGCTGCTATAGAACGGGAGATCCAGAACATGCTACAGATGGGTATAATCCGCTCATCTACCAGTGCATGGGCATCTCCCGTGGTTCTGGTACCCAAACCACATGGGGAAATACGCTTTTGCGTGGACTACCGTAAGCTCAATGCGGTAACTCGTCTGGACAACTATCCAATGCCACGCACCGATGAGCTATTGGAGAAGTTGGGACGTGCCCAGTTCATCTCTACAATAGACTTAACCAAGGGGTACTGGCAAGTACCGCTAGATGAACCTGCCAAGGAGAGGTCAGCATTCGTCACCCATGCGGGGGTGTATGAATTTAATGTCCTTCCTTTCGGCCTTCAAAATGCACCCGCCACCTTCCAGAGGCTGGTAGATGGTCTACTAGCAGGACTGGGAGAATATGCAGTTGCCTACCTCGATGATGTGGCCATTTTTTCACACTCCTGGCCCGAACACCTACTACACCTTTGGGTGGTGGCAGCTTTACCAGGTCCAAGCTGGTAACTAAGCTTGGAGGTTTTCATGCTAAACCCCATATTTTGGACGCTAAGGTCCAAATCTGGAACTAGGTTTATGACACCCTGACAGTGCCATGAGAGAGATTCATGTTCTCACCACACAAGTCCCTCCCCAAATGCTCTCCCGGGAAGGCATATCCTTGAGAGACTTCCTATTGGTCAGGCTGGATCTTCTTCCTGGGCTTTGATTTGTCCATCATTTGTCTCTAGATGTCTTTCTTCTCTGCCACTGGGTTGCCTAGCAGGCTCTGAGCTTACCCTTGGCCCCCTGTAGCCCCAGGGCAGTATGGCTTTCACTGGGCTACCTGAATGGGGACCAAGGTTAGCTCCTGAGGGGTTACATACCATGATGTTTACTTCCATATTGCATGTAACATAGTCTCAAATGCATAAGAACAAAACTGGTCCCGTAGCATGAATGAATAAGCCTTGTCTTTCTTTGGTGCATATGGATACCCCCACTGATGCCAAAAAGAGAGAGGGTGAGATGTAAGCTAAGCAGCAGAGTGCAGTGTCACTGGCATTGTATACGACATGGTGTAGAAGGAAGAGAAATGACTTCTCTGCCTTAGATTCCGATCTGACTCAATCAGACACTGAACATATTACTCATTCCAATGTGCTGAGGTACGTTTACATTGGGTGTAAAAGAAAATATGGAAGAACTTGGAGATGGGCAAGACTCCAAAGCTCCAGAGCTGTAAATATGGTTTGCCTCTGTACCCAAAATGAGCTGCTTGTCTAACCTTTATTGAATGTACCCTTTGCTGCAATATAAATCTACAAAATTGGGCTGGAAATCGCTCCAGAACAGGCTCTCATGAGAGTCTCAGAAATTCACACCTCTGGGTGGCCAGAAGCAGGAATGCAGAGGTTCGCGAATGATATTTTTATTTATTGATACTTGAGATTCCATTGAAGTTCTCCTTGAGTTTAGGCTTCGCTGAGGGGTTGTTCATAATTTATCTAATACATTTTGCCAAGTATTAATTAAGCACTTGGTTTTTAAAGCTGTGTAAAATACAGATGCAGAGAAAATTGTGCATCAGACACTTCTCCAAATGAAATAAATACAAAATCATTAGAAACAATAGAAAACTCCATAAAATCACACTAGTGGAAGAGATGGCAGGACTGAAACATTTAAAGCCGCTAAAGGTTACTATATAACAGTAAGTTTGATGTGTTTAAGGTCATTAGGTAGAACAGAGGTAGAAGGCACAGCTGTGAGTTACGAGAAGGGCTACATGTGAAGAATTTCAGAGTGAACAGGCCAAATGATTCCAGCTGTGCTGGTGGAGCCAAAAACAATTAGGTGACAATGGCATTTCACAGGACTAATTCATGGGTTTTAAGGCCAGAAGGAACCACAATAGTCATCTAGATAGAGCTGCATAATGAAGTCCAATCACTGCGAGTCAAGCTAGAATCTCTCTCCTACGCAGATTCCGAGGGTAATATTTTGACAAGCGCCTGACTTGGAAGTGTATGTCCCATTTTCAAGCATGATGCAGGCTGAGTGCCTAAGTCACTAAACCATATAAAAACAACGAGGCATCCTTGTGGTACCTTAGAGATGAACAAATTTATTTGGGCATAAGCTTTCATGGGCTTTTAGGACTCCTAGTTGTTTTTGCTGATGCAGACTAACACGGCTACCCCCTGACACCTAAAACCATATAGTCACTTTGAAAACTGTACCCCACATCCCCAGATAAATCAGCATCCCTGTTAAAATGTGCTCCTCATTTCCTGTTTGAATTTGTCTCACTCCGACTTTGAGCCACTGGGTCTTGTTATTCCTTTGGTCACTAGACTAAAGAGTCCCCCTCCAGCCAAAATACTTTCCTGCCTGGGTACTTGTAGACTTTGATAAAGTCACCTTCTTTTGGTAGTAAACTAGGGAGACTGAACTCCTGCTGATTTTTGCAGTAAGTCAAGTTTTCCAGATCTTGACAGGTATCGGTTTTGTGGAGGAGAAATGCTGAATGTCTATTATGGAGGTGAAGAAATAGGTTCTCAGTTATCATGCTCTCCTCCCCTCCAACTGAGCACGTTATTTCTTTGGGTTCTGTTTGCTTAGAGAGAGGAATGTTTGCTTGCTTGGTTGGTTGGTTGGTTGATTGGTCAGTTTCCCCTCACACACAGCTAAAATAAAGTTGTAACAAGATCAAAGGTTTATATATACAGGAGTTTTATTGTGGATATTGCCTCCTTTTGGCCCTATGTAGCTACGTGAATGTACAGTTGAACCTCTGAGTTATGAACACCAGAGACATGAATTGACAAGTCAACCACACATCTCATGTGGAACTGGAAGTGCACAACCAGGCAGCAGCAGAGAAACAAACAAACAAACACAGCACAGCACAGCACAGTACTGTGTGTGGCTAATTGTCGGCACTATTATGATGGGTCTCGCGCTTTCTCTTCTTTGAGGGGGGGTTCAGGGCACCATTTCTTGCCCCTAAATTGGAATATTACTTGCCCCATTAGTGTCCTGGAGGAGGGGAGTGGAAAGGGAGGGACCTGGGCCTACTCTCTATTTCAGGTCCCAGCCCTGAGGATAGTGGTGAACCACTTGAACTGATGGTTCCTTCCCCTGGGCTACTTCCCTCTCCTGCCCATCAGCTTGTGGGGGCTTTCTGCCCTCCCTCTGTACAAACCAGGTGCCCCTTTACCTAGAGTCTAGGACTTCTTAGCCCACCACAGCACTTCTCCAAATTGTCCTCTGCTTCCCTTCAAACTCTTCTCTGCTTCAACACCAATTCTTTCTGCTTCAACTCCTCCAGACTGTTCTCTGCTCCAGCACCAATCCTTTCTGCTCCAACTCCCACATTGTCTGATTGAAGCAGGGGAGTTTGTCACGTGACTGACTGCTGGTGCTCTAATTGGCGTCAGGTGCTCTAGTTAATCTATAGCAAACTTCCTTCCCTTTACAGGGAATAAGGCTCCCTTCTAACCCTCTCCTGATGCCCTCTGGCCATGCTGTGTCACATGTGTTAAACAAACTATCCAAAAGAGGGTGGGGAGGAACATTGGAAAGCAGTGTTCTTCTCATGCATAGTAAAGTTTCAAAGCTGTATTAAGTTAATGTTCAGCTGTAAATTTTTGAAAGAACAACCATAACATTTTGTTCAGCATTACGAACAACCTCCATCCCTGAGGTGTTAGTAACTCTGAGGTTCTATGGTACCTTTCATCAATTCTCATTGTTACTATTTCAAATGCCTCCAAACGGGAAACCTCCAAGGACAAGGAAAGATGAGGTTCCCTATCCCATAAAATGCACCCTCAAAAATGGGCCAGTCACAAGTCACAAAAAGTGATGGTCACAGACAGACACAGCAGACTGTTCAGTTAGCTAACACGACATCTTCACATCTTGTTGGTTCTCTTAACTTAGAAAACAAAGAAACCAAACTAGACGTCTCTGCCCTCCCCATTTCTTCTTGCCAAGACATCTGACGTGGTTCGCTGAGAGATTTCAATAAGGTAAAGGACCTGCCTGGAAAAAAAGGCTTTCCCTGTGGAGGGAGCATCTCAGTAGAAAAGGTAAAAAGATGACCCTTAAAAGAAAAGGAAATGTCTCAAAGAAACCAGAAGATGAGGAATGTTAATAACCCTGAAAGAAAAAATAAATACGATCATCAGTAGAAACAAGCATGATATTTTAAGGTAGGTTTCTCCTGCAGAGGCAGAAGTAATTAATATCTTTAACAAACCCTCAGTAAATTTTAGTTTTTTCAGCCTATTGAGATTTGAAGCTGTTTTCAGGTAACATCTTTCCTGCCCTGGTGAGAACTCTTACCAAAGATGGAAATATCCTCTGGCCCAGTGTAGGAAAACATTGAAGGCTTTGTAGTTTGAGAGAAGAGCAATAACTCTGACGTGTTGGAGTGCATTCCAATACCTGCATTGTCACTGCTTGGTTTGCAGTGACTGAAATCCCGATGTAAACGTACACTTTCTAATCTGCTCAGAAGTAAAGATGTTCTACAACTCCTATTGAATCAAAGTATCACAGATTCTCTCAAGCTGTGAGCAGGCACCCTTGTAAACAAATAAAAAAGAAATTAATGGAGGCATATTTCAGAAAGTCAGTGCAATAAATCTGCACAGCTGCAGGCATTGTGGCATTTGCTGGGCAGTTTCCATTGTAGATGAGGCAATAACTGTAAACATTATAAATTACTTTAAGAAGTCCACACTGGCCCAATAAATCAACGCGTCTCTATGTTTCTCGTCAACAGCACAAGTGGAAAACTGGAATAACTTGCTATGTCCTTCATTGTATTTCACAGTGAACCCAAATTAAGCTACTGCTGTAGATAAAGGACTGGCTTCTTCAATCATAGCATAAGCAGAGGATGCTGCTTTTTATCTTCTAATTGTTTAATCTTTTTAAAATCCTGCCTCGAGTGCAGGAGACTGGACTAGACTTTTGAGGTCCCTTCCAGTTCTACGATTCTATGATTTGATTCTACAGACTAGTGAGCTTGGGGGAGCGGGAACCCATGTATATATATGCCAGTCTGTGACATGGTGTACCTCAAAATAGCTGTAACTTCCCTATTCATCATTCATCTATAGTGTGGTATTTCACACAAAGCATGCCATGTAAGGTATCGTATGAAAGATCACAATCTGCTGAAACCTGTTGTTCTCTCCAAATATGTATATCATTAGTGTGTATGAAGATAGGAGATGTCTCTGTATTTTACTAAAATATGCTGTAAGTTTGCTAGTGACATACAAAGGATCCCCACCCAGGAGGGCGCTCAAGGACCGTTCATCAGTGGGGGAGCTGTAATCAAGAGATTTTCAGTTCAGTGAGGTGCCCAAGCACCACACAATGAGGACTGCTCAGCTCTATGACTCAGTTGCACCAAGACCACCATGGGGTTTGCTCAACCCAGTGACTTAGCAAAGCCCACCAGGACATGTCTGGGCAAGTGTCTTCTAGGCAGATGGATTGAAGATATAAAATAGGGGACACTGGCAGGCTGCCTTTGCCTTTCTCCTCACTCATCTACACTGGAAGCAACAAGAACAACTGGGAAGACAAAGACTCCAACTGAGGAGACTGGTCCAGGTTTAAGAGGGAAACCTGTGTATTATGAACTGTGTGGAAGTAGGGAAAGAAGTGACAAGGATTTGTAGGGGATCTTAATGCATGTCAGTCTGTTAGCAAGAGTTAGACTAGCAGTTAACAAGAGTTAGGCCAGCTGTAACCCTAGTGACGTGAGACTTGTAGAAGCGAGGATAGTGTAAGGCGAGTAGGAAAGAACTGTGTGAGAAGTTATGACGACCTTGCACTGATAATTAAATACGTAGACTGGCACCCAGAAGTGAGAAAAATAAGATAGCAGGATAGCCCATGTATAAACAAAATGCAGCTGTTGCTCATTATTGTCTGTATTATTGCTTGTTATTGTCTGTAACAAAGGTATAAATGCTTGCTGTAATTGCTTACCTGTTGAGAGACCTGTCTGGGACTGGGGCGACCCAGTGTCCTAGGGCACTCCCTCCTTCTACTGCAATTGCTGGAGTTAGAATAAAGTATTTGATTTTGCTGCACCCAAACAAAAAGCGAGAACTGAGTTTTTCTCCGACAACTGTAACATCCAGTGGGTGAGAAAATTGCTATTCGAAATACTAGCTAGTGTAATAGGTATCAGGGGGTAGCCGTGTTAGTCTGGATCTGTAAAAAACGGCAAAGAGTCCTGTGGCATGTTATAAACTAACAGAAGTATTGGAGCATAAGTTTTCATGAGTCAATAACCACTTCGTCAGATGCATGACAAAGTGGGTATGCACCCACGAAAGCTTATGCTCCAATATGTCTGTTATTCTATAGTGTAATAAGGTTTACAATTTAGACTGTGTGCTTATCTTTTATTTTCTTTGCTAACTATCTCTGACCTTTTATCCCTATCACTTACCATCACTTAAAACCCATCTTTACATAATTAATAAATCTGTTTTATACCTTACCTAAAACAGGGTGTTTTGGTTAAAGTGCTTGGGACACCTTAGTTCAGTTTATAAATGCTGGTGCGTGTCCTCTCCACATTGAGGGAGGGGCGAGGTTTCTGACCAGGGCAGGACGGTACAGCTCTGGAGTGCAAGGTGGGGGGAGTTGACTGGTGCCTGTCTCTGTGTGATTCGTGAGCTGCTCTGGGAGCATTCATGCAATCTACCTGGGCGTGGGGAGCCACATGCTGTTGTGCTGAGTGATCACAGCGCCCAGAGGGGTTTGCTGCTTGTCACTAGCAAAGCATTGTGAGAGACAGCCCAGGCTGGAGAGTTAAGGGGGCACAGCAGTACTCCAGTTCCAGGTTGCACCAAGGGGATCCTGTCACACAGTCCCTAGAAGCACATGTCCCGTGTGACTATAGGACCTGATTCCTCATGGGATGGCAGGGAAGAGCTGCCGAGTGTCAGCAATCTGCATGGGGAAGCCTGTATGAATTGCAAGGGATGCAATGAGGGGGTGACAGTGGCTTGGGAGGAGCCAAGGAGCAAGCAGGGAGAAATGCTGTCAGATCAGTGCTCACATGCTGCATCCTTCCCAGATGGCTCGTGGCTCTCCCTAGAACCCAAACACCAGGGGTGGACTGGATCTGAATCCCTGGGACTGATCCCGGAGTGAGTTGTTTGGTGCGGCCTGGGCTGGCTGGTCATTGCCCTGGACTCCACAGGTATCCCAGGCCAGGGGTAAGAGATCAGACGGCTTTGGGTCATGAAGTCTCTGGCAATTACCCCTCCCTGAAACAGAATGAATCTGAGGAAACAGCACAAGTTATATCCCTCCGAATTTCCTGCTGCCAACACCCTTATTCTCTGTCCTGTACCCAGAATACACCTCTCCTCCCTTCTCCTGTTGGTGTCCAGCTGGGAGTCACCAAGATTAAAAGACATGTCTCTAGTGGCGCAAAATTATTATCACATGACATGGCAATTAGAGATATGTCAGACATGCATCCACACATGATAACAGCCTGCGGCCAGGCCCTGGCCTCCTTTTGTCCCAGGGATTCAGAGCAGTTTTAATGTTGGATGAGAATGATGATTACTATAGGAGGGTGTTCCTTGCAGAGGGACTAGAAGAAACTGTGTGGGTTGCTGCAGAATACTATATGTGCAAGTGTGCACACACACTCTCTCTCTCTGTCTCACACACACACTCTTTTACTTGATCTTTCAAATAATTGCTAACTTTAATAGTCCCTTGAAGATCTTACTGTCTAGTTTTTCAAAACAATTATTATCCTGAATAATGTTATACATTTCCAAGGATGACTTTTCACTTAGATCTTTTTTAACAAGTACAGTGATTCAAACAGAAGAATGTGCTGTATTTTGTCTGAAATTAAATACATACTATATGCAGCACTGTACCAAAAAAAGATGCTACCATTGGCATGTAAGGTAGAACTGACTTCTGGAGACAATACTATTTTGTCATTCACCTGACATGAAATTTATTTAGGAAAATCCTATTACAGTGCCATGAAAGATGGGGAGCCAAAGGCAGGATTTTAAGAAGGTACAAAAGCAGGTAGTGAAATCCCCTATGCTCCTGCCTTTCCTGCCACAGAGTCTGTGCCACTCCCTATGCTTAGAATTTCCTTTCTTACCCAACCTTCCAGGAGAATCTGGCACTGGATGGATCCTCTGCTCCTTCCCAGAGATGGGTGGAGACAATGGAGCTATTGGTCTGCACTAGCAGCTGGTGAGCAGCTCCTGGGCTGCTCTGTGGCCTAGGGGAGGTGCTGGGATCACCCTTTCCCCACTGCCCATCCGAGTCACTCAGGATTTTGCCCTTCACATGGAAAACTTGTGAGCTGACCGTGTTTCAATGCGATTTGTACATCTTACGTTGTTCTCAAGCCTAACTTTCTGTGGTATCGTCCTCTTCACACCTACTTGTCACCCGCTTCCCTGTAGAAACATCTTGGTCCATAACTTCTCATGCTACAATGGTAGTGTTAGCATCCAGAAGGAGTGAGTGAGCAACCTGAGCAGATGATCTTTGTCATGTTCATGCAGCTCCCCAGTTTACTGGTGTGACCAATAAAGAATTAAGCTCTCGTTTCTAAATTTTGCAATTCTCAAATTAAGAGACTTCCCGACAATAGTCAGTTGCACATCACTAGGTCAGCTGCTGCCAGAACCCTGCAAGTCTGTGTGAATGGGTGTGTTTCTTTTCACTAAGGAAATCATCAGAGCTGTTTGCTATAAGCTCTGGTTAATGGACTAACAGCAATGGTTATTATTTTTTAAAAAATCAACACACTTTATTTCCCAAAGTGCTGTTGAATTTTTTTTTCCCCCCAGCTGCTAATCTGGCTTCTCTGCCTGAAGGACAAAGATAGTTGGTGTATTTAAAAAATAAACCCAGCCTGGTTCTTTGAGACAGAGGTAGCACCCAAACCTTTATGTACAGCTGTGACATAGTCAATAATTGGCTTGCTAATGATTCTGGGAGAAAGAAGTACAATCACGGTGACCGCCTGTAGCTCTGATTGTGAATTACAAAACCAATCTCCTTGTCTGAAGGCCTGTCCACACAGCTCCTTTTCACACTGCAGGAAGCTACCCTTGCTGTAGGAAAGCCATTATCTGTCTGGGAATGCTGCAGCCTGTCTTTACTCTTCTTTTGCAGATTACGGTCACTCAAGACTCAGAGCTGCAGCTTTGCTCTTTGCTCTTTTCTCTTTTGAAAAGCTGTTTCTCCTCATCTCGTATCAACGTATAGTTCTCTGTGCAAAACAAAATGAGATGTTTCTAGTGACATGACATAACTGCTCCAGGTTTGCTTGGTGGTTTAGATTCATAGTGATGTCAAGTGGACCTTCTTCTTGTTACAATCTAGAATAGAACCTTGAGGCTCACGAATTGTGAGCTTGTATCTTGATACCCCTGCTGGGTTTTCTCCACCTTCAAAGACCTCAGCAGCATCATTCTAATGTGACAAACGCTTAAAAGACAGCGGGTAAACCCGCTCCTCCTGCTCCTCCGTGGACATAACGGGGAACCTCGGCAGAGACTTCTGGCCAACTTCAGGCAGGCAGGGCCAGATCTTTGGTCCCACTCCAACCTCTTTGTTTGAGCAATGCAGAGGGGATGGAGAAGTAGCTTAAACAGCAGAGGGAACTCTCCAAGTGTTATAAAGACATTCCTGCATCCAGGACCGGCTCTAGGGGTTTGAGCGCCCTAGGTGCACGGCCATTTTGCTGCCCCGCACGCTGGTCCCCCGGCTCTGAGTCCTGCCTGAGGACAGTCTGCCGCTCCCGTGGCTCCGGTGGAGCTGCTGCAGTTGTGCCTGTGGGAGGTCCACCGGAGCCGCACGAGCAGCCGACCGTCTGCAGGTACCACTGCGGCAGCCCCACTGGAGCCGCCTGCCGCCCCCTCCTTCAAAATGCCACCTCCTAATAATGCTGGTGCCCTAGGCAATTGCCTAAGCTGCCTAAATGCAAGCGCCGGCCCTGCCTGCATCGCCAGTTCCTGGAGCCCTGGAGTGAAGGCGTGCTGAGAACTCGCAGGCCTGTGGCCACAGCATGCATTCTCTGGCTCACGGAGTGGGCCCCAATGGTTGTCGTAGCTGCCCGGCCACCTGGAGATGTGCTCAGGAGGTCCACCTATGCTGCACTAGCCACACTTCTCAAAAAGAGCTAGCCCAAGTCTCTCTCCTGCCTGCCCTCCCAGCTGGTGCATAGAAGAGCCCCCACAAAAATATCAGGAGTGTGCAGCACCACACGTGGCTCCATGACGCATGTTCTAACAAGTCACTGTCAACACAACTCTTGTCCCTGTCACTCATCAGCTGAGAGGACATAAGAGGCCCCCCCCCATTACTCACCAAGGGTCGAAGGCTGGTACAACATGCAAGGTACAAACCAGACTGGGCTTCTGAAGAATGATTTTATGTCTGGATCAGGCCTCGGTGCATTTTCCACCCATTCCAAATGCCCAGGGCATGGGTGAGCTGGGCTATTTACTGCAGTAGCCGCTTTGAACTGCCCAGAAACCCTGGCCATTTCTGCAGCAGCAGGAACCTGACACAATCTGTCACTTGCTCTCTGCTTACAAAAAGCTTGGCACATTTTTCCTCATACTGCCTAATAGCCAGTGTTCCATCAGCCACCTCCGAAACGAAATAGGGCCACCTGGGGAATCGAAATGTAAAGCCGTCGACAGGCACTTTCTCAGAAAGCAAGCCCTGATAGCCAACTCTGCCATGAGGGTCGGAGGCCAAAGCACAAATGCTTCCCTCATTGAAAGCTGCCTGGCCTGGTATTCGGTGCTCTGCCGGTTAGCACAATGCACAGTGATAGAGGCTCAGCACTGGGGCCGGGCTTTCACATGGGCTCTGACTGTAGATAGTTCAGAGCCCCTGGGGATGCCAAACAAACCAGATCAACTTTCATCATGTTCTTTGTCTCTTGTAATGGGCTGGAGCCCAGTGGGAAGGGCAAGAGGCCGTCTGCAGCGTTCCCTGTGCTTGGATACCTGCCGGAGAGCCAGACAAGGAGCACAGCTTCCTGTACCAGAGACGCCAGCAGACGACGGGTACTGAACCTGCTAAGCCGGTGCCCCAGACTAGGCAGGAGAAACGCTCCTCCTGGGGTGCAGAGCACATGCAGCCCCCCCCCCGCCCCATCTATGTGTCAGGGAAGAAACTGATGGGATGGAACCCTGCACCCCCCACACTCTGAGCTGAGCCAGGCAGCTGCAATAGGGACCTGTGCACAGCGATAATGTTGTCGTGAGCAGCCTGGTAGAAGCGTTTCCTCTGGACTGTCTCACCCCCTCATTGATTAGCCATCCCCTCCCCTCCCTTCTCCCTGCTTCCCCTTTCTCTAATTGCCCCCCTGTAACGCCCCCTCTACCATCCTTGTGCCTCTTTCCAGAGAATCTCCATCCACAAAACTAAATCATCACCACCCAAAAAGTGTGGTACTGCCCCTCCATTTTCACACCATCCCTGGGCTGGTGTGTTCTGCACCGTTCTTTGTCTGGGTAGTTCTACAAGGGGGGCTGATCTCAAGTGGGTCCCAAGGCACTAGCGTCATCACATGTGCTAATATTCAGCTTAAAGACAGGCATCTAACAGAAGAGTAGCCCAAGTGACAGCATTGTCGCCACTGTTTGAATGGGTCTCAATGTCTGTAGGAAGTTAAGTGCAGCAGAATGTACCATCCACTCATCAATGTTTACTAAAGGACCATATGTTAATTCATGCTTCACCAACTATGTTGATTTTCATTAATCTAGATGAAGCAATGGTCGGAGAATTATATTTCTTCCCTGAAGACTCAGAATCTCAAAGGTGGCTACACTTAAGAACATTTCTTAGAGGGATTCAGACAGAGAACATGTTTTACTGATGTTTCACATCTGAAAAAGAAGTGAATAACAGATGACAACAAACATTTGTCCAAGATCTACTGCCTGTGCATCCCGATAAATAGAATGTATGACGTTAGCTGTAACTGCATCGCCAAATGACTCAAGAATTTTACACCCTCTTTCTTATTATGTAAAAGAAAAGAAAGTATCAGAAGTTAGCATACTAAGTTAGAATTTATCCAAATATCTCAGAAACCTGCAGTGTAGCTTCTAACATACCACTCAAATGTTCAGTCACAATCTCTCTTCATAGGTCCAGGCTCTCAAGTGATTGTACAACACTGACAGTACGGGTAAAATAATAATTGTCCAGGTACTCTGGGGTTTTTCCCTGTGGTGTAGGAAAACAAAGCTTTAGAGGCTCTCAAAGGTATTATAGAGACCTCTTCAACATGACTGTCATCTGGGCTGAGAACAGAACTTCTTGGGTGATTAGTTTACAGTTGCTCCCACAACATTACTCAGCAATGGTGGAGCTCTATCTTGTATGTTCTGTGGCAACGCTGTGGCTTACACCGAACAAAGAAAAGAGGACTAGAAAGCACTCTACAGATACAACAAAGCAAAGACAATGTTTGAATGAAATTTCTTGATTTTGGAGTGCTTCATTTCTCCCTCTAATCATTGCACGAATCAGTCGGCAATTGTTTGGTTTGACTGAGCGTTTTGCATTTAATTTCCCTGCTATTTTAAAGAGACAAATAAAGAAGTTGTTGGAAACTAGCCCAGGTTCACACTCCTCTCAAGTCACAGCTGAAGGCCTCAAAAAGTTTCCCTGCTGTTCCAGCCCAGGCACCATGAGTTAAGTGTTTAATGTGACTGCAGGAAGTCATGACTGGAAACTTCTGTGTATAATACAAATCTGATCTCCTGAATAATCCAAGGGAAATTAACTTCTTCTGGATTCTGCTTTAAAACTCAATAGACCCTGGGGATTTTGAAAGCTTCCCTAGGAGAGGCTGAAAGCAGGGATATATGTGAACTTTTAGTTTAAAAAAAAAAATAAAACCACATAAACCAAAATGGAACCAGATTGCTGGCATGTAAATTTGAAGAGGTTGTAATGGAGTTTTTAAATTAAAGGGCTGGGGGAAAGCCAACAGGTGTGGAGGAGCACATGGTTCAGAAGAGACCTCTCCTGGGGAGGATTTACGAAGGGATACTCCATATCCTAGTAAAAAGGAAAGAGGGAAGTTGATAACATACAGGAAGGAACTGAAAACAAACAAGAGTCTTATTCAATTACATCACACGAAGGCAGACAATTAAATATTGACAAATTTTATAAGTACTTGTGTAGAAATGCTAGTAGTCTAAATACTAAGTGGATGAACTTGTGTGTCTAGTATTAAATGAGGCTATTGATATAACAGGCATCACAGAAACTTAGTGGAATGATGATAATCAGTGGGACACAATAATACCAGGGCACACAATCTACAGGAATGAAAAAGTAGATCATTCTACTGGGGGAGGGGCACTGTATGTGACAGAAAGTACAGAATGGAATATAGTAAAAATCTGAAATAAATCAAACTGTACCAGAGACTCTCTGTGGATCGAAATTCCATGACTTCATAATAAGAGTCTAGCAGTAGAACTGTACTGCCAGCCACGTGACCAAGATGGCAACAGTGACTATGAAATGCTCAGGGAGATTAGAGAGGCTGAAAAACAGAAAACTCAACAATAAGGGGGGGATTTCAGCTATTCCCATCTTGACTGGGTACATGTCACCTCAGGAGCGGATGCAGCAATAAAATGTCTAGACACCATTAATGACATCTCCTGGAAGCAGCTAGTCCTGGAACCCACAAGGGAAGAGGCAACCCTGGCTTTAGTCCTAAGTGGGGCACAGGATCTGGTCCAAGAGCTGCTATTGCTGAACCGCTCAGTAATAACAAACACAATGTAATTCAAATTAACATCCTTGTAGAGGGCGGGCAACTGCAAAAGAGACCCACCAGCACTGCAAAAATTAACTACACAAAAAGGAGCAGGCTAGTTAAATGGAAATTAAAAAGAACAGGCACAAGAGTGAAATGCCTGCAAGCTCCAATGACAGTTTTTAAAAACAGTTTTTAATAATGCCATAATAGCAGCTCAAATTAAACATAGACCATAAAACCAGGCAAACAAACAAAAATAACAATAGTCAAAGGACCAAAAAAATTCTGTACCCGGCTAAACAAGAGAGTAAAGAGGGGTGTAGAGGTATAATTACCCAAAAAAGAATTGGAAGAGAAACTAGCAAAAACCACAAAAACTAACAGAAAAAAAATGTTTACATTCATCAGAAGCAGGAAGCTGCAAAACAATCAGTGGGGCCACTGGACAATGGAATTGCTAACGGAGCACTGAAGGAAGACGAGGCTATTGTGGAGAAGGTAAATGAATTCTTTGCGTGGGTGTTCGCTGCAGAGGATATGAGGGAGGTTCCCACACCCGAGCCATTCTTTTAGGTGACAGATCTAAAGCATGTCCAGGATTGAGGCTTCAGTAGAGAAGATTCTGGAATAAATTGATAAATTAAACAGCAGTAAATCACCAGGATCAGATGGTATCACCAAGAATTGTGAAAGAGCTCAGATATGAAATTGCAGAACTGCTAACCATGGTACATAACCTATTGCTTAAATCAGGCTCTGTGCCCGGTAACAGAAGGTTAGTTGCTGTAATGCCGATTTTAAAAAAATGGCTTCAGAGGCGATCCTAGAAATTACAGACTGGTAACGCTAACTTCAGCACCAGGCAAACTGGGTGAAAGTATATAAAAGCAGAGAATTATCAGACATTAAGATGAACACTATATATTAGGAAAGAGTGAACACGGCTTTTGGAAAGGGAAATCATGCCATACCAATCTATTAGAATTCAACAAACACGTACATAAGGGTGATCCATTGTGTTACCAGATTTGCCCATTACTTTGGGGTACACTCATTTATTAGGGTTACTCTTCTGGTGTGTGTAATTCTATCAATGTGCTGCTTGTGTCACTTGTGTGTTCATAGGGAGCTCTACTTCTCCCTTCTGCAAGTCCCCTCCCAGTAGAGCAGGACCCAGGTTCCCCAGGTCTGGGTTCCTCCAGCTCCAGAACTGGATGAACGAACACACACACACACACACACACACACACAAGTCTGAGCGGACCGGGTTAATCAGCACTCAAGCTGATCCCTTACATGTCCCTGGACTCAGCAGTCTGAGTTGAGCAGCACTTCCAAGCTGCCACCTCATATGTCACAGGTTCAGCAGGTCCCTATCCCCACTGTCACGTTACAGGTGTTCTGGTAATAACCCTCTTGATGAGCAAACCCCACAGGATTTTTGGCACTACAGGGATCTTTAGCTTAGGTAAGAGAAGCGTTGCTGTAGAGTGAATGGGGAAGCTAAAAACACAAAAGAGTAAAGTTCAGAGAGCAAGGGGGAGAAGCGACCAGCTTAACTATAGAAGTTATTTATTGAATAATAGTGATAACTACATGAGGAGCCTAAACCAACATAACACTTACATTATTAGAGGTTACAAAAGTCATATATAGAAAACCTGAGGTAGAAAAGAAAACAGAGAGAGAGGGAACTGGGATCTCACCACTTCTATGAAGCTTCAACTGGTCGGGGTTCCCAGGGGATGGTGGTAGCTCAGGGTCCTGAGTGCTGGAGACAGGCAGAGCCCCCAGCATGATCAGTCAGGAGAAGGTGAAATCCCAGTGGAACTCACACAGAGTTTGGATTCATGAAACACGAGATTTGTTTATGGGTAAACTAGTGATTTAAGGATTTTCTTTAGGCTAGACAATAGGAGCTGATCATTCTTGGCTGCGGGTGATGCTCCTTCCAGGGAACTCAAAATGCAATTAGGCTGCTTCAGTATTTTGGATCTCAGTCAAGGATTCATTACTATAGTCAGTCTGATTGCTGCTCGATGAATGCAGGCGGGTTCAATAACATCTGGAGCAGAGATCCCCATCATGTCATGCTTCCCTGCTTCCCTGGTCCCAGAGCTCCCTGCGGTTCTTGCCTTGGAATCTCAGTTCTCCATTCTGTGGATAATGGAGATGCCTCCCATCCCATCTTTGATGCAGATGAGGCTGGGGAGTCACCCTTGTTGGGAGGGGCCTAGGTGTGTCTGCTGCCGCCCTTCACTGCTCTGTGCAAGTCTTTTCTCTGATCGGTTTTGATTCAAGCAGAGGCTGCAGGAAGGAGGTGTCTTTCATGAGTCAGGCAGGATGGATCCTGTGCCCTGGTTCCCCAAGAACACAGAGCTGACTGGTAGCAATTGGATATAGTGTTCTTGGACTTTCTGAAAGCCTTCGACAAAGTCACTCACCAAGGGCTCTTAAGCAAAGTAAGTTGGCATGGGACAAGAGGGAAGGTGCGCTCATGGATCAGTAACTGGTTCCTGGGCTAGACTGACCATTGCTCTGACCCTGTATGGCAGTTCTCATGTTCTTATATTCTTTTTTAATACCATGTCATTTAACAGATTAGTTCTGACTCAGACTGTGCCTGCACACACTGCTTATTCCTTGGCAGGATACCTGGACGTTGGTTCTGGATGCATGGGGTAAGCGGGTTATCCACCTGTAGCCTGGGGGAAGGAAATGGCCAGGACATTGGTTTCCTCTCCTAGACACTGGCTAGGTTTTTAAAGCTTCTGACACAGAAGAGCAGCAAGTTGCTACCCTCCAAAACCCAGGAGGGATTGTGCCTAAGTGGGAGGTGTCTTTAGTATTAGGCCACCTGGAGCTGCTCCTAGACAGCTCAGAAACCACCCACGGTCAGGTGTTGACTGTTACAAATCTGGTCTCAATCTTCTCTGCAGCAAAGGAGACAGGTACGCCACATAAATGACAAGCCGTTGGGATCACCTGTGATAAAAAGAGCAGTGGTTGAACTCTTCTGGGACAGTTAATGTCACCCCACTGAAACACTACATGCTCTCCATGCATATGCATTGCATCTTTCCCAATGGCAGTTGTCTGGGGAGAGCTGGAGAACCCCTCTAGTCTAGTAATGTGAGTCTACAGACAAGCAGACTCCTACATAGCAAAGTGCCATTCAATTTTTTTATTTTCTCAAACTTAGTCCGTTCCTTAGTCATTAGAAAATTCATCAAACAAGACTGCAATTTTGTCAGTGCCAATCATGATGCCCTCTCTAATTGGCTACAGAAAACAGACCATGAAGCCTTTAATTTACAGTAAAACTCTCCTGGAATCAAGGGGAATATGTCTTTAGGAGTCTGCGGTTCTGGCTGCTACCTCCAGTTTGAAAGCTTCTTAGTTTGCTTCACAAACTTCCATGCATTGCACATGGAATAGGTTTTCACTCATACCTATGTGACCTAGGACCTTAAATTCCATTTTCAAAACTGACCTAGGAATTAGGAGCCTAAGTGTCCTTGGCTCCCAGGGCCTGGATCCACACAGAGAGTGAGTGTGGCAACACCTCACTTTTAGGTGTCTTCAAAATCAAGGGAATTCACAAAGCCTGAATGAGGCACTCGGGCTCCCTGGACAGTGACTGCAGAGAGAAGGGTGCTTGAGAATGAAACTCACAAAGGCTGATAAGCTAGGCAGGGAGCCACCTAAACTAGCCAATTAAAATGTCAATTAGCAGGGGTGTGTCCTCAGCCCTGCCTCTTTCATGGAGCCCAGTGCTTATCTTTGATTACGATCCACAGCTGAGAACTTTTCTGCTGGAGTCAAGTACCTTAGTTTCCTATGATTAATTGCAAGAAATGTATTGTTTCTCTTTCTGATTGTATGCTTAACATTTAAAAAGGACTGATTTTTCCATGGCAGATTATTAGCATGATTTTACCTCATGCTCAATATAACATGTTTCTTATCCCTGTTTTATATGAAAAAAGCAATCAAATAAAAATTTGTAATTTCACTAGTGTTCATGCTGTTTAAAATACTTTATTCCCTATTCTCCTTTATCCTCACACACAGTAATACTGCCATAATTGACATAGTTATTTTAACCTGTTCATAAACACTGTGCCACTAATTTTTAAATCAATCATTTTCAGAAATATTTCTTCACTGCCTGCTGTTGTGATAGCACCATAGATCCACAGATTCATAGATTTCTTAAGAACATAAGAATAGCCAGAGTGGGTCAGACCAATGGTCCAGCTATCCCAGTATCCTGTCTTCTGACAGTGGCCAATGCCAGGTGCCTCAGAGGGAACGAACAGAACAGGGAATCATCAAGTGATCCATCCCCTGTCACTCATTCGCAGATTCTGACTAACAGAGGCTAGGGACACCATCCCTATTATAATCTTGACCTTCACAACATCCTCTGGAAAGGAGTTCCACAGGTTGACTGTGTGCTGTGTGGAAAAAATACTTCCTTTTGTTTGTTTTAAACCTACTGCCTATTAATTTCATATGGTAGTCCCTAATTCTTGTGCTATGAGAAGGAATAAATAACGCTTCCTTATTTACTTTCTCCACACCAGTCATGATTTTATAGACCTCAATCATATCCTCTCTTAGTCATAGAATCATGGAATATCTGGGTTGGAAGGGACCTCAGGAGGTCATCTAGTATTTCCAACTCCCTGCTCAAAGCAGGACCAATTCCCAACTAAATCATTCCAGCCAGGGCTTTGTCAAGACTGACTTAAAAACCTCTAAGGAAGGAGCTTCCACCACCTCACTAGGTAACCCATTCCAGTGCTACACCACTCTCTGAGTTTTTCTTAATATCCAACCTAGTCATTTCTTTCAAGCTGAAAAGTCCCAGTCTTATTAACCTTTCCTCATATGGAAGCCATTCCATATCCCTAATCATTTTTGTTGCCCTTCTCTGAACATTTTTCAATTCCAATAGACCTTTTCTGAGATGGGGAGACCACATCTGCACACTGTATTCAAGATGTGGGCTTACCATAGATGTATATAGAGGCAATATGATGTTTTCTGTCTTATTATTTATCCCTTTCTTAATGATTCCCAACATTCTGTTTGCTGTTTTGACTGCCGCTGCACATTGAGTGGATGATTCCAGAGAACTATCCACAGTGACTTCAATTTTCAGAAAACTCTCTTTCTCTCTCACTCCACTACACCTGATCATGAGGCAGAGAGCCATTCCCTTTTCCCTCCCATGCTCCTCTCTGAAGTTACATAGGACATTTCTCCTCTGCAGCTTCTTCTGGGTGGAGAAGTCTTCTTGTATCTCTCTACCTCACCATCTATTTCAAATGCCAGGTTGGAGGAGTGGATAATCTGATCTGGTCGGGGTGGAATTTTCTGTCCCAGTCGGCTTCACACATACTATTTCACTCTTACTGGTGAAGTAGCTGACAACTCTTCATGGCGATCAATGCTTGGGTCTGGTCTCTGGACTGTGACTCTGGTTTCTGTGGAGTAGCTCCAATGGCCGTGACAGTGTTGTGGTGACTGTAGATGAACAGAATGCTTGTTTTGTATCCTTTACTGAAGTGGCACAGCCATGTAACTGTTGTGTGTGCTGCTAGCAGGTGAATTCAAAGTGTTTTTGCATTCACTGAATTCCAACTTTCTCCATAAGTGCTTCATTTGCCATAGCTCATCCGTGAACCATGGGGTTCTTGTTGGTTGTTGTGGAGGAAGCAGGCATCTTGAAACCAAGGTGTTGATGGTAGTGGACATCATTTGATTGTACTTTTGCACTAATCCATTGTCAACTTGGTTTGTATTTGAGTGGTTTGTTGTGTTTTTCCTAGGTTTTCAACTAGCTCATTGTGTACAGGAAACGTCGGGGTTTGACCAGCTTTAGTTCCTTACTGCATGTGCTTTTACATGTTAAGCTCATGTGAAATTACCCATTTTGTTCATGTGGTAACTGAACACTCCAGTTAAGCATGCAATTATGCATACACACAGTAGAAAAAATCATGCCTAGAAAGTCTAATATGGATAAAGAAATGTTAATAAGTTGTATATACCCGTATTTTTCTTATATGAAAATTAATTCTGCAAGAAATCTCAGTATGTGCACCTCATCTTGGGGAGCTAGTCATTTGTCTGAGAATTCTTCTCATGATGTGTATTCTTTATCCTTTTCAGATTACATCTGTATAACAGAACATTAATTCATAGTTTATAATACAGCATTTAAATGCCCAGTGAATTTGTCCACAAATGCACAAATAACTAAGTCATAAATCTGAACTGCAGGAAGACTTATTTCTTGGATCATACTCAGCAGATGGAATAATACAAAGAATCTTCAGACGAGGAAATGCTACAGTACCAAGAAAAGTGAAAAAGAGAGGGTCTGATTTTCTGCTGCTTTGTTACTCATGTGGCCATTTAATGTGACTGACCAGTGTGTGTAGAATTGCACCAATTCTAAATTCTCCCCTTCCTCACAATGGGGGAATATTTTACATCCACTTTGCAGAGGTGTTAGGGAGCACAAAAGCAACATAGAATCAGGCCCAGAGGTTCTAAAAATTAGATTGCTAGAGAGCATTGCCAGAAGAGTCCACGTGGACGACCTGGTCTGATCCCGGGCGCCATTGCACAGCTTCAGGGCTTGCCATAATATATCATTTCCCACTAACATCTCATCATGTCTGTATAATAACTACAGTGATGGTGTTTCAGCCATTTCCTCGGCAGTCTGTTCCACTCCCCGGTTGCTTTGTAGGATGCTGAGTCTACAATAAATCAAACACATCTTTTTAATAAAAGCTCTCCAAAGTGCTCCCCCAAGGAGCCCAGCAGCCTCTGAGTCATGGAAGCAGAATCTGTTGGAAGTGCCAGTGACATGATGCTGTCTTGTATTTGTTTTTCAGTAGTGAGACTGCACAGCTCATGCTTCACTCTGCCCCGGGCTGGCAGACCCACTCCACTGTCTGGGGACTGGGGACAAAAAGCAGGAACTTACAAAAGTTGTGGTAAATTTTTATGGAAAAATCATCAAAATAATGCTATTTTACATGGCATCCCTGGCAAAACTGGTAGTGAAAGCAGAGCCCAGGCTCTGCCTGCCTGCCACCACTCAATGATCATCAGTCAGGGCTGAGCAAACCTCAGGAAATTGGGAGGAGCTTCCAGAAGTGTGGCTGCAGAAATCCTTGGAGGTTTATACCGGCAGGCTCCTGAGGAGGAGCTCTGCTGTGGGAATGACAGCATTTCTCGCTTGTCCTTGGACTGGTTATATTGGGAAATAAATCTGTAGTCTAAGATTTCCTCTTCCAAGCCTACCCAGAACTGGAGGGGAGAAAGAGAGAGAGAGTTATCCAACCTCTTTTTGGAGCTGAAAAATGGTCTTGCTTGTATTTGAGGGGAGTTTGGGGTCATTGCTATTTATAGTCCTTGGAGCCAGTGTGGTCTCCTGTAGGACCAGACTGCAGTGCTTGTAAATGTAGTAGAACTGTGGATCTTGTGTCACTGAAAATTTCATATGCTTCAGCACCTCTTTCCTTAAGTGGCTTAGGACATTTTTGTCCATAGCTGAAGGAAAATGTATCCAGCACAATCTACCTCTATTTTTGAATGGCTTCTTCCATACAAACAGGCTCCCAAAACACTGTACAAAGTTAAATTACACAAGCACAGATTAAATAAGTCTCAGGAGCAGAGTGAGAAAGTAAGAAGCCTTTGCAAGGGGAAAATGTAATTTTCGCTGGCATTTGAAATAGGATAGTGAGGTAGAAAGATACAGGAAGACTTCTCCACCCAGCAGAGGCTGCAGAGGAGAAATGTCCTACGTTACTCTAGGGAGGAGCATGGGAGGGAAAAGGAAATGACTCTTTGCCCGATGATCAGGTGGGTTCGACTGCATATAGTAACAGGATGAAATTTAATAGTGAAAAGTGCAAGGTCATGCATTTAGGGATTAATAATAAGAATTTTAGTTATAAACTGGGGACACATCAGCTGGAAGTAATGGAGGAAGAGAAGGACCTCGTAGTATTGGTTGATCACAGGATGACTATGAGCCGCCAATGTGATATGGCCGTTAAAAAAGCTAATGCGGTTTTAGGATGCATCAGGCGAGGTATTTCCAGTAAAGATAAGGAGGTGTTCGTACCGTTATATAAGGCACTGGTGAGACCTCATCTGGAATACTGTGTGCAGTTCTGGTCTCCCATGTTTAAGAAGGATGAATTCAAACTGGAACAGGTTCAGAGACAGGCTACTAGGATGATCTGAGGAATGGAAAACCTGCCTTATGAAAAGAGACTCAAAGAGCTTTGCTTGTTTAGCCTGACCAAAAGAAGGTTGAGGGGGGATATGATTGCTCTCTATAAATATATCAGAGGGATTAATATTAGGGAGGGAGAGGAATTATTTAAGCTTAGTACCAATTTGGCACAAGAACAAATGGATATAAACTGGACACTAGGAAGTTTAGACTTGAAATTAGATGAAGGTTTCTAACCATTAGAGGAGTGAAGTTCTGGAACAGCCTTCCAAGGGGAGTAGTGGGGCCAAAAGACATATCTGGCTTTAAGACTAAGCTTGATACGTTTATGGAGGGGATGGTATGATGGGATAACCTAATTTTGGCAATTAATCTAGCAACTGATCTTTGATTATCAGCAGGAAAGTATGCCCAGTGGTCTGTGGTGGGATGTTAGGTGGATTGGGATCTGAGTTACTATAGAGATTCTTTCCTGAGTGCTGGCTGGTGAGTCTTGCTCACTTGCTCAGGGTTTAACTGATTTCCATATTTGGGGTCGGGAAGGAATTTTCCTCCAGGGCAGATTGGCAGAGGCCCTGGAGGTTTTTCGCCTTCCTCTGCAGCGTGGGGCACAAGTCATTTGCTGGAGGATTCTCTGCAGCTTGAGGTCTTCAAACCACAATTTGAGGACTTAAATAACTCAGACATAGGTTAGAGGTTTGTTATAGAAGTGGATGGGTGAGACTCTGTGGCCTGCTTTGTGCAGGAGGTCAGATTAGGTGAACATAATGGTCCCTTCTGACCTTAAAGTCTATGAGTCTAGGTGTAGTGGCGGGTGAGTGAGAGAGAAAGGGAGAGAGAGGGGGGAGCTGTGCTGGAACATGTCCAAGCAAAGGCTGTTTTGAACTAGATGTTTAAGTAAACCTGGAGCCTTTGGAGTCGCTTAAGTATAGTGTGGTCAGTGTTGTTTGTGCACAGGAGAAGCCAGGCTGGTGGGGAACTGGAAGGTGGAGACAACAGATATTGCAACAAGCAAAACAAGGTGCAGTATACATGTGGGTGAGGATTTCAGTTCCAGTGAAGCTGTGGTGGGTGTATGTGGGGAACATTGTGGAGGGGGCTGGCAGATGTTAGAAAACAAAGTTTAAAATCCAGAATGGTACCAAAGTCACATACAGTGGAGACAACGGGAGATCTGAGTCCGGAAAAGACTGGGGGTGTGTAGCGAGGTGAGACTCTCCAGCACAGTGCCGTCTGCTGGCTACCCTGGGAATTAGCTCTTGTCCAGCCCAGAGCGTCCTCTGCAGGCCAGTGTCTCTCCTGCCTTAGGACCCCCGTGCCCCTCCCGGACACTGGTGCCCCTTCTCCTCTGGGTTCTGCCCCCTGCTGTAACCCACAGTCTGGGTCTCCCCTCCCAGGGGAACCCCCAACCCTCTATCCCCACCTCGCTTCAGTGGCTACTGCCAGTCACCATCTATCCCCTGCTCACTGGGGCAACGGCAGTCTGCAAACCACTCATCATTGGCAAGGGGTAGGACCAGCTGCCTCTGCCTATTCCCAGGCTGCCCCTCTGCAACCTCAGTGCCTTTCTGGGCCTTTACCAAGGCCTGCAGCCTGGGGGTTTACCAGGCTGGAGCTCCCCAGCTCCCTTTGCCCTTCCCCAGCACTGCTCTGCTTCAGGTACCTTCTCTCAGGCAGCCAGGGCTAGAGTGAGACTCCTCCAGCTCTTGGTCCCGCTCTGAGAATGCAGCTTCTGGACCATTGAAACACTTTTGTCATTGGTACTTTGGATGAATGAGCTTGTGATGCCTCAAACTCACGCTCAGGTACTATGGTGATGGGAGGCAGCATAAAACACTAAGATAAACTTAGGCAGGCAGGATATGCAGACAGGGTGGGTGGGGAGTGGTCATGAAGAAGGTACAGAAAAACAAGTGCAGTTGGGTATTATTAGCATTAAAGCAGAGGCTAGCAGGGAGATGGCAGATAGAGAACAGTTTGTGATGCTTTACGTGAGTGATTTTGGCACAGAGATGGTTGTTTGATACATACGGGAGCAGAACCCTGTCCAGGAAGAAGCTGAGTTCCCTGCACTTATTAACTATGCAGATGGTCCAGCAGAATGGGATAGTGCTGGAGGTCACACTGTGGTTGAGGAGAATGAGGTAGGAGAAGGGACCATCTTGGGCAGAAAGAAGCAATTTGTGTGAACTATAAAAAGGAGAGTGGTTCCGTGCAATGTCCAGGCCAGAGCCCAGCTATACAAATGGGGCTGGGATATCGATGTGGGAAAGGTGAAAGCTACTTTCTCAAGCAGGTTACTAAGATGGGGAAGGTTAGCAGCACTGTCAGGGTCAGGGTCAGGGTCAGGGAAGGAATGTTTTTTGTTCTCAAAGGAGAAAGCAGGGTGGCAGGTGCTGCAAAGGGCAGGAAATAAGGAGGAAAACATTGTAAACAACACATCTTAGAACACAACCATCTCCCTGATGTTGTCTGGAGCACTTCCAAGTGTTTACTTTGCCTAGTCGATAGATTGTTTATCTTTTCAGCTGGGCATTCATGTAATGAGGGCTGAAAAATACAAGGCATCCCGGTTCAGACTGACTGCAGAAAGCAAACGTACTGTTTAATTCCTTTTCCTTAGGTGCCAGAGTCTGAAGGGAAGAAGTATATCAAAGGAGGCCATTGTACACTAAATTATCAGAGGAGCTGCATTTGGAAAGATGGCTAAAACAAGCAGAGACTATAGCATGGGGAAGGGGATGAGAGAATTTACAGCAAAGAACCAATAAATTATATTTAACAACAGCAATTTACATGCAGTACAAAGAAAGCTATAGAATGTTTGATGAATATTTATCTAGTGGCTCCTTGCCAGGATGGACAGGGATGGTCCGTAGCCTCTGTTTGCCAGAAGCTGGGAATGGGTGACAGGGGATGGATTCCTTGATGATTCCTTGGTCCGTTCACTCCCTCTGGGGCACCTGGCACTGTCCACTGTCAGAAGACAGGATACTGGGCTAGATGGGCCATTGGTCTGACCCAGTATGGCCGCTCTTACATTCTATTTACGTCACTGGACAGCTCCATATACATATACCACAGTTTACTCAATAATAGCTTGATGTACAGTGTCTTCCATTATTGTGTATTTAAAAGGAATTTATTCCAGAAATCCCCATAATAATGTTGCAAGTGAAATATCACTATCACCTTCATTTTATAGTGGATCTCAAAAGCAACTTTACATTGGCCCTAATTCATATTTCCTTAAACTGAACACGTACTGAATTAATTTGCATTTAAGATTCTGAAATGAGACTTGAGTTCTTGTTTTCTTTTATTTTAAGAATTCAAAATAAGTGGAAAGAGCTCACACCTGGCAGCTCAAAATCCCACTTTAGACTTCTGTGTTATATTTTGTTCAATTGCTAAAGAGCAATGGATATGAATTTTTTGTTAGCTATATTTGAAAATCACTGGGAACAGTTACGGTAAGCAGCAAATGATCACGCTTCTCCTTGTCCCGTGAAATGCGTGCACACAGAGTTTGGCTGTCTAGCATGTACAACACAGAGACAGCAGTTCTACAGAGCCAGGCCTCCAGCACGGATAGTTTTATAGATTTCAAAATTCTAAGTACTGAACTGAGGGAAATGAAGAGGTTAATACATATAACTTATTAAAGAGAGAGGGAAATTGCTGCCTGATCTCAAGGGAATAAAATACTTGAGAGCAATCCAGAGAAGAAAAGTTCTTAAGTCTCAAGGTTTGTTGTGAACCATCATTTAAGTATCAGAGGGGTAGCTGTGTTAGTCTGGATCTGTAAATGCAACAAAGAATCCTATGGCACCTTATAGACTAACAGATGTTTTGGAGTATGAACATTCGTGGGTGAATACCCACTTAGTTGGATGCATGTGATTTAAGGGTATGCATAATTTAAGGGTATGTTCCCTGCAGTTTTTTCTTCCATCCATGAAAGAACCTTCCCTTTTATCCCATGACAGCTTAATTTACGTAAGAGCCGTTGGTGAGGGACCTTGTCAAAGGCTTTCTAGAAATCTAAATACATTATGTCCACTGGATCCCCCTTGGGAGGAAAAAAACACTGATCTTGGGAGGAAAAAACCTACATTCCTTTCGAGACAATAGACATTTTCTTGAGAAAAATACCCACGACCCACTCTTTACAATTGTGAACATTTACAGAATGGATTATGTGCCGTAATTACTGTAAAATCAGCACAGGTCTCCCAGGGTTTTTGCTACACATCTTCCACACACCCACATCCTGAAAGAAATTACTTCTATTTTAAACATTATCTTCCCTATAGATGGATGAAAATCAAATCACATTTAATGCCACCTTTTACTCTACATAAAAACAAACAAACAAACAAACAACAGATTAATCCCCTTGCTGATTGCAGCTTTTGGTAACAATGAGATGGAAAGTCTGGCTGAGGACTCTGAATAAGAAGATGCCAGCACTACAGATCTTTTTTCCTTTGGGGACTGAGCATATTTCTCTCCCCTGATCCTTTCAAAGCAGGTAACATTTGCAACTAGTGTCGATGTTTTCAGTTGAAAGTGGCAATCAATTAGCATATATTCTTTCACCTTATGAATAGTCAGCACAAAAGTTATTTATAGACACTCTTGTTATTTAAATTTCCATTATAAAGAGTTTTTACTCCATTCTGGGGAACTTCATTTGGGTCCCCCTTTTATCTTTTCTGTGCCCGGCAATATTTCTCTCTTTGAAATCCTCTAGGTTTCAATTAGCAACCATGGAAAACTCCAGGAGTCTTCTGCCTCCCTGTGTTGCATTAAGAGGTGACAAGATGTTGTGTAGCCCTCCATCTCTCTCCTTCTGAATAATTCATCATGGTCGTTAGGCTGTGTTGGGATTTCAGCTGAACATTATGGGCTAAATTTTCTAACCTCATCATGCCACCTGTGTACATCTAATACTTGGGGAGAGAGCACATCTGTGTATTCAGACAGCTGTGCACAGAATTAGATAAACATATCAACAAATCCCAGGCTTGTGCTGCTGGAATACAAACACTAATCTCAAAATTGGAGGGATAGGAGCTAGAGTTGTACAGATTGACCTGCTATTGCAGTTTTCAAAAGACATTTCCTTTCTAACCAATGCTGGACAAGTATAGATAAGTAAATGCACCTACTAACAAGTTTGAATATTTTGTATAAATCAAAGCTCTGTTCATTCATTTCAAATTCTATGATCCCTTGAAGGGTGAAGTTGACTCAACGTGGATGCTGAGACAGAACTGACACCAGCATCTCTTCAAAGCGGAGTGATGCAGAGCACAGTCCCATTAAAATTAAACCTCACACAGCAAACAAGCTTCACTAATCAAATGAAAGATTTTTAATTGTTAGCTGACAATCTGAAATGTCCAAAATACAGGAACCATTTGCCAGTATGTAAAACCTTCATTTGCTGATGTTCTGCCAAGGAGAAAAAGGCATTGTACTGGGGTTCCTTGTAATGCACACATTTAAAAGACAGTCACGTGTGAAGTTCATTAAATCATAGACAATAGAGATGGAAAAGATCTTTTAGGTAGTGGTGTCCAACTAACCTCCCTGTACAAGCCTAATTAAGTTTAATTTTTTCTTTGGTCAAGGAGAGAGATAGGAGCAAAAGCATGAAAACAATTAACTCCTCCAAAATTCAAATACATTCTCTCCAAAACTGTAGTGTTAAGCAAATGTTAAGGATGCCCAGTTAAGCACTCAGAAGGCAGAAAATGTCAAAGTTAGGTTACATACACCACCCGATGCTGCCCTCCCCATCCCCCGTGCATGTGACTTATGACGTTGGCTTCAATATTTCAATACTGTTCCACACCTTCCCAGCTAATACACTATATCGGGCTTTTTTTTTTTAGCATTTGAGAAGAATAATTAAAGTCTGCATCATGGTACCTTTGCAGAAGTAGGCAGTGAGAGAGGCTTGGGTCATCCTTAAGGGTTTGACAGTTATTTCTGGTTTCTGTAAAGGGAAATTGTGTCTTACTAATCTATTAGAGTTCTTTGAAGGGGTCAACAAACATGTGGACAAGGGGGATCCAGTGGACATAATGTACTTAGATTTCTAGAAACCCTTTGACAAGGTCCCTCACTAAAGGCTCTTACGTAAATTAAGCTGTCATGGGATAAAAGAGAAGGTTCTTTCATGGACTGACAACTGGTTAAAAGATAGGGAACAAAGGGTAGGAATTAATGGTAAATTCTCAGAATGGAGAGAGGTAACTAGTGGTATTCATCAAGGGTCAGTCCTAGGACCAATCCTATTCAATTTATTCATAAATGATCTGGAGAAAGGAGTAAACAGTGAGGTGACAAAGTTTGCAGATGAACTAAACTACTCAAGATAGTTAAGACCAAAGCAGATTGTGAAGAACTTCAAAAAGATCTCACAAAACTAAGTGATTTGGCAACAAAATGGCAAATGAAATTTCATGTGGATAAATGTAAAGTAATGCACATTGGAAAAAATAACTCCAACTATACATACAATATGATGGGGGCTAATTTAGCTACAATGAGTCAGGAAAAAGATCTTGGCGTCATCTTGGATAGTTCTCTGAAGATGTCCACGCAGTGTGCAGAGGCGGTCAAAAAAGCAAACAGGATGTTAGGAATCATTAAAAAGGGGATAGAGAATAAGATGGGGAATATATTATTGCCCCTGTATAAATCCATGGTACGTCCACATCTCAAATACGTGTACAGATGTGGTCTCCTAACCTCACAAAAGATATTCTAGCACTAGAAAAGGGCAACTAAAATGATTAGGGGTTTGGAGAGGGTCCCTATGAGGAGAGATTAAAGAGGCTAGGCCTTTTCAGCTTGGAAAAGAGGAGACTAAGGGGGGATATGAGAGAGGTCTATACAATCATGAGTGATGTGGAGAAAGTGGATAAGGAAAAATTATTTACTTATTCCCATAATACAAGAACTATGGGTCACCAAATGAAATTAATAGGTAGCAGGTTTAAAACAAATAAAAGGAAGTTCTTCTTCACAGAGCACACAGTCAGCCTGTGGAACTCCTTACCTGAGGAGGCTGTGAAGGCTGGGACTATAACAATGTTTAAAAGGGAACTGGATAAAGTCATGGTGGCTAAATCCATAAATGGTTATTAGCCAGGAAGGGTAAAGAATGGTGTTCCTAGCCTCTGTTCATCAGAGGATGGAGATGGAAGGCAGAAGAGAGATCATTTGATCATTGCCTGTTGGGTTCACTCCCTCTGGGGCACCTGGCATTGGCCACTGTCAGTAGACAGATACTGGGCTAGATGGACTTTTGGTCTGACCCGGTACGGCCGTTCTTGTGTTCTTATGTTCCATCAGAAAATTCTGCACCTGCTAATACTGCTGTTGCATGATTATTCCTGTTTCTGTGCAGTGGAGTCGAGCAGCCCTGAGCGACACTACATCCCAGGGGTGCATGATGAGGCCTACATATGCTAGACAAATCATGTTGTTGCATCTGATGAAGTGGGTATTCACCCACGAAAGCTCATGCTCCAATACGTCTGTTAGTCTATAAGGTGCCACAGCACTCTTTGCTGCTTTTACAGATCCAGACTAACACAGCTACCCCTCTGATACTAGACAAATCATTCCACCAATACTGTGACACACACACAGCGTGTGGCTTGGGAAAGGCATATTTTCTTAAGAAGGAACCCATTGCCAGCTGAGACACTTGACCTTTATGTTATAGACTTGGGTAATGAAGCCAAGACAATTACTTTGAACCATTAATGGCCTATTTAGAGACTGAATTATTTATATGTCAGAAGTAAAGACAAGCTTATTGTGGAAATTAGATTTGACCTTGCAAAAGAACAGTAGATGTTTGCAGGGCCAGATATATCTGTGCTTCTGAAGGCAAACCTAGCACGTAGTTAAAAATGGAGGTAAAAAAACTAATACAACAAACAGACATACCCCCTACCAAGCAAGCAGAGTTCCTGTTGACAGGAGGGAAAAGAGAGAGAGACAGAAAATGTAGATGAATGTGCACAGGTTCTGAGTTCTGGGGTACTCAGATACCCAGGGGATGTGCGCCTTAGAAAAACCTACAAAGCAGAAAAAGAACAGGACCAACACTACTTATCCTGCACTGATCCTACATTCAGCCTGAGGAGGGAAAGGCCCTGAGAGCAACAAGCACAGCAAGGAAGGAACCCAGAGTCACTGAGTCAGAGGTAGGTTTGTGAGCTGGGTCTGAATGTTCCCTGCCAAACTGGTCAGCTTCTAGGATCCCAGTGGACTTCACTCTTCCAGATGGGTCAAAGAATACAGCCTATGAGCGTGTATGTTTGGGGCGTGTTTTTCCAGTGCCCCACCTGTGGAGGTCTGCAGAGGCCATGCTTGGAGATTTGGCTATTTTTCCCTTTAACCTGGAGGTGAAACTGCAAATTATATGTAGCCAGATGCAATTTTCAGATGGCAGGATGGGCAACTGAGGTGCTGATGAGAACAGAGGTCCCAGTTTACAGCAAGCCCAAAGGAGAGAGTCACCTAACTTTAAAATTCGAAAGCTCAGTGGGCTGCAGTTGTCTCTGCATTACATCTCACCTCAGCAGCAGTGTCTAGGCCATCAACCGCATAGCCGACCCCGCTCTCAGGATGCAGCCTGACAAGAACCTGTGTCACCACACATTGATCTCAGGCCAGTGGCAGTTCCTGCCCCACTGGGGAAATGTGAGTTCCTGCTACTGGCGGGTAGATAAGCAAAGGCAATAACTTGAGAAGGTGTCCTTTTAATTTCCACATAGCTGCAGAGAGAGAGAGAGAGAATTTGTATCACAAGTTTCCAGTGATATCCTCAGCTCTCCTCATCCTTAAATAGGACCAAAAATAACTCAGACAGGTCACTGTGTATAAACCGCTTGTCAGAGGCTGCACTGCACACCTGAGTTCTGCTGCAACTGGCTGAACATCGAATTAACCCAGACAGCAGGCAGGGAGTCTCACGGCACCTTCATCTTCTCTCTAGCATGCAGCCCCATCTGCTCTGACCGTACCAGCAGCTGCAGCCCTCCACTGAGTACATGTACCAGAGAAGTCAGTTCTGAATGGGGCAGCAGCGGTCAGGCACCTGCAATGGGATACCCTTGGAAAGCCAGTGATTTTGTCCCCTCTAATTGTCTTTGGGAAGGCAAGTGGCAGCAGGATTTCTAAAGAGTCTGTGCACATTTTAAAAGTTTTATTTCACATTCCCCCCATCACCGCCCTGTTAGAACCTGCATTTTCTCCTCTGGGGTTGTCTTTGAAAAGAAGAAATAAATTTGGCCTTCGGAAAAGTGTGGGTCGGGATTAAAGGGACTGATCCTCCACAAACTTACCTAGTTCTTTTTTGAAGCTTGTTATAGTTTTGGCCTTCATGACATCCCCTGGCAAGAAGTTCCACAGGTTGACTGTGCTTTGTGTGAAGAAGGACTTCCTTATGTTTGTTTTAAATCTGCTGCCCATTAATTTTATTGAGTGACTCTTGGTTCTTGTGTTAAGTGAAGGAGGAAATAACACTTCCTCATTCACTTTTTCCACACCAGTCACCATTTTTTAGACCTCTATTATATTCTGCCCCCACCTCCCATCGTCTCTTTTCCAAGTTGAAAAATCTTTTTTGTTTTAATCTCTCTTCATAGGGCAGCTGTTCCATTCCCTTAATCATTTCTGTTGTCCTTCTATGTACTTTTTCCATTCTAATACATATTTTTTTGAGATGGGATGAGATGGTATGTGAGTGTATCATGGATTTATATAGTGCATCATGATATTTCTGTCCTTTTATCTATCCCTTTCTTAATTCCCAACATTCTGTTTGCTTTTTTGACTGCCGCTGCACACTGAGTGGATGATTTCAGAGAACTATCCACAATGACTCCAGGGTCTCTTTCTTGAGTGGTAACAGCTAATTTAGACCCCATCATTTTGTATGTATAGTTGAGATTATGTTTTTCAATCTGCATTACTTTGCATTTCTCAGCATTGAATTTCATCTGTCATTTTGTTGGCCAATCACCCAATTTTGTGAAATCCTTTTGTAGCTCTTTCATTTAGGCTTGGACTTAACTATCTTGAGTAATATTGTACTATCTGCAAACTTTGCCACCTCAGTGAATATCCCTTTTTCCAGATCATTTATGAATATGTTTCCCAGCATTGGTCCCTGTACAGATCCTTGGGGGACCCTGCTATTTACCTCTCCCCTTCTGAAAACTGACCATTTATTCCTACCCTTTGTTTCCTATCTTTTAACTAGTTACGGATCCCTGAGAGGACCTTCGTTCTTAGCCCGTGACAGCTTACTTTGCGTAAGAGCCTGTGGTGAGGGACCTTGTCAAAGACTTTCTGAAAATCCAGGCACACTGTATCCACTGGATCCCCCTTGTCCACATGCTTGTTAACACCCTCAAAGAATTCTAATAGATTGAGGAGGCATGATTTCCCTTTTGGCTCTTCCCCAACAAATCCTGTTCCTCTCTGTGTCTGCTAATTCTGTTCTGTACTATGGTTTCAGCCCGTTTTCCTGGTACTGAAGTTCTGCTTGCTGGCCTGTACTTGGCAGGATTGCTGTGAGAGTTTCCAAAGGCCCCAGACAGGATCAGAGCTGCAGGGGGTAGGTGATGGATACACTCATAGGAAAGGACAAGTCCCCAAATGAAAGGCAATGGGTGAGTTACGAACACAACAGGTAGGAAGCAAGTGAGGAAGGAGATGGGGAGCAGGACACTTGGAGGAATAAGGCCCTGCAGTGACAAAGAACAGCCCGAGGGCTTGAACTGCTGCCTTTGGTTAAACACAGAGCCCTTTTGTCCCTCAACCCTTGGTCCTCGCATGCCTGTATCATGATCAGATGGGCTGCAGTGAGAGGGTCCATTTTCCCTGGAGGGACTGTTACTGGTGAGACAGCAGGAAAACAGGGATGTGAAGGGTTGGGTTGGAAGCAATGCAGCCACCTTGACAGAGCTATACCCAGCTGTGTCAACAAAGCTCAGCTTGTTCACCGTGACCTGCCCTCAGCTTCCAGCTTTGCTAATGAGACGTGGGGCAGAGAATTCTCTGCAGTGCAGGACCTGGCAGCGCAAGCCAAATGGTTAAGAGTTAATGCCTCTTTTACCTATAAAAGGTTAAAAAGTTCACCTAGCCTAGCTAACACCTGACCAGAGGAACCAATGGGGGAACAAGATGTTTCAAAAGGAAGGAGGGACATTTTCTTTTGTGAGAGTTTCAGTTTCAGCCGGAGTGAAAAAGATCAAGGAACTAGCCTCTGATCAGAGTAGTAAGTTTTAGAAAGGAATAAATAGGTTTATGTTTATTTCTTTGTAACCTGTCTTATGCAATTAAAGATAGAATCAAATTGAGTATTTGGGTATTTTTTTGTATAACTAAATTTGTGCCCAGGGGAACATCCTCTGTGTTTTGAATCTGTTGTCTGTGAGAGTAGCTGGTATGCTAATCTCTCCCAGAGGGTTTTCTTTTACCTTCCTTTTCTTTAACTAAAAGCTTTTTTCTTAATACCTGATTGATTTTTCCTTATTTTTAGATCCAAGGGGATTGGATCTGGTCTCACCAGGGATTGGTGGAGGAAAGGAGAGGGGATGGTTAATTTCTCCTTGTTTTAAGATCCAAGGGGTTTGGATCTGTGTTCACCAGGGAACTGGTGAAGTCCCTCAAAACTACCCAGGGAAAAAAGTAGTGTTTGAGGGATGGTGGCAGCGATACCAGTTCTAAGCTGGTAATTAAGCTTAGAAGTGTCCATGCAGGTCCCCACATCTGTACCCTAAAGTTCAGCGTGGGGAAGGAAACTTCACAGGCAGTATTGTAAGGAATAGCTTTCTTTGATAGGATAATGAATCTTGTGGATAAGGGAGAAGCAGTGGATGTGGTATACCTAGGCTTTAGTAAGGCATTTGATACTGTCTTGCATGATATTCTTATCGATAAACTAGGCAAATACAATTTAGATGGGGCTACTATAAGGTGGGTGCATAGCTGGCTGGATAACCATACTCAGGGAGTAGTTATTAATGGTTCCCAATCCTGCTGGAAAGGTATAACCAGTGGGGTTCCGCAGGGGTCTGTTTTGGCACCGGCTCTCTTCAATATCTTCATCAATGACTTAGATTTTGGCATAGAAAGTACGCTTATTAAGTTTGCAGATGATACCACATTGGGAGGGATTGCAACTGCTTTGGAGGACAGGGTCATAATTTAAAATAATCTGGACAAATTGGAGAAATGGTCTGAGGTAAACCGGATGAAGTTTAATAAAGACAAATGCAAAGTGCTCCACTTAGGAAGGAACGATCAGTTTCACATATACAGAATGTGAAGAGACTGTCTAGGAAGGAGTATGGCAGAAAGGGATCTAGGGGTTATAGTGGACCACAAACTAAATATGAGTCAACAGTGTGATGCTGTTGCAAAAAAAGCAAACATGATTCTAGGATGCATTAACAGATGTGTTGTGAGCAAGACACGAAAAGTCATTCTTCCGCTCTACTCTGCTCTAGTTAGGCCTCAACTGGAGTATTGTGTCCAGTTCTGGGCACCGCATTTCAAGAAAGATGGAGAAATTGGAGAGGGTGCAGAGACGAGCAACAAGAATGATTAAAGGTCTTGAGAACATGACCTATGAAGGAAGGCTAAAAGAATTGGGTTTGTTTAGTTTGGAAAAGAGAAGACTGAGAGGGGACATGATAGCAGTTTTCAGATATCTAAAAGGGTGTCATCAGGAGGAGGGAGAAAACTTGTTCACCTTAGCCTCTAATGATAGAAGAAGCAGCAATGGGCTTAAACTGCAGCAAGGGAGATTTAGGTTGGACATTAGGAAAAAGTTCCTAACTGTCAGGGTGGTTAAACACTGGAATAAATTGCCTAGGGAGGTTGTGGAGTCTCCATCTCTGGAGATATTTAAGAGCAGGTTACATAAATGTCTATCAGGGATGGTCTAGACAGTATTTGGTCCAACCATGAGGGCAGGGGCTGGACCTGATGACCTCTTGAAGTCCCTTCCAGTCCTTGAATCTATGAATCTATGAATGTGGCAGGATGAACCATGTTAGCTCTGTATGCAGGAGCAGAGGAAGGTCTCAGAAAGGTTTGTTAGGCTTCTACATGAGGGGAAGTGCACATCAGACAGTGGCAGTGACATCATGATGGTTGGCGTCTGGACTGGATGACTTCTCGAGTCCCTTCAGGCCCTACATTTCTATGAAGCTCTCCTTGAGTCCAAGAGTATCTCATGTTCAGGCAATTGGTAGAGGAGAGCAATGAGGGACATCCATGCATGCAACAAGGTTAACAGGAAAACCTCCTTTGCAATTTCAGATGGATAGCAGCACCTCCTGTCATGCAATTCCTCAGAGTGAACAGGACTTGAGCACATCCATTGCAAACAGCAGTCGCAATCTAATCATGTACAATGAGAACACAATGCAGCCTAGAGGAAAATGTGACCTCCCAGTAAGTAACACAGAAAATAATGGACCGTACCAACTGAAGTTTTGGTGATGGGTAGTAAGCACCAGAGATCTTTCCTAGGGAATACAGCCATATATGCCATGGATGTGATCAGAGTGGAGTGTCAGAAACACAAATCAAAAGAGGTAGCCCATGGACAACTGAAACAATTTAACCAGCATATGGGGCTGCTTTCAAAGCTTCAGCTGGAAATAGACCCCCAAGTGGACCTTGTCTGCTCACCACAAAGGAAAAGCCAAGACACAAGGTGTCCACTAGAAGCACCATGATCTTGGTAACAAAGCCATCCAGCAAATTATGCATGTGCACAGACCCAAAGCTGCTGATGCTCATCACAAGATGAGTGGATCTCTAGCAGGATCCCACAGGGATTGATTGCTACGTGATAGAACATTTTTGTTAATGACCTAAAAGAAAACAAAATAATGACTGATAAAGATTGCAGATGACACAAAACTTGGAGGAGGGGTAGGTAATGAAGAAGACAGTTCACGGACACAGAGCAATCTGGATCACTTGATAAGCTGGGTGCAAGCAAAGAAAACATGTTTTAATGTGGCTAAATGTACCTGTCTACATCTAGGAACAAAGAATGTTGGCCATACTTAAAAAGACTTGCCCCGAGAGCTACGGCCTAGATGCCAGGCAGGAAACACCAGACTGTCTGGCTGGATGTGGGCAAGGAGAATGGGATAACAATTAAACAGCAGGGCAGGAATGTTGAAAAGCACCTAGGGCTGGCTTGCCTCTGCCCCCACTGACGTCAAAGGGAAACCCCCAGTGCCTCTGGGAAGAGACTTTTAGACTCAGCTGTCCCTGACCTGACCAAGCCCAGGTGGCAGAGCTTTGCAATTACCATTTCTGCAAAACTCACAGAGTTGCAAGCCAATGTGGAAAGGAGGGGTCTGAATCTATCCGACGTGCTGCTCCTGAGAAGCATAAGGGGAGGCCCGGTGCTCAGGAATGCGCCGCTTGGAACACCATGTTGTAGACATCAGTGCATCCTCGATAGCATGGAACGATGGTTTGAAGGGGCTGGTTTTAGTCTGAGAGGGATGATGGCTGGCTGCTCAGGATGTGAGCGGGGGCTCCACTCCCTGCTCAACCATATGCTTCCTGTGTGACCCTGTAGCCTGGGGATAAGATCCCTACCCGGCCTCCCAGAGGTTGTGCCAGTCAGAGTGTTAAAGATTAGGAGACGCTGAGTTCCTATGATATGCATCTGACGAAGTGGGTATTCACCCACGAAAGCTCATGCTTCAGAAAGTCTGTTAGTCTATAAGGTGCCACAGGATTCTTTGCTGCTTTTACAGATCCAGACTAACACGGCTCCCCCTCTGATACTACAGTTCCTATGGTAACAGGGGCCACAGGTTGAACTCTGCCTGGCCAGGAAGTGGAAACAAGCCAATAGTTTTTATTTACCTTGGATCTCCTGGGATCCTGCCATTGTGTTCTGACTCCTGTAGGACACGGCAGAACCTGCTGTTTGGAGCAGAGCATAAGGCGCAGGTTACTTTTTGGTTTGCATCGCTCGGTGTAGGAATGCTCATCCCGACCGCATGAGCTCTCTCTGCTCCAAACAGGACAAGCGCCTCTCTTCAGAGGGGGGTGGATTTCTGCAGGTGTAATCAAGGCACCAGCTAATCTGCTCTAAGCACAGGAACTAAGGTCTGGGCCTTTTGGAAACCTTTTTTTTTTAAATTCTGGAGGACTGCGGGTGGATTCATGGTTGCAATGGGCAGCCTGAACATATAGAGGGGAAAACCCTTTCAATGACACTTTCAGAACTTTTATCAAGCTCTAAGGCGTGGAATGTATAACTTCTCACAGCTGACACTTGCCACATAGCTCTAATGAGCCCCAAAGAGGCGGACACTCAAGACGATAGCCTGCTGCCCAAGTTTTAACTGAGCTTCAGCAACTTCTAGCTTAATTTATTTTCATGTAATATCTGTCTTAGTAGCACGTACTTCAGAGATTTGTGACAGTACTCGGGAGCGGAGCTGCCGGAACAGCAACAATCTGCACTAACTTGGTCACTAAACCCAATTTCTTATTTGGTGGTACCCAGAGGGGCCCAGCTCTGGCTGCAAATGGCCATCAAGGGATTCCCCTGGCTGAAGCGAGCTTCCTTCTGTGCTGACAGAGATGGCGCTCTCTGATCCCTTGGCAGAGAGGGCTTGTGGGGAGAGGAAGGTGATGTGCCATGGGCAGGCAGCGCCACTACACTATGTCTTGCCTCCATAGGCCTTAGAACCTGCACCAAAGATGTACATTAAAGCAGCCCCTCAGCCACTGTAGCTCTTGGCAGGACTGGCTCAGAGTGGCCCTGCCGATGATGCAGCCAATCTTGCTGGGGGAAGCCCCATACCAAGCAGAGAGCTATGCTATGCTAGAGAAGTTGGGTGAATGTTTTCAGGAATGGTGGCACAGCACTGGGAAGTGTGGCAAGGAATGAGGGAGCTGTTGATGAGACACAGCTTCACACACACCAGGAACGAAGCCCCAAACAATCCCTGCTGACCTGTCAAAAAGTTTCCTGAGTGTTTCTCCCCATGTTTTTCATTTTTGCCTCTGCTGTCCTGAGTTCACTCTGCAACAGACATGCAGATATGTGCAAGGATCCAGACTTGGCAAAGTTTGGGATGGGTGGAGGGGGAATATCCAAAAGCCTTGGAAAACTAGGTGGTCTGGATCTTCAGTTCTGTGCAGTGTGGCTCCGAGGGTCTTTGCTCCAGCAACATTTTGGGACCCTACAGGAAGAAAATCTTCACCCAGGGAAATTGTCTAGGACACCAGTTCTCTGACGTGGGTTATGCACATGGTCACAGTGATCCCTCCTGGACTTGGAATCTATGAATCTACATTTAAACCTAGAATCTTGGTTATTTGGAGTTTACCTGGGTACTTATTTGAAATAAATCACATTTTCCAAATGGCCACGCCATGGCTAACTGCCTTAATCCTTGAATCACGGCTTTCAGAGGTGCTATTTCTGGGGTTACCAGGTTATTTGACAGCACTGGCCAAATGTTCAAAAGTGCTGTCAAGGTATTATTCCCACTTTGAACTTTAGCATCCAGAAAGTGGGGACCTGCATGTACCCTTCTAAGCTTATTTCCTAGCTTAGATTTAATAATGCTGCCACCAACCAAAAATACAGTGTTTTGTTACACTTTCTGTTCCCCTAAAATCTTCCCTGGGGGATCCAAGATCCAAACCCCTTGGGTCTTAACACAAAGAGAAATAAACCATTCCCCCTCCTTTTCCCCCTCCCAGACTTTCCCCTCCTTGGGGTACCCTGAGAGATCACTGTGATCCAAACTCCTTGAATCTTAAAACAGAGAGGAATTAATCTTCTTCCCCCCTTCCTTCCGCCCACCACTCCCTGGTGAGTTCAGACCCAATCCCCTTGGGTCTTAAACAAGGAAAAAAATCAATCAACTACTTAAAAAGAAAGCTTTTAATTAAAGAAAGAAAAAATAAAAACTCTCTCTGTAAAATCAAGATGGAAAATGTTTACAGGGTCTAAGCTTATACATAGACTAGAGGGACTCCCTCCCCGCTAGCCTAAGATACAAGTTACATCAAAGAGGGGTAAAATACCCTTCCAGCAAAATACACATTTGCAAATTAAGAAAACAAACATAAACCTAATTCGCCTTTTCTAGCCAGTACTTACTATTCTGAACATGAGAGACTGTTAGAAAGAACGGAGACAGGTTGTACGTCTGGTCCCTCTTAGCTCCAAGAGCGAACAAACAACAACACAAACAGCACAAACAAAGACTTCCCTCCACCAAGATTTGAAAGTATCTTGTCCCCCGATTGGTCCTTTGGGCAGGTGTCAGCCAGGTTCACTGAGCTTGTTAACCCTTTACAGGTAAAAGAGACATTAACCCTTAACTATCTGTTTATGACAAGCGGGTATGGTGAAGCTTGGTCACACTTTTGCACACACAGTGCCGTGTGCAAGCTTAACCCCTGATTTGCATGTGCAGATTGGAGATGGCATGTACGTGAGCTGGTCACATGTACATTTGTGCGGATGTTCCTATAGGGAATTGCTTAAGAACATGGCCTGTGCAAATGGGGATTTTATTGCAAACAATGTTCAGATTTAACTGCAGCACCTGTTAGAAGATAGACAGCTCACTTCAGCATGGTTCTGGCAGAAAATTAATTAATCCTGTTTTACAAGCATGCGCCATCTGAATCTTAACTACAATAGTTGCTGTACTGTCATCATCAGAATTTCCTTTTACTGCACCTCCAGAGAAATGAAAATGTAATTACTTCTCTTGCAGCAAAGCTGGATTCCCTGATAATCTAACTGACGAGGCTTTCGCTTCCAAGTGCTCTGCTCAGACGGGGACCTGGCTGATCAGACGTACCGCAGTGACAGTACTGTAGGATACCATGGACAGGCTGCTGGTCAGATGCCTTTGAAATACCTTGTTATTCTCATTTACCGAATTTCAGATTCAGATCCCTCGGCTGCTCTCATCCTCTGGGTTAGCCTCTGAACTTGAAGCATTGCTTCAAATAAACCCTGTAGTCACTGTGTAGGGTTATCTTCTCTCCCTCAGCACTAGACTGGCAGAGTCATTATCCTGTAAAATGTGCCCTCTCATCCTTTCCCTAGTTTCTCTTCCCTAGGACTGGATCACTTCGGTCACCAGTGAAAGAGGAGAATTCTACCAGATTCTCCTCCAATGTTGTGGTTGAACCTGTTTTTCCATTTTCCTGTATGCATGTATGCAACACAGAATATCCTGGACAACAGACTGTAAGGTATCATTTTTCTGGTGTCACTTTCCGTTGTCAGGAAGGCTTCTGCAAACACAAAAGCATTTACATTATTTCTTTCTTATTAACTATTGGAGTCAAACCAATTGTGATTGTGTTGCACGGACCCCTAGAGACATTTTAATTGGGACATTTTGTTTATTGCAGTATTTAGGGTGTTTTATTCTACTTGTACCCAGCTATGTCAGTGCCTCTTTGCCTTATGCCTAGGTTTTTCATTTCTCTTTCTTTCTTTTCTGTGTGTCTCATAATATATATGTCTGTTGTCAGGACAGACCGACTGGAGATTTTTTTTATACAGCACTTATTGATTCAGCAAAGTGCTTTGTAATGGTGTATCTGCAGCCTTGCAGCAGGGGCAATACTGACCCATGGGGGGTCTGTTCTCCCACTGCTGCATAAGTGTAACTCTTACTGGTGAGTTATGCACATGGATCAGGGGCAGCGCCAATGTCAAAGCCGAGAGAGAAGGATTATAACAGCTCTGCTCTGTGCTCTGTGGGGCAACCCTTCTGTAGGGTTCTTTCACCATCCTTCTGACTCAGGGTGACCTACTTGAATTCAGTGGGAGCCCAATCCTACAAACACTTCAGCATGTGGGTAATTGTTTTCATGTGCACAGTGCCATGGCATATGTCCAGCTCTGTTCCATGTGTGGGACAGCTCCTTTTTAACTACAGTCCAACTCTCAGAGCAGCTAACGGGGCCCTGGGAACACTGCCATGAGGAAATTAACCCCCAGGCATACGTGTCTGCAGGTGCAGGAGGGGATCTGAAGTTGTCCAACTGAAAGGTGGATCTAAGGGGCTGCGGATGCCCAGAAAGCAGAGAACACTTTAAAAGCTATGGATAATTCATTTATTACACTTCTCAAGTGGAGTTGAACCTTGCAGAGAAATTGATACGTTTGTAAACACAAAACATCCTTCAGGCAAAAAGCCAGAATAAACAAACAGAAAATAAATGTTATTCTATGCAATATTGTACCATTTTTTCAGCTGGTAAATTGCAGTTTATTAGTAGAGAGATGCTTAAGGGTAGAAAGCAGTAAAATGTATCATCCCAGGGTTACAGGGATGATGTTTTATCTGGAACAGTGTAATTAATACTATTATTCTGTCAGCCACAGCTGACCTTTCGGAGATTCTGACAACTGAATTTCTTGGCCTCAATTTTATTGAACAAGCAACTTTACTTCACCTGATGATCCTGCTGCTTCCTCAGCAGCACATGCATCAATTGTCTTGAATTTCTGCTCTATGCAAAGCAATAAGCTATTATCAATGGCAAGATATATATGCCCTGCATCTAAACCTCTTGCAGGCCAGCTGTTTTGATTCTTCCAGCAATTAAAGGGACTATAGCGACATATTAAATATAACACTTGTTGGAGACAAATTAGCACTGATTTTGGCCATCTGTACCCCGGGAAAGATGGAATGAGCAGGCTTGAAAGAAATGATATTTTCTTTTATGGAAAAGTAATGTGATAAAAGAAAGTAAACTCAACTGTACTGCCGTGTGGTATGCACACTCCGTCCTCCTTCGGGGGGGGGTCGGGGTAGTGACACCACTGTGGTTACAGTCAATCACACAGTCCTTAAGCTGAGAGCAGCATGCCCAGAGGCTGGAGTCAATATGGCGTCCCTCAAGTACAGGGCTGCATGGCCTAGTGACCAGAATTTGTACAGCTGCCCTTGGAGTCAGTGCTGTACGGCCTAGTAGCCAGAGTCAGGAAAGTGGGCCACAACCTAAGGGTGGGTGGTGGCCGGGTAGGGGGACCCAGGACCTCCCTCTCCACTGGGTCCCAGCCCAGGGACCTCTTGGTGACAGGAGTGGCCATCACCCAATCAGCAAAGAATCCTACCGCAACACACTGACCTTGCTTAGGTGGTAAAGACCACTCCTTCTGCCTCCGTGAGCCACTTCTTACCACATTTCCTGAGGAAGCAGTCCATATAGCGTTGGGGTCTCCAGGTTCCCTGGTGGGGGTATCTCCCTGGGAATCCAACTCCTGGCAGTCCACTGGACAGAGCAGTTGAGCATTCTGGTCCCTGGCTTTTCTAGTTCCCACAGTCTGTGGCTGTAGCAACTCCTGGCCGGGAACCTCCACCAAGCGTCTTCACACCCCGTCATGGTACCAATTTCTGAACAGGGAAGGTATTGATTTTGTCCTGGGGCTCATTAGGGCTATGTGGCAAGCAAGTGATTTTGGGGGAAACTGGCTATCACTGAAGTGGGGTAATTAGTGTAAGACTGTGTGACAAAGTCTCAAGTTTGTCCAAACTCCACAGTGAGAGGAGGGCTAGCAGGGAGCTGGGTGCATCTCCCTGATCCACCTGTAAGACGGAGCAGCTCCAGTCTATGCCACTGAGGTGAAATTGAGCACAGAAGAGCTAGGTATGTCAGCAGATGGAGACAGCCTGTGAGAGAGAATCAGTGGGTACATTGGGCCACCATGCTGCAAATGAGGGGGATAAATACATTCCAGATAAGCTAATTTATTATTTCTCTGCCTCAGTCTATGCCTACAGGGGATGCTGGTAAAACACCTAATCCAATCCTGTTCTTTTCAGATAATACACATGAGGCATGGTCATAGACAGAGATGTCAGACGGGCGGTGCTGGAATGAATGAATTAGCAATAAATTGCTTTGCTCTGGAGATAGCTCCCCCAGTCCAAAGACATCCTGCTTTATAGACCATCAGCGATTGCTACAAGGCCCATTTGTCATCCCTGAGCTAAGATACCAGCAGGGCCCTGGTGGGAGATGATTCCAGCTGCTAGGCTGGGCATTAATTATTGGGCAAGACGGGGTGACCGGAGCAGGTTATTTTAGAACGGTGTTTTTAATGGGTTATGGAACATATAGGGCGTTCTCTTTGGGGCAGGAGTGAATAAATCAAAACAAATAAATAAATAATTCTGGCCCCGTCCTCAGGCTAACGTGTCTCCTTCTGTTCAATATCTTCATCAACGATTTAGATGTTGGCATAGAAAGTACGCTTATTAAGTTTGCGGATGATACCAAACTGGGAGGGATTGCAACTGCTTTGGAGGACAGGGTCAAAATTCAAAATGATCTGGACAAATTGGAGAAATGGTCTGAGGTAAACAGGATGAAGTTCAATAAAGATAAATGCGAAGTGCTCCACCTAGGAAGGAACAATCAGTTTCACACATACAGAATGGGAAGAGCCTGTCTAGGAAGGAGTATGGCAGAAAGAGATCTAGGGGTCATAGTAGACCACAAGCTTAATATGAGTCAACAGTGTGATACTGGTGCAAAAAAAGCAAACGTGATTCTGGGATGCATTAACAGGTGTGTTGTAAACAAGACACGAGAAGTCATTCTTCCGCTTTACTCTGCACTGGTTAGGCCTCAACTGGAGTATTGTGTCCAGTTCTGGGCACCGCATTTCAAGAAAGATGTGGAGAAATTGGAGAGGGTCCAGAGAAGAGCAACAAGAATGATTAAAGGTCTTGAGAACATGACCTATGAAGGAAGGCTGAAGGAATTGAGTTTGTTTAGTTTGGAAAAGAGAAGACTGAGAGGGGACATGATAGCAATTTTCAGGTATCTAAAAGGGTGTCATCAGGAGGAGGGAGAAAACTTGTTCACCTTAGCCTCCAATGATAGAACAAGAAGCAATGGGCTTAAACTGCAGCAAGGGAGATTTAGGTTGGACATTAGGAAAAGGTTCCTAACTGTCAGGGTAGTTAAACACTGGAATAGATTGCCTAGGGAAGTTGTGGAATCTCCATCGCTGGAGATATTTAAGAGTAGGTTAGATAAATGTCTGTTAGGGATGGTCTAGACAGTATTTGGTCCTGCCATGAGGGCAGGGGACTGGACTCGATGACCTCTCGAGGTCCCTTCCAGTCCTAGAGTCTATGAGTCTATGAGTCTATGAATAGCGAGAGGGACAGTAATTTCCTGGGACACCGCTTGAGAAGACATTTTAAAGCATCTCAGTGCAAAGTTGTCAAATGATGCCTGCTGCTCCTCCTCACTAACCGAAATCTAACTGCAGACTGGGCAAGCCCACAGTCACCAGGGACAATGGGCTTGTGGATTTAAGGAGCCAGTCAAAGGAGGATAAAGTGTGGCTAACGTCCGACAAGAGAGAGTGGCTGCTAGGTGAATTTCACTGAGAGGCAGGGGAGAGGCGCTTTCGGTCACTATCATCATCTGGCTAAAAATAGGCCTGGGTGCTTCTTTGGAGGGGAGTTCAAAGCTATTCCGGTCAAACAGGACCAGAACTGAGCCTTCTCCCAGGTCTCAGCTGAGCCTGCACCAGCTGTCTGTGTAGAAAACATCCCTTCTCCATTTGTCCCCTCGTGTGCATCCCAAACCCCTCACTCCCTGCTCTGCCGAGACACTGAAAGGAGCACAGAAACAGCCCAGTGCGCTCAGCACACCCAGCACAACACCACACTGTGCTGCATATGGTCATGATGTTAGGACAAGCCATGAAAATCCCAGTCCTGCCCCCCTGAGTCGTGCTGTCAGTGATGGGTTCCCAGCCAATGTAGGGTCAGACCCAGTACAAGCATGGCACCAGGTAGCATATGGATTTCTTTCCTTTGTGGCCCAGGTCCCCAATATTGCAAAGCAGCCTCTGCTTCCCCTCCCTCCCTCGCCCCCCAGAGCATGCTGCTAAGTTTCACCAGGCACTGAGCTAAGGGCTTGGACCCTCCTTGTGTGTTTTGCAGCATGGAAGGAAGAGGTTTTTTTTCCAAAGAGTGGAGCCAAAATTCTGCAGCCTCATGTACGGTAACTACTTCAGAGCAGTTGGGAAGCTTTGACTTCCGAGGTGTTGTTTCCTGCTTGGGAGGAAAGGTCATGGGCAGACACACAGGATTCAATACAGCTTCCTGCTGTGGTGTAGAGTTGTTATTCCATGGACACATCTTCTGTACACACTGGCACTGACCATTCACCCAGACTGTGGGCTCAAACTCCTCCCCTGAAGATCAGATTTCACCTTTTTTGGCTCTGCCACTTTGTGCTGGCCAGTAATGCAAAAGGATCACTCCTCGATGAGTCAGTTCCCCTTTTATGGACACTCTGCAATGATCTGCATGAGGAAGTCCAAGGGAAATATAGTTCTCTGTTCCTAAGCAAGGACAATTCTCATTTCATGTTCATTGTTCCACATTGTTACAGTAAAATTGTACTAAGTGAACAAAAAACAGCAGAGAAAGAGACAGATATGTTTTGTACTGTGTGATCCTTCAAAGCACGTTAGACTCAGATTCCAATATTGTTATCTCAATAACAAAATCACCTCCTTTATATTTTGCCAGACACATTTTAACTTGGCATATCAGCCTGAACACCCATTGCACGTATCAAACTACCAGGCGGACTGTGAGCCCCTTACTCACAAGATGGTAGGGTTGGATTTGGCCCAACATACATAAGTGGGTCATATGCCAACACCACTAGCTGCTGCCCTTGTTAATATCATTGAACTAGCATCCAGAAGCAGGACTCCACAGAAGGTCAGAATGGCCCTGCTGGTTTCCAAGCAAAGAAAATCAGTTCAGCTGCTGAACACAAGTCTCCCTCTTTCCATCCACGCTAAGCAAACTGTTATCAGAGATTCAGAGATATCAACGCCAACAGGGGCCATTGTGACCAACTAGGCTGGCCTCCTACATAGCACAGGCCAGAGAACTGCCCCAAAATAATTCCTAGAGCAGAACGTTCAGAAAAAACATCCAGGCTTGATTTAAAAATTGACAGTGATGGAGAATTCACTGTGTCCCCTGGTAAATCGTCCCAATGTTTAATTACTCTCACAGTCAAAAATGTACAACTTATGTCCAGTCTGAATCTGTCTAGCTTCAGCTTCCAGCCTCTGGCTCATGTTACACCTTTCTCTGCTAGACCGAAGAGCCCATTCTTAAATAAAGTGGCATCAAACAGTACAGAACAGGTGGGTGTCACATTTAAGGGAACTGAGTAATGCAGTGCTCATGCCAGTCTCAATCTAGAAAACCTGCCACCCAGCAATAGAGAAGAGGAAATAATCTCATTGCATCCCTGTTTCAGAAAGTGAGGATTCTCAGGAACTAGCAGTTAAATCCATGTCAGCCATGAGTTCCACAAACCCCAGGCAGGAAAAGAGTCGGTGGGGAGTCTAGAGGAAGGCACTAGGGCGAGGGGAAAGTTTTAGGTAAGAGATCTCATTCGGAAAGCACAATATGCAAAGCAAATCTCAAGGGTTTCTGGGAAGATATTAACATACCAAACACACATCCCAAGTGCAGCCCTGGGAAGTTCATTAGCAATGATTTCCTGACTGGGTCACTTGGTTGAAATTCATTACAGAGGATGTAGAATAAAATGCAAAACAAGTCACCCCAGTCTGGCAACGTGGGTTGTCGTGGCTAAAGATCATGAAAGAAAAGATTCAAGGCTGGCAAGGGCCCAGGGTTTGTCATTGAAGGGAGAGGCTGGTTATGGTCATGAGGACTGGAGAATAAGGTCAGGTTTTGCCTTCATTCTGCTCCACTCTGTGTACACTTAGTGGTGTCCCTGCGGGATGCCTGCTTCGAAATGCACAAATACAGACTCATTGATCAATTTATCCCATTAAAATAAAACTGTATGAAGAGTCTGTGGTTAAATACTCTACACTCGGGGAATGGAAAACCTAAGAAGATACACTCACAGGTTTATCCATTTATCAATTCACAGCTCTTAAGGGCAGAAGGAACTATTCTGATTATCTGTTCTGACTGCCTGCATAACACAGGCCATAGAATTTAATCCAATGACTCCTGTAGTAATAAAAGCTATGATCTCACTCACCTTGTATGTCGTTACGCAGACTGGCACACGGGAATCAGTGGGATGCTTTGACGAAGGGCAAATACAGAATGCTTCACACATGCAGCAGGGAGAGGAGGTAACAGAATTCTTCCTTGGACACATGGCATTTTAATAGAGTTATCAGAGTTCAGGCAACTGCCTATGTATTCCCTGCTCCATGGCCCAGCAAGGGGTCCCGGCTCCTCAGCCACCACCTCTCCTGAGTGATGTCTCTCTCCCTCCTGACCAGGATATTCCTAAAATGCACAGTTCTCTGTCTACATTGCATTATTCCCCAGAAAGCCAGACTGCCCAGTCAGGCCTGCATCTGCACTTTGCTTACCCTACAAAGACATCAAACAGCTCTTTCTAAACAAGTACATTTATTTCTAAGATAAAAGCACTACACAGAATGTATATTAAAACAATCATAGAACCACAGAATTAGAAGGAACTGCAAGACTCATCTAGTCTAACTCCCTGCCAAGATGCAGGAACAATAAAGAACATACACCTATGCCAATAAACAGAGCTCACCCAATCGCAACAAGGGCTCTGATCAGTCTTTCCGACCACATCAAGAGTTTTTTTCTCTAGTTACAAGTTTATAACAGCATTAGCTCAGTAAAAATGCCCTCAGGAATCGATGTGTTACTTTTATCCAATTTGAGCCTCTGAGCTGGCCCGTATGTAACAGGTGATCAGCAGACAAAGGCTTTCTCCTCAAGACGCAGTTCAAAAGGATGGGTCCGGAGGAGAGACTTTGCCTTCCCCTCTCCCAAGTATCTTTCTTAAGTTTGTTCATCTAACCCAGGGCTGGCAACCTATGGCACGTGTGCCAGAGGTGGCACATGAGCTGATTTTCAGTGGCACTCACACTGCCCAGGTCCTGGCCACCAGTCTGGGGGGTCTGCATTTTAATTTAATTTTAAATGAAGCTTCTTAAACATTAAAAAACCTTATTTACTTTACATACAACAATAGTTTAGTTTATATTATAGACTTCTAGAAAGAGATCTTCTAAAAACATTAAAATGTATTACTGGCATGTGAAACCTTAAATTAGAGTGAATAAATGAAGACTCGGCACACCACTTCTCAAAAGTTGCCGACCCCTGTCTAGCTCATTGTTTCAAAGTGAGCTTTGAAGCTCACAATACATCCCAAGATCTGCATTAGTCAGGTCTCCTCCTGAGAGATGTTACATTCCATTCCATAATAATATATAAACATCTGCATTTTTAATACAATGAACTCTTGGGATACTTGAACTTAATTCCATAAGGTTTGTCCTGGAAATCGCCAGACCTGTCACAGGATTTTCACCTGCTGACCATCTGTCCCATTCAAGTGAACATCTTTTGTGTGGCAAGAGATGCTGCAGGCTTACATGCCTCTACAAGGGTAAGAACAGTATGAAGGTATCCCCTGGCTGCCAGCTAAAGACACAGGTGCCCACAGCTGGCTATGTTGTAGTCTACAGGAAAAGGAATCACCTCATTTAATGAGAGCTTGTTAAAAAGTTTCTTTTCCTTGCTATGTAACCACAGCAAGCTCTGGTGAAATTGGGAAATGTGCCCTGCTGTATCAAATCTGTTTCTTATGTTCTGTCCTTATCTCTTCGACAGGAAGCACAGAGGACAAAGGACAAGGGCAGCACTAATCAAAGGCAGAAACAAGGTCAGATATTGCTCTCGCTGTTGGAAGTGATTCCTGTCCCCCTGGTACATCATAGAATGGAAACTGATGGTCACAGCACTGCCAAGAACACAAAGCCCCTCCGTGTAGACAGATTTCCCCATAGAGCTCAACTCATGAGTGGGATTTGGGGCCACATCTCCTGTCCTCCCACTGATTATCTGCCTTCCTCTCTCCTCACCTGCATGTATATTCTGCCCCTTCACCTCCTAACCTGCCCTCTCTGCACTTGGGCAATACTGACTGCCAGGGCTGGCCCTACATCAAATGGTGCCCAGGTGAGAAACATCTTTGACATTCCCCTTCCATTTGTTAAGCTTTTGAATTCTTTGTTTTTATTGCTTTTGTAGCCCATTTCATGACTTTGATGTACGATTTGCATGCATGATTTATCCTGTCATATAAGATGATACATTTGCATGCTACATCTGTAAATCAGTATTTATTCATGCCACATAACGAATGAGGAGATCAGAAGGCGTACAGAGGTGACTGATGTAGTGCAGGCAATATACCACACAGAGTGGAGATGGGACGGTCATGTAGTCTGGACAACCCGCCTCAGTGACTGGATCGCCACAGACCACAAGCGAATGCAGGGTAGACCAAAAACGCGCTGGGCCAATCCCATGACAAAACCCTTTGGACAGAAATGGAAAGAATGTGCTCGCAACAAAATGGAATGGTGTGGAGTCGACTTGCGTTCATAGATGGACGGATGAGGACAAGCTAGACAAAGGTGATAGATAAGCAAATAAAAAATATCTGCTGATTCTGTTTCTCTCCCCCGCCAAAACCCACACTCTTTGGAGGACAGTCAGATTCAGGAGGAGGGGAAATTCTGACTCATTTCCCTATCACGGTGGCAGCTCAGGGCCCAGTGGATTCATGGCTACCAAGCACTGCCAGGGCAGGATCTGGGCCTGTGTTGATGAATGAAGAAGGCCTGCATTAGATTTGCTAACTCTCTCTTTTCTTTTCACATGACGGTCAGGGCTGGTAAATGGTCAGTCTAAGGGAAGACATGTTTGTTTGTCTTGTGTCCCAAATGTGATTTGGTTTTATGTGCATAAAACTGGCCCATAGGGTGACTGTGGCCCGCATATGTGTCTCCATTGGCATCAGTGAGCAACTGTTGTTCACAGCAGCCAGTAATGCCCCTCGGTCCAGCTGCTGCCCGGGGCCAGGCTGCCTCACTGCTGCTGCTTTAGCTGGCAGAAATTTGTGAGTTTTGCTTGTTCTAGAATTAGCGCATGTGGTTCCAGGCTGCTGAGAGATGATGTTAGGCCACATTTTATTCAACCTGGCCTCTCTTCTAAACAAAATCTTGTTTTTCCAAATATTAGCAGAACCTGTGGAAGACTGAAAGCCAATAGCAGAAACCTGGAAACTCAGGTGACAGTCAAAGAAATGTAAAATGTAACATCAAAGATGCCTCACGTTATTCTTTTTTTAATCACAAACTTCTGCCATGGCAGAGTTTTTCTGCACTGATATAGTCTTGTTAAATTATTTCACCTGAAGTTTTATCTAAAGCTTTGCTCTGTGTTAAGTTTTTGAGTATTTTAAGTATGCTTCCACAAAGGAAAACATAATATGTCTATAATGTGTGTATATATGTGCCATTAGAATATTAGAAAACGATGAAAGAAAATGAAAAACTTTGCTCAGTATTGTAAGGAAATACTCTGGAGACATACAAAGGTTTTATGTTAATACCTGTGCATCACTACTCCTGCATCTTAAATAGATTTGGAAATGCATGAAAGGTTAAAGCTTTTGCAAATTATGAAACCAGACCATTTTAGAGTTAAAAATTCTGTTTATCTGGGATAGTTGTTCTTGTGTAAGACCTTATGTTTTCTTGAGAGACTGAACTGAATATTTATGTTTAGAACATCAAACACAAGGAAGGCACAGAGCTTTGTTTGTCTACAGTGAGTATTTAATAGTTTGTTGATGAGAATTAAATTTGGAAATTACAATTAGTTATTAATCAAAACACAGAGTCTGGATTATCCTCATATTTACTTGGATTTGGCACTGGTATAAGTTCACTGAAACCAATGGCATTATGGCTCTGTAAAACCAGTATTTTATTTATTGGTATTATTAATTGATTATTAATTCTGATTATTATTTGAATTCTAGTGGCACCTGGATGCTCCAGCTAAGAACAGGGCTCCATTTACTAGGCACTGAAGAAACCAGTAGTTGAGACTGTCCCTGTCCTCTGCAGGTTACACATCCTAGTGGTGAGTTTTCAAAGGCAGTGTGCAGGGCAGCCCCCAGCCCCCATGTGTGCCTTCAGATATCTCCCCGAAATAATTCAGATTGACAAAAGATGGGCCAACAACATCACATACAAGTAGATGGATGGTTTGCTAATGTCATCTGAGTCCCAGGATTTTTTGGTTTTGCTGTTGGTTGCAAGGAATTGTTCACACGCGTACGCACACACACACGCGTGCATGCACACACGCACAAACACTTCTGAATGGGTTTTTGTTTATTTTCCTTTCCTTTCCTATTCATACTGAGTGTGTCCTAGGCAGGGCGAGCTATTCAGGAGAGGTGGGAAGGAACTGGTTAACAGGAAAAACAAGGAAAGGGGCAGGGAGCATTAAGGGGAGGAGGGGAGTAAAGGAAAAAGAGAGAGAAGGATGGAGAGGGGGATGCAGAGGAGGGTGGAGGACATTTGGAGTGAGGCTAGAAAGACCAGGAGGGAGGCATGGAGGTGAGCAGCCAACCCACTGAGGGGACAGGTCATTCAGAGTAACAACTGTAGAAGCTGACTGATGACCTCTACAGTATCTGGTGGAGTAAGGTGTATCTGCCCCCTTACCCCGTCTTTAAGAATACAGTGATCACAGCCCATTTTCTTATCCTATTAGCAAGAATTGAGCATGGGTAACTGGACAGGTAAACAAGTGAAACTGACAACCAGATAAAGATGATTTGCAAAGAAAAGATCCAATTATAAAACCTTCACCAAAATTTACACCTAGAGTCAGATGCACTGGTGCAGTCTGGCTGCTTTGTGCCATCCTGGTGATGCCTGACAGCTTTCACTCAACTTATCCAGATAGTTAACCAGGGTTTGTGGCTCCTCAGGGCACAAATGCAGTGGGCACATCACAGCAACTGTATCCATGCAACGTCAAGTTAGGAGAAGAGCTGAACAGCGGCTGAAAGAGGAGTCTGAATATATTGTCGGGTTCACATATTTCTTCTCATTTTAGTCTCAGATCCTTATCTGAGGGGAACAAAATCAGAAAGCCACCTTTTGAAAATCCTCTTTCCCCGAGGCTTTGGATAAGCAGTAACACTTTGAAGTGCTGCTTGTGGCTTCAGGGTTAAATTAATAACGGCTGCTCCCCTTCACTTCTTCTGCTCTCTCCCTACACACAGCATCCAGATATACTGCTGGGCAGTGTCAGTGCTTACCCTGCCCCCCATCCTCTGCAGTATGTCTGGCGGAGCACTACCCATCAGCGTCCTAGCACCTCAGAGCCAGCCATCCTCTTCCCCCCCTCCCCCATGCCACAGGCACTAACAGACTAAACGCTTTCCGCAGAGTGATCCTTGCAGGGATTCTCAGCAGGTTCAAAGGCCAGGGACCATTGTCATCATGTCCTCTGCCTTCCTGCCAGAGAACTTCACCCACTGATTCCTGCTTCACACCCACGTTTGCCACTGAGACGGATCATCTCTTGTACACAGACGTCCTGGCTTAATGTAAAGACTTCAAGTGATGGGGAAGCTACCAATGCCCTTGGTGAATTGTTCCAGTGGCTAGTTGCCTCACTGTTAAATTAGATCCTCATTTACATTTGTAATTTCTTTAACTGCAGCTTCCAGTCCTTGGAGTTCATTATGCATTTCTGCCGATGACTTTGAAATTATGTTTCCACTCACCATATTGAACGTCTCAGGGATGTTGTTATTACAGCATGCACATGGCTGTCCCTCCACTTGAAAACAACACTCACCGTTACGCTGTATGCACGGCCCCATTTCTGTGTTCCTTGTCCAGGGTGCAGCAGCACCACACCAATTGATAAAGGCACAAAGTCGTTTCGCTCAGAAAACGAACCCTCTGATTTTACTCAGAATAAACATCATGCAAAGCGACAAAGAGTCCTGTGGCACCTTATAGACTAACGGACATATTGGAGCATGAGCTTTCCTGGGTGAATACCCACTTCGTCAGATGCATGTAGTGGAAATTTCCAGAGGCAGGTATAAATATGCAGGCCAGAATCAGTCTAGAGATAGCGAGGTGGGTTCAATCAGGGAGGATGAGGCCATCTTCTAGCAGTTGAGGTGTGAACACCAAGGGAGCAGAAACTGCTTTTGTAGTTGGCTACCGTGCAATTTATTTTGGAATAAACGCATTCTCCAGACTGCAATCCCCAAACTATGCAAGACAATAACAGAATTAAAAGAGTCCAAACAGGATCCTGTAGCAGATACTACTATTAAAACAAACACTGTTCAAACTGGAGGAATTTGTATTACACTGGTGACAGACTTCTCAACCTCTCTCTCATTTTATATACCACCAAACACAACATACATTGTTAAATCAACAGTGCAGACTGCTCACCCACAACACTGGCAGCACAACCAGAAAACAAACCAGAACCACCCATTGCATATTTGTACAGATCAGTGGGAGGGCTGGTGGGAAATTTTCAACTAAAAATGTTTTGAAAGATAAATGGGTTATTGACAAAACAGTATTTTTCATTAAAAATTGCCTGCTAGCCATGGACAATTATGAGGTTTTTTGTCAAAATCCTTTCACCCTGAAGCTGGAAGTTTTCAGTTTTCAGCTAAACATTTTCAGTTTTTTGCTGAGTTTTATTTTTTCCAACCATCAGAGAGACACAACCCTATCTACAAAGGTTACAGCAGAAACAAAGCAGGCTCAGAACTGGGCAAGAAGAAGACTGGGCCTGAAAATATTTTCTCTGAGGAGAAAAGTGTCTGGAAGGCTTGGGACCAGTGAGTGAGGAGATGAATAAAACAGGACACGAGACAGGTACAAAATATAATGAATTGCAAAGAGAAGGTAAACTAGGTGCTCCCTACGATGGAGTTTGAGCTGCATGTAATAATTTGTGAATATTGGGTCTTGACTAGGTTGTGGCGCTGTTCCCTCTATGCATATGTTGATTTAATTCAAAAGCTGGCTTGCTGGGAAATGTGCCCAGGAAGGGAGAGGGCAGAGAAATGGATCCTGATATACAAACACCTGAGACCATGAAAGAGCCATCCCTTTGACACCCCGGTGTGGGCCACCTGCTGGGCCTGTCAGACAGATTTCCCTAGGGATAACTTGGTCCCTGCGAAGGGGGAATCAAAACAGGGGGAGAGGAGAGGTTGAGAAGAGACAACCTCCTTCAAGAGGAGAGACAGGTCTCTGAGCTGTGGAGCCTCTGGCGGGCAGCTGCTGGATGGGCGGTCTGGTGGAAGTTAGACCTACCAGGGTCCCCATCAGGAGGATGGTGAAAATCTAGGCAAAATGTTTTAAAACATCTTGTGTGTGGGGCCCCTTTACTAGAGGGGCTGCTGGACTTAACTGGGGGTTGCGAGGATCCCAAGTGCTGTGATCCAGCCTTGGAGACAAGAAGTCCCATGATTCCAGGGGATGCAGAGAGAGCAAGAGATGGGCTCCATGTTGAAGACAAGCTAAGATGCTGGTCAGAGGAGCTAGGCTGCTAGGAAACCAGAGGCTACTGCTGAGGCTCTAACCAAGCACAGCTCCTCAGAGGCTGTTGGTGGCTTCACTGGCGCCAGGGCAGAGACTGTTGCTGTGCCCAGAGGTGACTGATCTGGGCCTGCAGTGAAGGACTGTGAGTAACCACCACCCCTGTTTGTTTGGGAAAGTCCTTGTGTTGGGATATATAGTACTATATGTTGTACTACGCTACAAGCCCTGTGGGCCTAGTATAAATGCTGTATACTTGACATGAGTATCTGAGTTGCGTGTTGGCAAATGAAGCAAGGATTTAAGGTTATGAATGGTCAAGAATTGTCCGTGCAAAACAAACTTGTCATGTCCATAAGAGGAAAAAGAATGTCTTGGATTATGGCAACCTGCCCGGAACTGCTCTCCTGGAGTTATGGATGAAAGGCTTAGTAAACAGACAAAGAGCTGGTGATGCGACACACTGGTCTATAAAAAAGTTGCCTGATATAACTGAAATTGGAGTCAGACACTGATCCAGAGCACTGAAAAAGAAGAGGCATGTAATACGGGGTCCCTGCACCTTGTGATCAGACTGATTTTTGACTGGCCATCAGGATTTCCTTCTGGTCTTCAGACTCTGGTGTAGTATGAAAGGAGTGTGACTGTGGAGTGAATGGGGTTTATACTGTAATCAATACAAATATTTAGAGTATTATATACCAACATTGTCCGGTGTCTGCCTGCTCCCCTATCCTGTAGGGAGGCCTCTATCAGAGCCTAACACTTGTACAGAGTGGGGGACAGTGAAGAGACTGTAAGGGTCATTTGAGTCTGAGAGGAGCAGAGTGGGCTCGTCGTCTAAACAGACCGCAGGGTTGCTGACATCCAGGGGGCTGTGCAGCTTGGGATGATCCCAGGTTAAAATTGCTCGGCCCCTTGGTACCACGGCTGGACCCCCAGAACGCTGTCCCTGGCCAACGCAAGTGTCTAGAGCACTGACATTCAGCGGGGTGCACCCTGAAGGGTGGGGCAAATGGGAGCCATGTAAATGCAAATTAGGTAAGTTTCATTTACTGCTGTAACCTGTCTCAGTTAACGATTTATCGAACAACCCCCTGCTTGATTTAAATTAGTGCTGACATTTAACCTCAGTCCGTTAGATCCTGTTTCCTCAAGGAGTGTTAACTCCAGTCTAAGTGTATTGGGTGTTTACTGTTTGTAACTGGTGCTTTGGGGTTAGACCATTGTGTAGGTCAGCTCAGGTGTATTCCTGGAGGCTCCCAAGGCAGCCAGGGAGTGTGTGCAGGGCCCAGCCCAGTGAAGGCATCTCCATAATTAATTTAATTTGTAAGTGAAAAGACTGCAGCAGCGGGGTGGATAAAGGGCTCCCACCCATCTAACATCACCCTGGGATACTCAGAATAGTATTAACAGCATCAGGCACCTGGGCTCACAGGTGAGTGTCGCCTGCTCCTGAGTAACCCAGGGAGAAAAGGGGGGTTGCATGTCTTGTTTTAAAGTAATTTTTCCTGTGTGCTTTGTTCCTCTAGTTAAACACACCAGACTTTGGTTTCCAGGAGGCTGTTTTGGGTCACGGTAATCCGCAGTGAAAATCTCCTGAGGGGAAGAACCACAGGTACTGATCCCAGGCGGACCAGCCAGGTAAGAATGGTCGGTACTCTGGGTACTGTGGCCCAGGGTGCAGACTGGGAGTGGGAGAACTGCAGGATTGCACCTGAGGGAAGGTGAAGGTGTGAGAATGAGCCTCAGGAAGGCTGAGAAATGGGACAGGGATACAGCTAGCCCTGTCACTGTGATGACCCCTCTCTCAAAATACAGGATCTCATCTGAACATCTAGTGGAGCTGAAGGGCAGTCCATTTAAAACATACAAGGAAACTCTTTCCAGCACAGACATAGTTAGCCTGTGGAACTGATGACCACCAGATATCGGTGAGGCTACACATTTAGGACTGAAAGGCTCAAACACGTCTATGGAAAATGAGAATAATATCTGTGATTCACTGGACAGAATGAAAATGAAGAGTGATGTAAACCCACATATTTCAGAGCCTGAATGACCGTCTAGCTCCCAGGGGTTAGGAGGAAACTCTCTGAAATGTCCCTTCAGCATTTCTTACCCCATAATCTGAGGCTGGCCACTGTCACAGACAGGACATGGGATTCGTATTATTAGCATATCTAGTACGATTAGCTTAGCAGCAGTGCCTGAGCTCCCCAGTCAGGGGAATGGATGGGGACAAACAGACCGATGGGGAGCACAATGAACCCAGGAGGCAATACTGATCAGTAGAGTGACCAGACTGCAAACATGAAAAATCGGGATGGGGGTGGGGGGGTAATAGGAGCATATATAAGAAAAAGACCCCAAAATCGGGACTGTCCCTATAAAATCAGGACATCTGGTCACCCTGGGTCAGTGTGACTGGCAGCGGTTGCTGCACGCCAGCAGCACAACCAATGTCAAGGGTTTTTGAAGGCCTCATGGCAGAGCGGAGTTTTACAGAAGGATTTTGAAGGCGGACAGGGACTGGGCATTGTGGGGATTTGAGGGGAGTGCCTCTGGAACATGAGGGGCATCATGGGAGAAAGCACAATCTGTCTGATGTGGTACAACACTTCCTAGGTCCCTACACGACAATGGTCTACACTCCCAGAGAGCACGAAATAGGGAAGGGTCTCTCAGTCCTGAAAGCAGTGACTAGCAATGGAGGGCGCACAGGAAGATGGAACAGCTTATGGTGCAGGGAGCGAACCTGTGAAGTGCTCTGAAGGTCAGCAGCAAGACCACTGCTGTTTTCTCTATAAACAAAGGCTCTGATGCGGTTAAATTTGCTGAGAACACAAAATCAATGGGCTAAGGAAGAAAATATACAAGACAAACATTGACATTGATTTGGACAGGTCTGGCAAACAGCACCATAAGCAGCTCATTCATTTCACTAGGCTACTTAAAACATAATAAAGATCCAATAGAATCAGAGAGAAAAATCGACTTGATGCAAAATCTTGCAAACCAGGCAAATATCCAGCTGTCCCCAGCCTGACTGGCCATGGGAAAAGCACTGTCAGTGCTGCAGCCCAGTGATCTGAATTAACTTCGCTGGAGCAGACAGAGGGGGATTGAAGGGACTAATCCTGGAGTTAATGAGAGTTCGGCCTGAGAAATAATGGGAAGAGGTCCCTGGGATCAAGCTCAAGCCATGCCCATAGATTGTAAGGATCATCAAATTTCAGCCCTTGTGACTCAGAGAAATCAAACCACCACTATTGATTCATTTGAGGCAGGATTGTAAACATTTTCTCGACTCAGTCCAGGCTCCCCAGTCCTTCCCTCAGTCTCCCTGCTGCTTTCTGCAAAACAAACACTTAATGCTTCTGTTTGCAGAGTTTAACCCACCCTGGTCTGATCTTCTCCTTTCGCTGCATTCAAATACTTTTCCAAGAGTGCTGGTTGAGGGCTAGACAATGTTTCCCCTCTTCTCTGTCCTCCATTTTCCCTGTTTCACATGTTCTGTTATTGGACACACACACACGTGTACACGGAAAAGCAAGTGAGTGTGGAAAAGATTCACACCTACAGCTAAAAATCCAACAACAATAAAACCAAAGCATTGGTTTCTCCTCAGGGCAGTTTTGCCAAGTTTGTTACAAACCAGAATTGCCAATTCTTCCTCCTAAGCTCCAGTCTCTACATCGCAACAGAGCTCGAATGTTCCCCGCCTAATTGCTGTCAGTGCATCTCCCTGACAGGAATGGCTGAGCAGAGCAGAGTGGTCAAGGAGGTGACCCAAAAAAACACTAGAGGATATATGTAGCTCACTTACTTGTGCTGCTTTTATTTTCTCAGAGTGTCACTCTGAACACCAGGCCAGTTGTGCACCCATTTGTTATTTGAATCATGGAACTGGAAGGGGCCTTGAGAGGTCATCTAATCCAGTCCCCTGCACTCCCAGCAGGACTAATTATCTAGACCATCCCTGACAGGTGTTTGTCTAACCTATTCTTAAAAGTCTCCAATGATGGAGATTCCACAACCTCCCCAGGCAATATATTCCAGTGCTTAACCACCCTGACAGGAACTTTTTCCTAATATCCAACCTAAACCGTCCTGGCTGCAATTTAAGCCCATTGCTTCTTGTCCTATCATCAGAGGTTAAGAAGAACAATTTTTCTCCCTCCTCCTTGTAACAACCTTTTCTGTACTTGAGAACTGTTATCATGTCCCCTCTCAGTCTTCTCTTCTCCAGACTAAACAAACACATTTTTTTCAATCTTCCCTCACAGGTCATGTTTTCCAGACTTTTAATTATTTTTGTTGCTCTTCACTGGACTTTCTCCAATTTGCCCACATCCTTCCTGAAATGTGGTGCCCAGAACTGGACACAATACTCCAGTTGAGGACTAATCAGCGCAGAGTAGTGAGGAGGAATGATTTCTCACTTCTTGCTTACAACACTCCTGCTAATACACTCCAGAAGGATGTTTGCTCTTTTTTTTCAACAGTGTTACACTGTTGACTTATATTTAGCTTGTGGTCGACTAGAACCTCCAGATCTCTTTCCGTGGTGCTCCTTCCTAGGCAGTCATTTCCCATTTTGTATATGTGCAACTGATTGTTCCTTCTCAAGTGGAGTACTCTGGCTGGGAGTATGGACTCTGGGTGGGGGCAAGGAGGAGAGGTTTGGGGTGCAAGAGGAGGCTCAGGGCTAGAGCTGAGGTGCAGGCTCTGGGAGGGGGCTATGGACTCGGATAGGGAGTTGGAGTGCGGGCTCCGGGAGATAGTTGGGGTGCACGAGCGGATTCCAACCTGGAGCAGGGCGTTGAAGTGAGGAAGGGTGGCTCCTGGTCAGTGGCACAACGGGCTAAGGCAGGCACCCTGTCTGCTCTGGCTCCAGGTGGCTCCCAGAAGTGGCTGCCATGTCCAGCTCCTAGATGGAGGGGCCAGGCAGCTATGTGTGATGCCTGTGCCGCGCTCGGGCAGGGACAGCACGCTAAACCCCCATGGCTGTGCCTCTGCTAGGAGCTGGAGGGACATGTTGGTCAGTTCCGGGAGCTGCATGGAGCTGGGTAGGGAGCCTGCCTTAACCCCACTCTGCTGCCGACCAGACTTTTAACAGCCTGGTCAGCAGCGCTGACCGGAGCTGCCAGGGTCTCTTTTCGAGCAGGCATTCCAGTCAAAAATCCAACGCCTGGCAAGCCTACGTGTGGAGGGAATGCCAGATTTTCATTTTTGTAAAGTGACTTTTTTGGCCACTATCAGGGTGGCAGGAATCCATTTCCTGGCTACCAAGTGATAAGCCTCCTGGCAGTCATGCTACAACACAGTTCAATTCCACAGCCCAGAAGAGCTCACTTCTGGCCTTTTTGGAGTCAGATTCAGAGGCATGGCCAGAGGGAGACACCATGGAACCCTTGGGTGGGCTAGAGGTCACTTCACTGCCCTTCTCCTGTGCCTAAAATCCCCAACTTCCCTAGACAAGCAGCTGGAGACCCAGAATTCAGTCTAAAGATTTTTAGCAAGGATTGCACAGGGTCAACCTCTCCACATTCAAGTTGCAAAAAAAAATCAAAAGGAATGAACTTCATTAAACTTTATAAAATCTTACAATAAAGAAACATAATAATAAAATAATAATAATAATAATAACAATATTTACAACAAAACTTGGTTATTTTATAATCCATATACATTACCTCCATAGTTCAGCATAAACATAAATACAGAAATAAAATTAAATCTAACGAGTCAGTCCCCACAGAACACAGTGAGAAGAAACTCAGAGTTCCCAAAGGCTGAGGTTGAGTTCACCTGAGACTCAGTTACAGTCTTTGATCATCAAATCTATACAGTCTGCTGAGTCAAACGTACTGCAACAATTTTTTCCCTCCACTTGCTTGCAGGAATCTTCAGTTGGAAATCATGAAGACACTCCCTCTGCTGAAATCCCTGTTAGCCAGTCAGCTCACCGATCAACCAACCACTCTGATATGGAGATTGATTTTTTAAAAAGAACCTGTTACAAGAAAAATACAAAATTGAGAATAGCAAAATAAAACGACTCTTTCCCCATGATCAGATTTAAAGAAAAGCTGGTGAATCATCCTAGTTGAGACAATTTAACTAAAACAGTTTGGCAAAAATCAAGCAACATTCCAACCATACAATTAAAATGAAGGAAATTAGTTTTCTCTCCCAATTTCCCCTTGCTATAATTAACACTGCCAAGCTTCCCTGTTGGAGGGCTAAACAATATCACTAGCCTGCTGCAAAATGCTTCCAGGTTAGGGGAAGCAGCCTGCTTTCTGTTCCTGGGCTCAGCTTCTCCCAACCCACACAGCGCACCTGGCCTTTTGCAAAGCACCTGCCCTGATCACTTACCCTCATTGTGTCTGAGTCCAGCTACAGGGAACCTATTGAGCATGCCCAAAACTACCACATCCAATTCCAGAAACTTCTGAGTTTGGAGTGTTCATTGTGCATCTGCCTAGCCACATTGGACAACTCATGCCTTGCACCCCGCAATAGATCTCTTAAAAAGCTATCTCCCTGCTTGGCATATGGGTTAGGCACACACAGAGTGATATATCCCCAGCTGACCCCAGTAACAGCACAGTTTTGTTTATCAGCAGCTTTCCTGGGAAATATCAAAATACATGACAAATACAGACAGATTTGTTATTTGGAGTGAGAGGGACAAAATCTTTAAGGGTGTGTCAGGCTAAGCAAACAAAGTCCAAGAAGCTACATGCATGTTGCTCGCCCAGATTGTGTTCCTTGCTTGCAGGGTTAATCAATGCACAACATGTATTATTTGTCAAAGCATTTTCATGAGCAGGCCTAGGAGAGGATTTTGTAGGATTTGAAAATCCATGCTATGCATCTGCACTCAGAATCTAGTTATGTGTCTAGATGATCACTGATGGATGTTCAAACTGATGAGGCACTTCTCTGGGGCAACAGATGCTTTATTGGGTCTAGGATTGAAAAAGAAAGTTAGAACAAACTTTTGAACAAACGGGAAATGCAAATATTTTTAACATTTCTTCTGCCCTTGCCTCTCCATCAGGTTTAGCTAATGGAAATATTTTCTCTAAAGTGTCTCCTCTCCCAAGATGACAGATATAAACCCATCTGGTCTTACTTGGAGCCATGGTAGAGTACAAGCACTTTAAGCAACAACCTTCACAATGTGAAGTTTAATGATAGTGAAGGAACGGTTAGGGCTGGAAGGAACTGATGCCTTCAGAATTTGTGATCAGCTGTAAAACTGCAGGAAATGCAGAGTTAGACATTTCTGAGCAGGCACAAACACTTCCCAGAAATTGTTCCTTGCAGCACATTTTCCAGAGAAGGGAAGGTGATTTCTCTTTCATTTTTGTAGGAGTTTTTAGAGAGAAATGTTCTGTGCTCAGTCACTCAAACTTACTGAACAAACGTATTATTTGCTACTAATAACAATCATCTAGTGCCCCATGCATTGTCCAGTGAAGACAGTGGGAGTCGTTCCATGCCTGTTAATGACTGCCATGCATCACTGCAGCCATGGAAAACAGCAAATCTGGCCCAGAGGCTGTTAATAAAGACTGTACCAATGGATATTATGCAAAACATCAGAGTCACACACATGCTTCCTTGTGAACAATGTAATTAATAAATTAAGCAGCAAGAAGTTACCAGGGCCAGATGGCATTCACCCAAGAGTTCTGAAGGAACTCAAATGTGAAATTACAGTACTACTAACTGTAGTCTGTAACCTTCCATTTAAATCAGCTTCTGTACCAGATGACTGGAGGATCGCTAATGTGATGCCAAGTTTTAAAAAGGGCTCAGAGGTGATCCTGGCAATTACAGGCTGGTAAACCTGACTTCATTACCGGGCAAACTGGTTAAAACTGTAAAGAAAAAAAATTGTCAGACACATAGATGAACATAATTTGTTGGGGAACAGTCAACATGTTTTTTGTAAAGGGAAATCATGCCTCACCAATCTACTAGAATTCTTTGAGGGTGTCAACAAAGATGTGAACATGGGAATACTGTGGATGTAGTGTACTTAGAGTCTCAGAAAGCCTTTGACAAGGTCCCTCACCAAAGGCTCTTAAGTAAAATAAGCTGTCATGGTATAAGAGGGAAGGTCCTCTCATGGATTGGTAACTGGTTAAAAGATAGACCTTAGAGGTTTTTAAGGTCAGGCTTGACAAATCCCTGGCTGGGATGATTTAGTTGGGGACTCGTCCTGCTTTGAGCAGGGGGTTTACTATATGACCTCCTTTGGTCTCTTCCAACCCTGATATTTTATGATTCTATGATAGGAAACAAAGGATAGGAATAAATGGTCAATTTTCAGAATGGAGAGAGGTAAATAGTGGTGTCCCCAGAGGTCTGTACTGGGACCAGTCCTGTTCAATATAATCATAAATGATCGGGAAAAAGGGGTAAACAATGAGGCGGCAAAATTTGCAGATGATACAAAATTATTCAAGATAGCAAAGTCTAAAACTGACAGCGAATAGTTCCAAAGGGATCTCACAAAACTGGGTGACTGGGCAAGAGAATAGCAGATGAAATTCAATGTTGATAAATGCAAAGTAATGCACATTGGAAAATATAATCCCAACTATACCTATAAAATGAGGGGGGTCTTAATGAGCTGTTACCACTCAAGGAAGAGATCTTGGAGTCACTGTGGATAGTTCTCTGAGAACATCCACTCAACGTGCAGTGGCAGTCAAAAAAGCCAACAGAATGTTGGGAATCATTAAGAAAGTGATAGATCAGGCCTGCACTACATACAGCCCACGTGGGCTCACTGTGTGGCCTGCGGGGAGTGCGCAGGCTAACCAACAGCTGGCCGGTGGGTGGGCGGGGTGGTGAGGAGGCCAGTGGTAGGGTGGGAATGAGGGTGAGCCAGCAGCAGGAGACGAGGGCAGCGGCAGAAGGTACGAGGCCAGGCAAGTGAGCTGGCAGCGAGGGAGGGGCGCTGAGGAGGAAGCAGGTGGGCAGTTGGGGGGTGAGTAGGTGATCTGGGGGGGAGGAGGCGAGTAGATAAGCGGGCAGGCAGTGTGGGGGGGTGAGTAGGTGAGCCGGGCGGGCAAGAAGGCTAGTAGGGGAGCAGGTAAGCCAGCGGAGAGGGAGGGGCGCTGAGGAGGCAAGAGGATGGGCAGTGGGGGGGGTGAGTAGGTGATCCAGGGGGGCGAGAAGGCGAATGGGGGAGCAGGTAAGCCAGCGGAGAGGGAGGGGGGTTGAGGAGGCGAGAAGATGGGCAGTGGGGGGGTGAGTAGGTGATCCAGGGGGGCAAGAAGGCGAATGGGGGAGCAGGTAAGCCAGCGGAGAGGGAGGGGGGTTGAGGAGGCGAGAGGATGGGCAGTGGGGGGGTGAGTAGGTGATCCAGGGGGGCGAGAAGGCGAATGGGGGAGCAGGTAAGCCAGAGGAGAGGGAGGGGCGCTGAGGAGGCGAGAGGATGGGCAGTGGGGGGGTGAGTAGGTGATCCAGGGGGGCGAGAAGGCGAATGGGGGAGCAGGTAAGCCAGCGGAGAGGGAGGGGCGCTGAGGAGGCGAGAGGATGGGCAGTGGGGGGGTGAGTAGGTGATCCAGGGGGGCGAGAAGGCGAATGGGGGAGCAGATAAGCCAGAGGAGAGGGAGGGGGGTTGAGGAGGCGGGAAGATGGGCAGTGGGGGGGTGAGTAGGTGATCCAGGGGGGCGAGAAGGCGAATGGGGGAGCAGGTAAGCCAGAGGAGAGGGAGGGGGGTTGAGGAGGCGGGAAGATGGGCAGTGACAAGGGGTGAGTAGGTGATCCAGGGGGGCGAGAAGGCGAATGGGGGAGCAGGTAAGCCAGCGGAGAGGGAGTGTCGCTGAGGAGGCGGGAAGATGGCAGTGACAAGGAGTGAGTAGGTGAGTTGGGGAGTGAGGAGGCGAGCTGGGGAGCAGTGGCGCAGTTGCAGTTGGGAGAGGGAAATGGCAGAATGCCCCCGACAGTCCCAAATGTTCAAGTAACTGCCCCAGGGTGGTAAAGAAAACTGGGTCATTAAGGCTTGACAGTCTCTGGGGGGAATCCCAGGACCAGACAGGCTGCTGTGTTTGGATCACGGGTTCTTCAACTTTTTCATAGTGTGGAAAACTGGTGAATGCAGAGACTGCCTCATGGGTTCATGTGCCTGTCGTCCCTGCAGCGACTGCTCCCAAGGAAGAGTCACCTTAGGAGAACATTTAAATGTATATTTAGCTTCTTTCTATCTCGCAGTCAGAAGAAGCTGGCCCCATGTGCACATATATATACCTGCCCCTGGAAATTTCCACTGCATGCATCTGACAAAGTGGGTATTCACCCATGAAAGCTCATGCTCCAAAACGTCTGTTAGTCTATAAGGTGCCACAGGATTCTTTGCTGCTTTTACAGATCCAGACTAACATGGCTACCCTTCTGATACTTAAATAATTTACAGAGTCAATGTTATAAATATGACACAGGTCTTTGTGATCCCCCAGCTGTCCCCCAGTAACACCCAGAGGCCCCCGTCTGACTCAGCCAGACACCTGGTGTTTGGAGCCAAGCCATTTTGGGGGTAGGAAGCTCAGAAAAAGTTCAGAAAGGGAATGATGGATATTTGTGAAATACCTTAATTGCAAACCCCCTTTTCTGAAGTTTACCAAACCTCTCAGACAACTCTTACCTGGCTCAGGGGATCAGGTAATTTTTTGGAGAAGTTACATGGAAGTTAAAAATGGATCTTAGTTGTAAGTTAGGATCAGTCTGAACTATGGAGTGGCTACTACTGGCCCATTACATCCAGATGAGCATCTCTATAGCAGCATTGAGCCTGATCTGCTCTGGGTCCCATCCCCTCTCCAAGGATTGCAGCTGTCTGGAGGTGCTGCCTTCCACACCTTCCTCGGTCACACCTCATTTATTCAACAGGGCAATCAATTACAAAGTGCGGGGAAGATCTTATTCTACTTCCAGCAAAAAGACATTTTTCTTTTACCTTAATTACACTACCTTAGGGGCCCACTATAACATATTACCAAGGTTCAATACAAAGTTATATAAAAGTTATATAAAATGCATAATGCAGAGATGTATCTACAACTGCATTGATTGACTTCTGTGTACAGTAATATAGTGTCCCCTGGGTCTTTGAATGAGGCTTTATACTTATGAGGTAATTATGAAAAGTACAAATGTTTGCTTTCAAAGGAACAGGTGTTTTTCATTTTCCATGATTCATAAAAAAAAATTAAAAATTGTTTGCTTTAATTGAAAAATTCTTAATAAAGTATCACCCCTCCCAACTTTCCTTTTCAGCCTACAGCTGTTTCGGCGGGGCAGCACTGAGGAAGGAGGGTTTGTTTCTGCAGGGCGGACGGCACTAGTGTGTGTGTGTTGTGTTTCAGAGGGGTTGGGGGGTGTTTTGGCCATGCTGGGGGAGGGTCGGCCCTCAGCTGTTTTCCTTGGAGTAATGTGGCCCTCGCTGCATTATGAGTTGTGCAGGCCTATGACAGATAAAAAGACAGAAAATATCATATTGTCCCTATATAAATCCATGGTACACCATATCTTAATACTGTGTGAAAATGTGGTTGCCTCATCTAAAAATTATATATTAGAATTGGAAAAGGTTCAGAAAAAGGCATCAAAAAATTAGGGGTATGGAAGTGCTGCCATATGAAGAGAGATAAATAAGACTGGGAGTTTTCAGCTTGGAAAAGATGATTAAGGGGGGAGATGATTGAGGCCTATAAAATCATGACTGGTGTGGAGAAAGTTAATAAGGAAGTGTTATTTACTCCTTCTCATAACATACAAACTAGAGGTCACCAAATTAATTTAATAGGCAGCAGGTTCAAAACAAACACAAGGAAGTATTTCTTCACACAACGCGTGGTCAACCTGTGACCTCCTTGCCAGAGGATGTTGTGAAGGCCAAGAGTATAACAGAGTTCAAAAAAGAACTAGATAAATGCATGGAGGATAGGTCCATCGATGGCTATTAGCTAGGATGGGCAGGGAGGGTCTTCCTAGCCTCTATTTGCCAGAAGCTGGGAACAGGTGATAGGAGATGGATGACTCGATGATTCCCTGTTCTGTTAATTCTGTTTGGGGCACCTGGCATTGGCCACGGTCAAAAGGCAGGATACTGGGCTAGATGGACCTTTGGTCTGACCCAGTCCTGCCATTCTTATATTCTTATGTGAACCTGAAATGCATTGTAGAAAATTAAGTTCAGTGGAACCGGATGCTGTACTGAGGCCCATGAAGCTGTCCTTAGCAAAGAAAGCAAGGCTTTACATATTCATTTCTGTAATTATATAAGACAGAATTATTCTTCTCAGAGACACATTCAGGCCTGTCATTTCCCTATGTTTTCTAGAGTTGTACATTTTCATTATACGCAGGCTGAGCAGTGATATTGAGAATTACAACTATGAGGTAAGTCACTGACTTTTGATTGTTTACCAGGGGCTTCTGGGCGATTGCTTATGCAGGGTATAATTGCTGCCCTTGTTCCTGTCCCCACAGAATGGACGCCACCAGTTTCAGTTCAGTTTATGTGTTATTACAGGAGAAAGTGGGGCAGAAACACGCTGTTGCTTTTACTTAATAATCCAGTTTTAGATCAAGCTTGTTGTTCTGCAGAGACAGTAAGTCCCATGTGTGCAGTTCTTACACTGTAAAACAGAAGCATTTATTAAATTCAATAATAAAAGCAACTCATGCAAAGAGAACAGGCTCAGCCAACAGGCTAATATTTCTCTCCTATCTGGGTCGCGAGGGGACTGAGTCACTATCCTGCAAAGGCCACTTTCCACGGGGAATCCCACTGATGTCAGTGGAGTTACAGTGGCATAAACCTAGTGGGTCGTAACCCAGTGGAGCTGCGGACATTGATGCCTAGTGTACTAGAGCAGTGTGTCAGGCCCTATATGTAGGCTTCTCGGGGTTTATCTAACAAACAAGAGGCCTCAGTTGCATCCCTGGGAATTAGTGTTTTGTTAAACACTATCTAGGTCAGATGTGGACCTTAGAGCAGCTGTTAGTCACTTGATGTAGGACAGGCAGCTGCATTAGAGTCGAGACAAATCCGCGGAGCCTTGCACATCAGGTGGTTTAGTTTAACCTTCACCATTAGCAGACAGGCTTCACGTCCTGAGCCTCTGCACCACAATGGCAGGATGGGATCTGTGCAACCGCCGGCAGTGTGTACGTGCTTGCAAGCAACCATTTCTGCCCAGTGACATCAGATTAACCCTATGATGTCTGTATGTAGAAGTGCCACAGGGGGCCCCCGCTCCCCGCCAATCAGCATGAGTTACTAGTTGGAGGGCAGCGGGAGCTTTGGATTTGTAATTATGTCTTGAATTAGCCACAGTCAGATCAGTGGAAACAGTTACCTTCTATCAAAACCAATTGCAGTGTTAAAGTGATGGCCAAGCAGGGGCTGTAACTGGAATGGGAAAGGAGTATTGCTTTAACAGGGGAAGAGCTCCGATGTTGATTCTGACCTCTGCCTTGTCTTCTGGGAGAACCCATGCACCAGAAGTGGTTAGTAAGAAAACAAACAAACAAAAATCACAGCAATTTGTCACAGCTCGAGAGAGGCAGGATTGGGTTCTTAGTTTCTCTGCAGAATCACAACATGGGGATGGGAGGGTGGTTTGGGAATGGACAAGAGCACTTCCCGCAGTCCAATGGCATCTGATGGCCATAAATGTCCCAACAGGGGTCACTGCAGGCCGTGCAATTAGAACAGCCTTGGTGCTGCTCTAAGTTGCTCCCTGGGAATGATCCTTTGTCTGACAGGCCAAGGATTAGGGACCCATAAAGCTGCCTAAGAGCAACTGTTCTGCCCCCTTCCACCTGAGATGCACTGGGCACCCAATGCTCGGTGCCAAAGATTTGGCAGCCCAGCTTCACACATTGACTCAACTCTGTTTTAAAGGAGAGATGAAATATTTCTGTTGACATTGATTCCCAGTCACTGTTGAACCATGAAAACCACTTCCTCTTTGCCCCTCCCATGGATTCCCACAAGCAAGTCAGCAGATGGAAAAATCACACAGATTAATCTGCTTTGCCAATTCGCAGCCACTGGAAGCTCCATGCTGACCTGAGGGCACAATTGTAGGTTTAGTGTGCAAGCAGGTAGGACCACGGATTGCCTGTATGTAACATGCTTGGCACACTGCTAGTGCCATAAAAACAATGGCAAGCTCAATGCTAACTCAACCAGGAGAGCAACCGTCTAGCAGTTACGTCTTTGAACTGGAACTTGGAAGACTGGGGCTTGATTGCTGGCTGTGCAACACACTTCCTGGGTAACCTTAGACAAGCAGCAAAGAATCCTGTGGTACCTTACAGACTAACAGACGTTTTGGAGCATAAGCTTTCGTAGGTGAATACCCACTTCGTCAGGTGCATGTAGTGGAAATTTCCAGGGGCAGGTATATATATGCAAGCAAGCTAGAGATAATGAGGTTAGTTCAATCAGGGAGGATGAGGCCATCTTCTAACAGTTGAGGTGTGAAAACCAAGGGAGGAGAAACTGGTTCTGTAGTTGGCAAGCCATTCACAGTCTTTGTTTAATCCTGAGCTGATGGTATCAAATTTGCAGATGAACTGAAGCTCAGCAGTTTCTCTTTGAAGTCTGGTCCTGAAATTTTTTTGCTGTAGGATGGCTACCTTAAGGTCTGCTATAGTGTGGCCAGGGAAGTTGAAGTGTTCTCCTACAGATTTTTGTATACTGCCATTCCTAATATCTGATTTGTGTCCATTTATCCTTTTCCGTAGCGACTGTCCAGTTTGGCCGATGTACCTTACAGAGGGGCATTGCTGGCATATGATGGCGTATATTACATTGGTGGATGTGCAGGTGAATGAACCGGTGATGGTGTGGCTGATCTGGTTAGGTCCTGTGATGGTGTGGCTGGTGTAGATATGTGGCCAGAGTTGGCATCGAGGTTTGTTGCACGGTTTGGTTCCTGAGCTAGAGTTACTATGGTGCGGTGTGCAGTTACTGGTGAGAATACGTTTCAGGTTGGCAGACTGTCTGTGGGCGAGGACTGGCCTGCCACCCAAGGCCTGTGAAAGTGAGGTGTCATTGCCCAGTATGGGTTGTAGATCCCTGATGTTGCGTTGGAGGGGTTTTAGCTAGGGACTGTATGTGATGGCCAGTGGAGTCCTGTTGATTTCTTTCTTGGGTTTGTCTTGCAGTAGGAGGCTTCTGGGTATACGTCTGGCTCTGTTGATCTGTTTCCTTATTTCCTCATGCAGGTATATCCTCACTAATTCTGGAAGGGGACTATTGGGTGTAGCCATAAACTGACTTGATTTTGTGTGCTCCAGGTAGGAAATATCATGATTGCACTACAGGGAATTGTCAGCAAAACCATGGTCAGGAGAATCCTTGGTGGAGATTTTGTAAGTATTGGTCTCTGTCTGAGGGGTTCGACCAGATGTGGTTGTACCTCAGTGCTTGGCTATAGACAATGGATTGTGTGATGTGCCCATGATGGAAGTTGGAGGCATGAAGATAGGCATAGCGGTCGGTAGGTTTTCGGTATAGGGTGGTGGTAATGTGACCATCACTTATTTGCACTGTGGTGTCTAGGAAGTGGACCTCCCGTGTAGATTGGTCCAGGCTGAGGTTGATGGTGGGGTGGAAGCACAAAACTGTTTCTCCTCCCTTGGTTTTCACACCTCAGCTGCTAGAAGATGGCCTCATCCTCCCTGATTGAACTAACCTCATTATCTCTAGCTTGCCTGCATATTTATACCTGCCCCTGGAAATTTCCACTACATCCATCTGACGAAGTGGGTATTCACCCACGAAAGTTCATGCTCCAAAACGTCTGTTAGTCTATAAGGTGCCACAGGATTCTTTGCTGTTTTTACAGATCCAGACTAACACAGCTACCCCTCTGATACTTGCAACCTTAGATAAGTGGCTAAATCTCACTGTACCTCAGCTCTCACCTGTAAAACAGGAATAGTACTTCATAGGGGGGTTATGGTGACAAAATATATTGGGGATTGTGAGGAGCTCAGCTGGCATGATGGTAAGGGCCAGGAGCACCTCGAAAGACAACTAGAGGTGGTCCCTCAGTATTCTTGCTATGCTCTCTGAATCATCCCCAGGCTTTATCTGCAATAGGTGATGTACAACACAATCAGTGCTACACCCTAGGGGAGCTAGGCTGAAGGATATCCTCTTCCCATATGGTTATCTTCCTATCTGACACATGCAGTCCCAAGTGCATACTGAGATTGATGACAGGTGTCTGGATGGACATGCTCCCCATTAGATGGGGGTTTTCAGACTTGATTACATGAGCGACTATACATCTCACTTTTCAGATACTGGGAGTGCTTTCCCATCTCGGGACCAGTGTTTGTGATTATTAGTAAAAGACAGGAAACATAATGTAGGAATAAATGGTTAGTTTTCACAAAGGAAAGAGGATCTGTACTTAGATGATTTAGTTTGGGATTGGTCCTACTTTGAGCAGAGGATTGGTCTAGATGACCTCCTGAGGTCTCTTCCAACCCTGATATTCTGTGATCAGATCTTTGCTGTTTATTCTGACTATTAGAGCTGGTTGGAAAATGGGTTTTACCATAAAAACTTTTGCCCTAACCAAAAATATTCTGTTCATCAATAGTATTGAGGTTTTCATAAAAAACAACAAAGAATCAGCTAAAAACCAAAAATATATCAGTGTACATCTGAAATGTTTCAGCATTCTGTTGCCTCAAACCAAAAATACATTGTTTTTCCATTTTTCAATTAATATCTGAAAAATGTAGTAACAATGGATTTTTTTGCTGAAGAGAGGTCCCTTTTGATGAAAGAAAAAGTCATTTTTCGTTGAACTATCATCTTGGATGTAAACTTTGGAACAGGTCTAATAACTATTGAATAACCATCAGGAACAGGTCTCAGAAGAATCCCTCATGTCATGAGTTCACATGCAGAAGCTGCTTCTACAGCCAAGAAGCAGAACAAGAAACCACACTACATCTCTGTCCCTGTTCTCACTAATGCTGGAAGGGGACTATTGGGTGTAGCCATAAACTGACTTGATTTTGTGTGCTCCAGGTAGGAAATATCATGATTGCACTAGGGAGAATTGTCAGCAAAACCATGGTCAGGAGCAATCAGCTGGACTGAGGGCAATAATCGGAGCAATCCTCTATGCTGAGCCTCTTCTTTCACCTGTCTGATTCCACGGATTGTACTGGAGTTTCCCTCTGAAACAATACAACGTGCAAATACTCAGTATGTGGCATTTCATTTCTAGTCAACATCTTTCAGGGGCTTCTTGCACACAGACAATGACGTGCTGGTACCAGTTCTCTTCCTGCTGAACTCACGAACCTCTTTGTAGCGAGGAGTAAGCTGGGCACCTCTGGTTTCTGCCTCTGCTTCCCTCGCAAATCAGTTAGCGATGCCTCAGGTTGATGCAAACACCAGTGCTCTTTATTTACAGCTGTTTCCCACCACCTGCTATCTACGCACAGGTTTTTCACAGCCAGACTTTGCCAGAAGTAGACTAGGGGGCCCCACTCTCTCTGTGCTGGGCTTTTCTCTTCTCTACTCTTCCTGGCTTCCTTCCTACCAGCCTTTATCGCCCCTGGCTAATTAGAATGGCAGCTGTTTCTCGTTGTCTGACAGGCACAAGGCTGTTCAACCAGCCCCAATCTATTCCCTTTGATTGGGGCTGGAGTGGCAGAAGCTGATTAAGCACCCTATCACACACCTCCCCCTTAGGCAACTGCTAGATTTGTCCTTCCCCGTCCTCTTCTCCTTCTACCGGTGGGGTTACTCTGGGGGAGTCTCTCCCCTCACACCGAGTAATCCCTGGGGTCGTCCTTGTGAGGTTCATTTATCCCCCACCCGCAGAACGTACACTGGGTAGGGGGTGGATGGCCCCACAACTCCACTGGCACCAACAGATCTTCATAACAGTTGTACCCTCGGGTTTGTCCTCTCAGTTGCTCCCCCTTTCTCCCTGGCAGGGGATCAGGATAAGTCCCAACTTCACCCAGATTCTCCTACCCAGTCCAGTGGGGTCTGGGTCTCCTTTCTTGGGGGCTGTATTTTGGGGCACTCTGTGGGCCCCTCCCCCTCTACTCCTTGTCTTCCCCATTCAGGCTCTGTTGTCTAGGGTTTTCTTCTGATTTTCCCTGAGGACCTTGGTCTTCCCTCTCACTGGGGTCCACTAGTGTAGGGGGCTCCCCTCCCTTGTTCGGGGTCCTTCCCCTTTTCCTTCATAGAATCATAGAAAATTAGGGTTGGGAGAAATTTCGAGAGGTCATCTAGTCCAATCCCTGCTCAAAGCATCCCAGCCAGAGCTTTGTCAATTAAATCATCCCAGTCAGGGCTTTGTCAAGCCGGGCCTTAAAACCTCTAAGGAAGGAGATTCCACCACCTCCCTAGGGAACCTATTCCAGTGCTTCACCACCCTCCTAGTCAAAAAGTTTTTCTTAATATCCAACCTAAACCACCCCCACTGCAACTTGAGACCATTGCTCCTTGTTCTGTCATCTGCTACCACGGAGAACAGCCGAGCTCCATCCCCTTTGAAACCCCCCTTCAGATAGTTGAAGGCTGCTATCAACGCACCTCCTCCCCACTCTTCTCTTCTGCAGACTAAATAAACCCAGTTCCCTCAGCACACTGTTGACTCATATTCAATTTCTCATCCACTGTAATGCCCAGGTCATTTTCTGCAGAACGGCTGCTTAGCCAGTCGGTCCCCAGCCTGTAACAGTGTATGGGATTCTTCTGTCTTAAGTGCAGGACTCTGCACTTGTCCTTGTTAAACCTCATCAGATTTCTTTTGGCCCAATCCTCCAATTTGTGAAGGTCACTCTGGATCCTATCCCTACCCTCCAGCGTATCTACCTGTCCCCCCAGCTTAGTATGGGTCTCCTCTCACTGCCTCCTTTCCCTTCTGGGAAGGGGTCCCAGTCTGTCTCCATTACCACTGGGTACAGTAACCCCTCCACTACCTCAACCGTTTTACACAAAACCTGCCCCCGGATTCCAGGGGCACCTCGGCCATGGGGCAGTGCTTCCAATCCCATTCCTTGCACCAGGGATAAGCCAATGTGGCTTTTCAAGCCCCCTCTGGATTTGCGAGCAGTCCGAGGACATGTCCACCAGGCCCCTCTGGGGCTTCCTTCCCATTCGCACTGGGAATGGTGGCTGGTCCTCGCCCCTTCCCCTGCCCTCCAACATTAGCCCAACCGCAAAACTTGGCTAGGCCACATTCCATCTCCGGGCAGTCCCCACTATTATATCCTGGCCGCCTGCACTGCCAGAACATGAGTTGTTTGGGACCACTGAGGGCTCCCGTGATCTCCTCCTTCTTCCTCCCCACGCCCTTCCCAAAGGGCGGGGGGGTTACAGGTTCTTTTCCCCCACTCCAGGTCCAGGCAGATCCAACCCTCCTTTTGGGGGAAATCTGACTCCTTGTAGCCTGTTAGCTTAACGGTGGCCTCAACAGTGGGGAGGCCCTGTAAAAGCTGCTCAAGGATCATCCAGTCCATGATTTCTCCCACTGTTTGGGTATCCAGCAACAAATAATGCGTGGCCCAGTCTGTCAGCTTCTGAGCAAAGGCTCAGGCACTGGGCTGACCAAAACTCCTGCCAGTATTTCTTTGCTGACAGTCCCACCTGGTCTAGGACGGCCACCTTCACTGACTCATAATCCTTGGGCTGGTCATTACTGAGAGTCATATGAGTCACTTGATCCTCACTGGCCAGATAGGGAGCCAGTGGTAGGGCCCAGGTTGCCCTACCCCATCCAGCGCCCAGGGCTACCCACTCAAAGGTGCAGAAGAAGGCATCCAGGTCATTGACAGGGCCCACCTTATGCGGGCCCAATCCAGTCTTGCAGGTGCCATCACTTACCGTGGGACTCACCCGTCTCTGTAGGAGCTGCTTTTGCACGTTGGCCTGGTCCCTTATAAAGTCCTGCAGGGTTTTCTGTTGCTCCGCCTGCCAGGAGACGAAGACCTGCCTTTCTAGCTGGTAGGATAGCGGGAAGGCTTGCAGCACCTTTTGCATTTCCTCCTGTTGCTTCGCTACCCACTGCACAGTCCTGTCCATCACCAGGCTGTCAAACTCCTGCGCTGGCTTCAGATCCTGGACAAGCCCCACATGTTTAGCAAGGCATAAGCTGGACCCCTCTGGTTTCTGCCCCTGCTTCTCTTGCAAATCAGTCAAGGATGCCTCAGGTTGATGCAAACACCAGTGCTTTTTATTTACAGCTGTTTTCCACCACCACCTACTATCTACGTACAGGTTTTTGACAGAAAAACTTTGCCAGCAGCAGACTAGAGGGCTCCACCCCTCTGTGTCTGGCTTTTCTTTTCCCTTGGCTTCCTTCCTCCAAGCCTTTATAGCCCCTGGCTAATCAGAATGGCAGCTGTTTCTCATTGTCAGGCAGGCACAGGGCTGTTCAACCAGTCCCAATCTATTCCCCTTGATTGGGGCTGGAGTGGCAGAGGATGATTAAGTCCTTCTTTCTCAGCACCCTGTCACACTGGTTCATAGAGATCTCACTTAGCTAAAGTGTAGGTCCCTCACTTGCAAGTCAGGGGGTCTGATAATATCTGTTTGCTGAGCAGGTTCTCAATGCTACAGTAAATGTATTCCTCTCAAATCCCAGGCTTCCTATCCTATGGGCTTGCTGCTCTGAGGGTGTAATCTACATGTGTGCACTGGGGATGTGCTAGCTTGTTGCTAAAACCAATGGATGTTTTACACCCTTGTGTTAGCATATCTAGAAATCTTTCTTCATCAGCTCTGGCTCCACACAAGTGCTTTGCCAAGACTTCAACAAGGATTTGATAGGCAACTTGTTTCTTTGCTTAAGGCTATATGGTCCCCAGTGAAATCTGTGAAAGGGATAAAAATTCTTGAGAAACTCCAGAGATTAAACTCCTGGAATCTCAACCACCTGCTCCTTGAGACAGAGAGAATTTCAGTCCATGCACCTTCCATATGGCTCTACTTCCCGCTGCATGTTTCAACAGACTCTTCTCCTTTTTCCCAGCTTTTCTCCCCTCTGTGGCACACAGCAAATGGGAGTACAGAGCACAGAGTGATACTACGCCCAATATTCCTTGTAGAGCTAGTGTTATGATAGGCTATCAAAGGTGCATTTTATACAAGTGTCATAAACAGATAGTTAAGGGTTAATGCCTCTTTTACCTATAAAGGGTTAAGAAGTTCACCTAGCCTAGCTGACACCTGACCAGAGGAACCAATGGGGGAACAAGATGTTTCAAAAGGAAGGAGAGAAGTTTTCCTTTGTTTAGAATCAGTTTTAGTATCAGCCGGAGAGGAAAAGATCAAGGAACCAGCCTCTTATCAGAGCAGTAAGTTTCAGAAAGGAACAAATAGGTTTATGTTTATTCTCTTTTGGAACTTGTCTTTGTGCAATTAGGGGAATAATCAAATTTGGGTATTTTTGTGTGTACTAACGTTTTTGCCCAGGAGAACATCCTCTGTGTTTTGAATCTGTTGTCTCAGAGTAGCTGGTATGCTAATCTCTCCCAGAGGGTTTTCTTGTATCTTTCTTTTCTTTAATTAAAAGCCTTTTTTCTTAATACCTGATTGATTTTTTCCTTGTTTTTATATCCAAGTGGATTGAATCTGGATCCACCAGAAGTTGGTGGGAGAAAGGAAAGGGGATGGTTAATTTCTCCTTCTTTTAAGATCCAAGGGGTTTGGATCTGTGTTCATCAGGGAACTGGTGAAGTCTCTCAAGACTACTGAGGGAAGAAAAGTAGTGCTTGGGGGTGGTAGCAGCAATACCAGATCTAAGCTGGTAATTAAGCTTAGAAGTGTCCATGCAGGTCCCCACATCTGTACCCTAAAGTTCAGAGTGGGGAAGGAACCTTGACAGCAAGATGGGTCATGTGAGCTATCATTGGAAAGCTTATGATTTACTGAATATGATTATCATATTTGTATGCATGGATTTTTTTTTGTTTCTGAAGTTAGGAATATTGTCTATGCACCTATTACAAATGCATTTACACCTGGGGAATGCCCACTAGACAGAAGGCAATTAGTCTGGATTGATGGCTGGGAAGAGCCATTAGGAAGAACAATAGGTTTTAGATGATCTCTCACCAGGAGAGCACTCCTAGGAAAGCCTTCCTGTGGATGCTTCAAGCAGACTTTGAGTTATGACTGCAGGGTCATGTGATCAAGTCACCTGATACTGGACTTCATGAATAATACTAGTACTTTTTCCACTGATGGGAGGTGTGGAGAGGGATCACACTGGAAGACAAAGGGTTCCCACCATATGTAAAACCTATTCAAGGCAAGAGAATGGCATAATCGTGGCTCATTCTTCACTGAATCCCTCAAGATGACTGCTGCAAACATCTAAGAAGCAAAGACTGAATGAGGGTAAGGCCTGAGCCGAGGTTGGAAGGGTGTCTAGCTTGTGAATGAAATATCTGAAGGTTTAAGCTGCAAGCCGGTGCAGCCAGCCTTTAAGAATCTCTGCAATCTGCCTAAAACAACTTTTAGGGTGAGAATTTACTCCTTGTAACCAGTTGCTGTAGTATCTTAAACTTAGTTTGTGTTTTTATTTGCTGAGTAATCTGCTTTGATCTGTTTGCTGTCCCTTATATTCACTTAAAATCTATCTTTTTTAGTTAATAAACTTGTTTTGCCTAAAACCAGTGTGTTTGGAAATGATAACTTGGGGCAGAAAATTGTTCATATCCCTCTCCATACTGAGAGAGGGGGTGAATTGCATGAGCTTGCCCTGTATAGTGCTCTGTGCAGTGCAAGACAGTACAATTTTGGGTTTATCCTCTGGGGGAGAGTGCACTTGAACATTTGGCAATTCCTTAGCTGAACCTTCCCATGCAGAGCTGATCTCAGAATCTGTGTGTAGCTGCAGCTGGGTGTGTCCCTGCCTGTGTGTGCTAGAGGGGGCTTGAGGGCCTGTACCAGCAATACAGTGTAAAGGGAGTCCAGGCTGGTGGGTCAGGCGAGCTCAGTGGCACCCCAATTCCAAGTGGCACCCAGGGGAACCCATCACACACAGAACCAGTAGTGGACTTAGCTGCCTTTAGTGCTCAAGATCCTCACCTGGCCACTGAAGCTTTTTGGAGCAGTTGCAGGCCTTCTCCTTTCTGCACTAGCTCTCTGAGTGTTGAGCATAAGACGCACAGGGCTCTCCACACAAGCGTCCATTCCCTGTCACAGCTGTAAAGTAGCTGTCAGGACGGCGATGCCCAGCCTGTGGTAGCGGGGATACATCCCCATGTTTGTTCCTGATATGAGTATGATTCCATTGCCGGGCCTATCAGGTAAAGCCGTCTCTTACTGGGGTGTGGGCTTGAGGGAGAGATTCATTAGCTCGGACAGCTCCATAGCGGGACTTGAACTCTAGCAGTGTCCTATTGCTGTGAGCACGGACTCCTCACCTGATACTGTCTGACAATCATCCCCGACCCACACACCCAGCTAATCGCAGTATAAAGAGGCACCGTTTGTTTGAGCGTTATCTGCGGCTGGTAGTATCCATGGTCCTGATGACAAGCTGTAGGCTTTGTCGGAAGGAGCATAGCTGAGGCACATTGTTATCTTTGTTTGCTGTTAGCTAGGCCTGGTTTTAAACTCCTGGCATTACAGGAGGGAGGGGATTCTGATGCATTCCATATATCAGATGCATTATGCCTTAATCTCTTAAAACATCATATTAATGAGTAATCTTAGAGTAACTTTTTCTCAGCTTCCTTCAGCCATTACTAGGCCAGGCTTCCAGGGCCAATGCTGTATATCGGATATTCTTTGTACTTGGCTATATCTGAAAACCAGAGACAAACCCATTTGGATTCTGACTGCACTTCCCTTCCTTCTGATCAGGATCCAGGGAATTTTCAGTACAAGGTGTGTGCTGACATTATTTCTGAATATTACAAGGATGTTGGACAGCTATGTACCCAGCCAGGAGAGGACTCTGCTATGGGTCGTGGACTAACGCTAGCATAAATCAGTAAAAAGTTTGAGATGTGTGTGTTGCAGATGACATGATTAATAGTTTGAAATTGCTTGTAGATAATAGACTTTGTAGACACTTTCCACTGCATGTTGAAATGCTGATGTGTGTGGCATTAGTTTCCACTGAAACACAGGAAATCTAAATAGATCTGGGTGCTAGTGGAGAAGCTCTATAGCTCATTGTAAATAGCCCTGTATATTTTGGAGCAGGTGATGAAGAATTTGAATCTCACTCCTACATATACAGAATGCAATTAGTTCCCAACCATAGTACCTATATGGATAAATACACATCTTTATAATGATGATTACAAGACTTAATGAATCAACTTCCATTTCCTGAATGACGCAGACTATTCATGAATATGCTTGCATTTAAATTCCACTGATTGGTTTTGCTGGCATTTGTGAAGCCTTGCATTCACTTATTTGCAAACATTTGGTGAAAGCGTTTATATTTGCAAATTTTTTTTGTAGAAAGCAAAAATGTTGTAAATACTAATGTGAATATTTTCAAAAGTACTCCCACAGAAAAAGTCTTGGCCATTTTGAAAAGCTCTTTTATTATCTGTGCAAGAGATTCCAACAGTTGCAAATGCTTAACAATACATGAACAAAAAAGGGGATTGTTTATGGAGCTTTTGGTTCCCAATCAAAGAACAGAAAAAAAAAATATGACTTAGATAGCCAATCATATCACAGAAATAGCAGTGTTCAAGAACACATTGGAAAAATTTTGTTTGCACAAACTATGTGTTGAATTATTGTAACTACCAGGTTGTGAGCATTAAGAATGTGTTAGTTAGCAGATAAAAAAAAGGATGCAGTTCATTAGCTAAGTTATTTGCAGTGAACAATTGAGCCAGGTCTATGCCTCAACCACCAAGTTGAGCAGTGTGAATGTCTTGGCCCCAGTTCAGGAAAACATCCCTATTTAGAAATCACTTAAGCGAATGTTTAACTTTAAGCATGTATTTAAGTCCTACTGAAGTCAGACCTAAGCATGTAGTTAAGTGCTTTCCTGAAAAGGGCCCTTAAAAATTCTTCTATCACCAGTGAATTGCTCTATCTGATTATTTTAGCTTGTATTTAGTTTCACATTAAAAAAGAAAAGAAAGAAACAGAACAAGCAAATAAGGAACTCTCAGTTGTGTTCTCATATGGCACATTATTTATCATGTATATTGTAGTAGCACATCGGAGCCCCACCTGATTCATTTTCCTTTTCCACTAGGAGCTGTGCGAACACACAGTAAAGGACACTCCCTCCCTGCCCCAAAGAACTGACCACCTTATTCTGTCTTTCAAGTCAGTGTGACTGAGCATTCCATCTTCCAATGGGAAAGGTCCAATATGCAGGATTACAGACCATTTAACCCTGAATCTCCCACACAGTAACACACTGACATCCTGGATCACTGACTCAAATGATACAGTCTGTCACAGAACACAAGCTTTGATTCCAAAGCAGTCGGCTCTGGTAACCTCACCACAGACTGAGGTTTTTAACTTTCTTACTTGCTTTATTAAATGGATTGTCCTGTTGCTAAAAAATAAAAATTAATCATCAGCAACTTGGCAAAGTCAAAACCGAACAATTTGTCTCTTTGGGGAGAGGCGGTGCTCACCTTTCACTTCAGTCTGTCCTTTCACCCAGCTCTGCCACTGGGGTTTGCCACAAGGTTTTGTAAAATTGGGCTTACTGTCATGCAGTGCAGCCACCCATCAATCTGTGTTACTGATACGCTGCTGCATCTCAGAAACTCTAGTGGCACTTCTCTCCCTCTGCCTAGCATGGAGAGCACATTTGTGATGTAGCTGATTACCTAGTGGTTTATAATCGTGGCCAGACAGCACTTATCTGGGGCCTGCTGCAAAATTATTCAATTGCTCCCATTCAGAGCGACGTTACATTTCAGTGTGTATCCTCCTCCAACCCTCCTTCCCCAGTCTGGTCAGCCAAGTCTGCTAGGGAGCATCTGCCCTTCAGAGAGGAGGGGTGCGAAATGGAATGGCTCTAGAACCGTCATGAAGAGGGACAGGGACTAGCTCCTGATGGATAGGAGAGGAACATGCTACAGGGATGCTGTACCTAAATATGCAGCATAGCTGCTGGGGTCTCTAGGACCAAGAGAACTTGTTGCTGTTGTGCACTGCAGATGGTTTCCTCTTTGCCTCAGCTCTTAACAAGCAGTGAGCACACAGCAAGCACCAGACAGGGCAAAGGGGGAAAGCGTTGGGTTCTCGTAGGCTCGTACTATTATCGAGAGAGACCCCTATGCCAGCAGACGGCAGCTTGTGCATGTTTGCCCCCCCACCACACACAGGCACTTAAGCATTGCAACTAGTCCCTGATAGGCTGGCCAGGGTGGTCAAACTCTTACTAGGGCCTCCTGAGGCTTCGGGCTTGGCAGTTCCACTGAGTTGGCCTTGCTTAAATTTTTGGAAGAAGTGGAGTTTTAGGAGAGGGATGTTTCAAGTCAGCAGTAGCAGAAGGGCGGAAGTGCTGTTGTAATGAATTGCTGTGCACAAGAGAGGCTAACGTGGGACAAAGGGGCCACACGCAGCTAGTGGAGCACTCCAGCCTGGCCACGCATGCCCTCACTTTTAACATCCAGATGGTGCAGAGGGGGACGAAGAATTTCAGGATTTTTACCTGCATGGCCTAGTTCAAGGCAGGTGGCACCTTACCTAGGAGTAGGAGGTTTAACCATTAATTTCTCAGCCCAATTCCAAATCCACTGATTATACACTTCCTGCCTAAATTCCCTCTGCAATTGCCATTGGCTGTATGGTTCCTCCTTCATGTCATGACAGCTATTGTGCTGCTAAAGGGAGCTGTGGTTCTCCCTAGACATGGCTGCATTTTCACTGGTAGATAAAGTGAAATATGTGTATTGTTTGTGTTTCAGGGTAGTTTTTAAAGTGTGGTGTGATCTTCTGGGATCAAGGAAACTATATAAAACTGAGATCTCATAATTCAAAATATTAACATTCAAAATCATACTGATAATTGTTTAAATGAAGATCATAACATTTAAAGCAGGAGAATGCTTTACAGCTGAGAAAACATGGAACTGTTAGGTCAATGTCTTCATATTTAGTTCTGTCTGTAGTTCTGGGGGAAATCATGGTTTCCAAAAATACAAAATATCTGTGAACCTGTAATAGCCTTAGTTAAAACAAAAAAATCAAAGAACATGAGAACGGCCCTACTGGGTCAGACCAAAGGTCTATCTAGCCTAGTCTGATTTCCAACAGTGGCCAATTTCAGGTCCTCCAGAAGGAATGAACATAACAGGGAATTATCAAGTGATTGATTCCTTGTTGCCAATTCCCAGCTTCATAGATGCATAGACTCTAGGACTGGAAGGGACCTCGAGAGATCATTGAATCCAGTCCCCTGCCCTCATGGCAGGACCAAATACTGTCTAGACCATCCCTAATAGACATTTATCTAACCTACTCTTAAATATCTCCAGAGATGGAGATTCCACAACCTCCCTAGGCAATTTATTCCAGGGTTTAACTACCCTGGCAGTAAGGAACTTTTTCCCTAATGTCCAACCTAAATCTCCCTTGCTGCAGTTTAAGCCCATTGCTTCTTGTTCTATCATTGGAGGCTAAGGTGAACAAGTTTTCTCCCTCCTCCTGATGACACCCTATTAGATACCTGAAAACTGCTATCATGTTCCCTCTCAGTCTTCTCTTTTCCAAACTAAATAAACCCAATTCTTTCAGCCTTCCTTCATAGGTCATGTTCTCAAGACCTTTAATCATTCTTGTTGCTCGTCTCTGCACCCTCTCCAATTTCTCCACATCTTTCTTGAAATGTGGTGCCCAGAACTGGACACAATACTCCAGTTGAGGCCTAACCAGCTCAGAGTACAGCGGAAGAATGACTTCTAGTGTCTTGTTTACAACACACCTGTTAATGCATCCCAGAATCATGTTTGCTTTTTTTGCAACAGCATCACACTGTTGACTCATATTTAGTTTGTGGTCCACTATAACCCCTAGATCTCTTTCTGCCATACTCCTTCCTAGACAGTCTCTTCCCATTCTGTATGTGTGAAACTGATCGTTCCTTCCTAAGTGGAGCACTTTGCATTTATCTTTATTGAACTTCATCCGGTTTACCTCAGACCATTTCTCCAATTTGTCCAGATCATTTTGAATTTTGACCCTGTCCTCCAAAGCAGTTGCAATCCCTCCCAGTTTGGTATCATCTGCAAACTTAATAAGCGTACTTTCTATGCCAATATCTAAGTCATTGATGAAGATATTGAACAGAGCCGGTCCCAAAACAGACCCCTGCAGAACCCCACTTATTATATCTTTCCAGCAGGATTGGGAGCCATTAATAACTACTCTCTGAGTACGGTTATCCAGCCAGTTATGCACCCACCTTATAGTAGCCCCATCTAAATTGTATTTGCCTAGTTTATCGATAAGGATATCATGCGAGACCATATCAAATGCCTTACTAAAGTCTAGGTATATCACATCCACCGCTTCTCCCTTAGCCACAAGACTCGTTATCCTATCAAAGAAAGCTATCAGATTGGTTTGACACTATTTGTTCTTTACAAATCCATGCTGGCTATTCCCTATCACCTTACCACCTTCCAAGTGTTTGCAGATGACTTATTTAGTTACTTGCTCCATTATCTTCCCTGGCACAGAAGTTAAACTAACTGGCCTGTAGTTTCCTGGGTTGTTTTTATTTCCCTTTTTATAGATAGGCACTATATTTGCCCTTTTCCAGTCTTCTGGAATCTCTCCCGTCTCCCATGACTTTCCAAAGATGATAGCTAGAGGCTCAGATACCTCCTCTATTAACTCCTTGAGTATTCTAGGATGCATTTCATCAGGCCCTGGTGACTTGCAGGCATCTAACTTTTCTAAGTGATTTTTAACTTGCTCTTTTTTTATTTTATCTTCTAAACCTACCCTCTTCCCATAAGCATTCACTTTGTTAGACATTCCTTCAGACTTCTGTCATAAACAGATGGTTAAGGGTTAATGTCTCTTTTACCTGTAAAGGGTTAACTAGCTCAGTAAACCTGGAACACCTGACCAGAGGACCAATCAGGAGACAAGATACTTTCAAATCTCGGTGGAGGGAAGCCTTTGTTTGGGCTTTTTCTTTGTTATCTCTGGGGTCTGGGAGGGACCAGACATGTATACAGACTCTCTCATCTTCTGAGAAAGTCTCTTCTATTCAAATAGTAAGTAATAGGTAGAAAGTGGATTAGATTTATGTTTGTTTTCTTTATTTGCAAATGTGTATTTGCTGGAAGGATTGTATCTCTGTTTGCTGCAACTTGTATTTGTGCTGGAGGGAGGCTTCTCTCTAGTGTCTATAAACTTAAAGACCCTGTAACATTTTCCATCGTGATTTTACAGAGACAATTTTTACTTTTTTTTCCTTTCTTTAATTAAAAGCTTTTCCTTTTTAAGAACCTGATTTTTTTTTATTCTTGTGTGAGACCCCAGGTGATGGGGTCTGGCCTCACCAGGGAATTGGTGGAAGAAAGGAGAGAGAGGGGGAGGAAAAGCCCGATTTCTCTCTGTGTTAGGATCACTGTCTCTCTCTCAGGGAGAGTCTGGGTGGGGGAGAGAAGGGGGGGAAGGTGAATTTCTTCTCTGTTTTAATATTCAAGGAGTTGAATCACAGTGATCTCCTAGTGTAACCCAGGGAGGGGAGAATCTGGGAGAAAGAAAGGAAGGGAATGGTTTATTTCCCTTTGTTGTGAGATCCAAGGGGTTTGGGTCTGGGGGTCCCCAGGGAAGGATTTGAGGGCCAGAAAGTGTCCCAAAATACTATATTTTTGGGTGGTGGCAGCTCTATCATTTCTAAGCTAGTAATTAAGTTTAGAGGGGTTTATGCAGGTGCCCCACCTTTTGGACACTAAGGTTCAGAGTGGGGGAATCATACCTTGACAACTTCTCAGTGAAGACCGAAACAAAGAAGTCATTAAGCATCTCTGCCATTTCCAAGTTTCCTGTTACTGTTTCTTCCTCCTCACTGAGCAGCGGGCCTACCCTGTCCTTGGTCTTCCTCTTGCTTCTGGCAAACAGAGTCTAGGAATGCCATCCCTGCCCATCCTGGATAATAGCCATTGATGGACCTATCCTCCAGGAACTTATCAAGTTCTTTTTTGAACCTTGTTATAGTCTTGGCCTTCACAACATCCTCCGGCAAGGAGTGCCAAAGGTTTACTGTACATTGTGTAAAAATATACTTCCTTTGTTTGTTTTAAACCTGCTGCCTATTCATTTCATTTCGTGATCCCTAGTTCTTGTGTTATGAGGAGTAAATAACACTTCCTTGTTTATTTTCTCCACATCAGTCATGATTTTATAGACCTCTAACATATCCCCCCTTAGTCATCTCTTTTCCAAGATGAAAAGTCCCAGTCTTACTAATCTCTCTTCATATAGCAGCTGTTCCAGACCTCTAATCATTTTGTTGTCCTTTTCTGAAACTTTTCTAATTCCAATATATCTTTTTTTTTTTAGATGGAGTGACCATATTGGTGGGCATACCATGGATTTATATAGAGACAATATGATATTTTCTGTCTTATTATCTATCCCTTTCTTAATGATTCCCAACATTCTGTTCACTTTTTTGACTGTTGCTGCACACCGAGTGGATGTTTTCAGAGAACTATCCATACTGACTCCAAGACCTATTTCCTGAGTAGTAACAGCTAATTTAGACCCCATCATTTTATATGTAGACTTGGGATTATGTTTTCCAATGTGCATTACCTTGCATTTATCAACACTGAATTTCATCTGCCATTTTGTTACCCAGTCACCCACTTTTGAGAGATCCTTTTGTAGCTCTTCACAATCTACCTGGGACTTCACTATCTTGAATAATTTTGTATCATCTACAAATTTTGCGACCTCACTGCTTACCTCTTTTTCCAAATTATGTATGAATATGTTGAATAGGACTGGTCCCAGTACAGAACCCTGGGGGACAACATTATTTACCTCTGTCCACTCTGAAAACTGACCATTTATTCCTACCTTTGTTTCCTATCTTTTAACCTGTTATCGATCCATGAGAGCACCTTCCCTCTTATCCCAGGACAGTTTATTTTGCTTAAGAGCCTTTGGTGAGAGACCTTGTCAAAGGCTTTCTGAAAATCTACATACACTATGTCCATTGGATCCCCCTTGTCTGCATGCTTGTTCACCCCCTCAAAAATTTTTAATAGATTAGATGAGGTATGTTTTCCCTTTACAAAAATCATGTTGACTCTTCCCCAGCATATTATGTTCATCTATGTGTCTGACTATTTTGTTCTTTATTATAGTTTCACTCATTTGCCCCAGTACTGAGTCAGGCTGTAATTGCCAGGGTCACCTCTGGAGCCTTTTTTAAAAGTTGGCATCATTAGCTATCCTCCAGTCATCTGGTACAAGCGCCGATTTAAATGATAGGTTACAGCCTAAGTTCGTAGTCTGGCATTTCACATTGA